>NC_091437.1:160901770-161605927 GCF_964237555.1 Oryctolagus cuniculus | reverse complement strand
GAGAGAGAGAGAAAAAAAATCTTCCACCTACTGGTTCACACCATAAATGGCCACAACAGCTAGGGCTAGGCCAGATATAAGCCAGGAGCCTGGAGCTTGTTCCAGGTCTTCCATGTGGGTACAGGGTCCAAGGACTTGGGCCATCCTCCTCTCCTTTCCCAGGTGCGTTAGCAGGGAGCTATATCAGAAGTGGAATAACCAGAACTACTTAATCTTTTTAATATTTATCTTTCTTATACTGGGGAAAGCCAATGCTCATCTTTTTAAAGTGTCTATGTGAATGGCATAATGATATATAGCACTTACCAGTATAACTGATACTTTGGTTTTAGATTTATATGCAGCTAGAACTTGACAAAGCACCTATAAGAAATATTTCCGAATTTAATCCCAATGAAAACCTAGTAATGACTTTATTCATTAGATGAATAAGAAAATAAATGATAAAACATGTTGAATTAGAGAAATATCATGCAACTACACATGGGGTGAAACTTAGAGACTTAATCAAATTCAGACATTGCCCCCATTGTATGGATTTTTTTAAAGATTTATTTATTTATTTGAAAGTCACAGTTAAACAGAGAGAGGAGAGGCAGGGAGAGAGAGAGGTCTTCATTCTCCAATTGGCCGCAATGGCCAGAGCTATGCTGATTACAAAGCTAGGAACCAGGAGCTGCTTCTGGGTCTCCCGTGTGGGTGCAAGGGCCCAAGGACTTGGGCCATCTTCCACCGCTTTCCCAGGCCATAGCAGAGAGCTGGATCAGAAGTGGAGCAGCCAGGTCTTGAACCGGCGGCGCCCATATGGGATTCCGGTGCTTCAGGCCAGGGCGTTAAACTGCCATGCCATAGTGCCGGGGGGTGGGGGGACATTGTATGGATTAGCCTAGCACCAAGGCAGAACAGCTGCCTCAATTCTCCCATGCAATCTAAAGATCAGTATTACAAATTCAGCATTGGCTCCATTTTATTCAGTGGCAGCTTCTTTGAAAATTTAAAGGATAAAAGGAATTAAAAACATGAACCCTGTCTACAGAATGAACTGTATTTAGCTTTTAAAATATTAGACAATATGTGATTTATTGATATATTAAAAACATTAAACAGCTTTTACTAGAACTCAAGAATATGAATTTAAATATTATCCATATACACATTTTTATGTAGTAAGTGTTTACCTGTATAAACACTCTAATAAATGGAGCTCCAATTTTGTTATTTAAAATAATATGCAAGAGTAATCTGGAAGTGAGTCATATTTATTTAGCATTGTCTCTCCACCATGGCACTCATTGGCTGTGCCCATAGTGATAAAGGCAGAATCAGAATAATTCCAATACTCACATTGGATTTATTTGTTATACATTATTTAGGTCTACCATTAAATAAAATACTAGTTTTTGACAGTGGATTTTCTCACCTCTCTCCTTAAGATACGGATGTTTTGTGCCTTAACTACTCAGAATTTAGAAACAGTCTACCTAGGCCTTCAATTATTTTGTCCCTTACAGCTTTCTTGTAAATCCATGAAACTGACAGAAATTCAACAAGTGTAGCTCTCCTTGAATGCAAAAGCAATACAATGACCTCCATGAAACACTATGTAGCTCTAGTGGGAGGAGTTTAATTTCTCTTCTTGAGATTTCAAGGGAAAATCATTTTCAGGGATAACTATCACTTAGAATGCTCACCCCATAACTAATGCAACTTTTCACTTTGGTGATTTCCTATCTGCTGCCTTCAAATATCTTTCTCCTCCCACCTCTTCTACCTCCAACCTTTCCGTCCTGCCCAGCACAATGGTAGCAGTTAGAATAGAAAGCCATGAAGACATACACAATCACAAAGCGAATTCTGTCTTGGGATGTGCTTCTCAATCAATCCATGTCTAATCCATGGGAGTTAAACCGAAAACATATGAAAATGAAATTGCATTTTCTTTCTTTATTTTTGGCAGAAACTGCATATTTCACCACAAACAATACATGTCTGAATGAACAGGGATACAATCTTTAAAATATACAAGGAGCATACATTTATATACAAATATATCAATAAACATTTATTACAAAGAGGTGAATTTTTCCTTTGTAATTTGGAAAACACGTACTGGAAATAGGAGAACAGGGATAAAATATACATGAAGCTTACAGGTATATATGCTTTGCATTTGTTAGTAGGGTCAATAAATAAGTGTGCTTAAATGATCAGCAGGTGCCAAGTGTTGAGACATTCAAAAGAATAGATACAGTCCCAGCACTCAAGGAAATCACTTGTATGAATAGAGTGAGATGTATGATGTTTTCTTTTATCAGTAGAAGACTAATTCCTGTGACTGGTAGAAAATCAACCCATTTGTCAACAGAAAAGTCGTCACTTCTTCTGCAGTTATAAAATGGAAGAATCAGAATAAGAATTACCTCTCAAGAAAGATAGTTGGGGCCGGCGCCGCGGCTCACTAGGCTAATCCTCCGCCTAGTGGCGCCGGCACACCGGGTTCTAGTCCCGGTAGGGGCGCCGGATTCTGTCCCGGTTGCCCCTCTTCCAGGCCAGCCCTCTGCTGTGGCCAGGGAGTGCAGTGGAGGATGGCCCAGGTGCTTGGGCCCTGCACCCTATGGGAGACCAGGAAAAGCACCTGGCTCCTGGCTCCTGCCATCGGATCAGCGCGGTGCGCCGGCCGCAGCGCGCCAACCGCGGCGGCCATTGGAGGGTGAACCAACGGCAAAGGAAGACCTTTCTCTCTGTCTCTCTCTCTCACTGTCCACTCTGCCTGTCAAAAAAAAAAAAAAAAAAAAAAAAAAGATAGTTGGCCAGATGCTTGGTGGAAATTGTTAAAACAAAATTTTCAGAAGGATCTGATAGTAACTATCCTTTAAAAAGGTGATGAAGGCATGACAATTAGCTCAGGCTAGATAAAACAATTAGTTGTCAGACTTTGGTTGATAGAACATTACAGCAAAGAAGAATGAAGCAGCAACAGTTTGCTTTTCTCTTTGAAATCTTCATTTTTTGTTTCTTCATCCACTAAATCAAAATATGTACACTCACAAATACACTTTTCATCATACATATCCTTAGACATAAGAATATACACATTTCACTTAGTGTCCTATTAGGTAGAGATATTGATATATTTTACAAGGGTAGTATATGTGAAAGTTTGAGAAAAAAAATGGGAAAAAGGAAAGAAAATTAAGACACGATTTGTAGTGTGTGTGCATGCTGGCAGCTTGTAGGGGCTGATGTTTCAAGGATTGTTCTATAAAAGAGAAATTCTTTACTGGATTGAAGCTAATCCCTTAATCCCTTCCATTTGTACATCAATTTACAGTTCTCCAAGCACTTTTCCAACCATTATCACATTTAATCTTCACAAATGCCAGGAAAGAACACAGGAAAGGGATTAATCCGCCCCTTTTAACGTGAAAAGCAGAGGATGTGATTTAGTCAAGGTCACAAAGACACGGAGGGGCAGAGTGGGCTGGAGTCTTTAGATTTTCTTTTTATTTTTAGTCGTGGTCACTCTTAATACTCTTTTTAAGTCTGAAGTAGATATTAATTTGGCCATGGGGAGAAGAAAAGTTATCATCTCATTTCATCTGAAACCTCAGATGAAAACTGACTCCTGCAGGCTCTCCCACTGACTCAGAGGGCTCTCCTACTGTGGCCCCAGGACTTCTGCTACTTCAGAACTGAGTGTTTCCACTTCATGAGGAAATATGGGGCTTGTATGTGAAGGCAATCAGCTGTCACAGGGCACACTGTCGTTTCAGGGGACATATAATTTTTCAAAGCAAGGCTTTCTCAATTAAGAAGGCAATGAACTTCTCTGCATGCCAGTACAACGTGTTTTTCCATCACAGTCCTGAAACAAGTAGTTCACAAACAATTTGAGTACTATGACTTGAATTTAATGAAACTCAATTAATGGGGAACACTCCAGTGTGGGATTCCAAAGTGAACTCTCTACATGGTAACCATTTGAGTTCCAATGGAGAGTTGTAAAATCAGGGAACTTCCTACTCAGATCTTACCCATGACTTCTATCTTCCACATCCTCTCAAGGGAATTAGCACCCATTTATCCGATATTAATTGAAAACCTGCCAGTATTCAGCTATGGACAAGAGGCTCGTATGTCTACAAACAATGAAAACGGCACTTATGGAAGGGAGCAAAAGGGATATGATGCAGTTATGCACAGGGAGATCTGAGAACACCAAGCGGGACCCCTACACCATGGAGAGTGCTATGGTTTTCACTGGGCTTGCAAGGACCTAACCTTCATGAATGCATTAATTCCAGTCTCGCATGGCTAATTTCAGTCTCTGCTTGACTAGATCATGCAACAGCAAGTTGTTATAAAGTCTACACTCACGTTCTCATTCTTCTGCATATGTCTCCTTGCCCTTCGTTCTGGCATGATTTAAAGAAGCACAAGCCGTTCACTAGAAATGGCTGCCTGTTGATGAGCTTCTCAGTCCCCAGAAGAGTGAGCCAACTACATCTACTTGCTTTTCCCATTACCAAGTCTCACCTTTCTGTTCTAGCAATAGAAACTGGACTGAAACAGTGGGTGAGGAGAGCTCTTCAGGGAAGATACTAAAGGGGAAATGTTGGCTATGCTGAGGCTGACAAGTGCCAAGAATTCACCAGGTAGATGTGGAGGAAAGTGAATAGTCCACAGAAGAAAGTACAGAGAAAATCACAAAAGGTAGAGAGAGCAAGTGCAAATGATTGTACGCATTCTAGTACGGCAGTGGGATGGGCATAGCACAAATGGAAAGAAGCGTGTATGGAAGGCAGATAGCAGATAGTAGTGGGTCTTTTATGCCAAAGAGTGGGGGTTATCATTTACCGTTAGCATAATAACAAGCCATGGAATAAACCATCAAAGGCAGTAATACAGGCCATGAGGGATAGAGCCTACATTAAAAAAAAATCTCTCTGGAAATTAAAAATTTTGTTAGAGGAGATTGTAACTGAAGGCAAACCATTTTGTTAGCAGATTTTTGAAGCAACAACCAAGAACAGAATTGGACAATGTCTGAAAAGTGGAGATTCAGGAGTGAAAATTTAATTTTTTTGACAGGCAGAGTGGACAGTGAGACAGAGAGAGACAGAGCGAAAAGTCTTCCTTTTCCATTGGTTCACCCCCCAGATGGCCACTGCAGCCAGCACGCTGCGGCCGGTGCACTGCGCTGATCCAAAGCCAGGAGCCAGGTGCTTCTCCTGGTCTCCCAGGTGGGTGCAGAGCCCAAGCACTTGGGCCATCCTCCACTGCACTCCCAGGCCACAGCAGAGAGCTGGACTGGAAGAGGAGCAACCGGGACTAGAACCCAGTGTGCCGGTGCCCCAACTGGGACTAGAACCCAGGGTGCCAGCACCACAGGCGGAGAATTAGCCTATTGAGCCACAGCGCCAGCCGAAAATTTAAATTTTTAAGAGATATAACTTGATGACTAATTAGATATTGGGTGGACAGTGTTGAGCGATGAGGAGGTATCCAGGGAACAGAGTACTTGGCTTATACCCTGTATAGAACTCAAATGACTACTTCTCAGCCCAGCACTCACTAATCTCTCTAATAGAGTGGGTTGAACATTGGTTGTTAGGAGCAACCTGCCCTTCTATATTGACCTCTGTCTTTCACTGGTTAGATTCTACATGAAGACCAAGACAGCCATGGATATAGACTGTCATCCAGGATGCTACACACTTGCTGACAACCTGCTCACCCATACAGCTAGAGCTTAGCATCTTCCTGAACCCAGTTTCCATCATCTCTCCCTCTCAAACCAGGTGGTTGCCTCTGCCTTCTGATTGTACCTCTACTCAGCGGCCCAGAGTGAATCATCCATCACTTCTACCAGTTGTACGCTCCCCAAGGATGCAATGCTGGTCAAGCCAGTACCCAAGATTCTGCTGTCCTGTCTCCAGGCCACCAGTCAGCCACCAAGTCTTTATTGAGAGCATCAGACCAGAACTCTCAGCAGCTCAATGTTCTAAATGTCTAAAGGACTTTGAATTTTCCATGTCCTCCCAAAATTCTGCAGTGTGGCCATTCCTTTCTGAGGCCATCTGCTCACCTAAAGATTCACTGCCTTACTGGCCACATCCATTCTCCCAGCAGGGCATGACGAGAACATGGCTAGCTAAGTGAGGGATCTCAAGGCTGAAACATTATGTCTGAGCCCATTTTTTTTTTCTCATGGAACCCTGAGGTACAATGTGGGTCTCTGTGTTCATATTCTGCACTAGATACACTTTAAAAAATTTGGAGACTCCGAATGGAGGAAAGACAGGAATCTTGTCATCAAGATGTTTTAGTCCAAGGGAGGTGATTATGAACAAATTTAAAATTCTGTTACTGCTAAGTTCTACAAAGAACATAAAATAGGACAAAGTGACAGAGGGTGGTGGAGGAAACAGTTTGAAAAGCAGGCTTAAGGATAACCTTTCTGAGCAGTGGACATTGAAGTTGAAACATAAGTAGGAGTCAGTCCTGCTTCCTCAGAAAGCGTGTAGGAAAAATATTTGATCAAATTATGGAAGATTTATTTATTTACTTGAAAGCAGAGTGACAGAAAGTGTGTGTGTATGTGAGAGAGAGAGAAATTTCATCCCCTGGTTCACTCCTTAAATGGTTGCAAGAGTCAAGGCTGATCCGTGCTGAAGCCAGGAGCTAGGAACTCTATCAAAGTTTCCTACCTGGGTTGTATGAACTCAAGTGTCTGGACGATCATGTGCTGCTTCCCAGATGCATTAACAGGAAGCTGGATTGGAAGCCGAGTACCTGGAACTAAAACAGGCACTCCCATATAGTATATGGATATCCCAAGTTGCAGCTAAAACCACTGCACCACAATACCAACTCCTCAAGTAGAAAAAAATTTAAATTATAAAATATAGCCTCTATGACTCTGCCTCTTTGTAACTCTGCCTTTCAAATAAATAAATAAATCTTAAAAAGGGGGGGGGAGGCACTGTGGCATAGCCAGTAAAGCAGCCAACTGCAGTTGCCTGCATCCCATGTGGGCACCAATTTGAGTTCTAGCTGCTCCACTTCTGAGCCAGCTTTCGGCTGTGGCCTGGGAAAGCAGTGGAGGATGGACCAAGTCCTGGAGCTCTTGCACCCATGTGGGAGACCCCCAGGAAGCTCCTGGTCTTGGCTTCGAATCTGCCCAGCTCCAGCCATTGCAGCCATTTGGGGAGTAATCCAGTGGATGGAAGACCTCTCTCTCTCTCTCTCTCAGCCTCTGTATTGCTCTGTAACTCTGCCTTTCAAATAAATAAATAAATAAATCTTTAAATATATATAAATAAATATCACTACAATAATTTTGAGTAGTCAGCCAGCATACATCAATTTTATTTTGCCTCAGGGATTAATAAGGCCAACAAACAGAAAGGAAAAGCACCAACTTTAGTTCAATGTAAATTGGTCAAGTTTGCCTTCTGCTTCATTTATGACAGTACTTGTCATCTTTTTTTTTTTTTTAACTTTTATTTAATGAATATACGTTTCCAAAGTACGAATAATGGATTACTATGGCTTCCCCCCCATAACGTCCCTCCCACCCACAACCCTCCCCTTTCCCACTCCCTCTCCCCTTCCATTCACATCAAGATTCATTTTCGATTATCTTAATATACAGAAGATCAGCTTAGTATACATTAAGTAAGGATTTCAACAGTTTGCTCCCACACAGAAACATAAAGTGAAAAATAATAGATGATTTTTTTTAATGATGATGAAATCAGATCAGACCTATTGTCATGTTTAATCCCAGTGAGAGTCAAGTTGGGAGTTGATAGTTTCTTTTCTTTTCTTTTTTTTTTTTTTTTTTTTTTTTTTTTTTTTTTTTTTTTTTTTTTTTACAGAGGATCAGTTTAGTATGCATTAAGTAAAGATTTCAACAGTTTGCACCCCCATAGAAACACAAAGTGAAATATATTATTTGAGTACTCGTTATAGCGTTAAATCTCAATGCACAGCACATTAAGGACAGAGATCCTACATGAGGAGTAAGTGCACAGTGACTCCTGTTGTTGACTTTACCAATTGACACTCCTGTCTATGGCATCAGTAATCTCCCTATGCTCCAGTCATGAGTTTCCAAGGCTATGGAAGCCCTCTGAGTTCTCCGATTCTTTTGAATGCTTGCTATGTGCCTTAAGCTTCTTAAGTTGGCGTTTGTAATCCTTGGAACATCTCCGAATGTCAATAGTTCTACTAGGACTCCAGCCACGGAAAATGACAGAATCCCAACTCTACCCCATAAATGAGAGAGTTTTTGTTTCCCTAACTGTGAAGTTCAAAGTAGGGAACCAGAATTTGGCATAGCTGAACTCAGGAGCTTAGATGAGGTTTCAGTTTCAGCTTTAGTTTCTATTTTCCTTTTCAATGCTCCTGTTCCGCATCGTTTGTGCTGGTTTTGTCATTGGGAAAGTTCTTTCCAGGAGAGAAAGCATCCTCCCTAGAGCTCAATGATCCTGTGACTTACGACTCAAAATAGAAGGAATATATCTTTCCTGGAGACTGAGAACAATCTCAAGAAGAACATTCCTTGACCCTGCATGGACCCTGTGAACCCCTTTTATCAACATCAAGGTGATGAATAAAAGTGCCCACTATAGGGTGGTGTGGAGAACACTGCCTAAGGGTGGGAAGGAAAGGACAGCTTTATTAGGATCAGATGGGAATAGCAAGAGTGTTATCAAAGGAAGGATGTTAAATGGATATATTATACACATTAAGATTGGGCTCTTAATCTACATTTGAAAAACTGAGGCTTCAGTATGTAAAATGACAAACAAATGCAATCTTGTTCAAATCACACAGCCAATTAGTGGCAAAGATTCAAACTGTGCCAGGTTTCAAGGCCTGAGATCATTGCAGTATGTCACCTGCTTCTCTAAGCACCATTAACAAATGAATGCAATAACACTGCCAATGAATACTTCAACAAGGAGAAACTTATTATTGGATTACATTTGCAGAGCTCAATTTTAAGAGACTTTTTATGCTGAATGTTCCCCCTCTGTTTTGGCCTATTTTGGGTCCATGTGTATTAGGTTATTTTAACATATGGCTTCTTTGTACTATTTCATAATTTTCAAATGCAATGTGCCAAACAATGAAATTATCAGAGAAAGGAGCAGTTAATTGGAAAGAACTCAGGCCATGCACAGCTGAACTCAGTGAGTCTTGGATTTTGGTCAGTGCTTATTTTTCAGTCAAATCCACAGTGCCATGCAGAATGTCAGAGAAAAAGGAAGGAGCCGGTTTCCAAAGCCAGTAGTTTCCAAATTATTCTTCCCAAAGCCAGAGGCCTTCAGAGTTCTGTGGTGTCCAAGGCACCAGCCAAATGGAGGTACAGAGCTGGCCTGAGTCACACAGCCCCACATTCACACGTCCTATCTCACCTTATTTAATCATTTTAACAGAAAAAAAATCACACTCAGCATCACTCAGAGTTATGGAGCTGCACATGGTTGTCTACCACACATGGTAGGGTGCATGTTTGGCAAGCTCCTATTAGACTCAGTCCTTCTCTGAAGATAGCAAATTTCAAAGCAATCCACCTAAGTAAATATGTGTACTTCAGAGGTCTGTGGTGCACTTAGCAATAGGACAAGCAAGAGGAGTGCCTCAGAAGGAGATCCACTAACAGCATGGCTCTCAGATGGCTCATGTGATGTAGTTCCTGCCACCACACGGGAGACCTGGATGTCTGGCTCCCTGGTTTGGCTTGGCTCGCAGCCTCTGTGGGCATTTGGAGAGTGAACCAGTGGATGTTAGCTCTGTCTGTCTCAATAGTATTTACATAATATTCTCTAACCAATGTGCAATTAAAATATAAATCTACAATAAAAAATAAAGCTAAAAATTTCCATAATTTTAACATAATACATTTTTAAATTACTCATGTGTCAATGAAATTATGAGATTTGAACTTGAAGCAGTTAAAATATATATGCATACCTCCTATAGAACCTCAATTTCTGCAAAATAACCCAATAAAAATAAAAGGATATATCATAAAGA
Organism: Oryctolagus cuniculus; assembly: GCF_964237555.1. NCBI lineage: Eukaryota > Metazoa > Chordata > Mammalia > Lagomorpha > Leporidae > Oryctolagus > Oryctolagus cuniculus. The sequence goes on along the minus strand of NC_091437.1, from coordinate 161,595,877 downwards.
TGAGGCAAGGTGTACAACACCTAAAATTTGGGGCCAGCACTGAGGCGTAGGAGGCTAAGCCTCACCTGTGGCACCAGCATCCCATATGAGCTCCGGTTCATATCCTGGCTGCTGTTTTTCCTATTCAGCTCTCAGCTATTGCCTGGCAAAGCAGTGAAAGATGGCCCAAGTCCTTGGGCCCCTGAACCCTAATGGAAAATCTGGAAAAGCTCCTGGTTCCTGGCTTTGGGTCAGCCCAGCTCCAACCTTTGTGGCCATTTGAGGAGTGAATCAGCAGAATGGAAGATCTTTTTCTCCATCTCTCCCTCTTTCTATCTGTAACTCTACCTCTCAAATAAATAAATAAATAAATATTTTTTTTTAAAAATCCACACAAATTTTTAACTAGAGCATTAATAAAATAAAAAGCCAAATAAAATAAAACATCATTTAAAAGACAGACTTACTCTGGCAAATAAATTCTACACTAAATATTAAACTCTGTTTTTTAAAATAATCCAAACCTAAGAATAGGGTACAAAGAAGCATAGAGGATGCTGAATTATAGGAATGGTAAAATGCAAAAAAGGAAAATAATTGTACAAGAAGCAATTTCAAGAAACCATATGACTATATTAAGCTAAGGGAAGAACACAGATTGAGTTGGTATCGTGTGTAGTCCTGAATTCATCCATAACTGGCAGGAGTCAGTGGTATAAGTTCACATCCTGTTTTAGTATATTTTCTGTTTCGTTGCTGTTACTTTTGGTAAAATGAGATATTAACCTGTTGGCTTTTTTAAAACATAGGAACTCAAGTAATGTATCTCTTATTTGCCAATCTCATATAAGCTGATTCTAACTTAGAAACACTGCTTGTAGTGGACAATTCTTATATTAAAATTCACTGCTAAAGATGGAATGATAGTTGTTTTAACTTTTTATTTTCACTTTAAATTAGTTTTAACAGATTTAATATAGTTCATAGATACAATTCTAAGAATATAATGATATTCCCTTCCTGCCTCCCACTCCCTTTCATTTTTTCAGTTTGTGAGATAATATTTTTAAATTTCTATTACATTATATGATCAGAGTCGGTGAACTCAAACGGCTTCCATAGCCTTGGCAACTCATGACAAGAGCCTAGGGTGATTACTGATGCCATAAACAAGAGTGTCAATTTGTTAAGTCAACAACAGGAGTCACTGTGCACTTACTCCTCATGTAGGATCTCTGTCCTTAATGTGCTGTACATTGCAATTTAATGCTATAACTAGTACTCAAACAGTATTTTTCACTTTGTGTTTCTATGTGGGTGCAAACTGATGAAATCTTTACTTAATATATGCTGAACTGATCTTCTGTATATAAAGAGAATTGAAAATGAATCTTGATGTGAATGGAAGGAGAGAGGGAGTGGGAAAGGGGAGGGTTGCGGGTGGGAGGGACGTTATGGGGGGGGAGCCATTGTAATCCATAAGCTGTACTTTGGAAATTTATATTCATTAAATAAAAGTTAAAAAATTTAATAAAAAATAAATGAATATAACTAAAATAAATAAAAACAGATAAAAAACATACAAAACTAATTAAAAATTGATATGATAAAGGAATAAAACAAAGTTTTACAAAACTATACTTGCAGCAATACTGAAACACAGGCATTGATTTCTCTTTTTATTTCTTTAATTTTAGCTCCCACATATAAAGGAGAACCTGCTACATTTGTCTTTATGTGTCTGACTTATTTCACTTAACATGATATCTTCCAGTTGTGTATGTTTTGTTGCAGCTGGTAAAATTTCATTCTTTTCTATAGCTGAATAATATTCCATTGTGTAGATATACCACATTTGTTTATCCATTCATCTGATGATGGACACCTTGGTTGATTCCAAAGTTTAGCTATTATGAACAGTGCTGCTATGAACATGATGGTGCAGGTATCCCTCTGATACTATGTGTTCATATCTTTTGGATATATTCCCAGTAGTGAGATTCATAGATAATATGGCAAGTATATTTCCAGTTTTTAAAGAAATTTCCAAACTCTTTCCCCAGTGGCTGCACTAATTTACATTCCCACCAACCTTGTACAACTGTTTGCATTCCTCCACATCCTTGCTAGCATTTGTTACTCTGTATCTTTTGGATTTTAGTCATTCTGACAAGGGTGAGGTGATATTCCATTCAGACTCTGATTTGCATTTCCCTAATGCCTAGGTTGAACATTTTTTCATATTTTTGCTGGTCATTTGTCTTTCTTCTTTTGATAATCGTCTATTGAGGTCATTTGCCCATTTCTTAAATAGGTTAGTTGCTTTTTTGTTGAGTTTTTAAAGTTGCTGATGTATTTTGGATATTAATATTTTATTAGATAAGTAGCTTGAAAATATTTTCCCAACCTGTTAAATGTCTCCTCCATTTATTATTATTTTCTTTATTTTTTAAAGGTTTATTTATTTATTTGAAAGGCAGAGGACACAGAGAGAAAAGGAGAGGCAGAGAGAGAGAGGTCTTCCATCCGCTGGTTAACTCTCCAGTTGGCCACAATGGAGCTGTGCCAATCCAAAGCCAGGCGCCAGGAGCTTCCTCTGGGTCTTCCCATGCAGGTGCTGGGGCCCAAGGAATTGGGCCATCCTCTACTGCTTTCCCAGGCAAAAGCAGAGAGCTAGATCGGAAGTGGAGCAACCAGGACCTGAACAGGTGCCCACATGGGATACAGGCACTGCAGGAGGCGGCTTTACCTGCTATGTCACAGCGCCAGCCCCATATTGATTTTCTTTGTTGTGCAGAAGCATCTGCACTTGATACAATTCTATTTGCTGAGTTTTTGCTTTTGCTGCCTGTGCTTTGGAAGTCTTGTCCAAAAAGTTGTCCCCTACACCAATGTCTTGGGGTGTTTCACTTATGTTTTGCCAACAACTTCATAGTCTCAGTTCTTAAATTCATTTTTGATCCATCTTGAGTTGATTTTTGTATATGGTGAGAGTTTTAGATCTAATTTTATTTTTCTTCGTATCTCCAGTTTTGCTAACACCAGTTTTTGAAGATATTATACTTACTCCATGTATGGTCTGAGCATTTTTGTCAAAAATAGGTTGGTTGTATGTATATATATTACTTTCTGTGATTTCTTTGTTATTATTTATTTTTTATATATTTTTATTTCAGTTCCCACATATAGGAGAGAACATATAATATTTATCTTTCTGTATCTGGCTTATTCCACTCAACATGACATCCATCCAGTTGCATCCATTTGTTGCAAATGATAGAATTTCATTCTTTTTAAAGCTGAATAATATTCCATTGTGTGTACGTATGGACATTTTTTCTTTATTAATCTGATGATGTACACCTCAGTTGATTACACAGTTTGGCTATTGTGAAAAGTGCTGCTATAAACACGATGGTGTAGGTATCTCTTTAATACAACATGTTCATTTGTTTTGGGTATACACCCAGTATTAGTATTGCTCTATCATATAGCAAGTCTATTTCACATTTTTAAAGAAATATCCATAATATTTTCCACAGTGGTTTCACTAATTTACATTTCCACCAATAGTACTGATTATATTATTTGTTATATAGATATTATAAATGTTATATTGACTGAATTATGCCACTTATATAAAAATACCCTTGTCGTTCTTCATTTTATAAATTTTGTCATTAATCTCACATTATATGATACTAATATGTGTAAAATATCCACCCTTTCAAAAATAGAATACATTATATTTATATAATTTTTACATATGAAGCAAATATGGCACAGTGTGCCAGCTGTGGCAGCCATTTGGGGGTGAACCAATGGAAGGAAGACCTTTCTCTCTGTCTCTTTCACTGTCTAACTCTGCCTGTCCAAAACAAAAAAAAACAAAAATAAAATATATATACATGCTCATTGAACTCCTTTTTGCACCTTTTGGGAGGTTATTTTAATTTTTAACAGATTCGATATGGTTTATAGATACAGTTGTATGAATATAATGATATTTCCCTCCTCTTCCCTCTATCTACCTCTACTCTTCCCACCCTTCTTAATTCTCCTTTTCTCTTTTTAGTTTTTGAAATATTTTAAATTTACATTATAGTAGAGAGGCTTAATACCTTAATACAGAACTGAATAAGAAGTTTTACAAGGAAAAAGACCCAACTTCAGTGGGAATTCAGACAATGGCTATAAACAATTGAATGGAAAAATGACTATTTCATATATACACATGTAAAGTAATCACAGAATTTTAAAGATACAGTCTCTTTATATATTTCTGTATTATTTAAAATAATTTTAGATAAAGAGAAAATATACATATAAATATTCATTAGCATATTAACAAGTATTATTCAGGCAGCTAGTCAAAATTCAATTGGCATATCTTTTTTCCAAAGAAAAAAATAAGAAAAGGAGAGAGGTCTATATGCAATACTATCAACTAAACAGAGTATTAAGAATACCAACAGTGTTTGTGACTTTAATATTTTAATGTCCTGTTGCCCTTATGTTTTGCCAGCAGATGTTAGAAAACTCAATCAGTATCTATGGTCGTCCTGGTTAATGTGAGTGACTGTTAAAAGTAATCTCCTCTTTCCTAAACTATTTTTCTGCTCAGGTTGTGAGGTTAGATATATACTCCTTGTACTGAAGAGTCACTGTTTCTCTCTCTCTCTCTCAGATTAATTTGTTTATTTGCAAGTCAGAGTTACAATGAGAAAGAAAGAGAGGAGAGAGATCTTCCATCTGCTGGTTTACTCTGCAAATGGCTTGTAATGACCTGGGCTAGGCCAGGCTGAAGCTAGGAGCCAGGAACTTCAGTAGAGTCTCCAACTTGGTTGCAGGGGTCCAAGCACTTGAGACATTCTCCCCTGCTTCTCAGGTGCAGTATCAGGGAGGTGGATGGGAAGTAGAGCAGCCAGAACTCAAACCAGTGCCTATACGGGATGTCAGTAATGCAGACAGCAGTTTAACCCGCTGTGGCACAGTACGCACCCCTGTCTTCTAAGACACGTTTGTAGACCCATTTTGTTTCACTGTGACTCCTTCTTGAAAAAATAAATAAATAAATAAAAGAGGAAAGCATCTCCTCCCCTCCTCTGAGATCCTTCTTCCATGTCCCTTCTTCCATGCAGCCTACTCTCACCTCCACAATAGAGTCAAGCTCAGCCTATAACACCCACTCTTACTTGCATCAGTCAGTGATATGCTGGTGGAGATCTGACCATGTACTTGCAGACTTTCCTTATTTACCACTTCCTGGAAGTGGCCAGGACCATGTAAGGTAGAATCTGAGATTTTCAAAAAACTCTTCAGAATCAGTGGGAAAGCAAAGATTATAAGCTGGTTGCCTTTGGGCTCAACAATGAGCCCCAGGCTTAGCCATCGAGAATGAGTAGTGCCTCTGGGCTCCAATGAAACTAAACAATACCAAACACACAATTGGTCACTTTTTTAAACCGAGCAATGACATTTCACTGTGAAACTGTTTTCTTCCTATGGTCAGAGAAAGGTTTTCACAGGAATTGAATTCTCCCAAATATACCTATATTGAGGAAATTCCAGAAAGCTTTAGAGTATCTTCTGATTTTTTTATTTGGAGTTTAATATTCACTATGTTTATCTTATTTTTTTTTTACTTTCATTAGTATTCTATACTATTTTAACACCAATCACACTAAAGAGTCATTCATCACTCTCTGTCTCTACAAGTAACTTGTGAGTGCATCTAATCACACAGTAAGCCTTTATTTGACAGTGATTGTAAACCAGGCTCTATTTACACAACAGACTTGAAAAATGAGCAAATATTTCTAATGTGAGTGATCTTCAAAGAGTTTATGGAAAATACATACTATGAAAAAGTATGCATGATAAAAAAATCTTTAACATAATATTATGTTTTTATTCCATGTTTTCCATGAAATTTTAGGTAGCCAACTACTAAGTAGTCACAATAAGTAGGAGTGGGGGGTGGTGACAGAATCCTGACCACACAATGACTGTTTAAGGTTGGAGAGAGAGAGAGAGAGAGAGAGAGAGAGAGATAAATTATTGGGGGCACAGAATGTAGATAATGTCTAGTTATCTCAAAGGAAAAGAAGAAGTAGAAGTAACTAGAAAAAAAAAGGACATGTGTGTGTTCTTTAATTATGCCATCTTCTTTTAATCATACATGAAGAAGTGACTGGAATTTGGCTGTTAATTTTGTTTTAAAAAATGCCATCTTCCAAATGAGGTTGGTTTGGGAACATCATAAGAAAGAAGATTTGACAACCACAGTCTAACATCACATCAATTGACTACATGCTTCTTCTCTTATCTTTACCTAACACCCTTTTCTCTTGACCATGCCATCAGTCTCCACAGTAATGCACCCCTCTTCAATGTAGGCAATGGAAAGACAAACAAATGTGCAATGGTGTGCCTTCATGTTCTCTCAGGTTCAAGGAATTCACTGTGAACTATGGACCAGGTGATTTCCAGAGAAGGAAATCCTCTGCAAGAATGGTTCTGTAGGCATTTTGCTCACATATTCAAGACAGTAAGAAATAGTTTTAAAGGTATAAGACAGATGAAGTACACAACCGTGAAACATCCAGTGTTGAGTTTCCAGCAAAAAAGAAGTTCACTTTCCAGCCCTGCCATTCATTATATACTTAGCCAGCTCCTTAACTTGTCAGATTCTCAGTTTCCTCATCTGTAGAGTAGATATCCTTCTTGATATTCATCTAGAAATGTGGGAATTAAATCTAACAGTGCATGGTAAGAGAGCACTTCCCAATAGCTCCTCTTACATATAAACATTCAGCTCAATTCTGGGAACTTATCCTTAGAAAAAGTTATGTGTGTTTAGTGTTTAAGAAATCAGAGGAGATATTTGTGGTCAAACAGAATTGTGTCAGTAAATGACACGGAATCTGTTATTCTTGTACTCATATAACCTTAACATGAAAATTGAAAAAAAAAAAGTAATTTGAAAAAGGAAAAATGTAAACAGTCAACAAAAGAAAAAGCAAGGTTGTTAATTGCAATCAGAATTTGTTTGACAAAACGGTGGAGATGGAGATTTTTTTGTACTTAATACTGCTATAGAGGACACATTCCAAAAATAGTATTATTTTAAAAAACAGTTACTGAGCCTCTAACATTAGGAAATACTGTGTGGAACATTTTCGTATACATAGGTTAATATTGATCTATTTTGCATCTACAACACCTGTCAGATACTAGAGGGTCAGTAAGTCTGCTTTGACTGAATGGACTAGAAAAGACCCCAGTTTCAGTCTGATAGCTTATAAGTGTGCAAATAAGGATACTTTGGTATATAAAAGTGGTAACTGCTCCTCTGAGTTAGATACAAATGGAGGGAGATGGAATAATACAAGATGTATGACAGGTCAAAATGAAAAGAAGAAGGTTTATAAACCATCTCTGTCATTTATAAAACTCTTCACAGGAATAACCTGTGTTCAGTTACTCTGTTCAGATCAGTATTTATTGAGCACCCACAGTGCATCAAGCACTGAGATTTCAAAGTGATGCACCAGGCTTCCACATTCGAGGAGTTTTGATGCTCACATCAGTAAAATGAGGGCAGTAATCATACTGATCCATGGGCTGTTCCTGAAAGTTTATTGAGCTGGCATACATATAAAGCATTTTTGAAACTACAATGTGCTTCTTAAGAGTGCATTGTTGTTGAGCTGTCTGCTCTGGGAGTTCATTAAAACCAGAAAGATGACTTTGAGGTGGAGCAATGAGCAAAAACAACCCCAAAATAAGAGAGTAAAAGGTTATCTGAGTCTTATCACATTTTATCTATTGAAGAAAGACAGCATGTAGAATTTATGAATCTTTCCAAACAGAAGAAAAATCCACTAATTGAATTAAAGCTGGGCATTCATTATTATAGAAATGTTATTCAAGGGACTTCAGAAAACATGCTCTCCTAATTAGCTACTATGATCAGGTACCTACGGAAGCAGTTGTAAATCAGTGCTGAAAATATACAAGCATTTAACCATTGCACAGGGAGCAAGAATGCAAAAGCAAACCTAGTTCAGTGATTTATTCCAACATACATAGGAGAAAATTATCAAGATTTTAAATGAAAAGAATGACCCAGGTGAAGAGAAGGAAATAGAATATTTAAACCAGGCTGTACATCTGGAGACCATGCTTGTTTTATGTTCATTAGCAGTAACACTCATTGTGCTCTTGGTAAGATAATAATTTGTAGAACTATTTAATATACATCATCATTAATACAAAAAGCGTTGAACTTTCCTGCTGGTGTCTAGCACTGTTTCAGAGACACAAAGAAGAAAAGAACCCATTTTCTGCCCTTGAGGGACTCACAGTATGGAGATCAGGAGAAAGATTTAATAGGAGAGAGAGATGTGTGTGAAGCATTCGGGGAGCACAGATAAGGGCATTATAAATTTGGTGCTGGGGCTGGAAATCAGTGAGAACCACACGGAGAGGTGACATTTAAGCATGGCCTTAAAGCAAGAGAGGTATTCCTGTAAGTGGAGAAGATGGATGGGACATGGCCCCAGCGAGGTGCCATGACACTAAATTATTTGCCCTGAGCACTGGGAAATAACTAGAAGAATGGATTCCTAGAGGCTCTTCCTAGACTTTAAAAATGTTACTAATAGATCCACACATACGCCTCCCAAAAACCCTATGCTAGGTGTGATCATCACCATCCGAATTCTACAAATAAGAAAGCAACGTTTTGTGTTAAGTAACTTGCTCATGATTGTCCTGCTAGCAGTTAGGATTTGAAATGACTGCCTAATTTCTGAGCCTGAAGTCAGCTGCCATTTACCCCTCTGATTCCTTCTTTTTCTCTGATTTCCAGCATCTCCTATCACTTGGGATCTCATAGTCAAGTCTTCTCAATTCAACCATCATCCAACAGGGAGCACCTCTACTTGAGAGAGCACTGGATGTTGGGCCCCTCTAATGTGAAGCTTACATGAGCATTCAGATTCATGGTCCGCTCACAGACTGCCAGAGCAAGAGTCGTGTGGCACAAGGCATGCCTTCTGATCCAGTGAATCCCACGGAGAGCTGAACAAGAAACGTGGCCTTGGGTGTGCAGGCACTCAAAAGCCTCATAAGCTGATACCCCTAGAGATCTTCTATAAATACGAGATGAGCTCCTTGATTCCTGTGCACCCATAAGACTGCAGATTCTTGATCTATCCAGCCCAAGACAAAGTGTATGTAGAATAGTTTCCTTCCTATATTCTTGATTTATGTTGTAAACCCATATTTGGAATGGAACTTTGATATGAACTCCAGACAAATCAGTTTATGTCCTGAACCCCTGAAAAATTCCTTTGAGGCCAGTCCCAAAAGGGGATTTTTTTTTTTTTAGGTTCTGTTTTAATCTACATTTTTTACATGTTCCTACCTTTTTTGAAAAGAAAATGTACCCTAATGACAATGTTGTTATCTGATATACAATCCTTGTTAATGGAGTCATCTGAGTAATAGCAGTGACAATGATAGTGGGAACGGCTGTGCATACTGGCAATGGCACTAGTAATGGTCATGCCTTGGCAGTGAGCAGAACAAAGTCAGCTCAAGAGACTGGTGAAAAACTCACATTAGTTGCTGATCAACTATGGTTGAGACACTGTCTCAGTTCTTCTTAGTATATTTAAATGTATATACACACAAAATATACTAAAATTATAACCTACAGTAGACAGGGTATTAATATCAACCTTACTCAGGTTACCTGATTTCAAGACCTACAACACTACACTAACCAAGATAATGTATTATTGGAGAAAGGACAAAATATATGTGTACCTAGAAAAGATTATGTAAGAAATTGATGCTGACTCACTCCCACCAAGATCACCATTTCTTTTCTTTCATATATCAGCAGCCTACACTTCCCCAACAAAAATGTCAGCAGTAAGCATAAAAGAGCAAGCCAAATCTGAGTTATAAGATATCCTATATGAAAATATATCCTCCTTAAAAGTTAATCTTTTTTTTTTTTTTTTGACAGGCAGAGTGGACAGTGAGAGAGAGAGACAGAAAGAAAGGTCTTCCTTGACCGTTGGTTCACCCCTCAATGGCTGCTGCAGCTGGCACACCACGTTGATCTGAAGCCAGGAGCCAGGTCAGTCATTTCAAATCTCCTGGTCTCCCATGCAGGTGCAAGGCCCCAGGACTTGGGCCATCCTCCACTGCACTCCTGAGCCACAGCAGACAGCTGGACAGGAAGAGGGGCAACCGGGACAGAATCCGGTGCCCCAACTGGGACTCGAACCCGGTGTGCCGGTGCCTCAGGCAGAGGATTAGCCTATTGAGCTGTGGTGCCAGCCAAAAGTTAATCTTCAGAGTTAGCAAAATCTGAAATATTTGTCTCACATTCTCAGTGTCTGGAGAGGGTCCCAGGATAGCTCATGGGGTAGCCTCGAAGAATCCAAAGACACTAACTTACCCCAGCACCCATCGATTACTGCAAGTACACACATAACATGGCACTGTAAATCCAAACCAGAAATGAAAACAAGGAATTAAGAACAAAATTGCATGTTTTATGTAATCCCTGTATATATTCAATAAAAGACCATGTGTAATAACTTGTACAATTGTGACATATGAAAATTTCTAAGAGAATACATATACACATGCAAACACCTATATTTGTAAATATGTATATATGCATTATTAATGCACATTTTGCAACTACATTCTAAAATGTTTTAAAATATATACATGTACATATTTTTATTATATATATTGAAAAATAGACTGATAAAAATGAGTACATTCAAAAAGTGGAACATATGAAAATTTAAAAAGCTACAAATAAACTATTCACTATCAATGAACACATTGGTACAAACTGATAACAAGAGAAATGAATAACTTGTGGAGTATGTTCATACAAGTTATATACAAAAACAATATGATATGAGTGGAAATTTCATCAACTTCTAATGTCAGCTTTCCTACTCTAAGGCCACATTTTGAAAAATCCTTTACCAAAGTGTCCTCATCTGTAAAACAAAATTAGCAACAAATATTTGCCAACACTCATGGATTTCTACCAAGTGCCTATGTTTCCCAGGTGTTTTCTAAATGATTTATATATATATATATATATATATATAAATTTATATCACTTTAATTCCTATAGCATTATATGAGGTAGATACTAGCTACGTTTCATAGATAGGGAGGCTGAGTCACAGAATGTTGACTTATTAGCCCAAGGTAACATTTCAGTTAACACCAGAGGCAGGATTTCAGATTAAGGAATATAACTCATCTGTCAACCACCCTCATACCAAATCTAGATTTTTTAAATACAATAAGTATAGAATGCAGCTATAAAGCTTATTCACTCAGTGGCAATACAAATCAGTATGACGAATTTGGAAAATTGCCTATTAATTTCTATTAAGGATCGACATAGGCACACACTCTGACTCAGCAACCTTATTCCTAGATGTATACAAAATCAATACATACTTTCTTTCACCAAAGACAATGATCAAGAACACCCATAACAGCACTATTCCTACTGGACAAAAACCATAAATTACCCATGTGTTGAGTCACAGAAGCCTAGATAGTTATTTTGTATTCACACAATAGAATACCATGTATGAGTTTTTAAAACTACAAATTTGCTCATTGCTATTGACAAATCTCACAAAAAATGTATAAGTAACAGATGCTAGACATAAAAGAGTCAGGTGGTTCTGCCAAGACCCTTTGACACTGCACCCTCATGGCTTCTAGGGCCCCATCTCCCATGGGTATAGGCCCCCATGGCATGTGCAGGGTGAGTGTGAAGATTAATTTCATATGCCAATTTATGTGGGCCACAGGGTGCCCAGAGCAACCACTGTTTCTAGGGTGACTGTGAGCTGTTTCCAGATGAGATCAGATTTGAATAGATACACTGAGTATAGATTTCCCTCCCCATTCTGGTGGTGCATGATCCAATACATTGGGGGTCTGAATAGAACAAAAGGCTAGGAAAGCAGGAATGTGCCCCTTTTTTCTGGATCACCTTCTCTGCCCTTGGACTGGGACTGACATTATTGACTCTCCTGAAGTTCAGGCCCTCAAACTCAGAGTGAATTACATCCCTAGTGTTCCTGGTTTTCCAGCCAATTCTTATCATCTTTATATAAAATCTCTTATTGGTTCTATTTCCTTGGCAAGAACAGTAAAGATGATAAAGACTCCAAAGTCCTTGAGTGTGACTAATCCCAGTAGACACCATGTTCTGCCCCACTCTGTGAAGCCTTCCCCAAGATCACCCTCTTCCTCTGAGCTCCGTAAATATTTGTTACATTATAATCATATCACTCAACCATCCTAGTATTCTTACTAGGGAGATGTGGCGCCTTCATTTAAAAATAAGAACACTGAGGTACAAAGAGAGTAAATGACTCTTCTAGAATCACATGATGGTAAATTAGCTTCAAAATTTGACTGTGGAACATGGTCAATGAGTTATGAATTAGAGCTTATGCCTATAAATATTTCTCATGTGCCCCTTTCCATTTTAGACTATATACTTCACATTACCCAACAAATTAACATAGTGCCATGCAACCTGCTAAATCCAATTCGATTGGGAGGCTCTGTTTAAACATGACTTGTGTGGGGAGATCTTTGACCTTGCCCTCCTTTAGGATCCCGGGTTAAGGTCTTCTGACATGGTATAGGTCTCTTATCATGGTATGTATTGCATTTAATTGCAAATATAAATGTCTACTTCATTCACAGTTGTATCCCTATCACCAGTACCTAATACCTACTTTAATTCCTGGCACAATGTCTACCTTATATATTTATGGAAAAGAGAAGCTATTAAAATTATACATGTATATAAATATATAAAATAGTTACTGTGAGATTTTTTAAAAACATAGATATATCAGATCCTGTACACCTATCATGGGACCCAGGAATATGCAAAGGCTCAAAATTTTTTCCAATTTTGATGCAGAAGGAAGATGTTTAGCAAATGCTTACTGAATAAATTAATATTTGGATAGAGAGGTGAATAGCAATGACTTATATATATATCAATTAGTCATTCAATTAACAAACAGGCAAATAAAAATTTTGGAAAGTTGAGGTTAGAGCTGAGATTATTTTGACTCCAATAAGATTCAGTGTTGTGTGAGTCTAAACTGAACAGGCTGCAAGCCTTCCCTTTGACATATCTTTAATCACTAACGTCCTAAAATGAAATAGTTCTCTGATACTCACCACTGTAGTTCATACACCCGACCAACACACCACAGGAAGATGCGCTGAATACTCAGAAATGAACAACTGGAGAACAGGCAAACATACTCGACTTGAAAATAAACAGTAGATTGCAATTTAAATAACTATCATCTCCCCAAATGCAAACTCCTCAAGATCAGCCCTGAGTAAATGCAGAGAACCCGCCTATTAGCTGAAAATGAATAAAACAGTATTTTAAAATAAGCAATTTGGATGTGATTAATGTTTATAAATGTGTTTACATATGAATTGAATATTAACCTATAGCAAGAAGGAGTTTAATTAGCCTTGGAATATTGTTTAGGAGCACAATGAAAAATAACCAATTCACAAAGGAAAGCAAAGGATATCTGCAAACACAAATGAGGTCAATTAATTAAGCAATTTGCATACATTTGAATGGTTATTTTCAGAGCTTTTTTTGACAGTTGGCTCTTCCTATTCTCACATTGTGCTTCTGACAGTCTATTTATACAACACATCAATCACCCAGCCACGCTGAGTGTGTCGTGATCAACCCAGGAGCAACCCTGGAACCTACAGTCTTCCTGAGAACCAGTCATCTTTGTACAGAAAATAACTTTTCCAAATGAGCCCCAAATGAGAAAGGAAGGAAATCAGGTTTAAATCACACCAATGAATTTCATATAAAATCATAATATTGCTATAAAACTATTGGATCATAAAAGTAGTACAATAATTATTTGTTTAATGAGTGAATGAAAATTGACACAGATTTTCAAGATTGGTAAATGCAGTATTTTTAAAAGAATATTGCACATAATATTATTTAACATTAAATAAGCCATACCCTGGACAATGTTTTAAATCTCTATATTTCAAATTTACCTGTCTCTCAGGAAGATTTCCTGGTCTCAATGTATTCCAGATGCTTTGTCAAAACTTATTTACCAACAGTTTTTTTTTGCAAGTGAGTTATTTTTGTTCTCAAGATTTTGGTATGTTCCTGTGATAGATCCCCACTCTCTACAATATCAAGTTGGTATTATTGAGGCTCCTAATGCAAAGTCAAACAGCTAATTACTCAAGTAATAATAAAATTAAGTATATATACAATGATACATAACCTCCATCTGCTCCTCAACAAATGCATAGACACTATAATTAATCAGATGCCTCAGGACTGTAAGTGGGGCAGAGGGAAGAATGATAGTACCACCCAGGAAAAGATAATTCCTTATAGGTGTCATCAGGTATGCTTTCACGCAAAGAGCTCTTACAAGTGTTATTCAGAATTAATTTGTGAAAGAAGCATGGAAGGTGTTATTATCTTCATTTGAAATAGGAGGAATGTTGTTCTTTTTATTGGAGTGCAATATTTGAAGCATTGTCAATGCTATACTCAATTATTTTTTTCTAATATATGTTTTGAACTTCCTGTGATCTTTTGCTGTGAGGTTTCCTTCCTTTACCTTCTTTCATATTGATGACCGTGTTTCTGTGTTTCTGTGTGTAACACATCTTTAAGCATCTTTTGCAGTGCTGGACGAGTGGCGACAAATTCTTTCAATTTCTGTTTGCTATGAAAGGTCTTTATTTCACCTTCACTCACAAATGAAGGGTTTTGCAGGATATAATATTCTGGGCCAGAAGTTTTTCTCTTTTAGTACCTGCACTATGTATCACCATTCCCTCCTAGCCTGTAGGGTTTCTGATGAGAAGTCTGCTGTGAGTCTGGGATAGCAGTAGAAGATGGCTCAAGTACTTGGGCCCATGCACCCGCATGGGAGATTGGGAAGAAGCTCCTGGCTCCTGGCTTCAGATTGGTGCAGCTCTGGCTGTTGCGGCCATTTGGGGAGTAAACCAACAGAAGGAAGACCTTTCTCTCTCTCTCGCTCACTGTAACTTTACCTGTCAAATAAATAAATTTTTAAAAATAATAGAATTTTTCAGCCTCAGGCCAAAACACTGTCCAGAGAATGGTGCAAAAAAGAAACCCATATGCTCCGAGTAAGCTAGCAGTTTTTGTTGCCCTGTGTGCACCCCCTGGACGCTGTGGTTAAAAGGCCACCTTGCAACATTCAGACCATTTCCCGCAATGCTATTTTTAGACGCTTAACACTAGAAAGCCTTTCTATCCACAGTGATGAATAAGAATGACAGTGATAATGCCAAGAACAATAATTGTTTTTGCAAACGATGAAAATTAAAATGTATCACCGCCATTTTACTCTGGGAAGGGTGGGAGCCAGAGGGCGGGGGTTTGGGATTGGACAGGATGAAGGGAGGTGCTCCTCAGAGTCCAGAGAGACACACAGGACTTAGACAGAAGATTCTGGTATTCTCTGCACTGCAGGGTGATGACAGTTAACAATAATGTAGATTTCAAAATAGCTAAAAGAGTGAAATTTAAATATGATCAGCCCAAAGAAATAATAAATACTGGTGATGATACACATGTTAATTAGCCTGCTGTGATCATTCTACAAGGCATATCTTCTATCAGAACATCATATTCTGATGACCAGCATCATGGCAGAATAGGTTCAGCCAACACCTGCCATACCAGCATTACACATAATCACCAGTTTGAGTTCTGGCTGCTCTACTTCTAATCCAGTTCCATGCTAATGTGTCTAGGAAAGCAATGGAAGATGACCTAGGTGCATGGGTTCCTGTCACCCACATTGGAGACCTGGATAGAATTTCAGGCTCCTGGTTTCAACCTGGCCCAGCCCCACCTGTTACAGTCATTTGGGAAATGAACCAGCAAATGGAAGAGTTCACTCGTTTCCCTTTCCCTTTCCCTTCTTTCTGTGTGTCTGTTTCTCCCTTCTCTGCAACTCTGGCTTTCAAATAAATAAGGAAATCTTTAAAGAAGAAAAAAAATCACATTCTACATCATAAAAATTCACAAATATCATGTATCAATTAAAACTACAATAATGAGGTAGATGTTCAGCTCAGTGATGGTCCCATCCCACATGGACAGAGTGCCTGGTTTCCAGTTACAGCTCTGCCACTGATTTCAGCTTTCTACTGATGCTCACACATCCATAGGCAGCAGACGATGGTCCAGACAGTTGGGTCTTTGCCACTAACATGGAAGACTTAGTTTGAATTCCTGGCTTCTGGCTTCAACCTGGCCCAACACCAACTGTTGTGGACATTAGGGGAATGAATCAGCAGATGTGATCTCTCACTACCTGACTATCTCTCTCTTAAAATAAAAAAATATAAAAATTAAATAAAATTTAAAAATCTTAAAAATTAAGGTATGGAGAAGAGTAATGTTATTGTACCAATAAGTTTAGACAGAAACTGATAGAAATGATTTCCTTAATGACTTGATTGAAAGGGGTGCTCTGAAGAAAAACTAACTTGTAAAAGGCACTCCATTATGATGAAATCAATCTTTGTCCCCTTTCCAACCTTGTCAGATCTAGATTTAAGTGATCTCTCTGTCCTATCAATAAACTACTTTGCATATCAGTATTGTATTCAGTAATGCTAAATTTATGAGAGGAGAGTGTGAAGCACAATAAAGTTGGAGCCATATTACTTTGTTAAGCAGATCAGTGAAATTAATACAATGAGAGCTTATAATGTACCAGACATTGTATTGAGCCAATTGTCACACTAATCATTTGGGGGAGAAATTATTCCCATTTTATTTGTTATGCAACGAAGTCTTGTGGAATATTTAAATGTGATTGGTTTCCCTAAGTAGCACAGGGTTGAACTCAAATCTGTCTGACCCCAAACCCCAGCTTTTCACTTTGGCTCTACCACCGAATTGTGGGGTCAGCCCTACTGAGTACCTTGGCAGATTATCCTTTCTAGACACTGAGACTAACTTCCATTGTTCCCTCTATGTCAAATCACAGAATTCTCTAACTCATGCCAAATGACCATTCCCCAGATACTGGAATAGACAACTCTATGAGCACAGCCTGCTCCTCCCTCCACACACACACACACACACACACACTCACATGCTGTTAGCTTGATCTTTCCCTTCTCCTATTTCTGATTTATTTTATGTCATCCCTGACTCTCATCTCCTTCCTTCCTTCCTAATCTGTGGAAACAACATGGCACAGTGAAGCAGACATTAAGTTTCAACATAAGAAAGAAATTCTGATCATGGAGGAAATACGTGTGTGTGTATGTGTGTGTGTGTGTGTGTGTAGGGGGACTTTGAAAGATTACCATGGGCTTGTTTTCCTCATCCGTTAAACAGGAAACATAAAAACCAAAATGCTGTGAGTGTAATGTGTTTATCCCACAAATCAATCTGCCATTATTTTCCTCACTGCTACTTGAGATTCAATTCAATTCAGTAAATATTTACTAAGGTCACCTTATGGTCACCAATGATTAGGGCAAGAACTTGGCCTTAATATAACACTAAGAATTCAACCCATCAAGCCCAGTGAAAAGAAGCATCCTTGCTAACTCCACGACAAGGGCTGTCCTTGCCTCCTAGTTTCTACTTTCTACACATCTTAAAGAACATGAAGCTTTGCAGCTTCCCTATGCCCTGCCTTTCCTCACCTCCAATTTCCCATTGTCTGTGATTTTGCTGGTTTCCAGCTACCGAGGACAATAACGGTTTCTCCCTCCTTTCATTTCATGGTGTGGCACCCTGGTGCCAGTTCGTTGGAAGATTGGACTCATCCACACAAAAGAAAACTATCAAGGACACCAGGCTAAGCTGTGGGGTTTCTGAGAAATAAAATACTATTTTTTTGTTTGTTTTCAAAGAAAAGAAGTGGTATCAAATTTAAATTCTGTAACTGACATCTTACAAATTTCTATCCCATGATATTTCCTTATTAATACCAATACCAGTGCTCCAAGCCATGGCTGGTTGGGATTCCCTTGTTGCCTAGTCCCACTCATACACACCAGCTTACAGGGATTTTAATAGCAAATACCATAGTTTAAGATGCTGACACATTTGGGTACTACTTGATCTCCTTGACTTCCTGCTTTCTATTTCTGCTTTCTTTATTTTAAAAGAATAGGAGGTAGACAGAATAAGTTTACAACACCCTGCTTCTGAGACAGGTGCCTTAGTCCCAAAGAATTTCCCTTCTAAAGGCTTCAGAGTCGGCCAGTTTTCACTCAGCTCTGTTGATTCATTAATGCTGACAAATGTCAAGCAAAAAGCTCTTATATGCTGAAAAATGAATCCCAAGGAAAGCTGCTGAACCTCCTCTCCAATCAAATCTGCCTGAAAATTTGACTAAATCAATTTAATTGAAGTTTGGTTATTTGCAGCTGAAATACATTTGCTAACATCAAAATCTGAGCAACTATAAACCATAAAATGATATTAACAAATTCACATTTAGTTTAAATACCAATACAAATTCTAAGTTTGTGTTTGTATTGATGAACCTTTATCTTTTTTCACAGGAATTTTCATAAAAAAAACACTTCCTATGAACCAAGTATCACTTCTGCCTATAAACAAGCAATACAAAAGCCAGAGAGATTGATCAAATAGCAGATGTCAGTAAGTTTATTAAAATGAATAAGGTGATGAAATTTTCTAGAAATGTAAAGTTTATTAATAAAATAAAAAGGTTAATCAAAATAAAACATCATCCAGATTTAATAAGAAAATTATAAATCACATCTCGATAAGTTATGACAGTTTTAGTAAATTAAAACAAGATTAGCCTGTGGTTTTTAGCTATATTTATTATATTGTCATTCATTCACTCACCTACAAATGAAATATCCTACTATATTCTGAATTTTTTAAGATTTATTTTATTTATTCGAAATTCAGAGTTATACCAAGAGAGGAGAGGCAGAGAAAGAGAGGTGTCTTCATTCACCTGTCCACTCCCCAATTGGCCGCAACGGCCGGAGCTGTGCCGATCCAAAGCCAGGAGCCAGGAGCCTCCCCCGGGTCTCCCATGCAGATGCAGGGGCCCAAGGACCTGGGCCATCTACCACAACTTTCCCAGGCCATAGCAGAGAGCTGGATGGGAAGTGGAGCAGCTGGTACCCGAACCAGCACCCATATGGGATGCTGGCACTGCAGGCTGTGGCTTTACTCCCTATGCCAAAGCGCTGGCCCCCTACTATGTTCTAAATTGACTGTTAAGCACTATGCAGAACAGAGACAGGAACTCACAGTCCTTCCATTCAAAGAATTCCCCATAAGTAGGGGAATTGGTTCTTGTGTCACACAGCACTAGGGATGTAACTCTAGCTCCAGGGAAATTTTTCTTAGTTTGACCATGGATCAGAGTGAACTCCTACAAGGGGTGTTGGTGATATTGGAAGTAATGACACCATGCTCAGGAGGGAAATGGCTGTAAAACAACCAGGTGTAGGAGTGGGAAGCACCTGAGGAGATAGGATTACATTTGGGGAAGTGGTTACTGCCCACACTCCTGCCACAGGGCGAGACTTCCTGAACAAGGCCAATGCATGGTAAATTTTGCACCAGACTGCAGCCTAGAGGGCAACATAAAACAGTGCAAATCAACTTATAAATCTAAATATGTGCTCATTTGCTTGTTTGCTTTTTTTGGACAGTAGTTTCTCTTTTGAGCGTTAAAGAAGCCTTTATGTTTATGAAATAATAGTGCTGTCACATGATAAGTATTTTGTTTCATTTTGATTACTTTTACTTAGTAAGATAGTACAAAGGCAATTCTATGTTTGAATGTGTCAATGTACAAATGAACAGAGACAGACATGCATGTTTTTATACATGTGTAAATATATATGTAGTACACATATTATGTATGCATTTAAATTCATATTCTGTGATTATTTCATATTCTTTGGAGCAAAGTAAACATATTTTAATTACATTCTTCACAACCTGTTTCAAGTCCCCTAATACATAGGTAGATGTATAGAAACATGGAAATATACCTATATACATTTGTATAATCTGTCATGCCCAAAGGTCAGCGTGAGGGGAGAGAAGGTCACACTGAATACTGATCAGAACACACACTCTGAGAGGGACAGGAGTTTCTCACTGCTGGGAACTGGAATGCGCCGGCCCACATGGATTTAATCTGCAATTTTCTATCTCATATCTTCTTTTTGTTTTTACTTCTTAGCAAAAACATTGCATCACTTTCCTTGTTGGGGGAGCAATCCTTGAGCAGGGACAAGTGACAGACACGTCCTCACCCAGGTGGTCACTTTAGGAACAAGGAGCGGTTTCAGCACCCTTGCTCGCTCTCTCTCCCTTCCAGTGCTTACAGCTGTTTTCAAGGGACACACCGAACTTTCTTAGTCTAATGAAAGGTTGATCATGTTTAAGTTTTCAAAATTAAAAAAAAAAGATTATTGGTTTCATTGATATTTTTCTTGTTGTTTTCCTAGTCTCCATTTCTTTATTCTTCTCTAATCTTTATTATTTCCTTATTTCTGTGAGTTTTGGATTTAGTTTGTTCCTCTTTTCCAAAGTCTTTGAAGTTTAAAGTCAGGTTGTTATTTTTTTCTTTGTTTAATGTGTTTGCCACTGTAAGTTTCATTTTTAATACTACTTTTCTGTATCCTGTATGCTTTGGTATGTTGTGTTTCTTATTTTGTCAGTCTTTAGTTATAACGAACATAGCTACAAAAATCCTCAGTTTCATATTAGCAAACTGAATTCAATAGAACATACATTATGATGGAAATTTACCGCTGCTTGAGATGCAAGGATGTTCAGCGTACTCATATCAATAAATGGATATAATAAATTATGAAAATTAAGAATAAAATTACATAATAATCTCAAAACATGCAGAAAAAGCATTTGACAAAATTCAACACTTTTCATGACAAAAACTTAGATATTGAAGGAATGTACCTCACCATGATAACATGGAAATCTGACAGCAATTAACTTTTGAAAAATGTAAAGCTTTTCCTCTAAGAACATGGCAAAGATGAACACTCTTAACACTTCTATTCAATACGGTACTAGAAGTCATAGCAAGTGTAATTAGGCAAGAAGAAGAGGTAAAAATATCTAATTAGAAACAACATTTGCAGATGACATAATCTTATATATAGAAAATCCTGCACACTTCACCAAAGAGCTGTTAAAACTAATACATAAGCTCTGTAAATTAGCAGGATACAAAAACAACATACCAAAATTGTTTGTGTTATGCTGCAGTAGCAATAAATCATACAAAAAATTAAAAATCAATCCCATTTACAATAACATTAAAAAGAATAAAGTGGGTAGGAATAAATTTAACCAAGCAGGTGAAATATTGTACACTGAAAGACAAGACATTTATGAAATAATGGAGGCAAAAATGAGTGGAAAGAACTCCAAGTAAAATGCCTAAACTACCCAAGACTCTCTACATATTCAACATTATTCTTCATTGAAATTCCAGTAGCATTTTTCACAGAAATAGTAAATATAATTCCATCATCCATTTGGAACAAAAAAAGTTACAGAATAACCAAAGCAATTGTGGAAGAGAACAATGCTGCAAGTATCTTACTTCTAGAATCCAGATTGATTACAAAACTCCAGTAATTAAAAAGCATGGTACTGACACATAGATATTCATATAGACAAATGGAAGAACAGAGTATAAAGTTCAGAAAAAAATCCCACCCATCTACAGTCAACTGAACTTTGTCAAATGAGCTACGAGTACATAATATAGAAAGGACAGCATCTGTAACCAGTGGTGCTGGGGAAGCAAGATGGCCACATGCAACAAAAATAAATTAAACCATTAGCTTACACTATACATGTGTGTCACCTCAAAATGTACTAACAACTTAAGTGTTGAATATGAATCTGAATAACTCCTAGAAGAAAACATAGAAAAGCTTCTTGACATTGGTCTTCATGATGTTAAATTGAATATTGCATGGAAAGTACAGACATAAAAAATAAAAAGAGAAATGGATTGTTTTAAACCGAAAATGTCTGTATAGCAAAAGAAATCATCAACAGAATAAAAAGGTATCATATGGAATGGAATTTCAAATGATGTATTTGACAAGAATTAATTTCCAAAACACAGGAGCACCTACAGCTTTATAGCAAAAAAGCAAGCTAACAAAACTCATATAACCTAATTTAAAAATGGGCAAAAAAAATGAGCAAATGAATTGAGTAGTCATTTCTCAAAAGACATACAAATGGCAAATAAGTATTGTAAAAGATGCTCAGCATTAATTATCA
Source organism: Oryctolagus cuniculus (assembly GCF_964237555.1). Lineage (NCBI taxonomy): Eukaryota > Metazoa > Chordata > Mammalia > Lagomorpha > Leporidae > Oryctolagus > Oryctolagus cuniculus. The sequence goes on along the minus strand of NC_091437.1, from coordinate 161,573,451 downwards.
ATAAATGCAAATCAAAACTACAAAGAAATACTATTTAACTTCTGTGAGAATGGTTATTACAAAAAAGTATTAGTTAAAATGTTATAAAATTGAAACCCTTATAAATTGCTAATAGGAATGTACAGCAGTGCATACAACACACTCATAGCAAGACAACCACTTAAAGTAGAACTCTGACCTCAGAATCAGCCCTTAGGACATTCTGGTCTGCCTAAAAAGCCACAAAAGCATTTCAGGCATCAAAAGCCAAGACACTGTGTCTAAAAGTGTCCTATATGAAGGACCTCTTTGGCTGAGACCCCAGTGGAAATTAGGGGTCATCAAAAAAGGATGTAGTTTTCTTTAAAGGGAGGAGATAATTTCTACTTTGCTTATGGCCTTTTATAAATATTGAAGGAGTTTGTGGACTCAAAAGTCTTCCATAACCTAGGCAGCTCATGTCAAGAACCTCGGGTGATCACTGACATCATACATAAGAGTGTTAATTGTTAAATTAACAACAGGAGTCAATGTACACTAAATTCCCATGAAAACCTCTGCCCTCAAGGGTGGTATTATTAGAATTTATAGTAATCCTTATTATCAAAGATTTACTTCATTTTAATGTATTAAGTGAAGAATATTTCTGTGTCTCATAAGTTTAAGACAAGTCTAAGTGCCCAAATCCATTGCCTTTTTCCTTAGGTGCTTCTTTGATTAATGATAAAACTTGTTCTCAAAGGAAAAAAAAGTATATTAACATAAAAATTAAAAGCAAAATAAGAAGGGAAGCAAGAGGAAGGATGGGAGTGATGGAGTAAGGGAAGATGGGGTGGGAGGTGTCATTATATACTTAAAACTGTATGTATGAGACACATGAACTTTGTTCTGTTTATATAAATGAAAAATTAAATTAAAAATATGAATGTAAAATGCTGTAGGAACTATGGAGGACAGTATACAAGGTCCTTAAAAATTGAAAATAAAACTACTATTTGATCTCACAATCCCACTTTTGTGTATTTATACAGAAAAATTGATATCTGGGTCTCTGAGAGATATTTGCACTTCCCTATTCATTGCAGCACTATTCACAATATCTAAGAGGTAGAAACAGACCTAGTGTTTATCAACAGATGAATGGATCAAGAAGATGTGTTGTGGGCATACAATGGAATATTATTCAAACTTTAAAAAGGAAATATTTCCATCTGCAACAACACAGATGAAACTTGAATACATTGTACAAAAGGAAATAGACAAGACACAGAAGAACAAATAGTGCAATATTCTACTTATATGATATGTATAATAGTTGAAGTTACAGAAACAAAGAATGCAATAGTTGTCAATGGGTGGATGATGCAGTAAGAGGAGTTGTTATTTATGGTTATAAAATCTGTTAGCCTAGATTAATAAATTCTAGAAATCTACTATAAACATAGTACTTATAGTAAACAATGTGCTATACCTGTGCACTTTAGTATTTCAATAGATCTCATTCTGAATATTTTTACTACAAAAATAAAAATAAGACCAAAGAAACAAAAACAAAAGCATACAATGGAACTCTGTGATGCATTGAATGTCTTTTATCTAGATTGCGACTGTGGTATCATGAGTGATTACACATATTCAAACTAATCAAATTGGATGTTAAACACAAGGGGTCTTTACAAATGTATGGAAAAATGTATATTTTTAATTTATTTTCCTTGAACTTGTTGAGGTACCCTCATACATGCAATTCCTTATATATCAGTTAGATCTCAAATAGTTCAAAAAAAGAGAGACATACAGTCCACAACCAATATGATTTTATTCTGCAAAATAGCTACTGTCTTCAGTACAGTGATCTCTTTACTGATTATCAGGGGACTGGAATTACACCTTCCGTCTCTCAGAGCCAGCTCAGCAGCTATTCATTTGGGATAAGGAACTGAAATATACCATTCTTCTCACTCTCCTACCTTTACAGTTTCATCTCAGTTACCAAGATAAATCATTGTTGTTTCTGATTAACTGTTAAATCACACTTGTTTGGAAAAAAAAATCCCCTCTCTTCTTCTCATGTTTCTAGGAACAGGAAGTGGATGGATCATTTATAATAATCAAATACTCACAAGGCATGAGACAATGAAACTGTTTAGTAGAAGAAAGGCAGATAGATTCTCCACTGTACACTTAGGTGGAAGAGAGTGTGCTTCAAAATATTTTAATTATAAAATAGGTGGCAGGTGACTCAGAACCACTCGTGTTCCTAAGACGGCAAGGTCTTCAAAATATCCAATGTCTTTTAATTTAGTCTGGAATGATGCCCCTTACCTATTCCAATTTCCTTCTTTAAGATTTTTTCCACCAGATGAGAACAGTACACACAACAGGGAAGAGACTGTTTTTTGGGTAGTATCCATTTTAAGCGAAACTCTGAGCTAGATTGGTTTATAAGGACTAGTCATATTATGACAAACATTGGGTATAATTACACCCATCACACGGATGAGGAGACAAGCGGTTCAGCAAATTCCCCAGGTAACCTATGTAAGTGAAGCAAAGGTTCTGCCTGGATCTCTCAGCACACAGCCCTGAAGAAACACTGACATTTGCTTTCCACAGTTTAGCATTTCATCCTGGCTATGTGCTTTACCCCTATTTCATGTTTATTGACTTTGCAGTCCCTAAAGAAACTGCAAGTGTTGAGAAAGCAGTGTATCTTGTTTAAATACATAAGTCAGGGTGTAGTGAGTCGTCAGGACAGAAGTACAAAACATGACAGTGTGAAGAGGATGAACTGACTCGGCTGCTGATCCCAGAAGATGGCTTCCAGGGTTGGACAAGCAAACCTGTGAGTGATGGGATCCAGAAGAAGATAATGCAACTGGAGCTAAAACATACTGAGGACTGCTGTCTTCCGCTCTTTCTTGCTTCTCACTGTGATATAAGCTTTTCTATATGAAGAAAGTTTTCTGCACCTACATCAACGGACCCCTCCCCATTTCAGTTGATATGATTACCGGAACAGTTTACTCTCACCCAAATCCAGAATAATAACCGGAAAAGTAATCCTGTACTATACAAAATTCTTTCAGAAAAATGAAGAAACCCTACTTTTCATAGAAATTATTATACTTTTGATATTTACTTTTTATTAAAATGAATAATTCCCCATAATTATCAAACTCATTGTAATTCTCAGGAACACATAGGCCTGTATTCACCATCACAGCTCACTTCAGAACTAGGAAATGACCTTGCACAAAGTATTCCACCTCCCTAAGCTTCAGTTTTCTTATCTGTCCAATGGATGTGATGATTTCTTCTTTATAGAGATTTCAAAACTGAAAATATCATATGAACTCTTCACATAACATTTTACACATAGAGTTGTTCAATAAATCTTATCTGAATCTGAGACAACCTTTGGTGGTAAATAAATCTTCATGCTCAGGATTTCTGGCATTTTATGTTTTGCTTCTAAGCCCATCATTTTCAATTTGCTCATGCCCATCCTCAGAATTTGAAATGCAAGAGCTCAGTTCAAAAGTTTTAGTTCATATTTATCAACAAACAAGTGATTATTCTCCTACATTACACACACACATACAACACAAAATACACACACAACACACACACACAACATATTGTACAAATATTTGCTTAGCTCCTTTCATGTGCTAAGTCCTACAGGCAATAAAAAAGATAAATCAGATAAGCATCCTGTTGTCAGGCACTTAGAGTCAGGCAGAAGAGATAAGACACACAAATCTTTGGGAAGTAAGGTTGAAATAGCTAATAATAGCTACAATTTATTGGACATCTACTGTGTAGCTGGTGGTTTTCATTTGGCATTTCCGTTTTGGAAATCACTTTCTAGGGCTGGTGTTGTGGCACAGCAAGTTAAGCTGCCACTTGCAACTCCAGCATTTCATTTGAGTACTCGGTAAATCCCAGCCTCTCCATTTCTGATCCAGCACCCTACTAATGCATTTGGGAAAGCAGCAAAAGATGTCACAAGTGCTCAGCCCCCTGCACCCATATATGAGACCTTGGTAGAGTTCTGGACTCCTGGCTGACGCCAGGACCAGCTCCAGCTACTGCAGTAATTTGGGGAGTGGAAGACCTTTCTTTCTCTCTCTCCCCCATGACTCTGTACCCCTACTCTTCAAATACATAAATCTTTTATAAAATAAAATAAATCTTTAAAAAGAAATCAAACTTTCTTTGTTCTAAGGAAAACACTTCTTACCCTCCTCATCTTGGCAGATAAAAAAGAAATATTCCCAAGTTCTTACAGACTCTCAACAGTAATGGGAAAATTCCAAAATCCCATAGAGTGTTCTGTAGTACTGCCAGAAGGGAAGGGTGCTGATGTACCCCTGGGGAACACAGACAGGTGGGGCTGGAAGCAGATACTTTTGCTTTCTCTCTATCCCCTTTCCTGAATCCCCCACAGGCCCAGGACAAAGTCCACCAGTTAGGTCCTTCTCTCCTCTGGGCCTAGGAGGATACCCTGTACCTTCCTTAGTCGACTGGGTCAGATCAGCTGCTCATTCTGTGGGTCCAAGGTTTGGATCAGCAATCGGACATGTTGTGGCTGATAACACTAGCTCTTGAAATGAGCAATCGGATGCCGTTCAGAGCTCCCACGATGCCCCTCCTGTCAGTCTGAGCAGGACTCTGCCCGCGCCATGTGAACAGCAGAGTTCTCATCACACAGAAGCAGTGAGAGCATGGCCAGCTTCCTCACGCTTCATTAACTGCATTTCTATTTTTGCATTCTGTCTTGTTTCCACTCAGTGTCAAAAAGGAATCTCACCCTAAGGTCAGAGGCATTTGTGTCAGCACCAGCCAAAAGCTCATACTGTACGTGTTAGCACAGTGAACATTTTATTTCAGGGTCCCTTGACCAAAAAAGTAGCCTAAATTTCCTCCCTCCTCTCCTTCTTGTTTTCATGCTTTATACTTGCTGTTATTTGGAGAATGTTAACTCTATTCCATGTACTCTTCAAGGTTCTAGAAAATAGAAATAAAGAGAATGTAAACCTTGCCTTGAGTTTCTGGCTGTCTGTTGAGGAAGGCACATACAAAAATCAAATCATCATAACATATAAGTCAGATAAAAGAATTCTCTCATGTTATACAGAAGCTCAGGAAAGAAGGTTTCAATGCTCACAAGGGAGATGAAGAGAAAGAGAACAGAAAATCCCCAATCTGGATGGTGCAGACTCAGATGCTGGTGTGTGAGGGGGAAGAGCAGAGGAAGGTGAAATGCATACAGGTGTTCCTGTGCAGCTGGTGAATGAGCCTGAGCACTGGCTTTGACCTGGTGGCTTTTCATGTACCACCAGGCACGCACTGCAAGGAAGCAATGGTGGTGTTTGTGTGGACAATGGGTGGCAATGGTAGATACTAGGACAGGTGGGAGTTGATGACGATAGATGGATTATTCAGGGTTATTTCCTTTATAGTCCTTGTACCCTGATAGACTATCTTAACTCCTCTCATGATCTTCAATATAAGTCAAAATGAATAAATAATAAATGCTGATTAATCAATTTTATGGCATTAAACAACAGAATGGAAAACATACATATAATAAAATTGAAAACATCTTTGTAGATTTTTTTCTGAAATGTACAGTCCAGTACAACTTTATTGACACCAAGCCTACCTGCCTCTCTCTGAGTCCCTGCTTGCAAGTCCCTAAGTGTATACTTAGTTAGTGTGGTTACAAGAGGAGGCCCATAGGACATGTCACAAAGAACAAAATTCCAATGTCATGGTCTTTCCTCCATGAATGCACACATTCCCGCATGATGGCACACAAGTGTGGATAGTGACATCTGAAGGCACATGGGAGGTGTTGGCCCAGGGGTACGTCTGCTTGTGAGTCCAGCATGCCAGCATGCCTCTCACGGGAAGGGGCACATGTGACATCTGTGCAGTATGTGAGTAAACAAGCATGGCTCAAATCATGTCACACAGTTAGCCCTTGCCAGGCTATTCTGATTGCTAAATCACTCTCTGGCGAAAATTCCTTTGGTTCATAGAGTTTTTAGACAAAAGCAAGGCAGTAGAGGGAGAGTTTGATAAAAGAGACCCAAGAGTGCACAGTGGAAAGGAGATGGGAAAACAAAGTCATTGTCAAGGAGAACGATGATGCAAGCTCTCTTCTCTGAATGGGGCTGATCTTCATTTTTCAGTGCAGGCCATATTACACAAGGTCATTGGCATGCACACCACCATCAATCAAGACACAGGTGCTCATTCTTCGTCACTGCCTTCAAATTCCCCTGATACTGAGAACAGGGCTGTCTTCCAAAAACCCAGTTCCACTACCTGCTGCATTGTTTGAATCCCTGCCTCCTGTGAGATGAACCATGATAAAATAAACCTCTCCCTTCTGTGTCACCTTCCCTCATCCCGCCGCCAAACCCACCCTTCACTTCTCCTTTCTACTCCCACACCTTTTCCAGGCTGGAAGGAATTTGGAACACACAAGAGCACAAGAGTCCTGAATCTAATTCCCACAGTGGAATTAGATTTCATTTGTTCTGTAACAAGACCAGGATCTATCACATGCGCTCTGTGACCTTCTGAAGATGCAAGCATCTCTTAGCCCCTAACTTGACGTTCTATAATGAAATGACATTCACAATGAGAAGCAGGACCAACAAGCCCTTCATTTCTTAATTTTGAATCCAGAGTCATCCATGTGATATCTGTCTGTCCCTTTCTCTACCTGCCCCCCCCCATATTTCATTCTTTATCTCTCTCCACTTTTAAGTCTATCCTCTATTGATGTAAATTGCTTGCTTTTCTTTAAATGGACTCTTCTCTTTCCTGGGTGTTGTGGCACAGCAAGTTAAGCTGCCACTTGCAACTCCAGCATTTCATTTGTTGTAAATTTTGCCTCCTTCCTTTTCATGGAAAACTAGTTATTCCTTAAATCTCAGACATCACCTCCCTAGGACGCCCCCTCTGATCTTTTCCAGACCGGGTCAGCTGCCTTGCCAGGTCTTTACTTCCTCTGTTACAAACTCTAAGCAACTCTATTGAAAATATTATTTTCCATTTCTGTTACTGCCGTTAGGACGTAAGTCATGAGCGATAATTCAAATCATCAGTTCAACAATCACTTTTCATGGATTAAAAAATCTGCGACTATTTGAAATATAAGCAATTGACTACAAAACATATCCAATTTCATAACATTAAGAGATAAAACAGGGGCAGGAATTGTGGTGCAACACGTCAGGTCACTGCATAGGAAATCACTGCCCCATAAGAGTGCCCAGTTCCAGTCTTGGCTACTCCATTTCTGATCTAGCTTCTTGCTAATGCATCCTGGCTGACAGCGGACAATGGCTCAAGTAATTGCGTTCCTGCCACCAATTTGGGAGACCTAGATGGAGTTCCAGGCTCCTAGCTTTGGCCTGGCCCTGTTTTGGCTGTTGCAGGCATTTGTGGAGTGATTCAGTCTTCCTTCCCTGTCGTTCTGTCTTTTAAATAAATAAACTTTAAAAAGAAAACGAATGTATTATATACATAAAATATGATTTGACAACCAGATTATGTATTCTTGGCCTGTAGGAGGACATCAGAGGCTGCATGTGCTCACAGATGCCCATGTGTTCCTCCTTATTTTCTAGCCCCCACAGAAGCAGATGATGTCAGGAGAAGGTGCCCTCCTAGAGAAACATAAGCCCAAGTGATATATCACATCAGGTAAGGAGCAGCTACAAGTGAGTTATATCCTGCTTCCCATTATACTATCCATGTGATTGGAAATGTGGGACCTTGAGGTGGGGAATCACAGTGAGAAGCTGTCTGGGTCTCGGCTTCACCCCAGCCCACCTAAACAGAACAGTGATGGAAGCAAAAATAAACCTTTATGCTGTTTAGCCACTGAGATTTCATGTTTTTTCTTGATGCTATTTTCATTGCTATCGAACCACAGTGAATGCCATAGGTCAAAATAAGTGTTTTATAAATGAATGCTTGCAATCTGAAATTAGGATGTCAAAATTTGTCATGTTAAGGACAAATGAACAAACGGATACAACTTAGTTTGATAAGCTAAAAAATGCTGTGCAAAAGTAAAGTTTCTTGATGAATGCCCCTGCTGATGTCTCATAAACCATCCATTTTATCCCTGACAGCTCTAGGTACTGTCACCTCCATGTGCTGGGGAGGATTCTGAGCCTCAGAGAGTTTGAAAATCTTGCCTGAAGCTATACACATGCAACCTGCACAGTGGGACAGTCCATATTTTCAACCTGTCCTTCAATGTGAAGTCTAGACTGATTCTAACCTGTCTGCCACACAGAGGTGGCTTCTAGAGCTGGTTACTTTGGGTTACCGGGAGCCTTCTGCAGGGCTTGGGAATGCACATGTAACCAAGAAGCAGAGTTTGCAGTCCAAGATGACCTGGCTGCTGAGCAGAGCAGAATGACTCGGAATCTCCTGTGAAGGCTGCATTGGCCTACAGGACTCACAGCTCCCCCACTGTATCCACAGCCTCCCAGGCTTTGACAGAAACTCCTCAAGTAGAGCAGAGGCAGGCATCACAGGACTGATGTCTTGAGTGAGGACCTATGAGCACACAATGCAGCAAAGACAGCCGCCTGGAGCTCAGCAGGTAAGGCACCATCTACAGGTGTAGGCCCAATCTGGCTTGCAGGTATTCTGTGAGGCTAGCCTCTGTAGAGAGAATGAAGATGATTGATTGTTACAGGAGTGATCTCTGAATGGCTAACCAATTGCTACTTGGTTCCCACATATCACAGGTTTGAAACTAAAAATGATCAATTAACAAATATTTATCCATTGGTCACCTGAGCCCAGACGCTATGCAGATGCTTAGTTACCAGGATACCTGTACTGAAAAACATAACCTAATGAAGAAGCTTTAAGCCTAGAAGAAAAATAGATGTGAACTAATAATGGCAAACAGCATGGCAAAGGGCAAAATGAAAGTTTTTGAATCAGCCTGCTTTGCTTAATCCTGAGACCCTACACTGATTACCTTTTTTACCCAAACACTATGAGTCTCACTTACCTTGCAGGTAAAATAAATAAAACTATCTAAATGTATAGTGCTGCCATGAGGGTTAATTTAGATAATTCAAGTAAGCCTCCTAAGAATGGCTACTACATAGTAAGCCCTCAGAAAATACTATGTCGCTATTACTACCATGAAGTCCAGGGTGCCATAGCAGTGTGTGCAAGGCAGAAAACCTAGTTTGTGCAGCCAGGAAAGATTTCTGAGAAACTGATTTTTAGATTCCTATGTGGAGGTAGGGCAAGGTGAGCAGGCGAAGAGGATTAGGATACTTTCTAGAACATTCCTGAGGACTAGAATATATTCTAGAACATTCCTGAGTAAAAGAACTCCAAGACCAAAAGTTTTAGGCACAAAAGAAATTGCTGCAAATTAAAGCATGTGGGTTCTTCAAAAAGTTCATAGAAAATATTATTAAAAGATACATTTGGTGCAAAACATTTTTAAATCGATGCATAACATTTTATAGTATGCATTTCCCATGACTTTTTTGAAGACCCCTTATGTTCATGAGTTGCAAAGTCTTTGCACCAAAATAAACTTATATTTTAATTTATGTTTCTACTGACTTTTGGAAGTACCCTTGTATACTCATGTGACACAGAATGATGACTTGATAGAGAGTATGTGAAGCAGTAGATTGGGCAATGCTTGGAAAGACATGTGGGGCTCAGTTAGAGACCAGAATGATCTGAAGTGTAAAGTCCCTAAAAGGCTGTAGGATTGCTACATACATAGTCAGTATCTAATTTTTGATTTTCCCAAGAAACAGGGGCTACCCATTCCTGGTATGATGGGTTTTTAGCTTCTAGGATCTCCCTTAATAAGTAGTTTCAGTATATGTCCTAAATACATCCCAAATTATACCATATAAGGTTCTCCAAGACTGAGAACCTCATACCAGCTGCCTTCTTTTTTCTTTCTCCAAAAGCTACCTTTGTTGCTACTTGTTTTCCTTTGTGCTACCCAACCTCTTGACCAATAGCTTTCTCTTTTTCTAGATTTATTTATCTTGAAGTCACATTCAGAGAGAGAGAGAGAGAGAGAGAGAGAGAGATGTTCCATCTACTGGAAATTATTGCATCAGTCATGGCTGAGCCAAGCCAAAACCAAGAGCCAGGAACTTCATCTGGATCTCCCAAGTGGGTGGCAGGGGCCCAAACACTTGGGGCATCTTCCGCTGCTTTTCTCAGGACATTAGCAGAGAGCTGGAGAGGAAGTGGAGCTCCTGAGATATGAACCAGTGCCCATATGGGATGCTAGCATCACAGGTGGTGATTTAACCAGATACCAACAGCTTAACACCCTATACTCAGCAACCAGAGTAATCTCTCTAAAGCATAATCAGATTGTGTCATCCTTGATTCAAGTCATCTAATTGTTTTCCTTTTCACTTAGGAAAAAGCAATCCAAAATCCTTACCATAATGCACATAATCTTTCATAATCTAGAATCTTGGTTTTTTAATCATCTGCTTCTCATGAGATTTTTTTCTGACAAATATGCGTCAAGTAGTACTGTCTTCCCCACCTGACAGAATAAAAATCATTGCTCTCTGTATGCAATTCCTGATGTATCGATAAGAGATTTTGTTATTCCTGCATGTATCTCCTCTATTCATTTGTCCCTATACTTGTCATTTTCCCTTCCTAGAAGATAAATACCACTGGGAAGGAGTTCTGTCTCTCTTACCGTCTCAGCACAGGGAAGAATTTATAGCACAAACTAAAGGGGCAAATTTGATCTGATTGCCAACTCAGTGAATCAATCAACATTTCTTTTCAATCAAAATTTATGTTCCTAAATTGATACGTATTCACCAGCACAGTTGTTATAGACCTCCATGTGCTACAAAGTTGCCAGACAGTGAATTGGTGGTCATTTCAAATCCCAGACCATCAGGGGACTAAATTCCATCTGGGTATTTCTAGCCCTTCTACTTATAATCTTGTCATTGTGATTCTTTATTGTAAAAAAGCAATACCATCATCCTATAAAAAAAGACTGCTTCCATCAAATGTATTCCGTATGCCAGATTCTCTGTTGTATTTTTATTCAACCTTCAGAATGATAGCAGGTGGATACTTTTTCTCTTTATTCCTTGACATCCTGGCTCATAGCTCAGAAAGTTTAAATAACTTGTTCAAAATCAGTTAATGCAGGGGAGTGGGTTTCAAGCCCAGATCCATTTGGCTCCAAATGCAGTGCTTTTCACAAAAATATTCTTCCACTTTCTTTGTATTACAAATCCTCTTAGCTCAAAAGCATTAACCACATCTCCAGGATTCCATCTCTCACCACCCTTTGCTATTTAGCTCACTTCATTCTACTCTTTTCTTTTGCAAGGATCATTGCTAGAAATTGACTTATGATTCTCCTGCTCTTGACCACCCTGTGTAGACTTCCCAACACAATCACTTATCACAAGGCCCTGAAACATGTCCACTTCAATTCCTACTCCAAATAGGGAAAGATGACAATGCATATAAGTGGGTTGGTGAGATCAGGATATTAAAACAAACTCATTAAAGAGTTCTTATCATCCACAGATGATTTTTTGTTGTCTATGGTACCTACTTACTGTCTTAATTTTAGTGCAAAAACTTTGAAGCCCAGATGATCTAGACCAACTTGGAATGAGCAACTAGCAATATTATGCTAGCCAATTTCTTTGCAATGATTCCTTAATAGACATCAAAAAATTTTCTCCAAATGAGTTTGATGAGTTTGTTTCCTGCTCGAATCACGTTAACAACATTAGAACTCAGTGTATTAAGCCATACTTTTAGAATTACTTCAATAATAAGTCAAAGAACTACAGATTTTAGTTAAATCTTTGACATTTCAAGAAAGAAAATAGTCAGAAAAACATGCCTCCCATTTTTTCTTCCTTGTCAGACAAATTGGTATTCTGTTGATCTTGTTTGTGAAATATCTTGCAATTGAAGCCATTAGAGAGAGAGAACACATACTTGTCATCAGTTCCTAGGATGCTTAGATGTGCTCTGTCAAAGATGATTTTTCAGGCATAATCCATCCATATGAAGATTGCTATTTGTGTTAATTACTATGTGACAGCTTGGATTTCTCCAGAGGGCCTCCTAATTCTTGTGGCTTATTTAAAGCAGGGAGAAACAAATTTATGGTGCAGAAAGTGGGATGTGAGGCTCACGTTCTTTTGTGGGAATTCTTACCCCAAGTGGTCTACAAGATACTTATCTCAGACACCACAGCTGTCTTTCTCTGTGGTCAAGTTCTTCCAAAAGGTCTACACATGCTGTTCTTTATTTGTATTTTCAAAATTCAAAACTCTCTGAAAGCTGTAAGTTGTTCATCCGCATTTTGAAGCAAAACAATGCCTGAATTTTCACAATGCTGCTTATAGTTTGCATTTGTCCTATTAGTGTGAAAAAGTCTGTGGCTGACTGCAGAAATATTCTTGTATTTGCTGCCTCTAATTTACTGATATTATGAAATTTAAATGGGGGGAGGGAAAGAAGGGAGGAAGGAAAAAAGGATTGATGAATGTACATGAGGTCCCCAAAATTCTTAATATATGATTGTGAAATTGTATTTATATACTGATGACACTGTATGGATATTTATATACACTTCATAAATATAAATACTTGAGTTCAATTAATAGATATCAACAATGATAAACCATATCCTTGCCTTTTTTTCCAATGCCACCTCCCCTCCCTTCTCAATATAAAAAATCCCCTCAGTAACAGAAAATCCTCATATACTTCAAGCTGTGAATTCCTCCATGAAGCCTTCCCTCTTTCCCTAACAGCAATCTGTTTGCTGCTGCAGAACAATGATGGCTTCGTTACCCTCTCAAACTTGGAAGAGAAGGTATTGCACACGTGCCTAACTAGCATCACCCATAAGGAGCTTGGTTCAGGGACTCCAACCCTATGGTACAACCCTGTCTAAGCAGGCTTTCCTTTGACATTTTGGCAGAGGCAGCCATGAATATGATGTGCAAAACTACCATCATGTGGATGATAACACTAAGGTGTAAAATGAGGCTCACTTATAGCCTGGATGCAGTTGGCCAGCAAGTCAGAATCTTGAGCTGGTCCTTTGTGAACAGAGCATCCCAGGGTTCCTTCCTAAAGGAATTCTACCCTGGAAGACCTACGAAACAGGTTTGCATCCTGGGCCTCTGTTGGGTCTATGATGGGAAAGGCTCTTTGATGATCTCTGAAATGCCCCCTGGGGTCTTTCCCCCATTGCTTTGCCCACTAAAACTGACTTGCTTTTACCTGAGCTAATTTCGTTTTTTTTATTAACTTTTATTTAATAAATATAAATTTCCAAAGTACAGCTTATGGATTAGAATGCCTCCCCCCCCCCCATAACGTCCCTCCAACCCGCAACCCTCCCTTTTCCCACTCCCTCTCCCCTTCCAATCACATCATGATTCATTTTCGATTCTCTTTATATACAGAAGATCAGTTTAGCATACATTATGTAAAGATTTCAACAGTTTACTCCCACACAGAAACATAAAGTAAAAAATACTGTTTGAGTACTAGTTATAGCATTAAATCTCAATGTACAGCACACTAAGGACAGAGATCCTACATGAGGAGTAAGTGCACAGTGACTCCTGTTGTTGACTTAACAAATTGACACTCTTGTTTATGGCATCAGTAATCACCCTAGGCTCTTGTCATGAGCTGCCAAGGCTATGGAAGCCCCCTGAGTTCACCGACTCCGATCATATTTAGACAACTTCTTTCTAAAGCAGCTTCTCTACCTCACTTCCTTGTCCTGAACAAACTTTTTCTTCTTTCTCTCCCTGACGATGGTAGTTTGGACCAAGGTGAGAATCAATTTCAGAAGTGATCATAGTTTGGACTAGGGTAGGTAGTTGTATTGTGATGAAACATAGTTGTATTGTGATGTATTTGTGGGTTTGATCTTTTTTTTAACTTTTATTTAATGAATATAAATTTTCAAAGTACGACTTATGGATTACAATGGCTTCCCCCCCATACCGTCCCTCCCACCCACAACCCTCCCCTTTCCCACTCCCTCTCCCCTTCCATTCACATCAAGATTCATTTTCGATTATCTTAATATACAGAAGATCAGCTTAGTATACATTAAGTAAGGATTTCAACAGTTTGCTCCCACACAGAAACATAAAGTGAAAAATAATAGATGATTTTTTTTTAAATGATGATGAAATCAGATCAGACCTATTGTCATGTTTAATCCCAGTGAGAGTCAAGTTGGGAATTGATAATTTCTTTTTTTTTTTTTTTTACAGAAGATCAGTTTAGTATGCATTAAGTAAAGATTTCAACAGTTTGCACCCCCATAGAAACGCAAAGTGAAATATATTGTTTGAGTACTCGTTATAGCATTAAATCTCAATACACAGCACATTAAGGACAGAGATCCTACATGAGGAGTAAGTGCACAGTGACTCCTGTTGTTGACTTTACCAATTGACACTCCTGTCTACAGCTTTTTGTGTCTACACCATCACTGACTTTGTGCTTACATGATTATATTAGCTAAACACACAGCAGCAAATTGAAGTAAACGGGAGTTTGAGACTGTTCTGTGTTTTAGTTCCTCCCCAGCATGATATCAATATGCTTAGACTTGACCACTGGAGGTGCTGGAGAGACGAGGAGGACTGAGTCACATACGACGGAGCTACCACAGCTTACCACCAGCTAATCACATACCGAAGGAGCCCATTTGTCTGGTGATCCAAGTTAGAACTTAATCAAAACCACTCCACTGACTTGTAGGTGTCTGTAAAATCAGAAATGATTACTATTTTACGTTTTGAATTTGTTACACAGCATTAACTAACAACACACATAGTACATGTGCTGCGGGGAGTCTAAAATTCTTTTCTATTTACTTGGTTTTATTTACATTAATAGAAAATAAGGGAAATTATTAATAATGACTAACAGACAGGGGCTATCAGGCTTTTGAGGACTGAAGATATATTCTAGGGGAATAGAAGAGAAAACACCTTCAGAGAATCCAACAGTGTCACTGATTGATACCAAGATTTCAACTAGAATTACTACTCAAGACTGGAAATGGGGTTAAGAATGCACAACTGTGCATTTTCCCCTGACACACTGGGCTACATGATACAAGTGAGAAGAGGCATAAACTTTGTACCCCGGTTTCTTTAGGCTTCATTTTTGCAACAGGAGGAGATAGTGCAGGAATCAGCAGACATTTTCTGTAAAGTGTGACACAGTAAATATTTTAGGCTTTCTAAACCACTCCCTGTTGTGACTACTGAACTCTGCCATTGTGGCATCAAAACATCCATAGAAAATGTGTACACAAATGGGCATGGTTTGGTTTCTCAATAAAACTTTATTTATCAAACAGGTATGCATCATTAGGTCTAGAAGGCAATGATTGTGATGACAGACCATCTATTCAAATCTGAATAAGGAAGAGAATTGAAGATAAAAAGTATGAACACTTTTACACTTATCAGTTGATGTAAGTGTGTGTGGGTCTCTGTGTCTTGAACTATTATGCACTTCTTCAACATTACGAGGTAAGGAAATATCTGGTAATGCTAGCACTCGCTGTCCTTACAGTTTACATCATTTTATTCTTCCAGTATCAGAGTATGAAAATTGTAATTTCCTCATATCTTTGCTAAGAATTAGTACTTACAGTTTTTTGGCTAATTTGGGGATTAAAAAGCAATATTTAATTGTGATTTTAATAAAACATGCCCTTGGTTCTCCATTTTTTCTTGTAGCTAGGATCTGTACTCTTCCTCACTGCCATATTGTGGGATAACTGTGAGTACAAACATGCCCCATGCTCCTGCCCAGGCCGATGCTCACTGCTATTCGACATGTGAATCAACCTGGTGTGCACAGCCAGGTCTGTTCCTAGCCCCAGGTTAACTGACCAGCTAACTGGAGGTGTTGTGGACCGAGACATATTATTTGATGGAATCTGAAAATAAGTCACAGAATTCAAATGCATTATTTATTGGGAACCTTGAAACCATAAAAAGCATCATTATGTCCTCTTTGTAGCTGTGGAACTTAATTTCTTTTAGAATGTGTGCTTCTTGATATTAGTAAAAACATGAAACCCCACTGTAACATGAGGCTCCTTACATAGCCTCTAGTCACCACAGGCATAGAGACCTCAGTGCCAGTGTGCCTCATACATAGAAGCAAATGAATACTTTATGTTGCCTCTAATGCAAATCATATTAATATTATACTTTAATAATTACACTGTTAAAATAGAAGCGACAGCTAATTCTTAAAAAATTTTAAAGAACAGAATGCAAAAAATAAAATAAAATCAGTCCCACTGCAGTTTTGTAAATTTTTGATTGTCAAATGCAGGCACATACTCAAGCATGCATATACAAACACCCTCAGTGTTTATTCCATGATATACAGATGTTGCTATGGTGTACAGAGTGGGAACAACTGGAACCTATAAATCTCTAATCACATCCTCGTGATTTGCAAACCTTGGTGACACTCAGCTTGATTTTCACTGGATAACATTGATTTCCCTCTACAGGCTAGTGTTTCAGAGGACCTCAATGTCTTGAAAAGAAGATGGCAGAGAATCCATGCATAGTGCACTAACAGTCACAGTGCAGACAAGCAGGGCTGATGACATTAAGGACCCAGAAGACCATACAGAACCTATTGTTGAATTGAACCATCTCATCCTTAGGTGAAGATGATAGGAGATATACTTGTCGCTCCCCCTCTTCGTGGAGGAACGACACAGGACCCTGCGCTGTTCTTTCGTCTGCTCGGCCCTCCCCGGGTTTGCTGCTGGTTCTTCCCGGGTTGGCTACTATCCCTTCCACCTCCGTGGAAGGGCAATTCCCCCTGGCCACATTCCCCACTTCCGCAGGGGAGCGGCACTCCGCCGGCCGGCTCTCTCGGGGGCTGCACAGGTGTTCCTCTTAGATGTTCCCCTTAGATGTTCCTGGTGCATGCCGTCTCTCTCCTCCTTTATAGTCCTCTTCCACCAATCCCAACTCTGCTACCCACACGCCGAGTACGCTGCTCTCCTCCAATCAGGAGCAAGTCCTACAGTTTATTGGCTGAACTGGAGGCAGCTGTGTAGAAGCTGTTTTCTTCACTCCCAGCGCCATATTGTGGGAGAGCAGATGCACAGAATAAGTCTTAATTCCAGTAACTTAGTCTAGTCTGAATTGCTCCCCACAATACTCACTCCTCCTGGCCACCATCACCTGAGGGTTATTTTCAGGGTAGCTGCTCCTTAGCTTTCTGTCCTGTCTCTCTTCCTGCTTGTGGTTAGATCATGCTCTGACCAGCAAAAGCCTTAGATAGTAGTTACAGAAGAAAGGCCCTCAAGCAAGGAAAAGATGAGTGATGAAGGGATGGGAAGAAGGCAGCAACAGACCTAATTATGAACAAATAAAGCAGCATTTAGTCTTAAGATAGCAGAATACAGTGTCTCCAACACTATAGTTTCACCACACTTCCATTTTGCATATATACATAATTTAAGAAAAGTAAAGCCCTCAAATATGTAGGAGGACAAAGAACAGCTATTAAGCCTGGGGATGTGACAACTCATAGGAACAGATGTTGGGTTCTTTTCCCTGAAGCTTTTTTTCTTCAGGACATTATGCAGTGTGTTGCCTTTTGCTGAAAAGGAATGAGGCTAAATGACCTCTCTAGCTTATGCTGTGAGCGGTTTTTCAAATGTTTAATAAGCGAAAGTGTGCTTTGTTTATGTATAGTTGGCATTAAATGTATCAATACATCAAAATCTTATTTTAGTTATATTTGTTCCTAAAATAATTTAATTATAAGTTTAGATTATATGATTTTTAGTAACAGTTTTAATAGCCCAATTTTTAATGGATAACTCTTTCGCATTTAAATCTCATTCTTAGCCTTTTACTACCTTGGGTAGTTGAGGTGTTTACTAGCATAGACTCAAAAGTTCCCCATGAGGCTTTTGAACATCCAACTTTCATTTGTAAATTTAAAAAGCACTTTTTCTTTCTTAATTATTTTATAGTTTTTTTTAAAGACAAATAAAATTTGCCATCTCAACTATTACCTTTCTATACTTCAGTGTTAAGTATATCCCCATTGCTGCGCAACCAATCTCCAGAACTTTAGCTTGCAAAACCAAAATTGTACTTGCCAGACAACCTCCCAATGCCTCCTCTTCCTTGCACTTGGAAACCATTATGCTGATTTTTTAAATTGAATACTCTGTATACCTCATTTAAATCTAATCATACAGTGTGTGTATGTGTGTGTGTGTGTGTGTGTGTTTGAGTGACAAGTTTATTTCACCTAGCATTTTGTTTTTGAACTTCCTCTGTGCTGCTGTGTGTGTCAGAACTCCCTTACTTTATAAGACTGAATAATAGTCCATTGCATAGATATATCTACCACATTGTCTTATCCATTTATTCACATATAGACACTTTAGTTGCTCCCACCTGTGGCTATTATGAATCAGGTTTGCATAAACATAGTGCACGCACTCTCATTTGTTTTCTGCTGGGGAGACAGAAGCTTGGCATTGTGGATTAAATGACTTGGCAGGTTTCAACAGCAGCAGGTGGCAGAACTCGAGCTCAGATCCTGACCCCCTATGTCTAAAGACCACGCTCTTCCCATTCTCTTGATCTACATAATTTTATTGTACACTTACTTTGGCCAGGTCCAGTAGGAGATACATGACAGGTAGAGAAATTAGTAAAACAGATACAACCCTTGCTTTCTGATATTTACATTCTAGTGAGGGATACTAATGAAAAAATGGTTAAAAATTCAGATTCTAGTAAATTCAATGAAGAAAACAGGAGAGACTTTAGGAGAGAATGGCTGATGTGTAGGTCTCTTCATTGTAGCCGACTCCAATGACATGGCCCAAGAAAGAGACCTGACGCATAAGAAGGCTCTAGGCATGTAAGGACTCAGACAAAAGTCTTCTGCTCCAAAGAAATGGTAAGGAGTTGGTGGAAGTGGGTTTGGATCAATCAAGGAATGCACTTGACAGCGGTGTATCTGGGGTATTTTGAACAAGGAAAGGAATGTAAGCTGAGGAAGAGGCCAGCAGGTGTTAAGTCTTGCAAGGACTATATTGTACAATTTAATCTAAGAGCAACAGGATGTGCTTGAAGGTTTTTAAGCAGAGCAGTACAGTCCTCTGATTCATGTTTAGCACTTGGACTCTGTTATACTATTATTAATAATCATCATTATCTTTTATTGTTTACTCACTATATGCATTGCATGACTTTAAGCTTATATTATTAATTCCTACAACATCCTTAAAATCTCTCATTGTCTGAGATATAGAAACAATTTGTTCAAAGTTACAAAGCTTATAAATAGTACAGATAAGATCTGAACACTTCAAGTTAACTGGGGTAACCATACTTTTAGTAAAAATCATAAAGTCAGCCAAATAATTTGATGAAAAAAACTGTATCAATTTACTTTTTTGTTTGCTTATTCTCTGTAGACCTAGGGCACAAGGCCTTCTGGAAAGTAAATATTTAATACCATCTAATGGTTGTAAAATATTTTCTAGTTTGCACAGTGCTTTTACATACACTTAGATTGCCTCTAAGCCTCCCTACAGCCCCATAAAATACCATACAGGAAGTGACTTGGGTAACTCTGTATGTTGACAATCAGGAAATAATGCCTCTTCCTCATACTGGAGTTTTTCCCCCATGTGGAGGAAACTTTGCTACTGTCACATCACTCACAGGTTTCTTTTCCCTATGTCTTGCTCAGTGCTCTTGCAGTGAAGTCTGGAACATATCATTGGCATGTGTACAAAGGAAAACTCGAGCTTGCTTAGCCCATGAATCGTCTCTCTTTTTCTTGACAACTGCCTGCCAACAGATAGCTACAGGCCTCAACTGCTCTTGGCCAGGCACAAAACTTGGCAACAGAGGCCAGCATAAGGCTGCCCATTCCAGAAGTCTAGTTACCGAGAGAATGAATCTGCGTTGGAAGCCTAACTGCCTGGCTTATATACTGAGTTCCCCAGCTCTCTGCACAGTGAGTGCGAAAAGTAACGTTTGAAACTAGCATCCCAATCTACACTTCTTCTGTTTATTCCTCACCTGGTTGAGAACACGGAGAATAGAGGCATTACACATGCTGCCCTACCAGTTCCAACAGGAGGCCTATACTAGTGACTCAATAACATTGAGGTCATTTCATTTCTCAAAGGGGCCCAAAGGACTCTATCAAATTACATAGCTGTCAGTGACAGCTGATGTTGGATCCCCTAATTATCTTCTCTTCCCATGGATTTCATGAATTAGTGAATGAGTAGACACTTGTGAAGATGTTGACTTCTCAGAGACTTGCCACGGCTTACCATGACAGCACATCGTCTATGGCTTCTCAGAGATAGAGACTTCCCTCTTTTTTTTTTTTTTTTTTTTTTTTTTTTTTTTTGATAGGCAGAGTTAGACAGTGAGAGAGAGAGACAAAAAGGTCTTCCTTTTTCCATTGGTTCATCCCCTAAGTGGCCGTTACAGCTGGCGCAATGCGGCCGGCGCATTGCCCCAATCTGAAGCCAGGAGCCAGGTGCTTCCTCCTGGTCTCCCATGCGGGTGCAGGGCCCAAGGACCTGGGCCATCCTCCACTGCCTTCCTGGGACAGAGCAGAGAGCTAGACTAGAAGAAGAGCAACTGGGACAGAATCTGACGCCCCAACCAGGACTAGAACCCAGGGTACCGGCGCTGCAGGCAGAGGACTAGCCTAGTTAGCCATGGCGCCGGCCTGAGACTTCCTTTCTAAAATCCAACTATTTTCAGCAAGGCTGTGGCACCTCCACCTATGACTCCCATAAAGCAGGTGTCTGGATCTGGGAACATTTCTCCCAGATTGTCTTGCAAGATCCAAAACCGCTTCGGGCATTGCTAGGCATATGCCGAATCTACCATCAATAATTCAAGTAGCTAGGGAAACTGAGTATCTGATTTCCAAAAACACTGCTCTTCATTTATGGTACTTCAGCCCTCTGGGGTCATGTTGAGGCAACTGTTCCTTGTCAGGTGGGAGCAGACAGTCTAAACAAAGAATGGCATTTTCTCTCCTGGAAGAAATAAGTCAAAATAAACACCCTCAATGGTAGATGACATCCACTCACACAGTAGCATTATCCAAAGGTCAGAAGGTACAGCCAAATGTCAAGAGCTTGGAGGAAAGATTGCTTTTCTGATGTGGGCATCTGTGGTTTCCCCTGATGCCTAATATGCTACCAACACTTGATTGCTTCAGAGAAGATCATGGCCTTAGAAAAATATTTCTTTAACTTCATCTCTTGACAATGTTTTTTCTTCTTATTCTCTTTATAACAGAAGAAACGGAAAATAGGTCCCAGGTTCTTATGAAACTAATCTCTGGATATTGGATAAAAATAGCTGTTTTCATCATTAATAAGAAGTGGGTATCTGCAGTGTTACATGATTACATTAAGTTCTCACTGGAAGAATGAAGTAAAGCAAAAGATTAGGGTTGTGATTATATTCTATTTCTAAAATAATTGAGAAAAAAACAGCAGCAGAAACATTTTGACTGACATCCCACCATCTTTTTTGACATTAATCTTGTAATTATGTTTCCAAATTATAACCTCTTATGACTCAGGATTTTGTGAGATAATGTACTGAAGTCATTGTTCTAAGCATCTTGAATCTTCACAAGTTTCCTTTTCATTGTTACTATGCTGATCAAAAATCCCAAAAGTCCATTCTTCAATCATCTTTAGAATATGACATGATAGAATTTTTTAAAAATTGACTCAAATTTAGTGATCTAGATTCATCTTCCGCAACAGCTGCCCCACCTCATTCTTGCCTAGTTTCCTTCTCTAATGCAGGAAATGTGTTAGGATAGTTGTGTTGCTCAAGGAGCAGAGTCCTGTGTGTCACCAGGCAATGGTTTTCACACTCAACCACCGTGTTTTCCCAGCATATGTATTTGCCACTGTATATAGGAGTCCCAAGCTTCCCTGACACCAAAGCACCACCTGGACATCAGATCTGGCTGAAACATACACCAGTGCTGTTTGCTTCATCTTTTGCTACCTAAAAAAATCACTTTGAAATGATGACTTATCACGATAGCAGTCATTTATTTTGGTTATAAACTTGGAGTTTACTGGGCCCATCGGAGAGATTCTCATGTGGACCAATAAGAAAGCTGCCATCAAGTGGAATCTGAACGCTCTGGCATCTGCCTTCACACACCCGGACTGGAGCATATGGAGCTCTCAGGTCTCTCCACTATGGTGGTCTCAGAAAGTCTCCTAGAGTAAACGTCTTCAGAGAAAACTGCAGGAGCTACTGGGTCTTCCTTCCTAAACTGGCCTTGAAAATCGCATAGTGTCATTTCAGCCATGTTGTATTAGTTAAAGAAGACCTAAAGTCTTCCTAGGTTCAAGAAGGGAGGGCACAGATCCAACTTCTTGGTGGAAACTATGTCTGAATATAGTTTAAAGCCACCACACTCGTATGTGGCTACCCATCTACTGATTATCTTCTGCGTCCAGATGTTATTTACTTCTCTTTACAATTCTACTGGAAATACCATTTACTCATTTATAATTTGAGGGACAGAGTGGTTAGACAACTTCGAGAATCTAGAGAACGGTAAATCCAGGACTCAAAGCCAGGACTATCACTACATGGTTTCTCAGATTCTGCCAGACTCATCATTTATTGCATATCACAGGCACTTAACAAATATCTAGTCAATGAATGAATATTGGATTCAAATCCTGGGCTCTTAGGCTGGCGCTGTGGCTCACTTGGTTAATCTTCCACCTGCGGTGCTGGCACCCTGGGGTTCTAGTCCTGGTTGCTCCTCTCCCAGTCCAGCTCTCTGCTGTGGCCAGGGAAAGCAGTGGAGGATGGCCCAGGTCCTTGGGCCCTGCACCCACATGCGAGACCAGGAGGTAGCACCTGGCTCCTGGCTTTGGATCAGCGCAGCATGCCTGCTGTAGCAGCCATTTGGGGGTGAACCAACGGAAAAGGAAGACCTTTCTCTCTCTCTCTCTCTCTCTCTCTCTCTCTCTCTCACTGTCTAACTCTGCCTTTCAAAAAAAAAAAATCCTGGGCTCTTAAACATTCAATATTACCTAATTCAACTTAAAAATCAAAGACTCTTCACTTTTGTTCTAGACTTCCTATTAATATTTCCAAATTCTGACCTGGATATTTTATTTATTCACTCATAGAAATACACCTATGATTTATTTTAGATTTTGCCAGGTGCTAAAGGTAAGCAGTTTGTTATCATGGGTTTTATATTATAAACATTAAGAAGCATAAGTTTTTGAATTAATGATTTATAGCTGTGATAAATATTACAGAGCAATCTTGGTGTTGTGATCCAAGAAATGGGCCAAGCCCCTGGCAGAAGCTGGGAACCCAATGCCGATCTAACACACAGGTGGCAGGAGCCAAACTACTTGAATCATCATCTACTGTTTTCCCAGATGTGCACTAGCAGTAAACTCGAATTGGGAGTGGAACTGGGACTGAAATACAGGACTCCAATACGGGATGCAAGAATCCCAAACACTGTCTTAACTACTAGGCCAAATGCCCGCCCAATTATACACTTTATGTAAATGATATCTAATAAATCTATGCATAATACTTCAAAAACTTACACAAAATGGAATGATATAATAAATTTCTTTTCAGGCATAAAATTGAATTCCATGCATTTTTCATACTATTTATTTCTCATGAGCTTCTTAAACACACCTCATATTTTTTAAAATAATACCAATCTTTGAAAAAGGATAATGGATATTTTGGAATTGAAAAAGTGCATAATGAGGGGTGGGTATTCTAGTACATGGAATAAACTACTGCTTGGGACCCCTGCATCCCACATCTGAATACCTGGGATTGAATGCTGCCTCTGCTTCTGATCCAGCTCTCTGCTAATGTGCCTGGAATGCCACAGATGTTAGCCCATGGACCTGGGCCCTGCACACACATGGAAAATTCAGGTGGAATTCTTGGCTCATGGCTTTTTGTGGCCCAGCCCTGAGTGGGATTGGCATTTGGGGAGTGAACCAGTGGCTGGAGGATCTGTCTCTGTCTCTCTTTCTCTTCCTCTGCATCTCACTCTGACTTTCAACTCAATCAA
This sequence comes from Oryctolagus cuniculus, assembly GCF_964237555.1. Lineage (NCBI taxonomy): Eukaryota > Metazoa > Chordata > Mammalia > Lagomorpha > Leporidae > Oryctolagus > Oryctolagus cuniculus. The sequence continues at coordinate 161,549,229 of NC_091437.1, read as the reverse complement.
TAAACAACAACAATAAACTAGAAACCTTCTCCCCAAATAACAGCACTGTTATTGAGAGTTTCATTACAGAGAAAGTTCTACAAACTGGTGCCCTCACTGGACCTAATTAGGATCACCTTTGCTCATGATACCAGACTCCAATCAGCTGGCATTGATCAGATCCCTTGGGTATCAGGGTTTTAAGTACTGTCTGTGAGTGTCTTCTCATGGTCATTTTATCATTATATTATGATATGAATACAATGGTTTATCAAGCTAGTGGATCCTTGGTTAAAACATGGCTCCTCAACTTTAGCACTAGTGACAATCTGGTGGGATAATTACTGCTGATGGGGACTGACATTGTAGGATCTGAGCAATATCTTAAACCTCTACATACCAGTAGCAGCACCCACTGGCTGTGACAATCAGAAGTATCCCCAGGCATGGCCAAGTGTTCTGTGGGGAACAAAATGCTCCAGGTTGAGTACCACAGTGCTAGAATCAAATGGTGCTGGTACAAACCCAAAGTTGTCTACTTGTAAGATGTGAGATCTGAATAAGTTACTTAACCTCCTGTGGCTTAATAATAGCATCCATAACACAAGGATATGCATATGAGTTGCTCAGAAGTGTTTTTTAAGAACAAAAATCAGCTTAGCTAACATTTATTAAGTGCTTATTACATTCCAGGTGCTATTTAATTAATTCTAGGCATTGACTAATTGAATATTCAAAGAAATCTCATGAAGCATGTATTAAATTTTAGAAGGTGTATTTATTTGAAAGTCAGGGTTAGAGAGAGAGAGAGAGAGAGGGAGAGGGACAGAAGGGGACAAAGGGAGAGGCAGAGAGAGAGAGAGAGAGAGAGAGAGAGAGAGAGAGAGAATCTTCTCCCCAGATGGTTGCAATGGACAGGACTGGGCCAGGATGAAACCAGGAGCCAGGAATTTCATCTGGTTCTCCCTTGTGGATGGCAGGGGCCCAAACACTTGTGCTATCTTCTGCTCCTTTTCCTGGGTCATTAGCGGGGAACTGGATCAGAAGCGGAGCAGCTAGGACATGAACCCGCGCACCTTTATTGGATGGCAGCATCACAGGTAATAGCTCCACCAACTATGAAACAATGCTGGCATTAATAATTGGTTTTATTTTATGCATGAGGAGAATATAAGTAACACCTAAGACTATAGTGGTACTAAGTGAAAGCTGGAAAATGACCTCACAAAGTCTGACTCCAGAACTCACACACTACACATTTTTTCTATTGTCAGTAAAGCACTATGGAGAGAAAATGTACCATTTCTAGTCACTGTGTGCAACATAACTAGTTTATTCCCAGTGTGAATTCCTTGGTTCACAGTAAATCCACATAAGCTACAAAAAGATTTTTGGGAAAGAAAGAAAAATAGGGCTTTAATGGGAAAATGTAAAACCAAAAAACATGGTCTCTTTTCTTTGTACCACATTAATCACTGGAAATATAAACATGAACAAGGCTCAAGACCTATCCCAAGCTTCTCAATACTTCTATCAAATTTCCCATCCTAATTAAAAGGCTCAAGCTCTCTCTGCTAAACTCCAGAACCACTGGAGGGCCTTGGACAGCAACAGCAATACATGTCCTGCTGCTGGTTGTACAGAAGCAATCAGTGAGCACAAATAACCGTTGCATGGCAGGAAGACTCTTCATGGTCTGGAGAATAACGGGAGAAAGAGAGCCTGGACCCAGGAGATAGGACAGTGCTGTAGAACCCCTGGGAGGAAGGAGACACCCGGCAAGGGCACCCTAGTGCGAATGCGAAGCAGAGAATCTTGCAAGCTGGGGGAATTGGAAAATTAAATTAGAGGTCTGGGTCTCAGTTTCCTCACCTACAAAATGATGATAAAGTTATTACCATATCCAGAGCCATGAAAATTGAACAGGACCAAAGCAGAGGATGTGTGCAATGCAGGACAACAAAGAATTCCTCACTTAATTTCAGCAATGGGCCAGCGCCGCGGCTCACTAGGCTAATCCTCCACCTGGGGTGCCTGCACACCAGGTTCTTGTCCCGGTCGGGGCGCCAGATTCTGTCCCGGTTGCCCCTCTTCCAGGCCAGCTCTCTGCTGTGGCCAGGGAGTGCAGTGGAGGATGGCCCAAGTGCTTGGGCCCTGCACCCCATGGGAGACCAGGATAAGTACCTGGCTCCTGCCATCGGATCAGTGTGATGCGCCGGCCACAGTGTGCCGGCCGCAGCGCACCGGCCGCGGCGGCCATTGGAGGGTAAACCAATGGCAAAAGGAAGACCTTTCTCTCTGTCTCTCTCACTGTCCACTCTGCCTGTCAAAAAAAAATTTTTCAGCAACGATTATAATTAACAAGAAGCATTAGGCTCAGAGTATTCTAACAAACTGGTAGCTTTGCCTTGCCCAGCGCCCTTTCCCAATTCTCCTGGTGTTTCCCTGCTGCCCCGAGCATAATGTTATTGCAAACATTGACCTAATAAAGATGCACAGAAACCATTTTTTCCTACACTGAAGCAATGCAGTGCAAAACAAAACCCAAAAAGGCAAAGCAATTCTCTTTCATGTTTTGCAAGTTCCACTGGGATTTTCTTTCCAAACGAAGATATTCTATTTCTGTTCCAGGAAATAAAGATATTGAAAATAAGAAAATTCCCCCTTAAGGTTCACTATTCAGTAGCTCAGCAGTTTTTCCATTTTATTTTCTCATTTTCCCATATATCATCTGACTTATATTCACTCTCTTGTGTTCTCTTGCCAAGAATATGTTGAACACATTTATAGAGGAAAAAAATAGCCACTCAAACCAAGCATCCAAACCCAATAAATAAAGATCATTCCTTAAATTCACTCATTCAGCAAATAATTATTGGACACCTACTGTGTACCTGTTTTTTTGTTTGTTTGTTTGTTTGTTTTTTAAACAAAGTATCTGATCTCATGGAGCTTCCACTCCAGTGGTCATGGGATTGAGGCATGGAGCAAACATGAGCAAAAATTAATATCATGGCAGATAATAGCTAAAGCTATTCATAAAATTAAAAGGTCTTAATGATAAGACGGGTGGGAAATAGCTAGAGAAAGCCCAAGAAAGGCCTTTCTACAAAGGTGGTATTTGAGTTTGAATTTCAAGTTATCAAAAGCAAGGCATAGAAAGCTCTAAGAAGGATATTTAGGCTGGGGAGGGAGCAACTGTACTTACTGAGGGGAGAATTCATGGCCTGTCTTTGGCAGGAGCAAGGCAGGAGATAGGTGACAGGGGCAACAGGGTGGATGACCCTGGAGAAAAGCAAAAGGCAGGTCACATTGAGCCTCCTAAACCATGGTAAGAACTTGGGATTTTTATGGGAAGTAGAAGAGGAGCCTGAGAAGGTGCTGTGGGAACAGCCCTGAACAGGTTTCTACCTGAAATTATCAGATTGCTGTTGTGCAGAGAGAAGTAAGAAGGAGATGGCCGTCTAAGGTCATGATGCCAGACCATCTCAGAGATGGGGTAGGGTGGCGATGGAGAAGGTGGTAAGACATGCTCAAATTTGGAACAACTGGGCAGTAGAGTCAGAGGGTTTTCAACCAGATTGTGACTTGTGAGAAAAATAGAAGGGTAAGTGATGACAAAATATTTTGCCCAAACAGTTGGTTGGATGGTGGTACTGTTTCCTGAGCTGAGGGAGATTATGGAAACAGGTTTCAGAGGCTATAGAGGTGTAACTGGCAGCTGAAATTGTGAACAGGCATAGTGAGAGATAAAAGCTCATTAGACATCCAACAGTGATGGTGACTGGTCATTGAGAATGTCCACATGTGGGTCCGTGGAGATGTTAAAGTTCCAAGCTCTGCTAAATCACTAAGTGACATTTGTTAACAGGGAGCACCTGATACGAAGCTGGCACTATGAGGAGTGGAAAGAAAATTGACCAACATACATCACTTGCCCTCAGTGTGTTGATAGTGTACAAAAGATGCATAAATTTATCACAAAGAATGTAACTGAACGGGTTTTGAAAAAGAAATAAAATATTATCTGTGCCAAGAAGGGAAAAGCAGGCAGTAAGAGATGGAAGCTATTTCATAAGATTTTGGTGGAAGAAGCTGAATTGGGCGTTACAAAATGAATTGGAATTTGCCATTTTAGAAAGAAGAGGAAGATGGAAGAGAATGCTGCAAAGTCATGAATGTGTGGAATTAATGGGCTGGTTTGGGAAAGTCTAGAACACCTTTTATACGTTGTGGAGAAGCAGAACAAAGGATCGGTTCAGGATGAGTTGTGAAGGTCCCATGGTCCCAAATATCTGGAGCTTGGGGAAGAAATTTGTATTACCTAACAGAGTTCTCCAGAGAAATAGAAATATAATATATCATAAATATATTTAGATAATAAAATAAGGAATCGTCCGTTTATGGAAGCTAGAAAGTTCAAATCAGCACCATAGGCCAGCAAGTTACAGATGGAGAACGGCTAGTGATGTAGACCAAACCCAAAAGCCAAGAGACTGTTAACCCAGGAGTTTAGAGTCAAGACAAGTCTGAAGGGAGACCTCTGGGAAATTTCCTCTGACTTGGGGAGGCTTGTTTTTCTCTTCTATTCAGGTTTTCAGCTAATTGGACAAGGCCTACCCTCAAGCTGTTTTACTCAGTGATGCCCAATTTAAATGTTAACTCTGCCCAGAAGCACTCTCCATGAGCCTAATGTAGATTTGAAAAGAAACTGTTTTCAAAGCCCAATTTTACCATGCCAGTTGGGTGAAACTAGCAAACAACAATACCAACCATTCATTGGGTTTGATTAACACTATGTCATTTTATCATTCAATCTTCATGGCAACTCATTAACAGAAGTATTGATATTATCATTTTACAGAGAGACAAGAATAATTAATCTTTCCAAGGGCATGTAAGTGAGGACAGGCATTTAGACACAGGTGGATTTCAAAATTCATGCTCTTTCACAAAACTATGCTTCAATTACTTTGAATATATTATATTCAATTTCCCTATCTTCAAAAGTTAGGCATCCTAAGACCTGATAAGGATTAAGAGGCATGAAATCCACTATCAAGGTGGCTAAAATTTCACAGGTAGCAAATTTTACTGCTTTTATTATATCACATGATTAGATAACTTATTCCATTCATTCCCTTATCCACTTAGTCAATAATTTTCTGGTCCCTATTTTGTTAACTTCATTAGTCATCTTTGGAAAATGAGATGATCATCTTCTTATCTTCCATAAGTTATGGGATGGGGACTGGAGATATGCACATTGGCCATGATGAAAATTCTAACTTCCTGCTTTGAATCCAAGGCAGCTCACACTTCCATTTCTCCCTCCCCCTGCTCCTTACAGTGGCGTGGCACTTGCACGGCTCTCCCATAGCTACATGTGAGGCAGCCAAATAGACTTGTGATTTATACTCTAATATTATCATTGCTGCTATCTTTTCTGAGAAATATAGGAAGTACTTCTACAGTTATAATAATAGCTATATTATTTTTATTACTATGGGATTTGCTATTATGGCTGTAATAGGATCTATCATTCATTCATTTAAATTACTGAGCATCTTTTACTCTTAGAAAGTTGAGGAGCTATGACACACTTTGATGAAAGAGATGATATGCTCTAACTTATATTTAATTGATTCTGATTTGTCTTGGGAGCAAGACAGTGAGAAGACAAGTTAGCAAGCAGAGGGACAATCTAAGAGATGATTGCAATAATACAGATTATAGAATTATAGAGGAAAGGGTCTAACCATGATGATGCAGTGAAAGTGGTAAGTGGTCAAATCTGGATCTAGTATAAAGACAGAGGAGCTGGAAAAGTAAGCTGCAAGATTGGATGTGAGGGATAAGGGAAAGAGAAGAACAAAGGGTGACTGCAGTCTTTTTTGCTTGAAGAACCAGAAAGTTGGAGTCACTAACAGATGAGAAGACCTAGGGAAGATATAAATTGTACATTGGATAGGCTGTGATTGAAATATCACTACGCATCCACGTGGAGATCATCAGTTGAATTAATTGCACAGTAGTGGGGTGAAAACATCCCAGGCATTGGGACTAGGCTCTTGATAAACAAAGGTAGAAGCTGTAGCCCTGCTGTCAAGAATCCTACATTGACCAGAGGTACTGAAGCTGTTCTATTACAGATGTGCCCAGGTTAGGAGTCCAGGGAGGGTCAGAAAAATGGAGCAGCTATCGGGGCTGAATTCACAGGGGAACAGTGGCTTAAAAGAGTCATGAAATTCATTGGAATATGTTGTAGTCAATAAAATAGGGCTACCATAATTGGTTAATTAATCAAAAGAATCAGTTAAAGAGAGATTCATAAAAATGATGCATACGCACTGTAAATATTTCGTATTAACTTCAATATAAAAATGTGCTTTCATTTGCCAAGGTTAAGATGTACAGCCAAAGCCTTGGTTTGAATGAGTCCTGGACTGATTACATTTCCCCCTTGTCTTGTTTGCATCTATCAGATTCAAAATATATGGTCCTTGATTCCAATATTAGTTTCTTTAAAGTAGAGTAAAAATGTAAAGACAGTTAGAAAGCAACAAGAATATGAACTTCAGATTTTTAATTTATAATCCCATCTTTGATTTATTTAACTATATTTTTAAAACAACTCAAGCTTTCCCAAATCATTTAAATTCATTTTCATAGAAACAACTCTCTATCCTGGTACTCATATCTCATTATTTGCATAGTAATTAATTAAATGTATAAATACCACAAGCACAACTGTCACAAACACAAGTGATTTTTAGGACGTATCAACAGAAGAAGTATGCAGGTGTAATTTACTACTTCAGAGTTGTCAAACATACCCTAAATATCATCAAAGTGTTTTATTAAGAATAACTTGATCTATCTACCATCAAGTGAGTAAATTAAACTCACTTGAGAGACTACTTTGGAATGAAAGGGGGCACGGAAAGGCCTTATGCACAGTCTCTCCCCACTTCTGAAGACCTTGTCCCAGTAAAGGCAGGAGCTGAAAACTTCAAACTTCAAGTAAATACATGGTTTGAAACACATCTGCTATACATTATTTTGCTTTTCCATTCTTTTCTTCCAAGGTACTATTAATGACACACATTTCTTGAAGCCAATGATTTCCCAGGAAATATTCTCCCTATTTTCTGTACATTAACTTATGTTGTCCTCAGAACACCTCACGAAACAGGTCCTATTACTGTCCTTATATGTCAGATATGGTGGGCAAAGTACAAATTTCTTAGTGCCATCAAAATTTACTTTTTCCTCTCTTGTCTTTGTTCCCATAGTCAAACACAAGAGTAGGGGTTGTCAAACCTCAAACCTTTCTATAAACAGACAGATAGCAAATCACCTCAACTTTATTGATAGTAGAGTTTCAGTCACAACCACTTGACTTGGCTACTGCAGTATGAACACAGCCATAGATAATATATGAACAAATAAACGTGGCTGTATCCCAATAGAAGTTAATTTAAAAAGTCAGTGGTACACAAAATGAGAAACTTTGCTATAGTTCGCACATCCCTGCTGTAAATGAAGAGAATTATTCTCCATTTCTTGAGCAAAGCACATAGCTCCTATTCAGAAAATTTTCTTCTCTACCTTTTGAAGTTCAGTTCTTATTTAACTCCTATTGCATTGTTTTTTGACAGGCAGAGTAGACAGTGAGAGAGAGAGACAGAGAGAAAGGTCTTCCTTTTGCCATTGGTTTACCCTCCAATGGCCGCTGCAGCTGGTGTGCTGCAGCCAGCGCACCACGCTGATCTGAGGGCAGGAGCCAGGTGCTTCTCCTGGTCTCCCATGGGGTGCAGGGCCCAAGCAATTGGGCCATCCTTCACTGCCTTCCCGGGCCACAGCAGAGAGCTGGCCTGGAAGAGGGGCAACCGGGACAGAATCTGGCGCCCCAACCGGGACTAGAACCCAGTGTGCTGGCGCCGCTAGGTGGAGGATTAGCCTATTGAGCCGTGGCACCAACCCTATTGCATTGTTCTAATGTTCATTATTGTTTTGTGTTAGTCATGACAGATCCCCAAATTTTGTGGCTATCAAAGGAGAACTGAATTGCTTGCTTTTATAAAATCCAAAATGGTTGCTCTGGGTAGAGAAAAGTCTCATTAAGTGGTGACTCCGGAACCCACAATTATTCTATTATATGGCTCTGCCTCCATCAGTATGTGGACCCTAAGATCATTCCAGAAACAGAACAAGCAAGGAAGATTGTGCACAGGAAGGCTAGGTGTGTAGAGATCAGACAGAAAATGTCATCTAATTGTGTCTGGAAAAATAGAATTTTAACAAATGACATGGGTAGAAGGTATCAGTGATGAAAAAAATGAGCCAACTCACATACCAGCACAGAGCCAAAGTGTGTTACCTGGGATATGGACAATACATCATGAGTAGTAGGGGATTGGCTCACATCATGTGAAGTTATGCGCAGTATTTAAATGCCACAGCCTAAAGAGTATTTTAGTCAACAATGGGCCAATATCAAAGAATTTTGAACTTTGACTCAGTACTGTCCAGTCCTATTATGGACAAAAATTGTGTCGGGGGAATTTAAACAGGAACCAAAAGGAAGTTTGGGCCAGGGAAAAGAGAAGGGAGAAGGTGGAACAACTACAAGACCACAAATAAAACCTGGTGTGACAAACATTATGGAAGAAAATAGCACTGGACTCAAGGCGGTAAACTATAGAGTTGGCTCTCAGGATAAGCAGTTGCCATCTTGAATAAACCATGTCCTTCCAGACTAAAACCTTTAGCCTTTCTTGGAATGGAATCAAACAGACCCAAGCAGCTTCTTGTAGCACTAGCATTCCCAGGCTCAGCGAAAATTAAAAAAAAAAAAAAATGAAGAAATCTTCCTCAAATCTCTACCACCTGCAACCCAGAGGAAGAGCCCAGATACAAATGCAGGCAGAGGCCCTGCGTGGGAAAATTCTATACACTGTCACCTCCACGGCCTCTGAGAGACTAAGCCTGAGCTCCTGAGAAAGCCTCCATCTCCGCTGATAATAATGCCCATTAATTTATTCAACTGGCTTGCTCTATTTTTTTCCTATGGTCTGAAATCCATCAAATTATTCTGCCCTCTCACAAGAACTGCTGATAGCCATTGATCGATTACTTTGTTTACAGAGGCTTGCAGTGCCTCAGCATTAAAATAAAATTAAAATGGAAAAAAAATCCTAACACAACCCTGCAGCAATCGGGAAATTAATTGTTGGTTTCCAAAACATACTGGAGGCCTAGATTAAAAAGCTTCAGTCCCTCAAAGGATCACAACATATAAGAGCCTGCATTCACCAGGCTTCAACTGAAAGGCAAGCAAACGCTTTTCCTTGCGGCCACTCTCAGAAACATTCTCTACCCCATTCAGCTGGGACACTGATGAGTACCTGTAGCCTGTGCTTACACAAAATAGAGCAGTTTAGAAGCCAGTTTGATAAATGATACTTTCCTTTCAGCCACAGCTGAACACAGCTGAACAGGTGCTGTCACTTCTAAGTGCATCTAAATTGCCCAACACAATTAAGGCATCGTTTAAGCTCCTGGAATGTTTTGTCTGACGTTGAAACAGGGGGCCACTTAAAACATGGGTCTTGTCCAGACTCAAAGTGTGAGGATTTTTCTTACTAAGTTCTTCTCAGACTCTGGCCCGCCCCCGGATACTGTATCTTTTTTTTTTTTTTTTTTTTTTTTGACAGGCAGAGTGGACAGAGAGAGAGAGAGACAGGTCTTCCTTTGCCGTTGGTTCACCCCGCAATGGCCCCTGCAGCTGGTGCGCTGCGGCCAGCGCACCGCGCTGATCCGAAGCCAGGAGCCAGGTGCTTCTCCTGGTCTCCCATGGGGTGCAGGGCCCAAGGACTGTATCTTTCTTTTTATCTCGGTCTGCCACATGTATCTCCTAAGTCACTTCAGCCTCAAGAAAAACCCTCAGCTGGGGCTGTAGTCTGTCAGAAGTGCTAGAACTGAGTCATCATCCAGATGTGCTGGGATTTGGGACTCCAGTGGCCTCATGCCTGAAAGAATAAATAAATAAAAATGATGTGAATTAGATTTTGCCACATAAGTGTCATGAGGACATGGCCAAGTAAAAGACAAGGGACCAGGAAATGGAAGGAAAGAGGCAGGAAAATTAGTATTTCTGGGTATTGGACTAGAATATGTATGGTATATCAAAAAGGTCAGACACATTGGGCTTGAATCCTAGCTCAGCCATTTTCTACTGACATAATCTTAAAAAAGAGTACCTTCACTGAGACTGATTCCTTGACTGTGCACTTGTGAAGAGAAAGGTTAGCACATAGATCTGTTGTGGGAATTCAGTGACAACACTGGGAAGGGTTTGTGTCTGGGGCGTGGTGGGAGCTCCTTGAATTCGACTTCCCTACAACCTACCTGTCCGCGCATTTGGAGCCTTTGAAAAGACTGTTGCCTGCATCTCTCTCCTGGTCTCTGGCCATCTGTTCAGCAAATGCATATGCAGGCTGTGCCATACACCAATTGCTGAGCTCAGCACTGGTGAGTGCATGGACAGTCAACACAAGACCCTGGCCTTCAAAGGGTTTGGAGCCAAAGTTTTGGAGTCAGATTCAAAGAAAGATAATTATAAGATCAGGAAAATGGAAAAGATCTCCAGGGCGTTTCATGAAAATACTAAAAAGGGGCAGATCCGGCCTAACGTGAGGGCTTGTCATCAGGTAAGGTCTCCTAGCAGGACAAACACCGGAACTGACTCTTAACATATGGCTAGGAATTATGGACAAAATAATGAAGCCACAAAATCACAATGACTTTAGGCACTGTTACAAAGTTTGCAGTTCTGCAACATATAGAAAAGAAAGGAAATATCCCGAGATAATGCTAAAGAGGTCAATGGAACCGAATCACAGAAGGGCATATATCCTTGTCATTCATGTTATGAACATGACTCTCCATGAGAAGTAAAGTCAAGAACTGGGTCATAGTACTCCAGAATAAAATAAAGTGTATTTTTTAAATATATTTATTATTTATTTGAACATCAGATGAACGGAGGGAAAGGCAGAGAAAAATTTTCCCAAGCACAGGTTTACTCCCTAGATGGCCACAATCACCAGCACTGGACCACGCTGAAACCAGGACCAGGAGCTTTATCAGGGTCTCCCACATGGGTAGCAGAGGCCCAAACTCTTCAGCTATTTTTGGCTGTTTTTTACAGGCCATTAACAAGGAACTCAATCAGAAGTGGAGCAGCCAGGACACAAACCTACACACATATAGGATGCCAGCACCCCAGGTGGTAGTTTTACATACTACCTCACAATGCTGCCCCAAAATATAACTTTTAAAAGCATATTCTGGGGCCACTGCTGTGGTGCAGTGGGTTAACGCCCTGGCCTGAAGCACTGGCATCCCATATGGGCTCTGGTTCAAGACCCGGCTGCTCCACTTCAAATCCAACTCTCTGCTATGGCCTGGGAAAGCAGTAAGAGGATGGCCTAAGTCCATGGGCCTATGCACCCACTTGGGAGACCCAGAGGAAGCTCCTGGCTTTTTGCTTTGGATAGGCAGAGCTCCAGCCATTTCGGCCATCTGGGGAGTGAACCAGCAAATGGAAGACTGACTCTCTCTCTCTCTCTCTCTCTTTGCTTCTCCTCTCTCTGTGTAACTCCAACTTTCAAATAAATAAATATTTAAAAAAAGCATATTCTGGGGCCAGCGCTGTGGCATAGGGGGTTAAGCCACTGCCTGCAGTGCTGGCATCCCATATGGGCACCAATTTGAGGCCCAGCTGCTCCACTTCTGATCCAGCTCTCCGCTATGCCTGGGAAAGCAGTGGAAGATGGTCCAAGTCCTTGGGCCTCTGCACCCATGTGGGAGACCCGGAAGAAGCTCCTGGCTCCTGGCTTAGAATCGGCGCAGCTCAGGCTGTTGCAGCCAGTTGGGGACTGAACTAGCAGATGGAAGACCTCTCTCTGTCTCTGCCTCTCCTTCTGTCTCTGTGTAACTGACTTCCAAATAAATAAATAAAAATCATATTCAATATATCTGTTTTCTTAATTATATTAATGTAAAACATGAAAACTTCTTGACTAGCGAGGAAACTCAGAAGATGAAGATGATGATGTCGATTTAAGATCTATTGTATGCTTACCATAAAACATGCATCTTTCAGTATCTTAATATGTAAGGGAAAGCTTTGTATGAATGTACAGGCTTAGAAATAAAAAAAACTTTAAGATATTGAATAGCCATAGCACGCATTGCCTACCTCATAACTGGATTCCTCTAATGATGAGCCAGCAGAAGGTAGGGAAAGGAAGAACATGGGCATGGGGAGACCCATCCAAAGACTGCTGCAGTTCCCCTGAGTGTTGGTATAGGAATTAGAAGCATGGGAATGAGGATAAGTATGGAAAAGGCATGAATATGAAAAGCCTAGTTAAGGCAGGGACAGGTAAGTGTGGTGATATAATGAACACTCCTTTGAAGAAAAAAGCTGGAAACAAACAGGAAATCCCAACTAGCTGGTAGGGTGAGTGAAAAGATAGGAGAAGCACCAACTGGAATGAGGAACCCTGAAGATAAACAGGAGAGGGAGAAGATGACGACTCAGGTCAATTTGGGATCTGTTCTTTACCCATGCAGCCAATGTTGTCACTGCTGAATTTGACTCGTTTAACATGAGTCTTTGTGTTATGCACATTATTAACCTTTTTATTGAGATTTGCTCTAACTAAATGTGCTGCTGTTTTGAGTCTAAAAATTGGCCTTGGAATTACAGTTTTGTTCATTTGTTGTCAACCTTGACTTACAAGTTTTTTAAACTTTTATTTAATAAATATAAATTTAGAAAGTACAACTTACAATTTGATGAAGAAACATAAAGTTCTTCACACAATCTTATTTACAACTGATTTCAACCCTGAAATCAAATTTGCGCCTACTCTTTTGCATTTTTTCTTCTTGTCCTGTTTATCACTTGTGTTGAGCTTCTTGCAAGACATGAAGATATCTGAATTTTATTCTAGACAGGAGTGAATTAGGAATTGACCATTTCAGGAGGGAGATACATATGGAAGTAGATTAGAACTCTAAATCTTTGCCATTGGAATAGAAATGTCAGTACATAATATGTTATCAGTGGTGTATTAACATATTTTTCACTACTATAATAAAAGACTTAAGGCAGGCTAAGTGTATAAAGAAAAGAGGCTTGTCTAGGCAAATGACTCAGGACATGCAAAGTCAAGGGTCCTCATCTGTGATAGTTTTCCTGCTGGCAAAATCCTCAGATAATGCAGAGAGGCACACAGCTAGAACTGGGTAGCACATGTATGTATGTATGTTCCTCAGTCTGGTCTCCCTCTCTATTCTTAAAAGTCAAAAGTTCAATGCCAGAGCTTCTACCTTAATGGCCTTTATCTAATCTAAATCACTTCCCAAGGGATCTACCTCTAAACACCATAGCTGGATTAAGATTCCACTCTCTTAATGCCTCACAATGGGAATTAATTTCAAAACATGAAACTTTGCAGTACACTAACTATATTAAAATCATGGCAAATGCCAAAGTAAAATGAGTTTTTTCAGGCTGTCTCATTTCTGTTCTCTGTGTTTTCTATCCCTACTTCCAGCTCTTATTCTCCACCATGATCTGTGTGTTTCAAAACCCACAGAACTGATTTTCTTGCTCTGACATTGTGTTCCCATCATTAACTACATCTGACATTCATTCATTGTATTCTGACCATGGTTTCTACAGGTAAATGACTTGTATAGCCCATTTCCATCTTAAATATGTTCTCTTTGCAGTGGGTTTTCATAATCAGGCATGCCAACTCACCCATTGTAGCTCCATAAACAAAACTCAAAGAATTTTGGAAAAATCATGGCAAACATTGGACCAATGTGGGCTGAACTCCAGGTCTAAGCAATATGTGAGCAGTAGGCATTTGATTTAAGAGAGAAAAAGGATATCTGCACATTGTTCAATGGTAAGTGTGGGCCCACTCTCCTGAAAGACAAGGTCAGTAAATTGGCATGACCAACAATGTGTCACAGGTCTAATGGGTCAGATCCTTATTGTTGCCAGTTTTCATTCTTCCAACATGAGCAGGGCTAAAGAAGAAAAGAAGCCTAGGATTGTATTATCTTCTACTTGGTGCCGGCCTCTTAATTTTTTTAAAATTTTATTTTTCATAATTTATTGTTAATATTTTTGCTTGGCAACTCATAATTGCATACATTTGTGGACTGCAATGTGATACTTTCACTGTTTTCAATTTTCATGTTAATGTGATGTTAAAATAAAGAGAACAGATTAAATGTAGTTGATAGATACAATTCTAAAATTATGACTTTTCCCTTCTTTTCTCCCCTCCCTCTCCCTTTCTTCCCTTGATTTATTTTTAAATTTTTGACATAGCATTTTTAACTGTATATTATATTCAAAGGCTTGAACAGGATCTCTTAGAATAGAAACTATTATTCAAGTGGTGGTAGCAGCAGGAGCATTGGAAGCACAAGCCCCTGCCCTAGTCTACCGAGAGTATGTAGCAAGGCCCGGCTCCAATCATCAGGAAGCCCACTGGGAAAAAAAAAAAAAAAAAAAAAAAAAAAAAAAAAAAAAAAAAAAAAAAAAAAACAAGATTCAGGCAAAGGAACAGATTCAAATTAGCTTCATCTGAGGTGACATCAGGTAACACTACCAGACATTTGGTTTAATTATACTCTCATCCTCATGCCGTGAGAGTTTACAATTGCCATGGCCGTCTATGGAAGTGAAACTAAACAAAGTGGGGCTGGCGATGTGGCATGGCAGGCTAAGCCTCCACCTGTGGCACCAGCATCCCATATGGGTGCTGGTTCTTATCCTGGCTACTCCTCTTCGGACCCAGATCTCTGCTTGTGAACTGGGAAAGCAGTGGAAGATGGCCCAAGTGCTTGGGGACCCAACCCAATCCCAAAGGAAGCTGTTGGCTCCTGGCTTCAGATTGTCCCAGCTCTGGGCGTTACGGCCATTTGGGGGAATGAGCCAGCAGATAGAAGCCCTTGCTCTCTGTCTCTCCCTCTGTCTGTCTGTAATTCCACTTTTCAAATAAATAAATCTTTTTTATTTTTTTTTTATTTTATTTTTTTGACAGGCAGAGTGGACAGTGAGAGAGAGAGAGACAGAGAGAAAGGTCTTCCTTTGCCGTTGGTTCGCCCTCCAGTGGCCGCCACGCTGAGGCCGGCGCACCACGCTGATCCGAAGGCAGGAGCCAGGTACTTCTCCTGGTCTCCCACGTGGGTGCAGGGCCCAAGCACCTGGGCCATCCTCCACTGCACTCCCTGGCCACAGCAGAGGGCTGGCTTGGAAGAGGGGCAACCGGGACAGAATCCGGCGCCCCGACCGGGACTAGAACCCGGGGTGCCGACACCGCAAGGTGGAGGATTAGCCTAGTGAGACACGGCGCAGGCCTCAAATAAATAAATCTTTAAAAAAATTAAACAAAGAGAAAATAAATGAATCCCTAACTCCTGGAAGCCGCCACACCTTTCCCAAAAATAAGCTATGCATTCCACCCAGATATTAGCCTTTTGCTGAAGACAAAGACCCTTCCGGGACTGTGAGGTGCCCAACCAGGAGTCCCCAGCTACGTGGTGTCAACGACACCCAACAGATTTGAGGTCATGAGTAAGTTATTTAAGCTCCTACAAACTCCTCATCTCTGAAATGGAGAAAAAAAAGTGTTTTATGTTACTATGGTGCTCATTTTAACAGTCCCAGTACCAGCACATATCACATGGTTCTTCAAGTATCCACTCCTTTCTTGTCACTATGATGTTAATGGAGGAAATGGCCTCAAAAGTTATCATTTTGTGAGTTGGAAAAATTTAGGATGACTGGTAAAATTTCCAGAGTCAAAACAGCTAACTTGAGTCAGAGCTCCACTATAAATCAAGATATATAATATTAATCTCAATTTTAATATTAATAATTATAATAGTGGCTACAAATTGAATGCTGTATTTTAAACTTAATTATATGGTTTAATTAATTTTGAATAAGTAATCTATTAACTTGTTTCAAAATCAAAGAGTATAACAGTAGAATGGAAAATATCTCTTTTTCTTGCCTTTCCTCTCTCAACAAAAAACCTC
The DNA here is from genome assembly GCF_964237555.1 of Oryctolagus cuniculus. Taxonomy (NCBI): domain Eukaryota; kingdom Metazoa; phylum Chordata; class Mammalia; order Lagomorpha; family Leporidae; genus Oryctolagus; species Oryctolagus cuniculus. The sequence goes on along the minus strand of NC_091437.1, from coordinate 161,533,107 downwards.
TATTAATATAGTTTCTTATGCATCTTTATGGAGTTGATGCATAGTACAGCAAATGCTTTATGTTATATGTCATTTTATGTTTCTTCTTTTGTTAATGAAAATATCATACTAAACAATATAGTTTTTTAAATTTAAGATATTTAAAATATAATTTCACATTGACATTATTTTTTTAAGATTTATTTATTTATTTGAAAGTCAGAGTTACACAGAGAGAGAAGAAGAGGCACAGAGAGAGAAATCTTCCATCCACTGGTTCACACCCCAGTTGGCCACAACGGCCAGAGCTGTGCCGATCTGAAGCCAGGAGCTTCTTCCGGGTCTCCCACGTGGGTGCAGGGGCCCAAGCACTTGGGCCATCTTCTACTGCTTTCCCAGGTCACAGCAGAGAGCTGGATTGGAAGAGTGGCAGCCAGGACTAGAACTGGCACCCAAATGGGATGCCGGCACTACAGACAGGATTAACACACTGCACCACATCACTGGTCACAACAATATTCTTATTCTATACTATAGCAATGTAAATTGTGATTAAAGGATCATAATTAACTATGACCTATTAATGAAAATATATGCGGTTTCCCATTTGTGTTACTGCAAACAATGCTGTAGTGCATATTGATATGCACAGATTGTCCTTCACATGAGCACTTAACACTCCAGGATAAACTCCTCTAAGTAGAATTTCTGGATCAAAAAATTAATTCATAATTCCAATGAATACTCCACATTTTTCCAAGCAACATGCTAAAGGATCTGTTTCCCCACAGAATTGTTTTAACTACAGTGTGCATTAATTACTATTTTGGCCTTTGATAATATAATAGGTAAAACTAGTAACTTCATATACTTTTTAAAAAATATTTATTTATTTGAAAGGCAGAGAGAGAGAGAGAGAGAGAGAGACAGACAGAGATTTTCCATCTGCTGGTTCACTCTCCAAATGGCTGCAATGGCCGGAGCTGGACTGTTCTGAAGCCAGGAGCTTCTTCCAGGTCTCCCACATGGGTGCAGAGCCCAAGCACCTGGGCCATCCTTTACTGCATTCCCAAGCCATAGCAAAGAGGTGGCTTGGAAGAGGAGCAATCAGGACTCACACCGGCATCCATATGGGATTACGGCACTGCAGAAGGAAGCTCAGCCCACTATGTGGCAGCGCCAGCCCTCCATACACTTTTAACTTCTACGTCTTGTAAGAGATGCTAAGCTTCTTTCCACACGTCTCAGACTGTTCCGTGTAAGCTCTTTATCCGTGTCTTTTTTGTATAAGAGATTCTTCCTTTTATTCTACAAAATGGATTAAAGACTTTCCCCTTCATTCCTAATTTGTACTTTTTTTTTTTTTAACAATGCAGTGGTTTTTTTTTTTTTTTTTACTAAGAGATTTTTTCTGAATTTGGAGTCATAGCTAAAAAGTTTCCTCACATTCAAAATTATAAAGTACTACTCCCACCCTCAGACTTTTCCATTTGCTTTTTGATCTGCTTGGAGCATTCTTCCCATGAGCTGATTTAATCTGACACCTGTTTCATTTGTTGACCCAAATCTACCCTCTCCTCACATCCTCACAGACTTGTGACAAGCCTAGTTTGTTTTTTTTTTATTTAATCTACATTCTCTTTTAAATGTGGGTATTGTCTATTTCATCTCTCTTTTTTAAGTTTTGTTTTTTTTTTTTTTTAAGATTTATTTGAAAGAGTTATAGTGGGGGAAAGAAAGAGAGAGAAAGAAATCTTCCATCTGCTGATTCATTCCCCAGATGGCCTCAATGATCAGGCTGGGTCAGGCCAAAGCCAAGATCCAGGAATTTCTTCCAGGTCTCCCACAACGGTAGCAGGGTCCCAATCACTTGGACCATCTTTTGCTGCTTTTCCTAGGTGCATTATCAGGGAGTTGGATCAGAAGTGGTGCAGCAGGGACACAAACTGACACCCATATAGGATACTGGACATCACAGGTAGTGGTTTTACCTGCTACAAATACTACACAGGCCCCTAAACCTATTTATTTACTTTTATCTACTTGAAAGACATTGTGATACAGAGAGAGATTCCATCCATTGATTCATTCCCGGAATGCCTGTAACATCAAAGGCTAGGCCAGGCTTAAGCCAGGAGCCAGGAACTCCATTAGGGTCTCCCACGTGGGTGCCAGGGGCCCAGGCACTTGAATCATCCTCCCAAGACACATTAGCAGGGAACTAAATCAGAAGCGGATCAGTTGGAACTCAAACTGGCACTCTGATGTGGGATGGGGCAGGCTTTGTAAGAGGCCTTATAAAAGTAGTTAACCTATTTTGCACAACACCTGCCTGTGTGACAAACCTATTAAAAGGTGACATGTCCCCCAAGTAAACCCAGTTGTCTTGTTCTGTTTTATTTCCCTCCATAACCTTTATTTTCATACTTTACTGGCATATCATTGTTAATTTTGTGTCTTTATTACTATATAAAAGTAAGATATGATTTTTATCTTTTTTGATGACTACTAATACCCACAACATGTAAAGGTATTTGGTAGATGTAGAAAATATTTGTAGAATGAATAAAAATTTATTTTTGTTATATTTATGATTTCATTATTTTTATATTTAAATATTTAATTCACCCTAATTTTTTCCAGCCTATACTATGATTTGCAAATCAGCTTTATAATTCTACATGTTTAAACAATTGTCCCAACACTATATACTGATACTGAATAATCTATGTTGTTCCAGTGAATCTAAAATTACTCTTTTGAAGATATTTCTGTATATGCTGGTATTCCTTTTTGTACATATTAAATGCACATTCATTCAATGCATACAATAATCATTAAGTAAAATGTATTTTATATACAAGATACTGAGATTCCTGGTGAACGATTAAAGTTGACTCACATGCCGGGAAGCATCACAACTAAATCACACCCCAATTTTCATGCTAGAATTTCCATCCTGTTGATTCCTCCCCAAATTCTATATCCATTTTGCAGTACTGGATAGAAGCTTCCAGGGTTTTGTATAGACAACACAGGCCCTCTGCAACTGCAAGCTGTGAGCTGCCTTTGGAATATGATTGCACCTGACTGTGGAGTCACTGGGTGTGGCTGACTTGGAAGCCACAGAAGCTCAGAAAGAAGGGTCCTTGCTTCCTTCACAGGACCACAAAATCCACACTCTGCTCCTCATGGGCTAGAAAATTCATCTCTGAATGGAACGTTTTCTGGGTGAGTGAAAAACCAAATTCTCAAGGATAAAATTCAGTAAATTCAAGTACTCACTGTCAAAAATTTATGATTTATTAAGAAAAACTAATAGGAGAAATTCTCCAAGCTTTGAGGTTTTTCCCAAGAAAAAAAGATGTCCTCGTAACACCTTTCCCGTATGTGACAGATTCCTGTGCTGAATGGCTCATGTTCATAACAGCAGTCATGATTCATGAGTGGCATCAGGTACCTCATGGGAAATTTACGAAATGCAATATTATAGTTCACTCAAAAAATAATAATGATAATGATTTTCCCAAATATGTAAAAAATCAGAATTCGGAGAGGCAAAATAATTTGCTATAAAGGTTAATATGGTAAACTTAATGGTGGTAAGGGGTGTCCAGATAACTGAAAAAAAAATGGTTTCTGAGTTTGTCAAGAAGATATCCACCTTCCAGCTCTGATCTCATCTCATCCAAATCTGATGCTGAGCACTGGCTTGGAAATTCGCGTTTGGTACTATTTATGAAGTAGTACTTAGAGCACAGTTTCTGAGTACTCCTGTGACTTAAGCCTGACCTCCTCTCTTGCTTTGACTTATTTGATCCTAACAGTTTAAGCTAGATCCTGACTTTAGGCCAGCTCCTTCTATGTCCTACCTGCTGGGTGAAAAACATCAGACAGGTGTTTCTGGGACAGGGTCTCTCATCATTCTGTCCTTGTTCTCCTCTAGCCTCTTTTAAAATATGGGTTTGTTGTCTTATTTATTTGAGTGATAGACACACACACACACACACATAAAAAGAGAAAGAGAGAGACAGGGAAGAAAAGAAACAGCAAGAGAGCTCCCATTAAATGGCTCATTCCTCATGTGCTCACAACAGCCATAGCTGGGCAGTTCAATCCAGGTCTCCCACATGGGTGGCAGGGACCCAGTTACTTGAGCCAACAACCACTGCGTCTCAGGATGTGCTTCAGCAAGAGACTGGAGCCAGAGGCTAGAGCCAGAGTCAAACCCAGTTCCCTAATGTAGATCATCAGCATCTTAACCAGTGATTTAACTTCTCTAGGATACATATCCAACCCTTCAGACTCTTCCGAACACAGCAGTTATTCTTCTACTTAAATCTATCTAAAAGCTTGTATCTCATTCAGTGTTGAAGGTGATCTTTGACCTGATCCTACAGAACTTGTGTTGTTTCCTTCAATTCTATGGATTCATTTATTACTTTTCTCCTCTTTCTGTTCAGACACATCAGACTCATTACTCTTTCTCAAATTCTATAACTAAACTGCTCCCTTAGCATTTTTTTGCATTTTGTTTTTTTGTTTGTTTGTTTAAACTTTCATTTAGTAAATATGAATTTCCAAAGTACAGTTTATGGATTACAATGGCTTTTCCCACCCATAACTTCCCTCCCACCTGCAACCCTCCCATCTCCTGTTCCCTCTCCCATTCCATTCACATCAAGATTCATTTTCGATTCTCTTTATATACAGAAGATCAGTTTAGCATATATTAAGTAAAGATTTCATCAGTTTGCACCCACACAGAACATAAAGTGTAAAATACTGTTTCAGTACTAGTTATAGCATTAATTCACATTGAACAACACATTAAGGACAGAGATCCTACATGAGGAGTAAGTGCACAGTGACTCCTATTGTTGACTTAACAAATTAACACTCTTGTTTATGGCATCAGTAATCTCCCTAGGCTCTAGTCATGAGTTTCCAAGGCTGTGGAAGCCTTTTGAGTTCGCTGACTTCGATCTTATTTAGACAAGGCCATAGTCAAAGTGGAAGTTCTCTCCTCCCTTCAGAGAAAGGTACCTCCTTTTTTGATGACCTGTTCTTTCTGTTGGGATCTAACTCACAGAGGTCTTTCATTTAGGTTTTTTGTATGTTTGTTTGTTTGTTTGTTTTTTGCCAGAGTGTCTTGGCTTTCCATGCCTGAAATACTCTCATGGGCTCTTCAGCCAGATCCAAATGCCTTAAGGGCTGATTCTGAGGCCAGAGTGCTGTTTAGGACATCCGCCATTCTATGAGTCTGCTATGTATCCCGCTTCCCATGTTGGATCATTCTCTTTTTTTTATTCTATCGGTTAGTATTTTCAGACACTAGTCTTGTTTATGTGATCCCCTTCACTCTTAGACTGATCAATATGAACAATTGTGAACGGAAATTGATCACTTGGACTAGTGAGATGACACATGTACATGCCACCTTGATGGGATCGAATTGGAATCCCATGGTACATTTCTAACTCCACCATTTGGGGCAAGTCAGATTGAGCATGTCCCAAATTGTACATCTCTTCCCTTTCTTATTCCCACTCTTATATTTAACAGGGATCACTTTTCAGTTAAATTTAAACCCCTAAGAATAATTGTGTGTTAATTACAGAGTTCAACCAATAGTGTTAAGTAGAACAAAAAAAAAATACTAAAAGGGATAAAGTATTAAATTGTACATCAACAGTCAGGACAAGGGCTCATCAAGTCACTGGTTCTCATAGTGTCCATTTCTTGCTGATTCTTCCTCTTTCAAATGTTAGCTTCTCAATGAGGTTTTCTCTTAATAAATTGTTTAAAATTAATATCCCCTCAAAATCCCCACACTCCTGACTTCTTTTATTTCTTCATAGCATGTCAACATCTCATCACACACACACACACACACTCTTAATTATTTCCCCTCCTTCCACACTAGACTATAAATCTGACAAAAGCAGAGATTTTTTTCTGTTCCATTGACTACTATACGTGGTGCCTGGCATGTATTCAATACTCAATAATACTCAGTAATAGTACTTAATAATAAAAATTGCTGAATAATTAAAAGAACAAAATGGCAGGCAGGAGAGGAAACTTAAGTATAAAATAAAAATCTGGCAGATCTCTTAAGTTGTATAGATAAGTATCTAATTAAAACAGGTCTAGGTGGCCAGATTTTGAGTTGAAACCTTGATGTATTTATAATATTTTAAATGTTATTCTGTAGTTAACTTTTAGAAAAGTTACTTCTATTTCTTTGTCAGAATAGGAAACTCCGATTTCCTTGCCACAAGGAAATTACTCCAGCTTAGGGCAAAAGAACTCTGAAAATGAGAAGCACCCAAAATTGAGAGTCCCAGACATATAAGTTACACATTTTGGTGAAGTGGGAAGAGTACTGACTTTGAAGCCAAGGAGTTCAGAATTCACATATTAGTGCTACCCACTAATGTGGGTAACCAAATTATTCACATTTTTCTAACTTCAATATCCTTATCGCCAAAATGACAATCCCATCACCTTGACAGGATTAGTGCAATAATGAAGGTCAACAAGGAAATGCTCAGAAAACACAAATTGTCTCAATAGTAATGATAATGTTAATATCATCTCAAATCCCTTAGTCAAATTTCTGTAATCTAAAAGTTTTTGCAAGACTATTTAATGGGACAATTGACCTGACCTATGTCTGTTTAGTGGTAATATCTAGTCTAGCCTGGCAGGAGGTTGTTCTTAAGCTTTGTTCAAACAGCCTGTTACAAATATTGATGAGAAGCAAGATCCCTACCTTACACTTTACACAAAAATCCACTCAACGTGGATTAAATACCTAAATCTACGACCTGACACCATCAAATTATTAGAGAACATCAGAGAAACCCTGCGAGATATTGGCACAGGCAAAGACTTCTTGGAAAAGACCCTGGAGGCAAGGCAGTCAAAGCCAAAATTAAGATTTGGGATTGCATCAAATTGAGAACTTTCTGTACTGCAAAAGAAACAGTCAGGAAAGTGAAGAGGCAACCAACAGAATGGGAAAAAATATTTGCAAACTATGCAACAGATAAAGGATTAATAACCAGAATCTACAAAGAGATCAAGAAACTCCACAGGAACAACCAACCAATCTACTAAAGAGATGGGCTAAGGAACTCAATAGACATTTAAAAGAGGAAATCCAAATGGCCAACAGACACATGAAAAAATGTTCAGGATCACTAGCAATCAGGCAAATGCAAATCAAAACCACAATGAGGTTTCACCTCACCCTGTTTAGAATGGCTTACATACAGAAATCTACCAAGAACAGATGCTGGCAAGGATGTGAGGAAAAAGGGACACTAACCCATGGGAAGTGGGATTCACAGCAGACACATAGAATGACAGATGTCCTAAACAGCACTCTGGCTTCATAATCAGCTCTTAAGGCATTCGGATCTGGCTGAAGAGCCCATGAGAGTATTTCAGGCATGGAAAGCCAAGACACTCTGGCAAAAAAATACATGACCTAAATGAAAGATCTCTGTGAGTGAGATCCCAGTGGAAAGAAGGGGACATCAAAGAAGGAGGTACCTATCTCTGAAGGAAGGAGAGAACTTCCACTTTGTCTATGGCCTTGTCTAAATAAGAACAGAGTTGGCGAACCCAAGAGGCTTCCATAGCCTTGGCAGCTCATGACAAGAGCCTCAGGTGATTACTGACATCATAAATAAGAGTGTCAATTGTTAAATCAACAACAGGATTCACTGTGCACTTACTCCCCATGTAGGATCTCTGTCCTTAATGTGTTGTACTATGTGAATTAATGGTATAACTAGTACTCAAACAGTACTTTACATTTAGTGTTTCTGTTTGGGTTCAAACTGTTGAAACCTTCACTTAGAATATACTAAATTTATCTTCTGTATATAAAAATAATTGAAAATGAATCTTGATGTGACTGGGATGGGAGAGGGAGTGGGAGATGGGACAGTTGTGGGTGAGATGGAGGTTACGGGGTGGGGGGGCAGGGAAAGCCACTATAATCCAAAAGTTGTACTTTGGAAATTTATATTTATTCAATAAAAGTTAAAAAAAAGAAAAGCAGGAAAAACAAATATTGATGAGTCGATGTCAAGGATAGTTCTATGATTGGTGATGATAGTTTGTAGCCTAAGTTTCCTGGAAATAATTGTGATACATGATATTTCCATTCTTTAATCTCAAAATAAGAAAATGAGAATTCCCAAACTTAACCACAGATGTGTGATTCTGAATCTGTGTTTCTTTAACCAAATGTAGTCAAATTTTAAGTAAAATGATTACCTAGCTCATAATTTGATACATAGGGACAGTGTGTTGTCATTACACAAAATTCTTAATTCTAAAATAGATATAGCATTCAGTGGTTAATAGTCTCCCATTTTACTGAATGTGATGTATTGTCTGTAGTGTTTCTCCCAGAGACCAAGCTAAAATATCTAAATCTCATGGGGTTGGGTGGAGTCAGAATTAGTGTCTAAGTAGAAGGGATTTTAACCTAAACTTGTTGACAAGTGAATTGAGACACCACCTAGAGGATAGTTCTGGGGCTTCAGGGCCAATCTTTACATTTTCTGCTGGAAGTTAGTAATGTCGTCAAAGTCTCCTTATGCTTGTCCCTCCATATGGCCAACCACTTTGTTCATTATTTGTTATATCCTACATACAAATGCAGCATGGTTTTGACCTTCAAAGATCAAGAATCTAGGACTCAGAGAGAAATAAAAACTGGATAATGTCAAATCTTATCACTGCCTAAGACTCATTAGGTAATAAGTTCTATTATTTCCTAGATGCACTGATCACCTAATTTGCAATATAAAAAATACGACAGCCAGACTGCAGAACACAGGGAAAGTAGTCCTGTAAGATAAGAGCATTCATAAGTCAGCTCAGACAACATAACCTCTTGAATGAACATTGTTGAAGTATATGTGACACAGGAGGTCAGGGGCTAGATTCTTTGGTGGGAAATGCACACTGTTCATGTGAGTGTTAGTGAATTCCAGGATATCATCTGTGCTTAAAACTTCAATACTCAGCCACCCTTCTTACCCTCAGAATTGCACCTATGAAATATACTCTTTTTATATAAATCCCCAATTGAGGGAGATGTCAACTACTTGAGCTAGGCCTATTGAGACATGCGTTTGTAAGGGAAAGTCTCATGATAAATAAATATCCACGTCCAGGATGGCCCCCCCGGCAGCTGAGGTGTAAGGAGATACCAGTGCCGCAGAACACAAGAGCAGGTCCAAGGAAACCAGAAAATCAGACCACACGAAAGCAAACACAGGTTTGAGATAGAAAATTCTTTGCTTATCCAAAGTTCTTTAAGCAATGAAAAGAGTTTAAAGAAATGTCTCTTGGGACATCTCTCCAACACTGACATCCTATATGGATGCCAGTTCATATCCAAGCTGGTCCACATCCCATCCAACTTCTTGCTCATGGCTGGGAAAAGCAGTGGGAGATGCTTGGGCTTCTGCCACACATATGGGAGACCTGGATGAAGCTCCTGGCTTCAGCCTGTCCCAGCCCTGGACATTGTAGTCATCTGGGAAGAGAACCAGCCAATGGAAAATTCACATTTGCTCTCTCCCTCTCCCCCTCTGTAACTTTGACTTTCAAAATAAATAACAAATACTAAAAAAAAAAAAAAGTTCCCTTCCCTGCTGTTGGAAGTAGGTGGGGTATCCTGGGAAGCTTGTCATACCAAGTTGAGATTCCTCCCCTTAGTTCTCCGAGAAGGAGCTGGTAACATTCTCCCTGCCTGAACTGACTTCTTTTCTCCTTCCTTCCTACATCACCTCCTTCACTGAGAAGAATAAACATGCATGCACCCTCATTCTCGTGGCCTCCTGTTACAGCTTACATACTTTTCCAATATAGTATGCTGACCCAGCGAAGGGGACTGTCTTGTGCCCATTCCTGGCCATTATTATATTAAGTAGACCTTAATGGAAGGAACCTAGTCATAATTTTACAGGCCCAAAGTATCTCTTTAGAAAGAATAGGCTGCCTACAAGGAAACATTTCCTAAAGCTAGTGGAGTGTGGCAGCTGGTATTGTCTATTTGCATAAATGTAGTTAGGACACAGAGTATTTTTCCCACCCAGTTCCATTTACTAATGAGTAATCATTTCAAACTGAAGGAACATACTTTATTATTGGTAATTTGATTATGTCTTGGCTGTGTGGGTGTGTGGACACTGTGTACCTGATATTAAGATTAGAATATCAGTATCGAGAGCTAATTTAATTTTGACGTCTCTTTTTTTCTTTACTTTTTCTTTTCTGTAATGTGCCAACAAATTCAAAGTTAATTCTAATTCTAAAATTATCCAAGGTACACAACAGATTTGTTTGCAAGAAATACAGACAGGAGATCACCTAAGTCTACAGTGTGTTTTGTGACGGCACTGATTGGACAAATGTCATGATAGCCTGTTACTATTATTAAAATCTAGCTCTGTATGTTAGATTCTATTCAGTCAATTCTGTTTTTCTTTCAAGTTGAAGCAGTAGCTAAATTTCTCAGATATTTAGCTAGCAAGAATTTCTCTGTGCCAGGGTAAAGACTGAATAGAATATATCTGCAGAGTGAGGGATCTGTCTTGTATGTACCAGTACATGGTATGGGTCACAGGGGCTCCATATACACTGTTGAAAGGAAGGAAGGAAGAAATTGAGGGGCTGGGGAGAGAGGACAGAAATAATAGTTACGGAAGATTTATATATGTTAAGTATGTTATGTTTTATTAAATCATACTTAACCCTCACTATACATTTTGAGGTGGCTATTAAAGACAAAGAAATGAAGTCATAGAATCGTTACATAACTTCCACAAAGTCTAGCACACATCCATAACATGTGATCTAACACAGAGAGAGCAGAGATTAATGGTGAGTCAGTTAACATGTTTCTTTGAGCATGTTTCTTCATATGTAAAATGGAATTGATGATAACTTTATCCTACAGATATCCTGAGAAACAAACTAGGTGATTTATAAGGCACTGAGCATATAACCTAGCATAAAGCAATGCTCAATATTCAGTATTATAGAGTTCTAATGTTTCGGAGCCCTGTGGGATGTTATTTTTAGGACTGTTGTGGCTGGCCAACATAAATCTTTTTAGTACAGGTGCCAGGTTTGAATGAAGAGTGATGCCCTGACATAAAATCTGGCAGGAGGGGTGACTAAGAATGGCTTCTGGCATCTGTTCTTGTGGGTTCAAGAGGAAGAGAAGCAGACTTCCGACAGCCATAAATCACAGCCTAAATGTATCCAACAGGGCGAGATCCATAATTGCTTCCTTTATTGCTCACGATTGCTCAATGTGGCTTGGAAAGGGCCCCAGATCATATAAGGGACATCCAATGTTCAATATTATTAGCCTTGGAGCTTTTTATTTTTAATAAAAGAAAAAAATGAAGCCCCACTCCTGTAGTCTTAAGAAGTTACAAATCCCTGTCTCTGTCTAAAATGAAAGCAGTTTACAGCATCACCAAAATGTGATGCTATCTCATGGTCACAGAGCTCTAGTCACTTGCCCCAAACACTTACGGGACACCTAGACTACACAGCATGCCCGTTGAGGTCTGTGTCCCCACCTGCAACTCCAGCTTAGGATGAAGACACAGTGATATAAACTCTATTTTGTCCCTCTCACCCAGCACCAGGTTGACCAATCCAGCATTCAGTCATGATTTTGAAAAGGTAATAGTCAAAACTTTTTCACTTAATGGAAGAGAGGTTGGTCTTCATGACTAGTATGGGATTAAATTCCCCAAAAACCAGAGATAACAGCTGGACTATATTCTGCTTCTGCTTCCTCTCCGCTCCACTCTGTGTGCTTTCCATGCAACACCATCCTAGCCTGGCCTTATAGCTGTTTAAGCATCAGAACATCAACAATAGTAATGAGAATAATCTACATTAAATACACTCCAGGGACTCTTCTAAACCCTTTATATGTAGGAACTAACTTTTTAAAGAAAGTAACATGGCAGATAGTGCATCCATTTTCCAGATCATTCAATATGGGACATGTACATCTTAACTGGCACCATTATCAACCAAGCTAAATATCTGCCCCTCCATGAGGTTTTTGTTTGTTTGTTTGTTTGTTTGTTTTTGACAGGCAGAGTTAGACAGTGAGAGAAAGAGAGAAAAGGTCTTCCTTTCTGTTGGGTCACTCCCCAAATGGCCGCTACAGCCGGTGCACTGCGTCAATCCGAAGCCAGGAGCCAGATGCTTCCTCCTGGTCTCCCATGCGGGCACAGGGCCCAAGCAGTTGGGCCATCCTCCACTGCCTTCCCAGGCCACAGCAGAGAGCTGGACTGGGAGAGGAGCAATCGAGACAGCATCCGGCACCCCAACCGGGACTAGAATCTGGTGTGCCGGCACCACAGGCAGAGGATTAGCCAAATGAGCCACGGTGCCGGACTCCATGAGCTTTTTGAAGTATCCTCATATTTATTTTATTTCTCTTCTCTGCCCCAACTCTTTATTTTCCTTTTGCTTCACTGGAAATTCTCTCAAGCTTATGCTCCAAGCTTTCTACTTAGATTTTCATGACTCCTGTAGTATTTTAAATGCATAATGGTTTCATTATTCTTTAAGTCTTTATTACAGATATTTGTTTTTATTTTTTGAGTTTGTGATATCTTTTTCCACCATAAAATGGAAGAAAAAATTAGATCTTTATGTCAAACAAGGTTACATTTCTTAGAAAAGCCTCTGGTAATCTGTTCCCTGGAAGGCAAAGTTCCAGTTGCCAGAATTTCAGGAGCCAAATATCTCGCGGTTCCACTAATATGAGTCCAAAAGATAGAAGCAGATGCTGGGAGGCAAAGGGAAGTGGGGAGTGGCTGTTCAAGGAGTACAAAGTCCCGGCCCGAAGGCAGATCTGCTACAGGACATAGCACTGTACCTATAGTTATCACATGGTATTAGTCTGTACTTAAAAATGTCTAGAGAGAATAAACATAATTTTCTGTTCTTATCTCACACATAAACAAAAAATACAAGATAATCTGGGAGGGGGGCAGCCCTGTGGCTCAGTTTGTTAAGCCTCAGCCTGCAGTGCTGGCATCCCACAGGGGCACCAGTTCGTGTCCCACCTGTTTCCAGTAGAGCTCCTTGCTAATGGTTTGGTAGACAGAGTATGGCCCAAGTGCTTGGGGTTTGTATCCGTGTGGGAGAGCCAGAAGAAGTTTCTTGCTCCTGGCTTCAGCCTGGTCTAGCTCCCCTGGCTGTCGTTGTGGCCACTTGGAGAGTAAACCAACATCTCTCTCTCTCTCTCTTCCTCCCTCTCCCCCACCTTCTGTAAAAAAAAAAAAAATCTGCCTTTAAGATAAATAAAATCTTTTTAAAAAAAATAATTTTTGGAGTTAATGGATATATTAAGGTACTTTCACAAAGTATATGGAAAATGAAATTAAATTCATTTTCGTGCAAATGTTTTTTAAATCCATGCATACATTTTTGTAATTCATTGTCCATGAACTTTTAAAAGACCCTTCCTATATTATAAACATGTGCATTTTTTGTTTATCAAGTATACTTCAATAAAGCTTTTGAAATGTTATACAAGTAAAATAATGCTGAATCACGCCAAGAACTCCATGAAGGTTTCCCAGGGCAGGGATTGTTGAAGTTAGAGCAAGCAAATAAGTGTCCTTCTGAGATCTTGATGGTCTTTAACATAATCATATAGCATTTAGGGAGCACTAAAGTACCCTAAACAACAAAGTTGTAAGAGATTTTGTTGAGTAAAATTATTTTTATAATTTCCAACTCAGTGGATAGAAATGGTCTAATGCTATGTCAGTGAACGTGACCACCGTCATGTCACCGAGCCTTCCAACCACACACATACATTGTAAAAGCTCCCTGACGCCTCTGGTTTTTCCAGAGGCAATGTGGCTACAGCAGTCCATCTCCTGACCCGCTGACCCGTCTTCTCAAATTGCCCTGCTGATGAACATTCTCTTTACTGAAGGACCTGAAGACAGATGTTTCTCAACTGCTCAGGGCCCTTTGCTGTGACACGGACGCATGGATTCACTACAGAAACCCAAGGACTGTGCTTGCTGTCTTAAAAAGTAGAACTCACCACACTGATTGCCATGGCTACATGTGTTGATTAAATGAAAAGCATAATGTGTGATCACACTGTCCTGGAATTCCTTCTTTCAGAAGCATGCGCTAAGCACATGGGATTGCCAGGAACTCAGGCCCCAAAGGTACGAAAACTAAAGAGAAGGCCAAGGACTCACGGTCTCCTGTCGAATTTGCTGCAGTGAAGTGGGACATCCAGGCACCTAATGGAAATCCTTTCTTGGGGCCAGCATTGTGGCATAGTGGGTAAAGCCACCAACTGCTATGCCAGCATTCCCAATGAGCTCATTTAGTGTCCTGGCTTTTCCACTTCCTATCCAGCTCCCTGCCAATGGTCTGAGAACAGCAGCAGAAGATGGCCCAAATGTTTTGGCCTTTCCCACCCACATGAGAGACCTGAACGAAGCTCCTGGGTTTTTCCTGGCCTACCTCTGGCCATTGTGCTCATTTGGGGAGTGAACTAGGTGCTGAACTAGGTGCTGGACTCTCTCTCTCTCTCTCTCTCTCTCCCTCCCTCCCTTCCTCCCTCCCTCCCTCCCTGCTTCCTTCCCTTCTGTGCCTCTCTGTAACTCTTTCCAATAAAAAATGAATCTATGGAAGAAAATCCTCTCACATATGGCCTATATGATTCTGTAGAGTGACATAATAAGGTGCCTAGGTAAAAAAATAAAATAAAAATAAAAAAGGAAGGAGATGTGACTCTGAGAGTGACTGTGTGACTCTTTAAAGAGAGGTTCAATTCTTTCCTGTTCAATTTCCCAACCTCCACATGAGCAACTAGAGTTAGACATCTACCAGCAGTGTTAATTCAGCTACCTTTAGGATTAAAGTTTGATTTTGATTGTTTGTGAACTTAATATATTTTTTTGACAGGCAGAGAGAGAGAGACAGAGAGAAA
The DNA here is from genome assembly GCF_964237555.1 of Oryctolagus cuniculus. NCBI lineage: Eukaryota > Metazoa > Chordata > Mammalia > Lagomorpha > Leporidae > Oryctolagus > Oryctolagus cuniculus. Next base: position 161,518,091 of record NC_091437.1, on the reverse strand, counting down.
GTTCTTCCTTTTTGTGTTGGTTCACACCCTAATGGCCACTGCAGCCGGTGCACTGCGCTGATCCGAAGCCAGGAGCTTCTCCTGGTCTCCCAAGTTGGTGCAGGGCCCAAGCACTTGGGCCATCCTCCACTGCACTCCTGGGCCACAGCAGAGAGCTGGCCTGGAAGGGGAGCAACCGGGACAGAATCCGGTACCCTGACAGGGACTAGAACCCGGGGTGCCGGCGCTGCAGGTGGAGGATTAGCCTATTGAGCCACAGTGCCGGCCATTGTGAACTTAATATTAAAACTATGTAAAATAAGAGATTGTTTTTATCAAAATCATAGAAAGTCCCTAATCTTCTTGTTCTGACTTGAGATAAAAATGTATATTTGCAATGACTGATCCTTTTTCTTTAGATATTCCAGTTAGAAGAGGCCCTGTCCTTATGATCCTCATGTCCTCTTGCTTGCTCTATGAGCCCTTGTTTTAATCTGTATCTCATTCCAGGTAGCTTGAGGGAATTAGTGGGCAGTTTTGTGACTCTACACCCTGGTGTGGCTGCATTCTCATTCTCTTCTGATCAGCTGGTTCAGGCAGCAAGTGTCGCCTGCCCTTTTGAGACTCTGATATGAGAATCACTTCTGGCTCCAATTTTTTAAACTCCCCTCACATAGGATTTTCAAAAGATACTGGATATATATACATACACATAAATACATATACATAAATATACACATGTGTGTATATATATATACACATACATACATACACACACATACATATTCATCCACATATGTCTGATGCCCACTCTCAGCTTGATTCAGAAGGATTCATGATTGCCATAACCGGCTCCCCATGCTCCCCATAACTACAAATAAAGACACAGAGTTACTAAGGGGAAAAAAAAGTTGAGAAACAAAAGGAAAACAAATTAGCAAAACCCACAGGTCCACAGCACTGCATTATTTCACTGAGATGTGATTTCTGGCCTGAGTGGCCTCCCACTGGATCTGAAAATTCAAGAAGTTCTGAATTTGAAGGTGGCTCAGTCACTCCAATTCTCTCTTAGTTATGTTCTTACAGCAAATTGAATGAACAGCCTTTCTGTTTTTCTTTCTTGCATGCTGTATTCCCTTTAGAAGCTAATCACTTCAGGGACAACAGACACACACCCTCAGTCTCCACCTTCTGTAGCCCAGTCTGTACCATCATTGGGTCACCTTAGGGTACAGCACTGGCCAGAGATACAGGGCAGCAATAGCAGAATAAAGTCATTTCCGGTATACCTCATCTGATGATGATCAACCACTCCCCCTGGGCAACAAAGAAAAGCTATGCCTGTCTTCCTTTCTCTTCCAAAAGCAGGGGAATCCGATGGACTGTGGTTATATTTTGCTTATGATCATTCCTCAGGGCATTGTGTAGATAACAGCCTGAGGTTTGAAGTTTGTGAGCTAAGAGTGGAAAGAATAGGATTTAAAGCCAGTACTACTTTTAGAAAATTAAAAATACTGAAACTTTCTTATCAGTAGCAGAACAATGACAAGAAACTCACTTTGCTCCCACTTCACAGTGTTTGTGAACATCAAATGGATGTTAGCTAGGAAAGTCCTATGCCAGTCTCAAGGTGCCCAACAGATGCTAGAGACAGTCATGGGGATATAGGATGAGGACCAGGAGATTTATGTTAGATGGTTTGGACTCAAATCTTGAATGTCCCATTGTAATGGCTCCTGGAAGGCCAGAGCCACTTTCTTAATTTGTAATATAGTAAATAATATATCTAGTATAGGCACTACTGCTGTGATGTAGTGGGCTAGGCCTCTGCCTACAGTGCCAGTATGACATACAGGCAACGGTTCACATCCTGGCTGCTCCTCTTCTGATCCAGCGCTCTCCTTATGGCCTGGGAAAGATGGACCAAGTGCTTTGGCCCCTGCACCCACATGAGAAACCCGGAGGAAGCTCCTGGTTTCGGATCAGCTCAGGTCTGGCCATTTTGGCAATTTGGGGAGTGAACCAGCAGATAGAAGATCTCTTTGCCTCATCCTCTCTCCCTCTTTAACTCTTCCTCTTGAATAAATAAATATCTAGTATAGTGATTTCTGAACATGAATGAACTTTGGAAATATCTAGAGAGCTTCCTAAAATGCTGATAGCAGTCTGTAACCCCATGCATATATGAGAACTTCTGAGTGTAGGATGCAGACATCATTTTTTCATCATTCAGTGCCATTAATATAAGAAATTAGGTATTCTCAAATTCCTGACCAGCATTCTAATTCCTCTCCTGCAATTTGAGAGGGTGAGATCAAACTTATGGCCTCAGTTGATTTTATCACTCATAAAACATGAACAACAGTATCCATGTCACCTCATTGGACTACTGTGACAGTATGAATGGTCAGTAAGGCATGCTATTACATGCTATGTGTTGAGACTCCTGAGTTATGAAGAGAGCCAAAAGGAAAGAAACTGTGGTTGGTTTGAGACAAAGCATGCCTGTTGCCAGGAAATAAACACACTGGATCTTTGGACAAAGTGGATCTCACCAGCTCCGTGGCAGATCATAGAAGGTATATTCTTTCACCTACAGACCTAAGAGCATTCACAGAAACTTCTAGTGAGACCAATTGTTGTAGGCAGGCATATAGAGTAAAATTCATTAGGTTTGTGAGCTGGAAAACTCGCCTTCATCACACCCCTGTGTGACCTCATGCCCCTACATGGCCACACCTGTGTGCCCACCTGCCAATCAGGTTAATTAACCACTCCCCTTTGAAAGTGGATTAAAAGCCTAGGACAAGGTGTGCTCTGCCTGTTTCTTTCCTTTCTGGCCTTTTGTCAGTGTGCAGCTCTGCACCTCCAGGACACGTGGCCTTTGGTTCACCGGCCCCAAGCTTCCTGGCCTAGATGTTCCTCTAAGTGGCTGGCGCCTGGTACACGGTATGAACCCAGATTCCTCTCTGCTTTTAGATAGGGCCTTCACTTTCCTATGCATTTCTCTCATTGAATAAAAAGTTTAAAACATGCCATGCTGCCTCGTTCATTTATGCGGGTATTCAGAATTCTTCTCTGAATATTAGACAAGGACCCACACAGGATTATTAACATTGGGATTTTATTAATAAGCACATGGTGATAGTGTATGGCACCCCAAATTCCAGTATCATTTTAGGGGGCTATATTCCAATTTCAAAATGAAAACTAGATTTTGTTTTTTCTCCAATAAAATGGTCCAGTTCCTCTAACTCCCACAGATTTCAATGCCAAGAAATACAATAAAATAAAGAATAAGGGGAGGGCTCAGATTGCAGAATGGCAGGCTCTTTGTTGGGGAAGGCTGCTAGGAAATTTGCAGGCCTCTACCCTCCCTTCGGTTTGCTAATTGATTTAATGGGAGATCTCGATAGATGTTTTCAGCTCTGCCAGCCCTTTCCGGCTGATTCATATCATGCAAGGATAAACTGATACTTGCTCCTCCTGGTTTTGCTCTTTAATAGCTTTGAAAGGAAAGCATGTAACTTTCAGAGGAAAACAGTTATTCACCAGCTCAGCCATGACTCACGTTCAGTCCTATTTTAAGAAAATCCCCATTTCTTAGAGGGATAGCAGGTGTAGAGATAACGTTGATGGGGAGGAGTCATTTATGCGTCCACCATGATTCCTGCCCTTCAGTCTTATCCAGGGCACAAGTTCAGCTGGCCCATTCAGAGGCCAGGCTGGGCAGCTCCCTCCCAGCTCCCCACACCAGTTAGGAAGCCACAGGGATCAATCTCAGGGTCTCTCAATTTCAGCACTACTGACATGTGAGGCCAGATGACTTGCTTTTCTGGGAGTTTTTCTATGCATCATGGGATGTTTGAAGTATCTCTGGCCTCTGCACTCTAAATACCAGTAGCAACCAATCTCTCCCCTAAAAACTGTGACAACCAAAATTGTTATAGCACATTGCCAAATGTCCCCTGGGGGCAAATCACTCCTCTTTCCTGGTGAGACTCGCTGGTCCAATAGGACCAGGGAGCAGATGGTCACTTGGACCTTGTGTCACACTAACAAAGTTATCTCCTTTCTCAGACCCTCAGCATCCCATCTTGAATACAATTACAAGAGCAGACATTATAATTCATTTGGCAACATCAGTGAGCTGAAATGCATAATGAAGGGGGCAGCGATGATCATGGCGGCAACAAAGATGACTATCAGTGTGTTTTCAGGAGCTTCTACCTGCAGAGAGTTCCCTGCAAGACAGGTGATTCAGTCACAAAGATGTCTTTTTTTGGTGATTGCCCAAAACCATTGCCTCCAAAAGCCCATGCGTCTTGCTTGTTACACTGTGCATGACACAGTTAATACATCAGTAGAACCAGCGAGGGTGAACAAGCGTGCCTATGTTTATGGGTATAAATGAGAGACCTGATGTGTGTAATGACTGAGGAGAGGCACAAATTGCATCTATTTGTATAGCATCTGGCTATGTGGCATCAATATGGATGTGTGTGAGATCTGTGGTTTTGATCAAAACGTGAGGGCTCATCTGCTGTGATGTGTAAATATGTATGTATTGTGCTTTTGTATGAATAATACCCAATACCTGTGCATGGAATGTGAGTAGTGTGGGGAAGTTCTAGGCACACAAGTAGATTTCCTAATATTATATCTGTGGGTACAGCAAAACACCATGCAACTTGGGGTGTGATGAATGGAGGTCACTGATGTGTATGGGTGATGGGGATGTGTACTCTTGTTCTGAGGCACTTAGGGGATATCCATAGTGGACAGTAAGCTGACACCAGTTTATGTAAATCGGGTGTACTTTCATTTATGGTGCATTCTAGTAGGTGTTGTGAGTGCATCTCGATTTACTTGAATGGAATGGCAGTGAAATGTTTCCCCGGTCCCAAAGTCTCCTTCATGAGTTGCTTACCAGACCATCCCCAGAGAAACCGCCAGTCTGTATCAACACTTAGATTCGCCATTTCTCTGTGAAAAGCCTCAGCGACAAAATGAACAAACTGAGCTAACGTACTAACGGGAATTGTATCTTCTAATTGTGTTCTGTCAGAAGCTTCCAAATGGGTCAAATCAGTTAATGGAACAAAAATAGAAACATCTGGGTGCTTTGATGGACTAGCTTTTTGGCCACCTCCCATTCTATTGCTGATGAAGCAAGAACCCTCAGCAACAAGACGGTTGGAGAGATCATCTTGAGAACAATGCTAAGTATTAACTGATTTCTGATTAAATTCTCTACCTACCATTCTCAAGAAGCTACTATATCCAACAAATAAATTTTGGAACTTTTTTCTATATGGTGTGCCTGAGGAATCAATGATAATTAAGACAAGCCCCTTTTCCAAAAGTGTTTAAATAACAGACATAAATGGATAATAGAATATTTTCTACTTTGAGAATACTAGACCATACTAGTGTCATACTAGACCACTGATGGGATGATTAATCTTTCCTAGCTCTGATCAGGGGTGAAAGTGAACAGGAGAAAGTCAGATAATTGATTTCACGCTCACAGAGCAGGTGATGGTCCATTCTATTGGCAAAATGAGAAGGGAATTCCAAAGGAAGAGTATGAGCATGTGTCCCTCCCAGTAATGGGCAAATGACGCAGAAAGGTGGGTGTACCTCCCTCAGTAGGAGGTTGGATGACAAGTACCAAAACACAGGTACATGGAAGTAGCAGGTTCGAGTACACCACAGTAAGGTGGGGAAACTACACTTCACAATAACCTATTCCATATTTCAAGAAGAACTAGAAGACAGGAGTCAAGGCTCTAAACACAGAGAAATGAGGAGGGGACAGAAATGCTAATTATTGTTATTTGGTCAGTATATCCTGTATAAATGCCTTAATCTAATAATTATTACATGTTCGACAAAAAGTGTATAAACTCTGTGGAATATAGAAAATATTATTAAGAGAAAGAAAGAAAAGAAGGGGGAGAGGGGAGAGGGGAGGGGAGAGGAGGGGAGGGGAGAGGAGAGGAGAGGAGAGGGGAGGGGAGGGGAGGGGAGGGGAGGGGAGGGGAGGGGAGGGGAGATTTAAAGTGCTGTAGGCCAGAGAATGCACCAGCTGACTGCGGAGAATCTCATGCATTGGCTGGGAATTTGCATTCCATCCTCTAGAGGAGACCACTGAGTAGCTCCTACAAAGAATTCAAGCAAATAGGATTCTGGACTCTCTCACCTCCAAACTTACATGACAGAAAGCACAGCAGGAACTCCTGTTTGAGGACATTTTACTGTCCCCTCACACCTTGTATGTCAAAGGGAGTTGCATAAATCCCCTGTCATTTATCTTTGTGTCATTTGCATTTGTGGATAAACCACTTCTAATCTATGTCCAAATACCTTGTTTAAATCTATGTTTAGAACATTGACAAACAGTGTCTGGAAACGTTCGTGTCAAAGGCAATTTGTAAATATAGCCACAAAGTTGTCGGTGTTGCTAAGGAGTCATATTTAACTTTTGGCTAACTCCAAATTTCCTGTTTAAAAGTGTGAAGGAGATAAAATACTTCTTAGGGGATTTTTTTTCAATAATAGACTGAAAAATTAGATAATCCTGATTGGGTGGAAAATATAATCACTGTATAAAGTCACATATTTCTGTAGCTATTTTTTCTTGTGTTTCATCTTCTCACATTTGGAGGATGGAAAGGAGAAATGCTGAGGACAGTGCTCAGATGAGGGGCGATGTTCTCGCAAGATGTGAAAGGCAGCAAGGCCTGAGCTGAGACACACATCCCCCAAGGAGCTCTGAGGCTCTAGGGCTGCCTTAGAGAAGCCCTGAGGTTGGAGGCAGGAGCCCAGGCTTTGCCCCAATCTTTGCAGGAATCTGTCCAGCTGCTGTCAAGCTTTGGTGTGATGAGCTCACCTGGAGGGCTGCTTAGACCACCGGGCCCTACCCAAGATTTCTGATGAATCTGTCTGGGGTTGGACTGGAAATCTGCGTGCTAACAAGGCTCCAGGAGCTGCCGACGCTCTGTCTGTGGGGGAGAGCACATCTTGAGAACTACTAGCTCCTGGATTTCTAACCTTCTAAGCCCCTTAAGGAGTGAATAGCATTGACTCAAAGTGAAACGTAAATTTTAAAACATGTACAAAACTTCTTGCAGTGTAAGTAAACATCTACCTAAGGCCACCTGAGGTTACACAGGGTAACTTCGAAGAAGCCATACAACCTCACCAGCTACCTAAGCTCCCTTTGATCAGAAAAAAGAAACCGTTAAACCATCGCGAAAGAACTTTCTGTCATCTTATGTTTAATTTGGTCTAAAATCTGCAAGCTATTTCCTAACAGTGAAAGGATTTTTTTTCCAAAGGAATATTTAGAAAGGAGAATTTTGTTTTGTACAAGAAATATATTCAATCCAGGTACCACTGACACATCTAAAATAATGAAAAACGTGTATTTACATAAGTAGTTATTTCTGTCAAAGTTAGCCACGTATACTCACCACTTGTATTATTTAATATTTGCATTTTTCAGAGAGAGCTTCATCTGAGATTAAGCTAATATTATTTTTCAATGGTAAATCTTTAGAATATGATGTAGACAGAGCTAATATACTAAAAGGTTGAGAATAATGAACTAATTCCTTCTCTTCTAAAATAAGAGAAATAATAAATACCTCAATGACAATTGTGGTCAGAAGATTTTTGGGTAATTAAGTATTAACTTATCAAAATATACAAATTAACCTTGCTATAAAAAGACGAATTCTATGGGGCTGGCACTGAGGCACAGTGAGTTATACCACCTACTACATATGGGTGCCAGTTTGTGCCCCTGCTGCTCTACTTCTGATACAGCTCCCTGCTAATGTGCCTGGGAAAGCAGCAGGGGTTGGCCCAAGACCTGGATGAAGCTCCTGGCTCCTGGCTTCAGCGTGGCACAGCCCTGGACGTTGCGGCCATTTAGGGAGTGAAGCAGCAGAGAGAGCTCTCTCTGTCACTCTCTTCTCTCTCTGTAATATTTATTTTCAAATAAATAAATATATCTTTTGAAAAATAAACTGAAAAATAAAAAAGGAATTCTAGCCATCTTTGCAATGACTATTATCAGTTGCCAGAATGTCAGTACTGTGTTTTTCAGCCCATTCACTGGGGATTTGAATGAAGGCCTAAATTTTGTCAATATCTGTAAAAGTTTTAAATGCTCGGTTGACAGACACATATTCCAAAAATGCAACTACAAAAGCCATCGCTGTGACCTTGCTTGTGATAAAAACTAGACATAAATAAAATTGTCTTTTAGCAGGAAATTGAAAATTAATTATAGTTCACTTACACAATGGAGAACTCAGTTTTGGAACATAAAATTATATCTTTTGATAGTGCTGTGGAACATCCCAAAGATAAAAGCAGATAGTGAAAGCTATGGAAAAATGAGGGCGATATATAAAAGAAACTGAAAACAGAAAGGAGGAGTGCCAGTAATGAAATGTCTACATCTATCCTACATATACACCTAAACCTACAGCTATATCTGTAACCACACCTATATCTTTACCACACCTACAGGTACATCAGTGTCTATGCCTACATCTACAATGAAGACTACAGCTGAAGCTGTATCTACAATTACATCTTCACTGAAACTTACATCTATGCACACATCCCCACTACATCTTACCTCTACGTCTATACCTACATCTACAGATATATTCATAAATGTATCTATTAATATATATGCATACATATATCCACAAATATATTTATATTTATATCTCAGTTATGACTACATCACATTTTTTGTTTATGGAGTACATGAGAATTGTCAACCATGTTTGACTTGGGTAGTGAACAGTGTTCTGGGATAAGGTAGGGTCCAGGGGAGTATAAGGCACTGGCTGACTGTGTATCATAGTTTTTCAATCCATATACACATACACACAAATCTCCGAAAGAGAGAGAATATGAGAGTGACACTATACACCGCAAGTCAAATTTATCCATAAGTCCTCTCCTACACTTCTGATGGTTTCTGTGCCTTTCTTCCAGGTCAGCCCTTGATTGATTTTTATCTCAGATTGCTTTATTGATACTTGGGTTCCAAAATCCCTCTGTTTGGATTTTAACTTTTATGTCGAAGTCTCTAGCTCAAGCCTGTTTGAAATGTTCTAAGTTTTTACGCATTTTACGCAAATACCAATAGGTCATATTTTATAGAGATGAGGAAATTGGGGACAGGGAGATTAAGTAACTTCCCAAAGTCACACCATTAGAAACTGATGGAAGCAAGATTTGAATTAGGTCAGCTTTAATCCAAAACCTATATTCTTCAGATTCCTCATTATGTCTATCTTTAGACCTATTGGGATCCTTATGGCTCATCATGATTTGAGAATGTATGATTAAGGAAATTCAGGAGAAATGTAGCTACACTACCTGTGTGTTTCCTATTGTAAAATGTTTGTCCCTCCTCACTCTACTATTCTGTAAGATTTCTGTCAGTTCCACCATCTCCAGCCATTTCCAAATTGGTTCTTTCTTCTCTATCTTAAGTCTGGCGTCAGAGTAAAGTGCATATCTATGCATTTTTCATCAATCTGGCAAGTTTCTTAAAACCTTGGTATGAATAAATCACCACCCTATAATTCATTATGAATAGCATCAGCTGGGGGTATGATTCTTCTGCTACTGAAGAGTCAGCATGTTTTACAATTTTCACCAGGAGGGTTTGATTTTTCCTCTCCCTCCTTTCTCCTGAAAGCAATTTTAAAGTGTTCCTCATATATGTATGTGTTAATGTCATTATTCTTTATGCTCCTCCGCCGTTCATCTCCAAGCCGCCACTATTCAGCTCTGTTATGGATGAATGTGATTGATCATCTCAGCTCTTGTACTCAAGTGAAATGAGAGAGAAGTCAGCCACATGGCAGTCATACAAATAGACATCCAGAGTGAGGAGCCCTGGGACTGGCGAGTAGGTCAGAATTCTGAATTTTTTTTATTTTTGTTTTTCTTTTTTGTATTGTGCCTCCTGTAAAGGATGAGTAAGTGACAAGCTGCTTTAAAATTCCCAGGCTGGTGATAGTAACAAGTATCTCCCACCATATCAGTGGACACTGTATTTATTTCTATTTTTTGTAATTCTACTTCAATCCTTAGAGTCACTCTATGAGAAAATTTTGCTCTTCATTTTTCTGAGAATACCAGGTTACCAATGCTAACACATCTTCTTCAATACCATATATTGTTCTAATAATCTAGCGGTTTTTATTTTACTTTCCATGTGAATTTATACATTTCTTGAGTCCTATTTAATAATAGTACAGGTATATGGGGCACATTATGACATATGAAGTCATTTATGCAGCAATTAGTGATCAAATCATAGTAATTAGCATTTCTATCTCATCACCTCCATATGTTCGGAGTCATGGAACATCTCTCCTTTAGTCCTTCATAAATTGCACAGTAGTTCATCATGAACTCTAGTCACCCCATTGTGTTGAGGAACACTGGAATGCATTCCTTCTATTGAATTGTCACATACTATTAAATGGCCCACTTGATACTCCAATTTGAATGAGCTTGCACCATGCTTTTCACAGGTCTGTCTCTAAACGGCCCTGAACATGGAGAGAAGTTAAATAAAATAAAACACAATGAATTCAGATTTGAAAGGAATGTAAAGCAAGGTGCTTACACTTGTGTTTACATATCTTGCCTAGGTCTCTGCAGAGAATTACCTTCATGACAAGTTTCTGAATTGATCTCTCCCTCTTTGCCCTTTGGAGGAATGTCTGGAAAGCTATACAGATTCTCCTACATTGAATTATATTAAAATGTTTAATCACCATTAAACACCATTAACTCCACGGTTGATATTTGATACCAGAAAACGTCACTCCAGCTGGTGTCACCAAATTTCAGCATTTGTGACAATATGACTCAATTTATGCTGCTGGAATTTTCAAGTCGCCCTCATGTTTGGTAATTCTGGTGCCACTTTTGTCTCCAAAGTCAGTCGTGCCTTCCTTAAGTATGCCCTGGCAGTACCTCTGGGCCTCTGGGGGCCAGGCCTGATTAAACAGCCCCTGGGCCTTTCTGCCTTGCTTGGAACCTTGCTTCATAGTTCACATGGCCCCACCTCATGGGAGGAAAGGAGTTTGTTTTGATGTTGTTTTTCCCTCTGTTTCCCATAACAACTGAACTTCAGAGGTAGTATCAACTAGGCTCCATGGAGGTAACTATGTTCCCTGAGCTCTTTCTCCAGCCAGCCCGGATCCTGCCCAGAGGCACTCTCTGTAGCACGTGGCAGGGGCTTTGCTATGAGATACGGTCTACAGAACCCCACAAAAACAGCCATGGTTCCTTGAGATCAAAAGCAGGGCTAGGAGAGCAGATAGATCAAACTCCATAAATCCTAGAAATAACAAAACAGCCAAGACTAGGGACAAGCAAGGGCTGGAAGAGGAACAACAGCCATGCTGTTGATGTCTCATGAGAACAGAATGTGGGTCCACAGGTAGATTCCAAATTGGCAGCCATCATGTTGGCTTTAATCCCAATAGCCAAAAGATCAGATGACTAAGCTCAGAAGCAGCATGGTAGGAGCTACACAAAGGCACGATACTAAGAACTATAAAGAAATTGAGAGTCATCAGTGCAATAATTTGGATGAATAGACATGAAAGAGCCAAGCTGGAGAATCAAGCTGTACAGCAAGCAGATGGGGAACTCAAGGCTGAGTCTCCTTCTGCCAATAGGTGGGTAACTAGAACAAGTCAGGGAGAAAGTATCAGGGCACAGCTATGGCATGATTCTTAATAGATTCACAAGAATGAATGAATGACTCCCATGGCCTTAAAAAGCCCAGAGAAGGCTGGGTGATCCCAGAGATGCTGGTGAAGCAACAACTCTGCACTAATAATTTCCAAACCTGCAGAATATCAACAAAACAAGGACTCCATCTCTTGGAATGTCTCTATGAAATAACATAGGTGCTATATGTATATTTCATTGTAACCATTAAAGAACTGTAAAGTCATCCCATTCTTATTCACTAAATTGGATTACTGAGCACCTGCTCTATAGGACACACTGTGAGTGGCCTGCCCCATTATCATGTAGAACTTTCATTCCTTCCACATTACCCTTGTTCTAGCTTGAGCCATCACTGTTTCCAAATATTATTGACAAATTCCGTGCTCTCCTGAGAATTGTTTACAGCTTGGGGAACAAGATATGGTAAGAACTTTCCTTTTCATGCTCTCTTCACATTTTCATCTCAACACTGGAGCATTATCTCCAATTCAAATATCTCTGCACTAATTTAGTTTTTATAGAAAGTGTCGGTTCCAGAGACCTTCAGGCAACCATAACCACGAAGTTCACCCAGCAGTTCTCAATGACGTCATATTGAATAACATAGCACAGACAGTGGGAAGAGAGATAAAGAGAGTGGTGAGAGGTAACTTGATAAATGTTTGAACACTCTGAGAAATTCTGCAATGTAGAAAGGATGCGTTTAATGCTATTTAAACAAGAAAATGAGACAGGATGAAATTAGCTAAAACTTTAGCAGTAAACCCATAATGGCAACAAATATGGATTGATAATAGTGATAATTAAGGAAGAAAGAAAGGGACTTCTGCTTAGATATGGCAGTTATATAAATCTTATTCTTCATTGGCTCATTATTTAACAACTAACACTTACATTATTAACAACTTCCATAGCAATTAAATACTTATGTTTTATAGAAAAATCAATATTTGCATATAATTTAGTTTACTTCAACAGACACTCACAAGTAATTTAATTACGTGACATAAGATGTAAAACCTAAATTGGAAGAAAGTCAAGGCTTAAAGAGGAGAACAAACTCCTCAGAATTCCCTTGGGGAGACATGACAGCTTATAACCCCATGACCCATCAATACATGGTGACTGCATCCTGCTAGAAATGTCTTTGAAACTGTTTCATGCTTTTTTAAATTACATACTAAATGAAGCCAGTTTCTCATCTGTAGAATACCCTCACATACAGTAGGTTGCAGACCCTCCCCATGTCTCCACCCTCATTCCACCTGGAGCACTAAATCAATGTTTTGTAAATGACTGGCTTACGTTTGCTTCTGTCTTGCTATGTCATGCACACCAAATGGTGAGCTGAGCACAGATGAGCAATTAGACTGTATGTTTTGTTTTCAACGTCAAAGCCTATTCCAGAGTCTGATAAATAGTAGTTGCTTATTAAATATTCTAGAAAGAAAACCAATGGTCATTCCCAGGGGATATGTTGTGTGTGTGTGTGTGTGTGTGTGTGTGTGTGTGCATGTGTTCTCCATAAACTAAGCGTTGTGGAATAAAGTTTCTAACGTTGCTTACAGGGATGGCTAAATAAGAGATACGGAAAAAAGACATTTTTCAAGAACATAGACCGATTTTTATTTATGTAACAAACAGGACAGCTAAACACTGCCTATGAGACATGCCTCAATGTAGGGAACATATCAGTTGCACCTGCTGAGCCCACATGTGGAGCCTATTCTAGCACTTCTCAGTGATATCACACTTAACACTGGAGCAGACACAGGGTGAGAAGAGGGATATGTATGTATGTATGTACATATAGACCCCTCATTGCATACTCACACAACACCTATTACTTCCACCACAGAATGCCTGCATGCTTGCCAAAGTATTGCCTTTGGCATCAGCTATCCATCATTGCTTGTTAGAGTCATTCTATTTCTTCTCCTTTCTGGAAGTCACTGCTTTATCTCATCAGTGTGTTCAGATTTGAACATCACACTCAACTCTTGGCCTTTATGAGAAGGAGGTCTCATCAGTATCCGTACCAGTTATATGTAGAATGATGTCTGCTTCCCAAAGCCAGAGCTTCTTCTGGCAGAAAGCACACTCACACATAGTGAACAACACTGAAAATAGTAACCGTACACATTGACCAGTGGGGTGCTGGGAACCATGAAAGTGTGCAAATACACCACCAGCACTTGTTAATCAAAGTAGCATTTTATTTAGTTTAGCTCAGGATCTTTCTACTAGAACTGATTATTAATTTGAGATAGAAAGCATGGAGAGTGGGTTAGGCTAACCCTTTAAAAATAATACTGAATATACCTTTTGCAGAGAATAAAACATTTTTTTTTTTGCTGAAGATTCAAGTTGTAGCATTGGGTATTGAAATATATTCTTACAGAAGCCATCATTTCTTTCTTATAAAATGTTTAAAACATGACTCATCTGAACAGAACAAGGTTAAACACATAAGTGTTACTTTATTTATCAAACAGAATTAAACAGATACGGTCTTAACTCTGGGTTCTTTTATTTAATATTTATATCATGCTGGACATGCCTCCCTTTCCTGACATATGAAATTGGATTAATGAGAGACATCTCATGATTTTGATTTAAGGATGTAGTGCAAAAGGAAAGACACAGCTCCTGGCATTACATACAACTCAACACATGTTAGATCTCATTTACCTATTCCCTGACATGCACCCAAAAGAAACTGGAGCAGATTATACTAAACAATGAAATATTCAGCTAATCAATAGGAAATGCAGTAGCAATGCAATGAAAATGGGGGAGGGGCACGTTAGCTATCAGCAATGATAGATGTGCTGTCACCAAGCACAAACTGCAGTACCAGGGAACCAGTGGAAAGGTACTTGGGATAGAAAAACTGGCTCCGCTATTGCCCCTAAGGTTGTAATGTCTGGGAGTCAACGGAGGCTTCTCATCAGGATTTTCATCAACACTGCTGGGAACTCAAAGCTCTTAGCAAATTATAGCACTTTCTTCCATTTGGACCACACAAATGCTTCGCAGGTTAGATGGGGTATACATTGCTCCTCATCTACATAGGTGAAGGACAATGTTAGCTGTAGTTAACCTAAAATTATGAGGCTCAGAGAGGTTAATTGCTTTTCCAAACTCACAAAGAGGGGAGGATTCAGATTCTGTCTCACATCTTAAGATCTCCGTTCACCTTACTTCTGCAGTTCTGAGCTGCTCTCAAGTCCACAATAACCACACTTGTCAAGGAACCATGACTTTCCCAGGAGTTAATAACAGTTCCTAGCTTCCTCCAGGATCTCCACTATTATCCTTTAAAAGTTTTCTACAAAAACTTCTTCAATTGCTGAGTATATTGGCTTCTTAACTTGCAATTAATTACTCACATGGACTCTGGTTTATTACGGAGAATCAACATAAGGCGGAGTTTCACTGTTAATTTATCTCATTCCTTCATTCTGTATTCTGGTTGATGGATCCACTTGGCATTATAAATCAAGAGCAAGTAATTAACAACTATACTTTCAACCCAATTCTCTTTCTTTTTTTCTTTCCTAACTACCTCTGCCTCCTTTGATCAGGTTTCTTTTCTTAATTAACTTATGCGCATGTCAGACTTTTTTTTGGGTCTGAGTAAATCTGGGAGATTTGAGAGTATGGGTGATGAGGCTGGCTTTACAGAAATGGAGTAAAAGAGGTCACCACCACCACCACCACCACAGCAACACAAGCCCCAGTGAAGAGCAATGCAGGACATCCACCACAGAAGAGTCTCCATTTTCTAAGCAACTACCCTCTATCTCGCATGCTCACCACCACTGGAGGAAGAAGAATCTGGGATCAGCCTCACTGCAGATTTGGGTTAACCAAGTTTTCTGAGAGTAAGTGTTCTACCCAGGATTCCATAGGCACAAAGTGACTCCAGAACTATTCACTGCCCCAAACAAGATGTGATTTTTAAGAGCACAAAAATCTTTACTGTTACTCTGACAAGTGATGTGATGTTTATTAGATAGAACCAAAAGGCAGGTGGAAAAATTTGGAATAGATTAGGAATTAAGGGAACTAACTTTCCTGTAGTGATGGCCTCCATGTTGGTTGGATGACAGTTCAGTGTAGAGGGTCCAATGAAGTGTGTGGGCCTCAGGTTTAAGAATGGGCAGACTGATAGCAAGAAGGGTGAATCGGACACAGTTGACAGAAGAGAGAAGCAGAGATGGAGGAGGTGGGCTCTTCCCCAAGCCCATGAGCACTGCTTGATCAATTCCTCAGGAGTTGACCACATGTGAGAGTAGGTGGTATACTACACAGAAGTTGGAACCAGAGGGATTTGACCAGCAAGATCTAGGCTGCAATTTAAACACCCCAAGCAACTAACTAAATTCAGAATGAATATTTCAGACCTAGCAGAAGACAGAAGAAACAAAATATCAGGGCAGGAGCCAAGGCATATGGTAGGGTTTTAGGAAAGTCATACAAATTCCCCCAGAAAAATTAGCTGTTAGGTCCACAGACATTTGGGTGGTCAAGCCCCATGCCACCGCCCAAGACCACAGTACTAGGGTAATACATTTCTGTAACTCACTTTGATCCTGCTCATTATTTTCCATGATGAATCCTTAAAAAGTTAGTTGACCTATCTGAGTCTTGGTTTTCTTATCTATAAATTTAGAATGATGGAACAAAACGTGCAATATAAGGTGAGTTGTGACAATATGAGTTAATGTGTTCTGACACATAACATGATATTTGTCATATAGTCAGTACCATACAAGCAATTTTATGGCCTTTCCTGCTTCAATCTCATTCTAAAACTGAGCATATTTGAAGTTGTACTCTGTAGGTTCACTATTTTTTTTCTCTCATTTGATAAATAACATAGCAGGTGCTAAGCTAAGGCTGGATCTTGGTGCTTTGTTTTATCCTTGGTCTCACTTCACCATTACCACTGCCTTAAGAATTAAATTGTACTCATACAAGGGGCTTTAAAAGTAATATGTCATTTGATTAAATCATCAATTGGCTTTCCTTGATCCATTTAGCATATCAAAAATATATAAGAAAATTTCTTATGCTAAGGGTAGATTATATAACAAAATCATTTATATCCCAAGATGTCCATGATGCTAGTCATTGTCTTCAATAATGCCCCATAATCAAAGTTCAAATCCACCCAATATTAGACACAGTTTTGATCAAAGCTGGAAAGGCATCAATATTGCATTCAAAAACAGATTAGTTCATGAAGAAGAATCATAGAACACTTTAGGTGGGTAAAGAACATCCAAACACCACAATAAAGGCATCATTCATTAACATAGCTGGCCGAACAACCCAACAATCATGCAAAGACGCAGTCCCCCAAGTTGACTAAGCACCTGAAAAGACATTTCTAAGAAGAAAAATAAAAGTCATACAAATTGCCAACAGGTGTACAAAAAATGTTCAACATCACTATCAGAAAATTGAAGGGAGGGAGGAGAAGAGGGTGAGAAGTATTTGCCTAAAATTATATATATATATGAAATCTATTTTCTTTATAATAAATCTATTTTCTTTACATAAATAATAATTATATTATGCTCCTGTTTGGAGACTCCATCCTACCTTGTAGTATCTAAAACAATAAATACACGGAGTGAACGCTAAATGTTAGGGTTAGGGTTATGGTTAGAGTTAAATAATAATAATAATAAATGGACATCAAGAACACACTGAAATATCACCTCATTGTACCTGTTAAGACGGCCATTGTGAAAAAAAAATGAATAATGAGAGAATGTGGATGCAATGTTAGCAGAAATACAAACTCATAAAGCCATTTTAGAATAATTGTATGGACTTTCATACAATAGTTAAAAATAGAACGATAGTATGATCTGGCAAATTCTGCTTCTGAGTAGCAAGTTGAAAACGCTATCTCTAAGAGATATCGCACTATTCATATTCATTCCAGCATTACTCACAACCAAAATATGTAAATGATGTAAGTGTCCATCAATGGTTGAATAGATAAAGAAATTGAAGTGTATACACACACACACACACATCCATATATGAAGCAGCATTGTATACATACATACCATGTTGTTGTGCTTGTACCATATATCCATATTTAGTAACATTCATCAGCCCTATAAACAGAGATGCTGTCATTTGCAACAACATAGATGAAACTGGAAGACAGTTCAGTAAATAAAATAATATAGTACAGGATAAGAAAAATACTGCAAGATCTCAATTGTATGCAGAATCAAAAAAGAAAATTGAATGAATAAAAAATAGAAGAATGGTTACCAGTAGCAGTCGGGGCGGGGGGAATAAGAAGAAGTAGGTCAAAGGGTGCAAATTTGCAATTAGGTAAGATTTTCAAGTTTAGAAATCTAATATACAGCCAGGAGGACTATGGTTAATAAAATTGTATGGTACATTTGGTAGATTAGGTTTTAGGTGCTCATATCACCACCACAAAAAAAAAAAAAAAAAGGTAACTGTGGAACCTGATGGGTATGTTAATTTGGTGGTGAGAATCATTTCACTATGTATATATATGTACATCAACACATCATTTTGTACAGTTTTAATATGTACAATCACAAATAAGATTTTAAAAGAACATGACTCATTGGCTAAGCCACAGCACTGGTTAATGTTAGAGCTAGGATCCCAATCTCTTTTCTCTGTCCCTTGTGCCAGTCCTCTTTGGGAAGAGTTTAAGAAATGGTAGGTTGGAAAAAGAAAAGAGAATGGTAGAGCTAAAATAAATGTAGAAAAGCCAAGGAGCTATATTCTTAGCCCTGTGTGAGGAGGTTGCTGGGTGCGAGTGATGGAGCTGAGGGAACCAGATCCTCTCTCTTTGGCATGGAGTTTCTGAACCAGGATAAGTCTTAATATTCTGGTACTGCAGACAAAGGTTTGAAATCAATGTTCTGCCATACTGTACATGAACTCTAAGAATAAGTAAGTATGAATGTGGTATTCTCCTCAACAAAGTCATTCTTTGCCTCTGGAGCCTTAAGGCTATATAGAAGGTGGGACTTGACTCACCTGCTTCTACACCTGACAGAGTTGCTACTCTTTGTATGTGACTAACAATTTTCTGCTGAAACAGATGGAAAAATAGAACAGTAATCACAGGCTGAGTGCAAAGCCATGAACCTCATTTGCTGGATGTTATCCAATATGCAGTCAAATCTTAACTGATCAGAGGCCTGGGCAGGAGATGGTATTGAGCTAGAATTGCTCCATAAGGTGATTATTGATTACGCTCTAATAGCATCGTGGTATATTGACTATGAATCCAATTACAAGCAATTATGCCTTTTAAACTAATGTGTCCAATTGGAAGCATTTGAATTTGCAAAGGACTTTCAGAATGTTTGCATAATAAAGAATACACCTAAAGAGGGGGAGTTACTGAGTTTTGTTGAGGACCTTATTATCCTTTGCAAGATGTGTTGGCAGGAAGAGCCCCCAGAGTTTATAACAGATGTCAGGATCCAGGAAATTGCAGAATGGTGGCAGGTGGCCAAGTTCAGTAGACTGACAGATGCCAATCATGATCATCATCATAATCTCAACGACAGCTACTATTTTATTAGATGCTTTCTATGGGCCAGGCACTGAACTATACAAATAGCATGTGATGTAATTATCTTGACTAGAGGTTGATGGAGTTGGCCTGATTGCTAAACCCAGCATGCCCCTCTTTAAGTAAACCATGGCTGGAACACAGCTAAAGATTTTCAAATTTATATTATCTGCAGTGACTTTTCACCATCTAGTCAGAATTTGAGTTTTCCCAACTCATTGGATTTAGGAAACTGGGTTAAAAGACATTGTTTACCTGGGATACCTCCTATCACATTCCAAGTTTCCTCTCTCTAAATTCACTTAATCTGACAGGAATTTTCAGTACACTGTTTGACAAGTACTTTGATGTTTATGTTTCTGTTTAACAAAGAAGACACCATTCAATTTAAACCATTTGCCTAGAAATGCTTTTCAAATGGGATGTTTAGAAGGTAAGCACTGTTTACAAGCATGAAATAAAGGATAAATTCAATGGCCCAGCTACAAGGGGATGACAGAACAAGCTGTCTATTTGATGGAATAGTAAACAACCAATCAAATACATCATTGCGGTCTGCAGTTTATGATGTCATGCTAGCTGGAAAGGGAAGAATATAAAATTATGTCCCTGTAATTAAATTCAGTTGTCCACAATGATTCAGTGACGATCCAGGTACTCGGACCGAAAATGCACATAAGTGGTGAGTCAATAGATGTTCTCAACCATCAGGGAACTTACAGTCTGTGGGCAAGAAAGACCTGGAGCAAAATCATCCAAACTGTAATCATTGCAGCAAAGTGGAAGCAGAGAATTATAAAGTATCTAGATGTAGAAGAATCTGCACTGGTTATAGAGTATCTCAATGTAGTTTAATTAGAAGAATCCACACTGGGGCAAGGAGGAGCTTTTAACTTCTGGAGATGTATTGAAATCATCCAGCTGGGGCCGGCGCCGTGGCTCAATAGGCTAATCCTCCACCTTGCGGCGCCGGCACACCGGGTTCTAGTCCCGGTCGGGGTGCCGGATTCTGTCCCGGTTGCCCCTCTTCCAGGCCAGCTCTCTGCTATGGCCAGGGAGTGCAGTGGAGGATGGCCCAAGTGCTTGGGCCCTGCACTCCATGGGAGACCAGGAAAAGCACCTGGCTCCTGGCTCCTGCCATCGGATCAGCGCGGTGCGCCGGCTGCAGCGGCGGCCATTGGAGGGTGAACCAACGGCAAAGGAAGACCTTTCTCTCTCTGTCTCTCTCTCTCACTGTCCACTCTGCCTGTCAAAAATAAAAAAATAAAAAAAAAAGAAATCATCCGGCTGCATACATGGGAAGAGAATTTGAAACAAAGTATGAAACAAGACAAAGACCTGACCTAGCATTGAGAGAAAACCTAGTAGGTATTTGATAAGCAACCGGGAGATAGAGGGGTTAGGAATCTCATATGTAAGCAGAGGATAACCAAGAGTTGAAGTCAGAAGGTTGGGCAGACCCCACCCTATGTTTGTCGGACCTGGCCAAATTTACATTCTAACTCAGTCTCTATGATCGTAAGGGAACAAAATAAAAAACTTAATATTCATACACTACAAGTGACAAGATACAAAGATGACAGAATCAAACTACTTTCTTTGAGATTGAATGTGTCTATTTATCTACTGGCATCTCTCTTCATGTTTTCTATGCAATTATAATTTTTTAAAACAGAAATTCAAATAATAATCTCAAGTCAAGCAAAAAAATAAAAAATAAAGGAAATGTGTGAGGCCATCCCCCAGATTGGTAAGTTAGACTTCCTTACAACCTGCAGGCTGAAGCTCCCACAGCTCCCAAGTCTGTGATCCCTTTTGGGCTCCTCTCTACTCTAGGCTGTACCCAATGAACAGCTTTTGTCATTGATTAAATGCTGCAACTTGCCTGGGGCCATTAATCAATTTCACCAGCTGTTTATAGCTTTATTTACTACAAAGGAAGCAAGGTAATCCCTGCAAACTCAATAGATCTAAATTAACTGCATGTACAGGAGCCAGCTTAGAAAGAATTATTGCTCCCTGACTCAGGGGACAGAGAAAAAGAATGAACACAAGAACCTGTGACAGGGGCTCCGACTTGTTCTCTCTCATCCGGCAGGGTCACTTCACAAAGGACACTTACTTGATTGGGTCTCTATTAGCCAGGTCCCTCAGCATATGCTCAAGTAAAGGGCTCCCTTGTTTTGAATCAGCAGTACCTGCCATGAAATATCATTTTTTTCTCTCTCCTTCCTTCCTTTCACTTCTCTGTCTTGTCTCATATCTCACCTTCCATTCCCTTCCCTTTTGCAGGATGCATTTTTCTTAAGTGATAAAAGATTTCTCTACATCATGTATTTAATTATGATAATCTTGAATTTGTTGTATTTATTTAATAAAATTATATTTGGTCCAAATTTACGGGGAACCAACTGAATTTCTGGGAAAGACACTAACATTTATGTGCCAGGAATGCTATTGGTTTCTTTTATGCCATTGGATTGCTTTGTTTTTGTCTGGCAGAACAGCCTTGCAAGATAAATGCTAATGTTCATAGCAAAAGATGAGAAAACAGAGACTCAAAGAGATGAAATAAAGTGCCTAGTATAAAAAAATGGCTAAACAGTTACCTTTCTGGGCTTCACCTTGTTTTCCTAATGCATGCATCTTCTAAGTCATTGTGCTGTGTCATAGTATGTAGTAATTGCTACTAGGATACAAATAAATTCTTAAAAAGTCATCCCACGTCCTGTGTCCATCCAAACACTGCCTGTTCCCCTCCTATTCTCAGCCCATCCTCTTTCCCAATTCCCTCTCACCTCTTCCAGATTCCTAGTGTTACTGCCACACATTTTATACTTTAATACCCCTAAAGGGTTTGCAGTTCCTCACCCAAACCATGCCTTCCTATAGGCATGTAACAATCTCCTTCCTTCCCTGTCAAATGCCTAACAAGCCTGTTCCTGCAATCTTGTAGAAGGTTTATTAATTTCTGTCTCCCTTTGCTGTCATAGGAAGGGTTAGCCACCCTTATGCCCTTGTTTTGTTCCCCTCAGATTCCTAAACTCCAGCTATGCCCCCAGTTCTGTATGTATCCCAGAATGCCACAGAGTTGTTGCCCAGAATATGTGTTCAATTTGTTGACATGCACTGGATTAAAGCAAGAAAGACCCTACCCTTCAAATACATTAGAGTGAAAAGCTCACATACCAACAAAGGAGTTAGACAGATACAGATGCAAATAAACGTGTATATTAATAAATTTACTGTCTTTTCCTAACAAAGGCCCAGTCTTTTTGGAAGTGTCATGACATCAGGCAAAACAGCAACAGGAGGTTATTTATCACCAACTCCCTGTGGCTTTCCTTTCTCTCGCCTTCTGTGCATACTTTTTTTCTGGCAAGCTAAGCAGCAACAGATGGATTACATAGCACCCTTTCTATTCTCCAATTCTGAATCCAGTGCAAACTCCACTCACAATGTAATTACACAGAGTTGCCATTTCACACCATTCTCACCCAAACTAAAAATGCTCTCGCATTGCTTTTATGCCCCACCAGCCGCTGAGGTTGGAGATTCCCAGCTAATAGATGTGCTGGTGCCCTGTTGCCTGCACTAATCAATGGTTGACAGGCTGCCAGGGCTTACAGAGATGCTTGACTCTTTCACATAGATGCTTCCAAATTTGCCTCCCGTTCAGATGTGTGGACCTCCCAGGAATTTACTCTATGAATGGAGTTCATAAACGACAGACAGTAGTCCTGACATCTGGGCTGGGTAACAGATAGGAATGATGACTGTCAAACTCTTCTAGTTTTAGGGTATCTTCACTACTCATGTCTTTTCAATTCTTCTGCAAATGTGAACCTCATAATAAACGGGAAGGGAGAGGGTATCACTTAGAATTGTGATAAAAATAAAGGACTATGAAGTTAGCTATTCTAGGGTTCAAATACAAGCCCTGTTGTTTACTAAGCACTTGATTTGAGACATTATTGAACTTTCTGTATCTCAGTTTTCCTAATCTGTAAAATGTTTACCAGACATCTTCCTCACTGAGCATAGCTCATGACTACGTGAGGTACAGAACTTAACTGCATTTCACAAAGTTCCTTGCATGCAGTAGGGTGTCAACAATACAACACCGAGTGAACCTGTTGTGAAGACACAGTGAGTTCAGGAACACACAGTGCCTGCTAAGTGGTGATTGCTCAGAATCAGCGAATTCTTTTTCCTAAGCCCCAATGATTTTTGAGGTTGGACAATGAAAGCACCTTCCAGACAATTAGAATAGGCACCAAAAGGTACAAGCATTCCTGATCTTCAAACCACTATTAACACTGGAAGAAATCTATTCTAAGAAAATAGCCCTCCAAATAGGGCATGCTATGTGTTGGAAGGATTACTTTATAACAGCAAAAAATTCTAGTAGGAACAAAATAGCTCATTCAAACGACTGAGCTTCTACCTGAGGGAATAGTAGGCAGGTATTAGAAATAGTCTTTCAAAGGCTCTGCAGCAACATTAAAAAATCATTGTGCTGAAGCCCCAAAGTGAGACTATAATGGTGTAAAATTCTTTAGACATTTGAATAAGCCAGCAAATGAACACAGAAACATAAAAATCCTCATTTTAGGGTGACAAAATGGAGGGCAATTTGGGGGTCTATTTTTTTCTTCCTCTCTTCTGCTGTTATCCTATCTTTATCACAGAAAAGGAAACCACAAATGAACCCCTTCTGTTACTAAAGTTTTGACCAGAGCTTTAGCTTAGGCAATCAGACCCCCCATGCCTCTCCTGTAGAAAGTGGGGTCCGGGCCGGCGCCGTGGCTCAATAGGCTAATCCTCCACCTTGCGGCGCCGGCACACCGGGTTCGAGTCCCGGTTGGGGCGCCGGATTCTGTCCCGGTTGCCCCTCTTCCAGGCCAGCTCTCTGCTATGGCCAGGGAGTGCAGTGGAGGATGGCCCAGGTGCTTGGGCCCTGCACCCCATGGGAGACCAGGAAAAGCACCTGGCTCCTGGCTCCTGCCAGGATCAGCGCGGTGCGCCGGCTGCAGCGGCGGCCATTGGAGGGTGAACCAACGGCAAAAAGGAAGACCTTTCTCTCTCTGTCTCTCTCTCTCACTGTCCACTCTGCCTGAAAAAAAAAAAAAAAAAAAAAGAAAGTGGGGTCCCTAGAGCCACGTAATGATCACAGTAATCTGAACTCTTAGAGCCTTTCAGAGACAAACTCTCTTCCTTTAAATAACACACAACAACCTCGTAAGGATAATGGTCCTCCCTCACTCTGCTCTCTTTCTCCTTCAGGAAATTTTGTCTCTAGAGTCATCATGGTAAAACACACATCTGATCACGGCACTCTCTAGACACAAAATACTTGATACGTGTCCTGCTCTCCTTGTGAGGAAGCCCAAATGTTGCCGCACAGCCTGAGGAGCAACCACCTCCAGCTTTCTCCTGCCCTCCTCTCCAGGCCTTTGCCAATGCAAGTCTTCTGTAGAGCCTTCTCTTCCCAAACTCCCCTGCTTGTAGGCCTCAAGAGTTAGCCCTCACCTTAGAAGTCAATTTAGGAGTCGGCACTGTGGCATAGTGGGTAAAGCCGCCGCCTGCAGTGCCAGCATCCCATATGGGCACCAGTTCAAATACCAGCTGCTCCACTTCTGATCCAGCTCTCTGCTATGGCCTTGGAAAGCAGTAGAAGACAGCCCAAGCCCTTGGACCCCTGCATCCTTGTGGAAGACCTGGAAGAAGCTCCTGGCTTCTGGCTTTGGATCGGTGCAGCTCCAGCTATTGCAGCCAACTGGGCAGTGGACCAGTGGATGGAAGTCCTCTCTCTCTTCTTGCCTCTCTTTCTCTCTGCGTAATTCTGACTTTCAAATAAATAAATAAATCTTAAAAGAAAGTTCAGCAGTTTCTCATCATTCCTCTACTTGGTGCAACATGAATGCCACAGATGTGCATGTCTGTTTGCCCATGCACATGTGTGTAAACACACATGCAAATGTTTTCTTTCTAAACATTCCTGCTACTACTTGTCCATGGTACCTAATATGCATATGGCCATTGCCTGCATAGTGGAGTATTATTTTCTGAAACATGAATCATATGGCAATTTTTAGGAAATGTAACTGGGGCACTCAGGAAGACCATCCAAGGACAAGGATGGCACTTTTAAACAACTTTATTAAAAAATTTGAATGTTCACAGAAAATTCTCATTTTCTTTTATTTTTTTTACAAATGTTTTCAACCCCATCCTTATAAAAACAATATATTCAAATGAGCTGTGGCAGATTGGCATTCAGTAATGAGGAGTAAAATGGGAGAGGGAAGATCATTCCACAGACCTATGATGAGACTTTCAGTGAGACCTCAGCCCTGGACTGTGAACTTCATAAGCGTTTGTTTTTTCTTCTTGCCTTGGGTGGGACAGGATGCCCACCATAGGCTGGGGTTGCCTATTTTGTTCCTCCAGGTCAGTGTGGCTCTCATAATACCCCAGCAGGTTGGGCTCTGGTCAACTAGTTTCTCCTAAAGATAGGCTTTGTCAAGAACAGAACACGCATCTTATCACAGTCCCTCTTCCTTTCTGCCTGGCAGAATCATGAAGGGGTTTTGCTCAAATATTTAGTAGAACTCCTGAACATGAAACTCACAAAAGAGTAGGCTCTCATAATAGCTGGGTCCCTTAGGGTTCTTAAGGCTCAGACTTGTCCCCACTGAGCCGTTAGCAATTCATCAATTTAATTTCAGGTTTCCCTCTCCCTGCACAGGTTTTCTCCTGATTCCTGCTCTAGTCACCCAAGACTCCCTGTCTGAACCCGTATCTCCAACCTTGGGGGCAGTGTTTTTCCCTGTGCTCCACCTCTTACAGATCCAAGAATTGTTGAATTTTCAGTCTGCACAACATGCCATCTTCTTTCATGCACAATCAGAAAACAGAAGTCTCTTTTTGGGGTTTTTATATATACAGTTTAATCCTAATAGGCCATCTGAAGTAGAAGTGATTAATCAACTGACAAAGAAGGGAGCCAAGGCTCAGAGAAGTCATAAAACACACCACAGGATGCACTGGAACTCAGATAACACCCAGCGTAGAGGATTGCAAGGCCGTGGTGCTTTGCAATATACCCCATGCCAGGTTGGCCTGTAACCTGAACAAATGCTCTTCCTTTACTGTCCTTTCTGGGTTCGATCAGTTCTGTTTTAGTATACGACTTTGGTTGTAAACTTCCTTAAGTCCTTTTCTGGAAAAATAGAATTTAATACATATCAATACTGACTGGAAGTTGTTCTTGACTTCAAGGAAACATAAACATTTATTTTCAAGACCATTTTATTCCAAATATCCCATTTCATTCCCATGACAGTCTTCACACATGAGTGAGCGTATTGCTTATGTCTCTCAGATCCTGGACAGGTCTCTGTGACTATAGAGTGAATGGGCCAAAAGCTTGGCTAGAGTCTAAGTAATGCTAAGTTGGAAGACTGATTCACTGAATTGTAGTGTAAAGGGTTTTAAAAATAATTTTCTTCTTCTTTGAGAGGCAAACAGAGAAAGAGAGTGCCCATCTATGGTTTCACATCCCTAAATGCCTGCAACAGCAAAGGGTGGTTCAAGGCTGAGGAAAGGAACTGGAAAATCCAGCCAGGTCTCCCATTGGGATGGCATGAATCCAACTACTTGAGTCATCACCGCTGCCTCCCAGGGTCTACAGTAGCAGGAAGCTGTGGTGAGGAGCCAGAGCCAAGGGACTGAACACAGGCACTGCAATGGGCGATGAATTTAAAGCTAAACTAAACATCTGCCCCTTAAGAGTGTTCTAACTGAAAATCACATGTCCAGTATCTCTCAAAGAATAAATGTATCTCCCAGCCAGAGTGAGAGTCCAGAGCAAATAGAGGATCTCCTTGACTATTGTTACCCCAGTGGCTAGAATAGTGCCTGCCTTGCCATGGGTGTTCAATAAAACATGTGTCAAGCATAGATGAATAAATGGCAAAATCACTCCAGAAAATCAGCAAATGTTAGAAAGACACATGCTTTCCAGTCCACTGGCGGTCATGCTATGATCTCTTAAGGATCCCTAAGAGAGACAGAATAATAAAGCCAAACTTTGACAGTTAAGATTTCTCACCTGACATAGTTAACACAAACGCTGACGCTGGGACTGAATTATAGGAAGAACTTGGTTATTAGTCATGCAGATGCCATGAGATACTTTTAGCTTTCCATAAATATTCATCTAAATAAGAACATGACATGTTAATATTCTCACAGAATACTCAACTACTCCAAGAATAAGTTCCCAAATCTCAGGAAATCCACAGACCATGGCGTATGAAGTATTTGGCTAGTCTAGTTACAGAGAAACAGAACTTATTGGTTAAAAAACAAAAACAAAAACTTAATACCTGTATTTATTTCCTTTTATTACCAGAGCAACCTTGGGGTTGCCTTGAAGATGAACGACTTTTTCATTGTCACCCAGTGATTTAGTGGCAGAGCAAACTCTGGAGTACAGTTATTATGGCTGTAAGTACAGTGCTCTTTCCCAAAAAACTACATGACCAGCTATTTGCCCAGCAGTTGATTAGTGAGGTGCTGTGACATCAAGTGAAGTACTAAAAATAGTAATATTTGGAGAGTAAGCCAATAAATGCAGCCTTATTGTCACCAGCTTCTAATTGGCTGGCACCTGGTCTCTGGCACTGACATGGTCAAATGCACGTTCTCGTACAGAGGATGGGAACTGTGTTTTCTTCCTGGTCGGGTAATGTGGCATCTATGTCTGAAACTCATTACATGTTCCAAGTGCAGAGAGCTGCAGGATTGCAGTTCCCCTGAGGCACTGCTTTTTCTTTGTGAAGAAAAAAGGAAGAGTAAGCAGAATTAGTGCATTTATTTTATAACCAATATATTTAGAATCATTTTGTTGATCAATGAGGGCTGAAATATACGTTAGTCTCCACTTTTATTTCATTTTCAGGCTTTGAAAGACGCATAATGACATGGATTTAGACTAAGAAAAACAAAATTCAGGGCAGAGATTAATTGGCCAAGTGTTTTGTGGTTTGATGGAAAAGGCAGATAATTTGATTCCCATGTTTCAGTAAAAGTAAGGCACAATAATACAGAGAAAATGGAAAATCCCAGCATGTGTTTTCTTCTTATATTTTTACACAGCACATAGCTAAAAGTAGTCGGTTAATTATCAAAGTCAGCATATATTTTTGTGTAAGAATAGAGTCATTTGAAGCCATAAAGTATTAATCGGGAGAAGTAACTACTTGCAGTATTTAGGTGTGATGTTATATACAAACTTCCCCTTTCCTTTTATCGTTGAGTGACAGGGGGCTATGTTGCAGCCTCAAAGATGAGGGGACTGGAAACCCAGACGTGTAGTTTTTCAGCCCAATTCTGCCCTACCAAGCTACATTATCTTGGGCACAGGCAATGGGACAAAACGATCTCTCAGGCCAGTTCCAGCTGTGCATCCATCAGTCTTCCCATTCATGTCTTCCTCTACATATTTTTATCAAATACCTACCCTGTGCCAGTCACAACAATACAAGTTTCAGAAATGAAAATGAATTTCTGTGGTCCCTGCTCACTGCCTAGAAACTGACCAACCACATGAAGTGCAGACAGGCAAACAGATAATGACTACATAGTGTGATGCAAAACAGATGGCTCAGGTGGTCCCTTGGATCTCTGGGGAGCATTCAAATCCCAGGAATAGACACCAGCCTCTGAGCTCTCTGAAGCTCAATGTCTCTAATGTATAAAATGGTGATGGTCACTCAACAGCTTTGGGAGTTCTTTGGAGATTACATGAGCTGATGTAAGGAGTTTATCCCAGTATATGGGGATAGTTCATTTCACTTCTGTCACTATTCTTACTCCTGATCAGCAACAGTGACAGAAGTGACAGTTCCTCTGAAGTAGCCCAGAGGAAGCAGCCCCTAAATGGGCCTGGGGAAGTCATGGAGGCTTAATTCACAAGCATTAAGAGGTCAGCAGGTAGACAAGAGTGAGGGAAATCAATACTGAAAGAGAAAACCGCCTACGTCACACGTGGTTATTTTAACTGATAACTGATGCTGTAACTAAGGGCTAGAGATTTTTTGTTGGGTGTGTGTCTTTGTTGCCACTCAGAGAATGAGTCACAGTTATAGAAGGGATAGTGAATGATCTGTCATGGGGCATAAGGTGAGGATAAGAGATGTAGAGATAACAAGCCGCAAACATGGAAGGATGTGATCTGAAGGAGCCCTACCATTCGCAGTAAAGAACTAGGCTTGCAGATATCTGGGGAGCATATTTTGAGCAGTGAGGTGACTCATTTTGGATTCTGGCCCTCTTTGCCCTCCTAGATTCATCTGCTGTAATGTTACTGTGACCATCCAATACATAACTGCCCTCTAGGCCAAAAATGGAAATTACAGCCATTGCTGACAGGTGAGAAAGGTGTGTGTGTGTCATGGTTGTGAGGGCACAAATGTGAGGACACAAATGCCTTTCCGAAGCAAACCTAGTACATTTCCTGAAACTCAGGAAGTGAAACTATCAGTTGGGGTTCAGTCAGAGAAACAACCCCAGAAGATTATGCACTGAGATACACAGTATTTGGGTTTATTGTAGAACTCTGACTTCATGCAATCTCAGGTGTGGATAATTCTATTGTTTTGGCATCTGATTCAGGAGCTTGAGTGCCACAGAGCAGGAAGAGCAGGTGATTGAGAAGTGGGCAAGAATGGGGACTTGTTTGAACCATGGGGGTGAGCTGCAGGTCTGGATGCTGCACCATCCAGAGGAGACGTCCACCTCCAGGGAGCTCTGTACACAGGGGCTGGAGTAGCTAAGGAAGAGGCAGAGGGAGATGAAGCAGCCAATGTCTCTGATGCTACCAGGCACCTTCAAAGTGAGCCAGCAGGTAAATGACAACCTGTGTGAGCTACTGGTTCACTTCCACCCGCTCAAGAAGTTGATCAACTGCCCCTGCTTGCCCAGCATCAGTTGCATGCCCAGGAAATCTCATGGTCCAGGGAACACTGAGAGGACTGATTACCTTCCCTCAAATCTTGCACAAGAGACTCTAGTGGCTTATCTGAAACACTCATATTGTCATCATCCAGTGGGCACACTACAAAAACATTGTAACTAAGGAGTAGCTCTTTTCTCTCTTTCATATTTATTTAAATCACAAGAGAAACTTTTTTATTAAACAGAAAATGCCCACTTACTCAGATACATAAAATAAGATTTAAAAATAGGAATGGCCATGGATTTTGTCCCTTACTCTATTTTCAGTCACTACTTAACCAATTCCTAGGTGGCCTTTCTACTTTTGAAGATTATTTATAACTTTCTCTTACAACCTGGGCTTTTAGATTGAAGAGCTCTGGGCCCAAGACTATTGATAGTATCTGACAGATACGAGCCACTTGGGCACTACAGCCCTGGTGGACATTCTTCCTGCTGTCTAAGCTTTGTTGATGGAAGGGTTGCCTCATGTGGAAACCTCATTCCATCACTGATACATTCAAATAAATGGATTGAGCTCCACTATTTGCGATGTGCATGTAAGTTGTGCTGCCTATTCACCTTAGTTGGGGAGGGGAGAGATTAGCTAGGCCAGAGCATATATATTTGAGGCATCTTTCTTCTACCATCATCAGTTATTTTCAAAAGGAAACAGTTGCCACATCCAATGAGAAGAATGACAATGTCTGCAATGCTAGAGCTATTGCAAAAATAAAAGTAATCAAAGAGTGATGAAGCATCCTGGACTAAAGATAACAGTTATGGGGGTAATTTTCACCCTAGGCCCATAGGGAAAGAGGAGACAGGGTAAATAATGAACCGACAGGGAGCTGTAGCTGTCCTATATCTGTGCGAGGGGCCCCTGACAGGAGCCTCAGACAGGAACACTCCACTACCAACTATAGCACAGGGAAATAAGCATCCTCAACTCTCTCACCTCACCATTGCCACTGCCTCCTGATGCTTCCCATTGGCTAAATCCCACCTGAAGTAGGAGGGAAAGGTGGAAACATCCCTTTGCCATCAGCTTCCCAGGGAACACAGCTTACCTTGCTGTTCAAGCCAATTCTTCCCCACTTCCAAGAATAAAGAATTCCTTATCTGCCAGTTATTAATCCCATTGATTAAGTCCTCAAAATCCTTCAGAGCCCAGTTAACATAATCTCATCTTTGCACAGTCTTAAATTTCACAATGCATTCTGATCAATATGCCCTTAAAGGGCCCATGGCTTTATTTTCGCAAAATATTTGTTCAAAAAAATGAAAATAAGCCATTATTCCTCATATCTGCATTCAGAATCTGTTTGGAGTAGTATAGCAAACGAAATAATGTAAAGTGACATTACAAAAAATTGTCCTAATTAAGCCTTTCAGGCATATGAGAGGCCAATGGGGCAGCGCAGAGTTGGCAGCTGTGGTTTCAGGAACTGAGACAGCTGTGATAGAGGACTGACTGTCCCCTGAGGGCGTGTAACCTTGGTCCAGTCGTTTTATCTCCTTCCATCTTGATTTCCTCAGCTGCTTTAGAAATAATCGAAGCAATTCTTTCATGCATTGTTATGAATTACAAATAAGAAAGTGTATACAAATGTCCTACACAAATTTCAAAGCCTAGTTAAGGATTTATTGATAGTTGATGGACATTTAACCTCTTGCAACTGGAGTCAGATTCTAGGAAGTCTAAAATCTGTATATTTAATGTATTTGGGGGAAGAAAAAAGCCATTATAAAAATTACCCTGTAATAGTACTTTAAAAATCACAAAAGGTATGAATCATTATCTCTGTTTTATTATAATACTATTGCATGTAGTTCTTTGCTTTTATAAATGCTTTAAAAATTTTGTTTGGCTCTCTGAAGGATTCTGGAAAGTAGAATAAAATTGTTATTCTCTTTTTCTCCACCAAAGGAAGAAAACCCAAGGGGTAGGTTGTTAACAAAAGCACTCAGACAAGAGTGAACATGCCAAGGGCCCAGCTCCACTTAGGATGTGATATTCAGTCTAGGAGATTGACCTGAAAGCTGATCTGTTCTAGAAGTCAATACCACTTTCACAGCATCCAGATTAAAATCCTGTTTCAATCCCCAGCTCTATCAGATCTATAAATTGGATAATTATTGTGTATTGTGTCTCTGATGAAATTATAGACAGCAACACATGAAGCACAGCTCATGGCATATTCAAGTGATGCTCCTCAAATGTCATGTAATTCAGAACTATTTTCCATGTAAAGATGGTAGACATTTCCTCATATAACCTGTACTGAATCTTCTGGGCTGTGGTAGACATTTTATTCTGTACACATACCCAAAGGCCTTCCTAAATTTATCCCTCCTATCTATTCATTGATAGTTTACTATATGCCAGGCACTATACTAAGCATTACAGAACCATGTTGTAAATTCACAAAACCCTCTGTATTACCATTCCCACTTTTAGAATATGGAAATTAAAGTATAAAGGCAAAAGGTGAGCATGTAGTCACTCAGTCACAGATATACTGACCAGCACCAAGGAGTTCAAATGAGCATGACCTGCTTGTCACATTTATTTTCTTGCCCAACACCAACCAGCTGGGAAGTGATGTGACTAGGATTCAATTTAGGTCTCTTTATGTCCAAGTCTTGTGCTCCTAACTGCTGTGCCACATTGGTTGATTGGTTTCCAGTGATTAATCCATTTGGGGGCGGGGGGCCGGCACTGTGGCATAGTGGGTAAAACTGCCACCTGCAGTGCAGGCATCCCATATGGGCACCGGTTCAAGTCCCGGCTGCTCCTCTTCCAATCCAGTTCTCTGCTATGGCCTGGGAAAGCAGTGGAAGATGGCCCAAGTCCTTGTGCCCCTGCACCCATGTGGGAGACCTGGAAGAAGCTCCTGGCTCCTGGCTCCTGGCTTCAGATCGGCATAGCTCCATAGCTCCGGCCCTTGTGGCCATCTGCAGAGTGAACCAGCAGATGGAAGACCTCAAGACCTCTCTGTCTGTCTGTCTCTCTCTCTCTCTCTCTCTCTCTCTTTCTCTGTAACTCTTTCAAATAAATAAAATAAATCTTTAAAAAAAATTGAGTATAAAAAGAAAATCCATTTGGGGACCCCAGGCAGGAGGAAGAAAAATCCAGAGTAGCATTTTCAAGCTACCATCACGCTGCAAGGCTAGCAGAATCGAAACTGGTCACTTTTCCAAACACTGAGATGTTACACAATTTGAAAAGGGATTGAGTTTTGCTGACCTACTCTTGTAGTTTTTCCTGACTGGTGTTAGGAGGGAGACTGGATTGACACTTCAGTTTGTTTTGCTTATTTGCCTGTTGCTTATACATTTTTTCTATACTCAGTCAGCAGGAGGCAGTATGATGTTGCCAAAGACTGTTAGCTAGGGCTTCAAAAGCCTGTGTCCAATTCCAGCATGAAGAGGAAGAGGGCAATAAAGATGGTGGTGATAATGATGGTAATGATGGTAACGGTGAGGATGGTGATGATAATGTCTCCCACTCCTGGATGTCATCGAATGTGACCTTCTCATAGAGACTTTCTCTAACCAACTATGGAAATAAATACCCTCTCCTTAACTCTTCATCCCACCTAATTTTTCTTTTTTTTTTTTTTTTTTTTTTTTTTTTTTTTTTTTGACAGGCAGAGTGGACAGTGAGAGAGAGACAGAGAGAGAAAGGTCTTCCTTTTGCCGTTGGTTCACCCTCCAATGGCCGCCGCTGCAGCCGGCGCACCGCGCTGATCCTGGCAGGAGCCAGGAGCCAGGTGCTTTTTCCTGGTCTCCCATGGGGTGCAGGGCCCAAGCACCTGGGCCATCCTCCACTGCACTCCCTGGCCATAGCAGAGAGCTGGCCTGGAAGAGGGGCAACCGGGACAGAATCCGGCGCCCCAACCGGGACTAGAACCCGGTGTGCCGGCGCCGCTAGGTGGAGGATTAGCCTATTGAGCCACGGCGCCGGCTCCCACCTAATTTTTCTTAATCATAGCATCACTATCAAACATTGTATCACACATGCATGCATTTGCTTTCTCAATGCATAATCTACCTCCCACTAGAATATTAGCTAAATGGAGGGAAGGACTTTTTCTATTTTATGTTCTGTATTACCAGCACTTAGCCTAGTACCTGGATCTAAAAAGATGACTATGGAATATCTTTTAGTATTTATCACCTGCCAAGTATTGTGCTAAACATCATAAGAGCATCGTCTGATAGAATAGAACAAACATATGGCAAACATTATTAAGCCATTTTTAAAATTAATAAAGTATAGGAAATTTAAATTTGTTCAAGGACATACAGCTATTGGATAAGTAGGACCAGAAGTCTAAACTGTAAATGACTTTTGTGTACTGTAATGCACTGATCAATGTCACACTGCCATTATGAGACTCAGCTTCATCACCTGTAAAATGAGGGATGTTGGTTGTGATTATTTCAAAGCTGCTAGTTGCTCTGACCCCACTGAATTTCCACTGCCCTCCACCAAATCTTAGTAATTACTGGAACATCAGTAGGTTGTGTTGTCTATAGAAGCCTTCAGGGATATTATGAGGTAAAAGCTGATCTCTGAATGGGATACAGGTACCATCCAAATGAGAAGAAAATAGATTTTCACTACAGGGGTATGAACTACTTGCAAGAATGTAGAATCTGTGGCTGGGATTACAGAGAGTAAAGTTCAGTGTGATTTCTAGTGAAACAAACCTTAAGGATTGATGGATATTTGTCTAATTGTCTATTACTGCATAACACATCACCAAAACTTAATGACTTCAAATACCAAATCAATATGTCAATAAATTATGTGGTTTTATTTAGTGGTTCTTCTGCTGATCTTCCCTGAACTCGCTCAAGTAGTTATAGTCAGTGGAGTTCAGTTGCAGATGAAATGGTCAAGTTGTCCTCATTTTCATGTCTGACATTTGGTTCTGGTAGTCAGCTAGGGCATCAGGCTTCTGCTCCTTGGAGCTCCTCACCCTCCAGGAAATTACACCAGATTCCTTTCATTGTGATCATGGGGAAAGTCCCAATGCACAAGCACTTAAAAACCCTTGCTTGTTTCAAAGTTACTGATGTGCTACTGTCCAAAGCAAGTCACAAGTACAAAGTCCATTCAGAAGGGGACTTAAACTCCTCTTGATGGAAGGAATGACAAGAAATTTGTGGGCATTTTTAATGTAACACAACCTCAAAATAAACCAAGTTACCAACTCCAAACATGCTCAACAAAGAATGACATGCAAAGCTACTTTCTTGCAGCTTTTCCTAGCTAATTTAATTATAGTGTCATCCCTTCCCGTGAGCTGTTTCTCACACCTGCCATCAAGAAATTCTACTGCATCTACT
Source organism: Oryctolagus cuniculus (assembly GCF_964237555.1). Taxonomy (NCBI): domain Eukaryota; kingdom Metazoa; phylum Chordata; class Mammalia; order Lagomorpha; family Leporidae; genus Oryctolagus; species Oryctolagus cuniculus. Next base: position 161,482,354 of record NC_091437.1, on the reverse strand, counting down.
TCCAAAGTTCATCTAAAGCCCAACTACTTTCCCATACTCCAGCTGCTACCACCTTGTTTTTCACACCAACACCTCCTCTTTCTGGAGCTCAGGCCCTCTGGGGACCCTCTGAAAACTGTGGAACCCACTTCCAATTTGTCCCACCAAATTATGGGTTGGTTGGAGCATTTTTCCATTGACTCTCGTCACCCAGTGATTGATGAGTTCTCACACTCTCTGCTATTTGCAATTTGTGTCTGTACTTAACTAAGCAAGTCCCCTTGATGTAATATATATATATATACACACATGATGATATATATGATGTTTTATATATATATATATATATACACACCTTCAAGCAAAAAAAAAGATGTCATTCTCTAAGACTTTACTAACAAAATATCACAAAGTGGGTGACTTAAGACAATAGAAATACATGAACTTCATTTCTGGAAGCTATAATTCCACATTCAAGGTGTTAGCAGATTGATGCACCCTCAGATCTCTGTAGAAGAGAATCCTTTCCTCTTTTTCTTAACTGCTGGTATTTGCTGGCAGTCCTTGGTATTACTTGGTTGCTAGGTGCATGATGCCAATCTCTCCCCTGCATCATCATATGCCATTCCTCTCCCTTTGCAGCCCTGTAGTCTGCTTTTAATAACAATATTCATATTAGACCAGAGACCTCCCCCATTCCAATATGACTTCTTAATCAATTTCATCTGTAATAACCCCAATTGTTAAAAGGTTACTTTGTGAGATACTTGTGGATTAGGACATCAGGACATCTTCTTGAGGAATACAATTCAACTTATAACATATGGAAGCTATAAGTTTGTTGAAATATATCAATGATGCTGTAGGTTAACTTAGAGATAAGCACATGGTATGGGAAAGACATCAACAGATGTAGGTTCTTACCTGGAATCACAAGTTTAAGGACGATCTGTAATAAAATTGCATGAAGAATGGGGAAGGTAACCAAGGCCAATCTAAGAATAGGAGCCCTTGTCAAGCCCAAGGTAAGAATAAATGAATATCTTTAGATGGAGAACTCATTCGCATTGGGATTTTCTGTTTGATAGAAGGTCATGCCAGCAAATCTAAAGGTGGAGACTGACCACTTCTAAGATACTTAGGTGTCTCAGGGTACCGGTTCCCTCGAGTAGGGGACAGCCATGTCTTAATTTGCATTTCCTGCTGGCCAGTAGCCAGATCTAGAGAAAGCTCATGAATGAGGGAGGTCAAAACACAACATTTTAGCACCACCCTAATTAATCATTTTCAGACAGAAAGTGGTGACCCAAACGCTAGTGTCTGTGCTTTAACTCCCCTATGCAATATCCACATTAGAAGAACTCTTCAACCCTTAGAAATGTCCCTCCTAACACAGTCCTGTTGCAGAGCAGATGTTTGCAAATCATTTAGCCTGTCGGTGACAAATTAGTTTTTAATGGCATTTTCGTGTACTTGTTATAAATCATTGAACATCCAACAGACTGCCCCCTATCTTCACAGACCGGGCCTGCTGAGACTTCCAAACAGCAAGAATTTACAGTGCTGGGGATGAAGTTGCCAGCCAGCTGGAAATTCTAATCCTCCAGTCCCCTTCTCATTTGTCCTTAACTCCTTCCCATGCCCTTTTTGCTCAGTGTCCCTTCTCTATGCCCCCTCCATGCCATGTCTTCTCATCCTCAATGTATTTTGCCTTTTAACCACATACTCACTCTTCCTTCATTGTTCTTCAGAATTGCTCATTGTGCTTAACTCCTTCCTCATGCATACTTTTCCATACTGTTCTTTTTCCCATCCCAGTATTTCCTCAGCATTGAAATAAAAGCTATTTTCTTATTGTGAGCTGAGAGAGACCCACATGTTATTGCCAGTAATAAATCCATGGTCAGTTCTTCCTGGAAATGTGGGAAATTAGAGTTGGAATGGGTGTGGAGAGAGAGAACCAGAACAAACCTTTAAAGATAATAAGAACTCAATGACTGTTAAAGACCTTTTATTATGTAAGACAGTACGTGAATCATTAAAATTAACTGGAGAGAACATGTGAGTGCTTTGAATCATGGATATGCCGCTTGCTAACTGTGTGACTCTAAGAATTCCAGAAATCCTTGAGTTCAGCTGCAGAGTCTAAGACAATGTAAATAAAAGCTTCAGGGCATGTGTTGGCACAGTGGTTAAGACATCGCTTAGGATGCCAACATCCCATATCCAAGTGCCTGTGTTCAAGTCCAGGCTCTGCTTCCCAGTCCAACTTCCCACTATTGTGTGACCTGGGGGGCAAGTGGTGATGGTCAAACACTTAGGTCCCTGCCACACATTTGGGAGACCCAGATAGAGTTTCCAGTTCTTGGCTTCAGCCTGGGCAAGTCCTACCTGTTGCAGGCATTTGGAGAGTAAGCCAGTATATCCAAGATCTAAGTATGCCTGTCTCTGTCTCTCTGCCCCTCAAGAAAATAAACAAATCTATTTAAATAAATAAAAGATGGTAGCACAGTGTAGGTCTTTCAGAAATAACTTTCCCTTTTTTAATATTTTGTTGAGAGCTACTAAAAAGAGAAATATAGGAACAAGATAAGCCAAAGTCAAATATGTTGAAAACCTAACAGTTATCAGCTGTGAATTTTCATTGAGTGCTGTTGAATGCTGGCCATGCACAAGATCTTAGATTCTGTTTAGGCTCTGTATGTATTCATCATTATCAGGTACCTACAACCCTATTCAAATTGAAAAAAAGATTTCAATTTGATGAAAATTTTATCTTGGTGTTGTCAAGTTAACCTAATTCCGATCCAAGCCTATTAATGTTGGCAGACGTTCTAGACCCTTCCACTCCTTAGTAGATGAAGGCTCTGAGACTTGAGCAATCTAACCTTCATTTTAGCTCCTGCTAAAATGCTCCCATTGATCACCCTATCTTCCAGCCCTCTTTGTTACTGGTATGGTTTGAATACAATATAGCTTCTGAACTCATGCATGTGTTTAATGCCTAAAGCCATGTTTATGTAATTCAATTATAATATCTAGGAGGAAGACCCAGTGGGAGGTCCTAAGGCCCCCAGAAGGTAGTTCTGGAAAGAAGTTTAGTTATAAAAGCTGAGTTGAGCCCACTGACTCTCTTCTTCCTGGTTTACCAAGTGGTCCTCCCTCCACACATCTTGTCACTGCCACCCTCTGGCCTCACTTGGTGGCTGAATGAATGGGACCCATCTCATCTTGGACTGTGACTCTCCAAAACTGGGAGCAAAAATACATCTTCCTCTCATAAGTAGCTTAGCTCAGGTATTTAGTTGTAATGACTAAAAATTGACTCATGCAGTCACCCAGGGTAGCTGGGGTCATTTCTACCTACACCATCAATGCCAGTCATTGTACTTACGGGGTCTACACTAAATTTCTCTCTCTCCCTGCAACATCACTCTTTGTCACTTGCTAGGATTTTTCTCATCAATTTCAGGAAATAATTCTCAGGCTTTTCTTATCTTGAAAGAAATATCTTCTCTTTGCCATCAACTCCTATATAATGAGGGACTCTCCCAGCCCAATTCCTTCAACCTCAAAGCTCCTGCAGAGGCAGCACTCCCATGTCTTATATTCTGTACCTAAACAACCCACCTGTGTAAACTCTCCTCTCTAACATCAGCCATCTGCTATTCATACACACATGCCCTAGTGCAGCCAGTTCTTCCTCCTGACCTCTAGATTCTAGGATGCCCAACATGATCTGAGAAGCCCTATTGGATTGTCTGAACTGCAAATGCAATGTGCTACAGATAAATCCTTCACATTTCCTCCAAGAGTAGCTTCCCAATTTTTAAAAGTGGCACCATTATCCTTCCACACATCCAGCCTCTACAGCTGATTGATTTTTGAGGGCAGCATATATTGAAGATTCCTTATCCAGATCATGAAGTGTAATTCAAATTAGCTTCACCATATTCTACTCAGAGACCCCAAATGACCTTGTCAACCCCCAGACTAGAAAGAAGAAGGGGGCCAGGCTAGGCCACAGCTATTCAATCACATTTATTAATTTCAAGGTAAAAGTAGAATTTATAGCATTATAAAAGGAAAAAGTACTCCCTTTCCTAAGGCCATAGGAGACAGGCTTGAATGTCATTATTGGTTATTTCTCTGAGGAATTAACTGCTTGGATTCTTTCAAAGTTTAATTAAATTGTCACATAACACATAAAATAGCAAATAAAACAGGCTTTTCCTATGTCTTGGTGTTAATTTTATGTCATCAAAATTGTTTAGCTTGTTAGCTGCCTAACTCCAGCTTCCCCAGTTACCAATTAAAGGTTCTATGTGAAGGCTTCCTCCCCATTTAAACACCAGCTCTGGCTGCACTGCTGTTCAACTTTTCATTTCCTTGGGGTTGCAGCTACTAATTTTTTAATAGGTTCTTGGTCATTTAAGTTTTATGTGGCATAGCTTTTGATAGAAAAAAATTTGAAAGTTTGGCTCAGGGAAGAAGTATCAACAAGCTGAAGCATGTTTGTGGAAAGGGACTTTGCATATTATCAGTCCTAAACTGCTCATTCTGTGGATGGAGAACGTGAGGCCCAGAGCAGTGACCTGAGCTGCCACTGCTCACATGATGAGTACATGGCAGGAGGGCAGATCCTAAGGATGAGGCTCTCATGCAAGTACAGAGGCACAGTTTGCTTGATGCCCTCTTCTTCCTTCAGCAACATTTCCTGGCTTAGGGTTTCATAATCTCTGATGCTGTTGGTACATTATGTTTCTTGTTAGGCTCCGTATGTGTGGACACACTGGTAGGTGGGAACTGGTATCCATCCCCTATTCTTCCTTTTTCTTCCCTCCCAATAATTCAGTTTTTGTAAGAATGAAACCTCCATTTCACTCCCACGATAGAGTAGAATTGGCATGAATACCCCTGGATTATCCAGCCCCCCCCCACCTGCTGCTCTGCCCGGTGGGAAAGGGGTGACCCATTTGAATAATGTGCCTCAGCACCTGATGTACACTAGGCCATTTGATGTGTAGTAGACCTCCTGAGCTGAGGGTGGGGCCACTGCATTGATAAGCCAACCCTGAGGTAAGTATGATGCTCACATTCTCAGCCCTTGACCACACCATGGACTGGATACGTGAACAAAAGCAGAGGCTGTAGTCTACAGACTAGACACATACCTTCTTAGTGAATTATACCTTCACCATGTGTGATTGGTCATTTTGGCTTGGAGGTGGGTATGAAGAGGGTCAGTTACTAGGTTCAAGATGCCTCCAAGATATTACTGTCTGAGAGCCTGAATATAGGTGCATAAGAATTGGCTGGGCCCAATAATAAGTGATGTTGCATATGATCTTCATGTACATTCCATAATTGATTAAATCCATTGGGAAGGAGGACTGAGTGGTTAGTAGCCACATATTTCCAAATTAAGTACTTTTCTGTTTCCGCCTCCCTAATACATCTTAGACACTGCTGAATTTTTTTTGAGTAGTCATTTTTCTTTTTCTTTTCAACTTTTATTTAACAAATATAAATTTTCAAAGTCCAACTTTTGAATTATAGCAGCTTTTCCCCCCATAACCTTCCTCCCACCCACAACCATCCCATCTCCCACTCCCTCTCCCATCCCATTCACATCAAGATTCATTTTCAATTCTCTTTATATACAGAAGATTAACTTAGTATATACTACATAAAGATTTCAACAGACTGCACCCACAAAGACACACAAAGTATAGAGTACTGTTTGAGTAGTAGTTTTACCATTAATTCTCATAGTACAACACATTAAGGGCAGAGGTCCTACATGGGAAGCAGGTGCACATGACTTCCATTGTTGATTTAACAATTGACATTCTTGTTTATTGTGTCAGTAATCACCCGAGGCTCTTGTCATGAGCTGCCAAGGCTATGGAAGCCTTTTGAGTTTTCCAACTTCGATCTTATTTAGACAAGGCCATATTCAAAGTGGAAGTTCTCTCCTCCCTTCAGAGAAGGGTACCTCCTTCTCTGATGGCCTGTTCTTTCCACTGGGATCTCACTCACAGAGATCTTTCATTTAGGTGTTTTTGTTTTTTTTTTGTTTGTTTGTTTGTTTTTTTGCCACAGTGTCTTGGCTTTCCTTGCCTGCAAAACTCTCAAGGGCTATGCCCCTAAGGCCAAAACTTGGAATCAAATCCAAACTATTTAGAATAATGAGGGGGGGCCGGCACTGCAGCTCACTAGGCTAATCTTCCGCCTTGTGGCGCCGGCACACCAGGTTCTAGTCCCAGTTGGGGTGCCGGATTCTGTCCCGGTTGCCCCTCTTCCAGGCCAGCTCTCTGCTGTGGCCAGGGAGTGCAGTGGAGGATGGCCCAGGTGCATGGGCCCTGCACCCCATGGGAGACCAGGATAAGTACCTGGCTTCTGCCATTGGATCAGCGCGGTGCGCTGGCCACAGCGCGCTGGCCATGGCGGCCATTGGAGGGTGAACCAATGGCAAAGGAAGTCCTTTCTGTCTCTTTCTCTCACTGTCCACTCTGCCTTCAAAAAAATAAAATAAAAAATAAAATAGAATAGAATAATGAGGGGGAAAAGTTCTTTACATGACACTCTCTGCCATCTCTCTCACCACCGTATCTCACCTCTCTTCCATACAGAACCACTGGAACTTCCTTCCAAAACTCTACAGTTCTGCACATCTTTGCTGAGACACTCCCTACATAGAGTCTTTGCCTCAATCTGCCCCCTTCACCCCCAGTGCACATCCAACAACTCTTGGGGACTAACTTATTTCACTAAATAATTGTTTCCAATTGCATCCATTTTGTAGTGAAAAACAGGATTTCATTCTTTTTTATGGCTGAGAAGCAATCCATCATTATACATATATATGTGTGTGTGTATGTATATGCACACACATACATCACATTTTCTTTATCCAGCCAATGGACAGCTGAATTGATTCCCTATCTTACCTACTGTGAATTGTGATGTTATAAACATGGAGGCACACAACATTCACAAGCAGGTTTCATTTCCTTTGGCTAAATTCCCAGGAGTGGAATGGCTGGGTCGTACAGCAGATCCATCTTCAGGCTTCTGAGGAATCTCCACACTGTCTTCCATGATGTATACACAGCAGCATGTTAGGATATATTTTTCTCCACGTCATCACCAGCATTTATTGTTTTTTGATTTTTGGATGATAGCCACTCATTTTTGTTTTTTGTTGTTATTGTTGTTGTTATTTTTAATTCTTATTTAAGAGGTAGCAACAGACAGAGACAGACAGAGAGAAAGGTCTTCCATCCACTGGTTCACTCCCCAAACGGCTGCAATGGCCAGAGCTGAGCTAATCTGAAGCCAGGAGCCAGGGGCTTCTTCCAGGTCTCCCATGCAGGTCCAGGGCCCATGTACTTGACCATCTTCCATTGCTTACTCAGGCCAAAAGCAGAGAGCTGAATCAGAAGAGGAGCAGCTGGGACAAAAACCAGCGCCCATAGGGATGCCAGTGCCACAGGTGGAGCCTTAGCCTACATACACCACAGCACTGACCCTGGATAATAGCCATTCCATCTGGAGTGAAATGATACTTCATTTTGGTTTTATTTGCATTTCCCCGAGGGCTAGTAATCTGGACCATTTTATCATGTATCTGTTGGCCATTTGTATTTCATACTCTTTTTAAAATTTGACATGTAGAGATATAGACGGTGAGAGAGAGAGACAGAGAGAAAGGTCTTCCTTCCGCTGGTTCACTCCCCAAATGGCTGCTATGGCAGGAGCTGCGCCGATCCAAAGCCAGGAGCCATGGTGCTTCTTCCTGGTCTTCCATGCAGGTGCAGGGTCCCAAGCACTTGTGCCATCCTCCACTGCCCTCCCAGGCCACAGCAGAGAGCTGGACTAGAAGAGGAGCAACCAGTACTAGAACCCGGCTCCCATATGGGATGCCAGCGCCACAGGTGGAGGATTAACCATGTGAGTCACAGCACTGGCCTGTATTTCATACTTTAAAAAATGCCTGTCCATGCCCCTTGACCATTTCTTAACTGGATTGTTTACTTTGTTGTTAAATTTCTCCATCTCCTTTTATATTCTGCATAGTAATCCTTTATCAGATGCATAGTTTGCAAATATCTTCTTCAAGTCTGCTGTTTGCCTCTTAAGATACTTTCTTGAGTGTCTCCTTTACTTTGCAAAAGATTCTTAGCTTCATGGAATTACATTTGTCTATATTTGTGTCTATTGCCTGCACTTCTGGAGTCTTTCCAGGAAGGCTGCCTATGTCAATGTCGTACAGAGTTTCCCCAAAGTTCCTCTCTAGTAATTTGATGGTATCAGGTCAAAGATTTAGGTCTGTCACCTATTTTGAGTTGATTTTTGTATAAGGTGTAATATAGGTAATCTTGTTTCATACTTCTGCATACAGAGATCCAATTTTCCCAACACCAATTGTTGAAGAGACAAATCCTTTTCTCCAGGGATTGATTTCAGATCATTTGTCAAAGATTAGCTGCTTGTAGATGTGTAGATTAATTTCTGGGATTTCTAGTCTGTTCCTTGGTCTACTTGTCTATTTTTGTGCCAAGTTTTTTGTAGTATGGCTTGAAATCTGGTATTATGATGCTTCTGGCTTGGTTTTTGTTGTTTAACACTGCTTTAAGCACTTGGAGTCTCTTGAGTTTTCTTATTAATTTTAGGATCATTTTTTCTAGATTTGAGAAGAATGTCCTTGTTTAGGATCACATTGAATTTGTAAATTGCTTTGGATACTATGAACATTTTGGTGATATTAATTCTTCTAATCAACAAACATGAAAGATTTTTCCATTTTTGTGTTTTTTTCCTATTATTTCTTTAACATTTTTTTAACTTTCATATTATAAAGGCCAAATTCAAGTGAATTGATTAGCAATTACTTCAGCTGGAGTCAATTTAATGAAAACCATTTATAGTGACTTGATTCCTATTTCAATTTTTCCCTTTTTAATTAGCACTATTTGTTAACTAACATTACATTAAAAACAAATAGCACTTCTTCCTCTCCACTTCTTTTTCCTGAAATCAGAGTTAAATTATAGACCGGACCTGCATGTCTCAGTTTGTCATTTTAATTTAGTCAACATTGTTTTGAAGTAGAGTGGGTTTGCCCCAGATTATGACAATGTTTTTTATCTTCCCTATTTTTGAGCAGAAAAAATAATGTCCTGGATTCACAGACTTGTGCATAGCATCATAAAGTCATTTCTTGATTCTATTCCATATTTAAGGTAAACTTGCTTTATGTGAAGCCTTATACTATTTCTCTAGAATTTGAAGATCTTGGCATAAGTTCCTGCTCCTATGGAGTTCACAATTAGAGAAGATGGAACTTAAATACATGCAATAAGGTGATGGACAAGATTCAGTAAGGCCAGTGGGACAAGGAAAGTCCAGTTTCCTTAGGGTAAGCAGGAGATTTTCAAAGAACTAAAATCCAGCCCAGGAGTAAGTAGCAACTGGCTAAGTGAAGAGAATTCACTGCAATCCAAACGTTGGAATACATTCAAATGCTAGTGAGGATGGCAGCTGGCGACTGGCACAAGAGGAGGCAGGGTGTAGGGAAATGGGGTCAAGAGAATGCTTTGCAGTATTTGGAAGATGTTGTCCAGAAAACATTGTGGACACTTCAAAGACTCATCAGGAAACTTCAGAAAAAATCGTACCAAGATGGAAAGACTGTCTTTTTCAACAGCTATTTTCAGCAACTTCTTAAATGATGATGCCAGTAACTAATACTGCAAACAGAGTTCTTGCTATGTGTCAAGCACTCTGCTAAGCACTTCCCATGCATTATCTGATTTAATATTCACAACAAATCTATAGGGTAAATACTCTTGTTCAAACAGTTATTTTTTATTTAAAACCCTTGGGACTAAATCAACAGGTAATGGGAGTGCTGTTAATTATTGAAAAAATAATCACATTACTGGCTGGCTGGGAGCAGAAAGAGGTGATATTGCAGGCAGCAGAGGAGCTCCTGCTCTTAAAGAGTTTCTGTGGACAAGTGAATTGGTGTTCAGACACACATCTATGGTTGTGTGCAGCACTTGCTAGGCAGGGGTGACAACTTATGTGCTTCAGTATGACATTTTCACAGGAGGAAAAAGCTCATAAAAGCTAGCTTAATTATTACCTTGCAAACTAGATCCAGTTAACGTGCCCCCAAGGATTTACTAAGCCTCACTTAGTGTCTAGGTCTTGGTTGCTTGTTCATTGAAAATCCATAACACTACCCTCTTATATGGCCTACCTTCTTAAATGTAGCTGGAGTGAGATCCACCCTTGACCTGTCTCCAGTGCTGCTGAAGTTATGGGAGCCATTGTGGCCCCCATGTTTGTGTTGGGCCTAACCAGATTCACAATGGCTGTGGCTTCTTTCATCACTTCCTACACAGATGTAGTAAAAAGCCACATTCATCCTCATTCACAGGTGTGTGTGTGTGTGTATATATATATATATATATATATATATATATATATATATAAAGTGGACCACGTGGCTTCTGCAGCATTTTTTTTGCATTTAAAATTTACCTTTATGTGGGGAGCAACTCGGACTAGACTAAGTTACTGGAATTAAGACTTATTCTATGCATCTGCTCTCCCACAATATGGCGCTGGGAGAGGAGGAAACAGCTTCTACACAGCTGCCTCCAGTTCAACCAATAAACTGTAGGACCTACTCCTGATTGGAGGAGAGCAGCATACTCGGCGTGTGGGTAGCAGAGTTGGGATTGGTGGAAGAGGACTATAAAGGAGGAGAGAGACAGCATGCACCAGGAACATCTAAGGGGAACATCTATCTGAAGGAACACCTGTGCAGCCCCCGAGAGAGCCGGCCGGCGGTGTGCTGCTCCCCTGCGGAAGTGGGGAAAGTGGCAGGGGGAACCGCCCTTCCACAGAGGTGGAAGGGTTGGTAGCCAACCCAGGAAGAACCAGCAGCAAACCCAGGAAGGGCTGAGCAGACAAAAGAACAGCGCAGGGTCCTGTGTCGTTCCTCCACGAAGAGGGGGAGCGACATAATGGTGCCGTGACTCGGATATGAAGCCTAGGCAAGGTTTAGTGTCGTTCCTCCATGAAGAGGGGCAGCGACATAATGGTACCGTGACTCGGATTAGGAAACCTAGGAGGGAAGAAGTGGGAAGAAGTGGGAAAATACCGGAGAGAGAGACTAGCAAAGAGCCTAGGGAAAAGCCGGACGGAAAAGGTGCCGGAAGAAGCTATCAAAAGCCTAGGCATAGACTCAGATACGGACTACAGGGGGAAGCTGGGAGAAATCTCTAAGGTCGAAAGCGAAAGTGAAAGCTAGAACAAACAGACTCGGATACGGACTGTGGGGAGAAGCCAGGAGAAATGAGGGAGGAATATTGTTGGAAGAAAACTTAGGGAAACATACTGGGTAGAGAAATATGTTGGGGAAATTGAAGCTGCGGGGGCAGGCCGAGGTGGAAACGTAAGCTATGTTGGAATTCTTCAAGTCAGCCCGGGGAACAAAAGGCGAAAAGCTAAAACTAGAGGTGGACGTGTAAGCCAGGTTGGAATCCGTCAGATTAGCCCGGGGAGCAAAAGACGGGAAGCCAAACCGGGAGCGGAGACGTAAGCTATAGGTTGCATTTCGTCAGGTTAGCCTGGGGAACTTAGACTGAAAACTAAACCAACTGGTGGCGGAAACGTGAGCTAGGCTGTGTGATTCGCGGAAGCCGCTGCGTGCAGAGAGAGCACGGGGCGTGAATAGATAGGGAACGCGGGGCAGGCGCGAAGGCCGTGGTGCGGGCGCGAAGGGGCGCGGAGACCGCGGAGTGCGCACGCAAAGCCGGGAAGCTGCGCAGATGAGAGAAGCGCGGGCTGAAGTGGCTCAGAGCTGGGAAGCTGCCGAGAAGCAGCCTCGGGGCGGGCGCCGGGAAGCCGCAGGGATAAGAGAAACAGAAGTTTAGAAGTAAAATGAGAGAAATAGGAATGCTGGTAGATAGAAGTAAAATAGGAGAAATAGGAATGCCCGGAGATAGAGAAATAGAGAAAAATAAGGCCTCCCCACAACACGGCAATGAGAGCTTGGATTCGGTCTGCCTGATTAGTAAGACGATAAGCACCTGCGGGTGGCTAGCAGCTTATGCACCGCAGGTCACCGAAGACAGGCAAGAATTAACATCAATAAGTCTCCCCACAATACGGCAATGAGAAGGCTCGGATTCGGTTTGCCTGATTGATATGGCTTGTAAGCACCTGCAGGCAGTTCTAGCAGAGCAGAGCATGCGCTGCAGGGCACCGAACTCAGGCACGCATCAGCGCCTAAAAACCTCCTCACAACATGGCGCAGAGAGGACCCGGATTCGGTTTGCCTGATTGGTAGGGCTTGTAAGCACCCGTGGGCAACTCTAGCAAGCAGAGCAGAGTGTGTGCCGCGGGGCAGCGAAGACAGGCGCGTATCAACGCCAAAAAAATAAAAAGAAAGGGGGATCTGTGGGGAGCAACTCGGACTAGACTAAGTTACTGGAATTAAGACTTATTCTATGCATCTGCTCTCCCACAATATGGCGCTGGGAGAGGAGGAAACAGCTTCTACCCAGCTGCCTCTCACCAACTTGGTAAGCTGCAGGACCTGCTCCTGATTGGAGGAGAGCAGCGTACTCGGCGTGTGGGTAGCAGAGTTGGGATTGGCGGAAGAGGACTATAAAGGAGGAGAGAGACAACATGCACCAGGAACATCTAAGGGGAACATCTATCTGAAGGAACACCTGTGCAGCCCCCAAGAGAGCCGGCCGGTGGTGTGCCGCTCCCCTGCGGAAGTGGGGAAAGTGGCCAGGGGGAACTGCCCTTCCACGGAGGTGGAACGGTCGGTAGCCAACCGGGAAGAACCAGCAGCAAACCCGGGGAGGGCCTAGCAGACAAAAGAACAGCGCAGGGTCCTGTGTCATTCCTCCACGAAGACGGGGAGCGACACCTTTACATGCAAGGATAGAAAATCACTATTTCCTTCCTCAAGGTCCTGCTAACTCTCCAGTTGTCAAGAATATTCTATAGGGAACTTGATCAGCTTGACATTCCTTAGGATTTCAAACTGGTACATTGCAATAAAGATTTTTGCTAATCAGACTGAGTGAGAGATGGCAAGTACTACAGGTATCCTAATGAGTTGTATGTGAGTTAAATCCAAGACTCCTCATACTACTCAATTCACCACCATGCTGGTGAAGTTCTAAGGCCCAATTTTGTGTGGTATACCAAGACATTCCCACCAATGAAAGATCAGGTTTATTTCAACTTGCAATTTCTATCAGTTAAAAAGCAGCATAGTATTTGGCATGTTTTTTTTTTTTTCCTTTTTCCTTTGAAGGTAGCAAGTATTTCCCTTAGGAATCTTGTTCTGACACATTAATTAGGTAATTCAAAGGCTTCTACTTTTAATTGGGGCCCAGAATAAGAAAGAGAGCTCTGTAGCAGGTCCAGAAATGAGTGCAAACTTCTCTATCCCTTGAGCTTTATAACGAAGCAGATCCCATGGTGTTGTGGTATCCTTAGAAGATAATGACAGTGTGTGGAGTATCTGAGGAGCCACACTGGAAAGTCCCAGTGCAGATTCCTAGAATTCTGAAGCAATGCTACCACCTCTGCCAAGAGAATTACCCACCATTTGATAATCAGCTGCTGGCAGAGAATACACATGAACATGAAAAATCAAGTGCATATGCATCTGACCTGCCTGTTACAAACTGGGTGTCACATCTATAAATTTTCATAGATCAGTAGATCGTGATTAATTTGCGGTGTACAGGAATATTTAGAACCAGCTGAAACAGATCCATAGAGCATGAGAAAACTTCATCAAAGATGGCCCAGACAGCCATATAAGCTATGTGTTATATGACAACATTGATGTTTCTTCTTTGTGTCTTAGTGGCATATTGGTGGGATATTCCTATAACCAACTAAGAGACTTCACTATGACGTTACCTTGGGGTGGCCCTGAGAATTACAGAGAAGAGGAAGATGGGCAGATAAATGATCTTTGGGAGCTTTTCCACCTTGCATCTAGGGAGAAGCAGACCAAAGTATGGATACACATGGACTCCTAGGCTATGATGAATGGCTTGGTCAATTGGTCAGGTACTTTCTACGCATATGACTAGAAGATTGGGAAAATAATCTTGAAAAGATGTATGGAAATAGACAAGTAGGAATGTTTACAAAGATATGAATCTTTATCTTCCAAATTAATGCTCACCAGAGAACTTTCACAACACAAAGGCACTGAACAACCAAGTGGACAGAACAAAGTACTCCATGGATGAGGGCCAGCCTTTCTTCCTGGCTACAGCAGTATTTGTTCAATGGGTCCCTGACTGTAGTACATATGGCCACATGAATGGAATTTCTACAGAAACTTAACATCATGAGTTTTTTCAACCTATGATGATAGCCACTACCATTACTGGATGCCCAAGTGTCAGCAGAGACCAGCACAGTATCCCTAAATGTTGTAATCCTTCAGAGTGATTAGTAAGTCGCTATGTGTGGAATTGGCTATACCAGACGTGCTCCACCACGAGGGTGAGAAGTTGATACATCCTTCAAATAGTAATTTTCCTTCTTCAACTATAGTACCTCTTCCAGCACGACCATTCAAGGTCATACATAATGCCTGGCCCACATCCAGTACTTCCTCAGAACAAGAGAGACATTTAAGTAAGTTAAATTTGACAATGAAATCATGACCATAGATTACTGGTCTAACCAAGTATCCCATTACTCAGAAGTTGGCATCCAGATGGAATCATAGCTGGAAGACTTGAACTATCAACTCAGATAGCAGACCTGGAAACAGTGATTTTAAACACTGACTTCCATGATATTTGAATAAATCACAGGTGAGCAAAAGTACAACTTGCATGCCTAATATTGTACTGAAAAACAGTGGTGCCAATTTCTGTTCTATTATCCATGGTGCTGTACCATTAAAGTGGTCATGTGTAGTCACTAGGATAGATATGGCATGGTGCACTAAGCTTAAAATATTTATTGTTGAACCCATTACAGAAAAAAAATTACATACTCCCATGCTAAACAATGGCCACTTTAGGGTTCAATAGATAGAATATATGGGTACAGTGATCATGCATTGGAAAGTAGAGTTGGCCCTGCCACCATCACTCCCAGTCATTCACCTGTGGAATTTGTGTCTTTTGGATTCTCACCCTTAGACTCCAATGGTTTGATGTCCCCTTCTAAGGAAACAACTGAATAGAAATGTGTGACTACAGCTTGACACTCTGGCTTCCCCATGCCAATAAACCAGCAGGAAATGAAAGTAGATATTGAACTTCTGATTCAGACTGACCCCGGTTTTCAGGATTTCTGCAATGAACAACTAGAAGAGCTCATATGGATACCAAGTGTTCACTGTGGTGTCCTTGATATTCTTGGACACTACATAAAATGATCATTTGGAGTCATGACTTGTCAAGGGATAGGCATGAGGGGCTCAGATCCTTCCGATGCCCATCTTGGTCACTAAGCAAGCAATCTAAAACAGGAAGGAAGATCCTGAATGTGTCCCAGGGAAGTGAGGTGATGAGTATCAGTTACAGCCCCAGGCTCTATGGCAGCACCAGGGACTGTGACCAGGGTTCCTAATCCTACTTAAGACTTCTGAGGAGATTGCTACTGGCCACAACCTTGAAGAAATACAAGACATTAATATAACATGTTTTGATAATCCAGGTGATGGCAAATGCATCTTGTGGCACAGTAGGTGGATTCATGGGTACTACCTTAGTTTCATTAACACCTCAGATTCCCTTAGGCCACCTGTACTCCAGGCTTAGGACACTAGCTCTTGCCATCCCATTCCTTTAATACTGCTGCCTGAGGGTTAGCTTTGGTGGCATGCTGACAGGCCTGCAGCTGTACCTCACATATCCAGGTCCAACCCAAGTGGACCCTCAGATGCTCTGATTATTCCTGCCACTTCTGACTTTGGATGCAAGACTTCACCAGAAGACACGGCCTGGTTTTTTCAGTAGCTACCTGGAGGGCTTAGGCAACAAGATCCAGAAGTGCAAATGAACTGAACCCTGTGGGTCAGTAAAAGACAGAAGACAGGAAGGAGCTGAGCGGCAACCACCCCTTTCTTCTCCTCTACTGCCAGCTCTGCGGTGAAGTGCTGCCGTTGTGCCAGCCATACAGCTGTGTTTTCCTGCAACATTGGCCAGCTTGGTAACCTGCCTCCTCCTGTTTGCTTTCCATTCCCCTCTGTCATCACCCTGGAATTACACTTCCCAATAAAGTCTAACATGCCATTTTTACTTGCTTTTGTTTTTTAACAAAACAAAATTATGACAATCTGTTTTAACATTAATCTTTTTCCACTTATGTTTATTACTTTTTAACTGACATAAAAATTGTATGCTATTATGTGATGCCATGTGATGTTTTGATACTTGGTCTGAACATGAATCTTGAGAAGGCTTACCCAAAGAGAATAAGCAGAAAGGTTATTCAAAATATTTCACTTCAAAGGCATCCAACATATTCTTCATTCCAAACTACTGGAACTGATTAAGCAGAAATAAATATGAGATCTGAGATCAGACAGACCTAATTTCAATGTTTGGTTCTGACATTTACTTGGCCTAACTAAGTCACTTACCTTCTCTGAACCTTGGTTTCCTATCTGAAAATCAAAAATAATCTCATTTCTTAATGGAGCCATTTTTAAAAGACAGAAATACAACATATGATGAATTGGTACATATCTTATCACACGGTAGGTCATCAAAAATGTATTACCTCTTGCAATTTTATGTCCTAACTCACATATTGTGAGAATTGAGTTACACTCATAACAGACCACTGTAGCTTCTTTCCGTTTAAGTTCTAGACATGGAAACCATACCATACATTAGAAGAGATCAGGGACCAATGGTAGCTTTGGGGGACAATACATTTCAGGAGAGGCATCCATATCCACACGGCAAAGGAGAAACTTTTCTGCACCCAGGTGTGCCATTTCATACCAGACGCCCGACCCATCTTAGAGTCCCTATGTCATTCATCAGAATTGTCTGGCCCGGGGATATCTTCCCAGTGTGGTTCTACCTCTGCTTTCCTTTAGGCAAAAGACAAATGAGAATGTTTAGTTCATAAGCACATTCAGAGTACAGAAAAAGTATCTTGGTATTTAAATTGGCAATCCTGCCCAAAGAACCTCTTTGGAATCTGAGGATCAAGCTCTCTGAATAAATTGTCATTTTCAACCTTCTGTGTAGGATATTCTTTTCTATTGAATTCAGGAATGTATCTACATAAATATGAATATCAACATGCAAATGCATGGAAATGAGGCCCAAATGGGACTAAATATAGGGTTGTAAAAGAAAATTAACTTGTATATGTGAGCATATAAATGCTGTATATGAAAAAGGCATTTAGTTATTGTTCTCCACATTCACAAAATCTACTCAGAAGGAAATTGCCTACAAGTGAAATCTTAATTAAACATGAGGAAGAACGACTTGATTTTCTCAGAGAAGTAACTGAAAATCTACAAGGAGCTCCTAAGGAAGAGTGTGGCATCTCTGCCCAGCCTGTTTTGGCCAGAAAGTAGAAACTATCAATATGCCTGGAGGCATTAAGATAGAAAAGATGACTTTGATTCACAAGATGTAAAAGCAGGGAGAGATCAGAGAATTTATGAATCCCAAGCCCATCCTATAACTTGCCCGGGGCCACACAGTGTTGTCCTCTTGAGTAGTTAACGAGCTGTAGTGAAACACCTGGGGCAGTCAAAGGCTCCCTGAGTCTGAGCTGAGACTAGCACAGGCCAAAGGCACAGAGGGCTTCCAGCCAGAAATGCCTCAGCTCCTTACCTTCAGGATGCCACTGTTCCCAGGCTAATGGAGCATTCAAGAAGAAGCTGACCAGGGGTAAAACAGGGTAGATATGCTGATTGGATCAAAGAGAATCAGGGGCCGGCGCCGCGGCTCACTAGGCTAATCCTCCGCCTAGCGGCGCCGGCACACCGGGTTCTAGTCCCGGTCGGGGCGCCGGATTCTGTCCTGGTTGCTCCTCTTCCAGGCCAGCCCTCTGCTGTGGCCAGGGAGTGCAGTGGAGGATGGCCCAGGTGCTTGGGCCCTGCACCCCATGGGAGACCAGGAAAAGCACCTGGCTCCTGGCTCCTGCCATCGGATCAGCGCGGTGCGCCGGCCGCAGCGCGCCGGCCGCGGCGGCCATTGGAGGGTGAACCAACGGCAAAGGAAGACCTTTCTCTCTGTCTCTCTCTCTCACTGTCCACTCTGCCTGTCAAAAAAATAAAAAAAATAAAATAAAATAAAATAATTAAAAAAAAAAAAAAAAAGAGAATCAGAGGAGAGGGTGAACTCTGTGGGTCAGATAGGACTTTTGACAATTTTATCCCAGACTGTCCTTGTCAGACACTTGATCACTGTGTTCACCCAAGGCAGGGATGAATTCTGCCATGTGAGCAATGCTCCCTTCAGTTTGAACCCAGTTCTGAGCTCATCTCACTAGGACTTCACTGTTATTGCACTAAACCTGAAGCTAGCGCTATCCTGTGAGAGGGAGATCAGCGACATACTCAGAATGGAACTCCACAATGATGCTCCTTAGCTGCACTGCTGGGTAGCGAGTTATCTCTGGAGACAGAGCAAGGAGTTGTGTCTCACTCATCCAGGTAAGGTCCTCAGCACACCTATTGAGAGTTGTCTCTTGAACAAATGCCCCCATACAACCCACAAGTAACCCACAAGGCATTTACTGAACTTCACTGACATGAATACCAGCCAGAACCAGTATCTTCCAGCTGTAAACCAGTCAGCAGGCTTTATTAGACTTCCCATCACTGTGGAGCCATACTAATTCAATGCTGTCCCATCACAGCAGGGGAGTCACTTTTTTCCTCCTTTCTTTGTTCCCTTGCCTACCAACCAACTAAACTTTCCCAATAGCTTCTGAGTCCCTGGCCTTCCCATTGAAGAAGCAAAGGATGGCTAAACTCATCTGAATCTCAGGTGATGGCTGCCTTTTCTCTCCAGGATGGCAAAGCCCATCATTTAAAGAAACTGGTTGGGAATAGAAAGAACATAACCCAAGTAGGCAAAAGCAAATCTGGTTTTCACGAGGCCCTGTTCTTCCCTTTTGAGTGTCAAAGAGACCATGTTCGGATTCAAATTTGAAATTTTCTACAAGGCAGGCAGAAGAAAGGGACAGTGAATGTTCTCAGGTGTGCAGGAGAGGACTTGATCCAGGGTCATGTGCCAGGGTAATGTCTTCCAAAAGATTTCTCAGAATAGTTGCATTTAAGCCAGACAGCCAAAGAGGTTGAGGTACAGGAGGGTTCTGAATAACTCTACTGCTATTTACAAGCAACCAGGAGAGTATCTTGGCTGGTCATGGTCCAAACAAACAAGTCCAGCCTCAGTCCATATACTTTCCACACAGACACAAGAAGAGCAATAAAGAAAAAACTATGGGCCCTGTTCATATGGGAGTCAGGTCCCACTCCCTAGTCCAATGTTACTGGATTTTTACCTTGGGTTCCAACCAAGCCTATGTTTTCCCCCTCCCTTGCAAAGAGTGGTTGCCAGGAAGTGGGTGGGCAGAGGCCCCATCAGGAGCAGATGGCTGTGAGCCCACCTCCTCCACACTTGGCATTCAACATGAATAATTTTCTACATATAAAATAATAAAATAGTAGAAATAATAGTTAACAATTATTGAACAAAATTTAGGCATGCATCAAAAAATATCTAGTATATAATATCTATCTTATATGCACTATTTTTACCATCACAAAATCCCATGAGATCTCCATTATTAATATCTTTGCTTTATGGATAAGAAAATTAAGACACAGGGAGACACTAATATCTTTGATCCAGAGAAGTACGACCTGTTTTGGAAGCCCAAGAACGTGTCTATATGGGAAAACAAGTGTGCTCATGTTATCCAGTTTAAAGGGAAAAGAATTATAGTACAAACGATGACCTTGGAATCACCCTTGCTCCTCTCGTTCTTATTTTTCACTTTAAATTTATGAGAAAATGCTCTCCGCTCTCCCTTCAATACATTTTCATATTCTGACTGCTTTTCATTACCTTCACTGTCACTATTCTGTTCCAAGTCACCAGGTCCTCTCTCCAGACCTGCAGTGTCCTCCTAATTAGTGTTTCTACTTCTATTCTTGCTCTTCTTCATCCTGTTGTCAATGAGCAGTTAAAATCTACAGTGGCAGAGATTTTCAACAATACTACATAGTTGTTGACTAGATTCACCATGTTGTACAGTAGAACTATGAGAATTATCTCCCCTATCTTACTGAAACTTTATACTGGCTAGTTTGCATTCGTAACCCCCTAGTGATAGAATTTATCACTCCCGTTTTACAAGTAAGCCTCTGAGACCTGAACAAAGGCAAGGCTATACAACCTGTTATGCAAAAGATCTGGGATACAAACACAAATATAATTCCAGTGTCCTTGCTCTTTTCCCTGTGTAACATTGTCAGAAATATGAATTTCAATTAGTCTACATGAAAGAGACTAAACAATGGTACATTCATGCATATGTTTAAAACTGAGATTTAAATGACCACTTCTAGTGTCTCAAAATTTAGCACCAACTTTTCCCATTACATTTCCCAAGTTCAATTGCATTTACCCCATTTGACAGATGAGTAAATTTAAAAACATCATGGTATGATCATTTGTTTTCTTCAATCAGCAAGTCTTTTTTGGTTTTGCTTTTGGTATAATGTAGCAGCTCTAACCTAATTGGCTCCATATGTATCCATTAGGAGTGCTTTTGTCTGCAGATAATTGAAAACCCAACTTAGAGAGGCTCTGAGCAATAAAGAAGACATTAAATTATCTCTCAGAACCACAAGACCAGAGCTTTTCTTTGGAGGATTAACTGGGTTAGCAAAGGCTGAAACTCTTTCTAATCCTCCTGGTCAGCTGTCCTCAGGGCCTTGACCCTCTTTTTTTCTCCGTGTTTATTGGCTTATGTCAGAGAAGAGCTTCTACAACCCTCTCAGAGAAAAGGGTGGGTGTGCCAAGAGCTCTCACTTTCAACGTTCTGTCTTCTAATTTGGAAATGAAGTCCCTTGCAGGGCTTTCTCTTATGTCTCATTGAGTAGAATTAGGTTGCACAGTAAACCAAATACTGGCAACGAATATGAGATTTCCACAGAAGCTATAGACCAGTAAAGGTCGATTCCCCCAAGGTGCTGAAAAGGGACATTTTTTTCCCTAAATAACAACCACACAAATCCTTCTAGTCAGGCTATGACTAAAACTTTTAACTCCAAAATCCTTGTAAGTAATGATCAGAGCGTTAGCTCCTGCAATCCAAGCCAGACCATGACAAACCACCAGACAATCTGTAACTCAACTTTGATGGTAGCTGTCATTACTCACTAAGGTATACTTTGAAGCCCATGTTTTAGTAGAATGGAATGTTGGTGCCAATGTATTTTCCAAAGCCAAACCCTATCAACAGATCTCTTTCCCAATGAATGGGAAAGCTATCTTAAACATAGCTCTTGATCTAAATACCTTATCACAGAGATTTTCACATTTTCTCAGCATTCAAGCCCAGAAAGTTGAGACTCAATGAATTCACTCATTCATCCCCAGTGTCCTATCCTGTCTAGGTATTAGAGATATAATAGTGAAGAAAGCAGGCATATCCTATGTGCGTATAGCATACAGTCTAAATAGCAGGTGGTACAGATAAGGAAATAAGCACGTCAGTGGAGAATAACAGTGTCTTTATAGGAAGGAGAGGGGGTTCTGTGATAGCCCAGAAATAACGGTGGTTGGAAGGCGTAAAATGCTCACTTATGAGGCAATGTATAATCTGGGCTCTGAAACACGCCATGGAAATCAGCCCGGGGAACAGCAAGAGAATGGGAAGAGCACTTCAGGAGAATAGAAAAGACTTGGGATCAAGAGAGAACTGGAACTTCTAAGGAAGTGAAAATAACTGAGATTGGTTGCACTGTAAAGTACACAAGAGTCTGTGATTGGCAATGAATGGAGGCAGGAATTAGTGTCAGGGGTAATGAGAATAGCAAAATATAGGGCTAATAAGCAGACAAAAGCCAGATCATAAAGGATTTGGAGTCCCTGCAAAAAAAATGTTCAATAACTCAAATGCAAGGGTGGGCTATAAGAGGAGGAATAAAATGATCACGTTTGCATTTTCCCATATTGATTTGGCTGCTATGCAAAGAATAAATTGGAGAAGGCAAAGCTTGATGATATAGAGATCAATTAAAAGACTATTGCCGGCGCCGCAGCTCACTAGGCTAATCCTCCGCCTTGCGGCGTCGGCACACCGGGTTCTAGTCCCAGTCGGGGTGCCGGATTCTGTCCTGGTTGCCCCTCTTCCAGGCCAGCTCTCTGCTGTGGCCAGGGAGTGCAGTGGAGGATGGCCCAAGTGCTTGGACCCTGCACCCCATGGGAGACCAGGAGAAGCACCTGGCTCCTGCCATCGGATCAGCGCGGTGCACCGGCGGCGGCGGCCATTGGAGGGTGAACCAATGGCAAAGGAAGACCTTTCTCTCTGTCTCTCTCTCTCACTGTCCACTCTGCCTGTAAAAAAAAAAAAAAGAAGAAGAAGAAGACTATTGAGGTGGACCAGGCTGGAGATAATGGAATAAAAGTATGCAATGAAAATGATATTACCTGACCCATTTTGTCACTGGCATGTTTGTTATTATCCTCCTTATTCACTCACTCACTCACTGGACCACAATTCATAGGGCCTCCACTCACATATATCTGGTATACTTGCTAGGGATGCACTAGCCTCCATCTCTGCCTTCAAGGGCTACAGTACAGAAAAAGAGATAACACTGGCAAACCAACCATTAAGTTGATGTTGTTATTAGAGTGGTAATATCAGGGTTTTTTTTTTTTAATCTTTTTTTGCTTATACAATTTGTCCTTCATCCTTTCTCCTAATGACGCATTTCCTGGGGGAAATCCACTTTATCTGATTTGATAGGGACTAAAAAAGCAAACAAATCTGTTCCCCTGACTGCAGACATGATTTAATTTTTGACATATAAATCTACCAGGGATAGCCAAGGTCTCATCATAATGCTTGGTTTATACAGGGGAACTTCATACAGTTCATGGAAAATGGAATTAAAAGTTTATTTCAGTGAAAGTGTGAAATTCATGCATTCTCATGTACATTCTGATTTAGGATTTTGATTTGAAAGTACCATGAATTTTTAGCATTGTCAAGAGTAATTTGTCTCTATACTCAAA
Source organism: Oryctolagus cuniculus (assembly GCF_964237555.1). NCBI lineage: Eukaryota > Metazoa > Chordata > Mammalia > Lagomorpha > Leporidae > Oryctolagus > Oryctolagus cuniculus. The sequence goes on along the minus strand of NC_091437.1, from coordinate 161,459,060 downwards.
AATCTTGCTGAGGTTGAAGCCGGGGTAAAGAGAGCCAAAAGGTGGAAGGAGAGTGCGAGACAGAGAGGGAGAGAGGGAAAGAGAGGGAGAGAGGGAAAGAGAAAGAGAGAGGGAAAGAGAAGGAGAGAAAGAGAGAGAGCAAGCATTGTTGCCACAATTTCAACATTTAGAACATTTTTATAACCATACAAGTTTGAGTTACATTTATTTCTGTTACTACTTACATTAAGAAGGATTTGACTATATAGATTCATGGGAATATGTAGAATGAAGAATATAAAGTTGCTTGTAGAAAAACAACAAGTTTCCCAGAAGACGTGGTCTTGAACTGAATCTTAAAGTGTGAGAGGACAGTGTAGTCCAGGTGGCAGGACAAGAAGAAAGCATTCCAGAGAGTGGGAACAGAATACACAACACTTGCAGGCAAAAAGAAGAGCAGATGGACAGGGAAGCCTAAGAATTTTTTAAAGACATATTCATTTATTTGAAAGGCAGAGTTACAGGTTGAGGGTGTAGAGAGAGAGAGAAAGAGAAAGAGAGAGAGAGAGAGAGAGAGAGAGAGAGAGAGAGAATGAATGAATCTTCTATCTATAGGTTCACCCCTAATGGCCAAGGACTAGCCTACACAGAAACCAGGAGCCACATGGGTGGCAGGGACCCAAGCACTTGGGCCATCCTCTGCTGATTTTCACAGGTCATTAGCAGGGAGCTGGACCACAAGTGCCACAGCTGGGATCTGGAACCCACAGAGGATACCAGCATCGCAGGTGGTGGTTTTACTCACTATGCCACAAAGCCAGCCCCTGACTAAGTATTTTAAAAGAGAACATATGGATATACGCACAGTACATACAGGTAGGAGGTTCATGGGGAGATAGAGGAAGCCAGAGCCATTTGAAAGGAGAACTCAGCAATGTTTCCCCTTTATCCTGTGCAGACATCTCTCAAAACACACACACCCAAAAGTCAAAATACAAACACACACACCTGCATTAAGGAGTTCTTTCTTGACATGAGTATTAGGTTCATCTCAAGTTATTTGCCCTCCTATCCTGACACCTAAGATCTTTGTTTATGTCTGCAAGTCTCGTCCTTAGCATCCTCTGCGTTTTCAGGCTTCCTCACTTTCCCTCATTCCTCATCTTTGAAGTCTCAACACAAAATCGCCAACCGTGGACAGCCTTCCTTGATCTTCCAAGCCTCTGCCTCTGGGCTCCCACACTCTTGGCCTGAATGCTTTTTAAGCCTTTATTTCATTATGCCTCACATGAAGCTAAGTTTTGCAGATCTCCAGGATTATGAAGACTTTGAGAATGGGAATCTTGGCTCAGAGAGGCCTAACACAGCTCCTGGCCACTGGAGATGTTGAATAAGTGCTTTTAAAAATGGTGTAAGTGCAGACAATAAAATTTTAATTAGCTCACAGGATTTCCATTTGGGTCTGTTGCTGCACCAATGATGAAAATCCATATGGAGAAACATATCTGAATTGATTGATAGTTACAGATCTTTCAATTCCAAGGCTTTCAAATAAATCCAGAGGAAAGTGTGGGATTAACCTAGCTCATGGTATTTCAGCTTGACACTTTTTGGGCTCAGAGTCCACGAAGAAATTTAAATAATGGAGAAAACCCACCCATAAGGACTTTGGGGGCAAGAAGAAAAGAAGTTAAGGAGTCTGACAATCTCACTTCTGTTTTCTGGGACAGTTTGTAAAGTGCCAAAGAATCAGGTTAAAAGGAGGAAAAATCCACTCATCCTTCTCCAGGTTTTCAAATAATACATCAGGACCATCGGCAGCATCAAGACGATCATTTGAAAGATCAAGAGATTTTCATCTGTCATACAGATGCTTCAACGCTAAGCACATTCAGTCAATGGAGGTCTTTCTGCCAGTGTGGCTGTTCATTGCCCACTCAGCAGGAGGAGGACAGAGAGAAGGTTCCTCAGGTGTAAAGGAGGATGAAGATTCACTCCTCAGGACTGAGAGAGTTGGAGCTTTGCTGAGTCCCTTTTCTGCATGATGTAGCCTCCAGGTACAGAAGGGCTCCTTGCTGCCCCACCAGTCACTTAGAGGTGTGCAGAACATTGACAGCCTGAGTCATAGAGGACAAGCTGGAGAGGCTGAAAGCAAGCCTTATAAAATAGAATTCAGGCTTTCAAATAATGTCCATAAAGCTTTCATACAAATAGAGGCACTTACGTTAAATTTAAAGTAACTAGTCCACTGTACTCAGCATAGGATACCAGCTATATAAGTGTTCAAATATAATTGCTCCTCATTATTTCACAGATAGCAAAATCCTCACTCAAGTCTTTTAGGAAAAATTGAGATCTATTTGCATAAACCCATGCAATCTTCCTATATACTTTAAATTACCTCCAGATTAAGTATCAAACCTAATATAATGCAAATATTACATGTTATGGGTCAAGTAGGACTTGCACTGTTTAAACTCTAATATCCTAATATTAAAATTGATGGATTAAGGGCATAGAGTTCATCTAATTGTGAAATCTGGGAGGCAAGAAGGTGGGACATATTTAGGTCATTGGGGGCTTACCCTTGGAGGGTGGTTTCCATGAGAGGGTTAATGATTATTTGAGTTTAGGTCTGTCCTAATTCCCTGCTTCACTGTGTGATCATTCCTCCTCACTCATCATGACCAGCCTCTCATGCCAAGCCATGGAACCACCCAATCCTGAACTGTAATGTCTAGACTGTAAGCTAAAATAACTTTATCTTGCCCTAGAAGTTCTTCTAAGTTAAATAATGAAAAGCAGACTAATACATCCTGTAAATAATTATTATACTGAATTGTTTAGGGTATGACAAAAAGAAAACATCTGTGTGTGGTCAGTTCAGATAGAATTATATTTCCAAATATTTTACCCATTCTTGGTTCAACCAATGGATGTAAAACATGGAAATGAGGATAGCCGATTTATTGCAAGTAATTGTATGTTTTGTAGATATAGGCAGGAGATGTTCTCACAAATGAAAGAATCAACAAGTTTACCACAGTCTGTATTGTGGCTCATAGCCTTGCAGATCCTGAATAAAAATATTTCAGCCTACTCGGATATGATCCACTTGAGTGTTAGCCTGACATTGACTACATTAAGAGAAGAATAACAATATATTATCCCATGATAAAGATTCCAATTTAGCAACCAGGACATGTGTGTTTCTCATCCAAGATATTCTATTTCCCCAGTCTTGAGACACAGAAAAACCACCGTAACACTCAGAAGATTGTTTAGAATATCAATCAGGACTCTCTCAATTGCAAATGGCAGAACTCCTGATCCAAAGTGACTTAAGAAATTGCCAAGTCAGTCATTCTTCAAGGGAGTGTTCAGGCACAGCTTGAGCTCGGCAGGACCTGCTTATTTCCTCTCTATTTCCAAGCTCTGCCTCTTGCATGTGCACACCTTGCTCAGACAAGAATATGCTTGGGACACAAGAAGGCTTCAGCAGCTTCAAGTCTTGCATCTTCTCAAGTCAAATACTACAAATAAAAAATTCCTTTTCCAGAAGTTTGTCCAAATTTTTGTGCCTCTAATTATATCAGATGTCATCCTTCTAGCAGACAAGGTATCTGGGAAAAACCATACTCTGCTGTGCTTGAACCCAAATGATGTTGAGTCCCATCCAAATCACCGCCATAAAAGTGACAGTTACTAGAACTAAGGATGCTGAGTGACCAAACCAGCCAACCTGAAGTCATTGGTGGCACATGGAATTGGCAGTAGGGGAGAAGAAAGGTCCTGGAATTTTGTCTGTTATGTGACCAACCCCTTCATCCACTCTTGTTGACACACTCAGTGTATAGATGACTATTAGAATTTGCTGCCAACAAATTACGATTCTCGGTGATGTCAGAGAGATTGAACTCCACTTGGTTCTCCGGAAGATAGAAGTGGGTGCTCCACTGACTCTGGATCATACTTGGGGTGCTCAATTGGGTAAGGAAGATATTGGGGTGCCTTCCCCACATACATACAACATGGAACTAGACACATGGAAAATAAGCCTTAAGGAAGTAGTGGATCTTTCCTTTAATTAATATTTGCATGCCATGTGACAGACACCAAAAATGTAAGAAGCAAATAAGAAAACTACACTTAATCTTAGCCAAAAGGCCAAGAAGCAATGCAAATAAGAAAATTGGTTCCATAAAGTTGTATATAAGTTAAAACAGGACAGGTAATAAAAATAATTATATTTTTGGAAAGAGCCTTGAACAAATACATAGAGACTCCATTATTCTCTTTCTTCCTTTTGGTCTTGCATTTCCCTAAGCTAACTCTCATTCCTCCTGAGTTCAAACAAAGACATTTGCTTCTCTAGGTGATTATACACAAATACTGGAAAAAGGAGAATAAGACATCGCATAATTTAGGATGTGTGTTCGGTCCTTGACCAACAAGCCAAAAGACCCTGCTTCATATTAATGGGATGTCAGCCACCCTATATTTCATTCGTTCATTTAATTTCTTGTCTTCATGAAGCTTAGACTTCAACACACAAAAACCTGTCCCTCAAAATGAGAAAACAAAGCCATTCTAAAGACAAAAACCATGGTAACAATAGTGAATTGATTGATTTTTGTTTTTGTAAAGGAAGAAAAAAGGGGAGTGGGGTGTGGGGAATACTCCCATCTGCTGGTTCATTCCCCAATGCAGAAAACAGCCAGGATTGAGGCAGGCTGAAACTGGGAACCAGGAACTCAATAAGATCTCTCACGTGGGTAGCAGGGAACCAACTATTTGAGCCATCACCTCTGCTGCCCAAGGTATGCATTAGTAGGCAGCTGTAATCAGTAGCAGAGTTGGGACTTGAACCAGACACTCCAATATGGGGTGCAGGCATCCTATGTGGCATCTTAAGCACTGTACTAAATGCCAGCCCCTTGCACAATAATTTAAAGCAGTAAACACACATATACACACTCACACATACTTACTCATTAAAAAACTATGTAACTTTGGACACACTACATGCAGGCTCTGTGTGGAAGCTGAGATGAGTAGCACAATCTTGTTTACAACGGCACATGTTGTGAAGAGGGCAACAGACAACTCAGGGCTTTTTTCTCTCAAAGTGGCAGTGTTGCTACTGATGTGTTTCTAAAGATCCCTGCAATGTTCAGAAGGGTAGACAACAAGCTCAAGTTTCACTTAGAGGTTGGGGGCAAGGAGTGACATAGGCACATCCGTGTGGAATGTAATAGGAAGTGTTTGTGCATGGTCATAGGCTCTGTGTATCCAATCTCCTCAATTTATAAAATGCAAAGAGAATTAAGACTCACAGAAAGCCTGGTTCCATATTAAGGGTTGACCAGCCAATCAGTGCTTGGTAACAACTTACAGGAGGAATAAATGTCACTAGAAATAAGGGTAAATAAAATAACAGAAAATAAAATTCTGTGGCAAGAAGTTTTTATTACCAAAAAAATAAAAAAAAAAAAAGGTTGCGGTCAGAATTGTGGCATAACTGGTTAAGTCTCCGCCAGTGAAACTGGTATCACATATGGACACTGGTTAGAGACCTGGGTGCTCCACTTCCAATCCAGCTCCCTGCTAACACACATGGAAAAGCAGTGGAAGATGACCCAATTGCTTGCACCCCTGTACACATGTGGGAGACCTGGTGGAAGCTCCTGGCTCCTGGCTTCAGATCAGCCCAGCTCAGGCCACAGGAGCCATTTGGGGAATAAATCAGCGATTAGAAGATAGTGCTCGCTCACTCTCTCTGTTTCTCTCTCTCTCCTCTCTCTGCCTTTCAAATGGATAAAAATACATATTTTTAAGAAAGATTTCTTTATTGTTATTTGAGGGATGGAGGGGAGGAGAGATAGAGGAAAAGAGAACAAGACCAAGAGAGAGAGGAGAGCAGGATAGAGAGAGAAGCACCTGTCTTCTTCTGGCTCACACACCAAAATGCATTCAGCAGTCAGGGATAGGCCAGGCTGAAGTCACCAGCCCAGAACTCAGTCCAGGTCTCACATGTTAGGGGTAAGAACACAACTACTTGAACCATCCCTTGCAGTCTCTCAGGATATACATTAGCAGGAAACTGGAATCAGGAGTTGAGAACTTGAACCCAAGCACTCTGATATGAGATATGGGCACCACAAGTAGCATCTCAACCATTTTACCACCACTGAAAGCAGTTCGATAAGATATTTAGGGGACCATCCGGGACCTGAGCAATCCCCAAGGAACCCAAGACTATGGTCACTACATGCTCTTCCCAGGAGAATATAGTTGGGTCCCAACGAACTAATTGCTCAAAGTGACTTGGATGGGACGGGATTTTCAGTGACTCTGGCAGGGAATCTTAGCACTATACTAGTAGTTCTCTTTCTACATTTGCTCTATATGGGACACTCATTTTCTTTATTAAAAATTGCTTAGTAATTTCTAAGATATATCTAATGAATATGAACTTGAACGATACTGTTACACAACCTCTTGATTTAGACTGGTACCAGCCTTTTCTGTATAAGATGCATGCTCAGTGCTTTTACCTCATTGGCCAACTCATCCCCATGAGTTACTGCAAGAACAGGTATGAAATCACCCAATTTCCCAAAATGAAGCAAGGGAGGTCCCAAGAGGGAAGCACCAGATATATAACTTGACCCCTTCAAGGATGATTCAGTGGAGTGGATTTTCCTGTACCCAGGTCCCTTCCCCATGCTACTTTTCCCTGGCTTGCTTTTCTTCAGTCAAAAGCAGTAATGACACTAACCCTTCTCTCACACAGAATGCACTGGTGGAAAACCCACATGCCATCAGGGCTGACATTGTCTGAGTTATAGTCTTAATAATTAGCTGTGAGATTGTGCTTTACTAAAGCACATGAAACCAATGCCAGTGTGACCCTACTTGGCTGTCTTTCCTTGTGGCTTCAAGTGGCACTGCTGGTTATGGTGATTAATGAGTTAATAATGAAGATGAAGGTTTTTGGTGCTTGAGTACAGGGTAGCTGTCCACCAAAATAGATTAGCCTGGTCCATCGGGTGGGACCCTGAGGGGAAACGCTGCTTTATGCTCCTCTGGGGATCTTATTTAGCACCAACCTCCACATCATAAGGATATATTAAGGGGAAAGCAATTTTGGCTTACTCTGAAACGCTGACTGCTCCAGCTGCCTGATCGTTTCAAGTTTGCAGAGCTGGCCCTGCCTCAAGGGAGGAAGCACAGAATGGGAACCGAGGTCTGGATTCTCAGCCTGTTCTGGAGCTAATTTACGATGTGACCTCAGAGAAATCTCTTCCATTTGATCATCGGTTTCCTCATGGGTGAAAGTATAAGACAAGGTGATCAACAAGGCCCCTTCCACAATCCTGTTATTCAACCCACCAAGTAAACTGCTAGTAACCAAAGCACAACTTCCCCTGGAGGAGTACTTGCTGTTGAATTAGCATCAAAGCCTTCAGCCCAAGGCTGTGTTCCCAACACGCCCAACAGAAGAACCACCTGCCTTCAAGTATTAAAATCTCAGAGTTTCAAAAACATCCAGATAGAAAGGATCTCACTCCCCAGACAAGGACCCTGCAATCAGTGTTTTTAACAAATACCCCAGGTGATTCTCATGGTCTCCCATGAGCGAAAACCCTGAGACTTGGAGGTGTACATGTGGAAATCATACAGATCTCATACTCACTGCTGTCAAGTGTGAGTGCACAAGAGAATTTCATGGGAGCCCCTAAAAACCCTGCCACTGCAGTGCCATGTCCGGAAATTCACATTGAGGGGCAGCCTGGGCCTCAGCAGTTTAGAGATGTCCCAGATGGTACGGAATCACAGGGTTGAAAACTCCTGCCTTGAACCCAAACTATGAGATTCTCACATCCACAGAAATGACACCTCCCTTGCAATGTCACAGACGTCCAATGAACATCCGAGGAACTTCTTAGGATTACCCTGGGTCATCCGGCACCTGGCAGAGATTCAGAATACCAATTCTTGCTTTCCATGCACCTGCATGAGGGCAGTGACCAGAGTTTCTTCATACGAAATGGGGAATTGCTCCTTTGTTGTTACCAGGAAGATGAGGCCCACACAATGTTCAGTGAATGCTAATTAGACTAACGTTTGGAATCAATAGGAGTTTTAGGAAATCACATGAATATTATCACAACCTCAAGGTACTTGGCAAATAATTTCCTACAAGTGTATTCTATTATCTTTATTCCATTTTAAAAAGCAGAATTTATAGTAACATCAACCACCATCTTTGGAGTTTCAGCTATATTTTCAGCGCAAATCTAGAACAAATAATTACCACTGCTAACCCTCATACCATCTGCAGAAAGCAGGAATTTTGTGCCATGTTTCTCAGATGAGGAAACTCGAGTTCAGAGACTTAAATGACAGCACAGGACAGAGGTCCTTGAGCACATCCATCAGTCTGCAGGCCCCATGCCATACCAACCCTGTAATTTATTTTGTAGGCTGTTTTACTTCTGAGTAGTAGAGTCTCTCCCTCTGTCCATCATATAATTCCATATAATTTACATGAAAGCTCTGTCACTGGAGTACTGTTTCTGGGGAAATCGTCAGCCCATGTCAGCCTTTTGAAATGGCCAGAGTGGGAGCTGGGGCCTGTCTGAGGGAGGCAGCATTGCATTTAAGTCATCAGTCTAAGTCTATTAAAAGAGAAGCTTCCATTTTGAAAGAGACTTTGACATTTTTAAAATACCTATTTGTCACCAACAATATCCTTTCAAAGCTTTTAAAATCCTATAAAACTAAAAAAATCAGTCACTACACATGGGATCCTACTTTCTGTGTCACAGCTCAAGCAGTGACATTTTACCACCTAAAGATGTCTTTGTGCAAATATGTGTGTATGCACATACACACATGCACACATATGTGCGTGTGTATGCTCATGTGTGTTTGGTTTGGAATACATGGATGGAGAGGGTCATAGGAACTAGGATGTTCAGACGAGGCAGCAGGCGCTCAAACAATGAAGCAGACATATGACAGAAATCAAAGGAGCCTCATCCAACCTTTCTTTCATCATTAAAAGGGAGGAAAGAAGCACAGTCAGCCCGTGCAGCCCAACTCACCTCCCGTAACCATAACACGGGCTGGGAATTAGCCTCTGCCTCTGAAAATGGAAAGTGGCTAAGAACGTGACTCCTGCCTTGGTTACTTATAACTTTCAGCCAGGCATTTAATTTCTCTATGCCTCAGTTTCCTCCAAGGACTGTTAGAAGCAGTAAAGGAACTAATAAATGTAAAACAAAATGTATGAGAAACAATAGCATCATTGTTATTGTTATTCCTAACTCAAAAATATTATTGGTCTGTTCCACTTCACCATCTGGGGAAACAGATTAAAGACATATTTCCTTGAATAGTCAAATTACAAAATTGCCCACCCCCATGTCTATAGATTGACAGAATAGGCAGTCGTCCTCCTGGGGGGGTTTCCTTATCCACAAACTCCCTGTGAACGATGTTTATAGGTTCTACTAATCCATTCTGGGGATTGCTCTAGTTTCTACTAATCTACCCTGGCAGGTCTTTCTTCCTCCAGCCATATTTTACTCTCAAGTTTCTCTTACAAAATGTATCACAGTTTATTCTAAGCTTTTACATAGTCTATTCCCTAAATTCTCCCCAAAATATCTTTGTGTCACATGGGATCCATGTTTAAGGAATAAGAAAGAATAAAGCAAAGAATGGATCACATTGCTTTTGAGGTTGCTCAAGGGATTTACCAACTACTAACCTGATCTCAGGTTGCTGTATCCCAGCTGGTAGCCTTCCAAGTGGAGGAGACATACAACCAATACTAATGCAAATCTCCTTCCTCTGAGACCAGATGGCTACACTCTGGTGCTCAGACAGAAGGTCCCTTCCTTACATCATGCCCACAGCCACCACAACCTGCTTTCTTTTCCAACTCAGAATGAGTGAAAGCAAGAACACTCATCTTCAGGAAATTCCCTGCTCTATCTTCCTCCTACAGGACCAAGACTGCTCACCTGGGACAGACAGAGCAAACGCTGTCTTGCTATTTCTTCCTGGAAGTTCCAGTTGATCAGTCTAAGATAGCACTTGTTGAGGGAACCAAGGGTCCAGCATAAATCCACATTTAGAAGGAGAAATTCTTGAAGTTCCAATCAGGAGAAAGATATACTCAGTTTACATAAAAAAAAGCCAGATGCTCAGGTCAGCAGCACAATAGGTGGTGTCTGTTTTACTGATAAGTAAGCAAAGGGACTCAGCAGTAATTTTGCAGAAGCTAATTAATGTTCCCCAGCTTCAGGAAACACTGTCACTGATCCAAAAACATCCATATTCCAATGAAAGAAAGGATAAAAATCTTCTTCTTTGGATACTCAAAGGGATGTAGTAAAGGCAAAATTAAATGTGCTTTATGAACTTCAAGGATTTAAGGCTATGAAAACATTAGGCATAATTAGCATGCTTGAGCCACAATTCTCCCATCTGAAAAAAACAGGGTTAATAACAGCTATGAGAAAATTGTGAGAATCAAATAGGACTTGATGTGTGACAGTCCCACACAGAGGGTAGGCACTATTGAATCCTTCACTCTGGCAGACATTAGCCATGTACCAGCTAAGTAACTTCAACTCTTAACCTATATGACCTGAGATAAGGCATTTCTGGGTCTGATAGTCTACGAGGCTGCAGCACCCTCTAACCAACCACACCTGCATTGTCTCTCCTGAGTGTTCTTTTCTGTTACAAATTACCCAGTCTTCAAGGATTAGCTGGGTCCCAGGTCCTCCTTGAAGTTGTAACTGAACAGTTAGAGTCCCACCACTTAGGGCTTGTCCATCTGTGGTAGGTGTTACATGCCATCTAATTTTATTTTCCGGGTTTTAAGATGGTGTTGCTGATTTTAGGATCAACCCATGGTTTCCCCAGTGACAATCCAAATATTGCATCATTTTCTTTATCCAGAGAAGCAATAAGTTGTAACAGAAAGAGCATAGACATTTTCTTCAGAGAATCATGAGCTCACCTTTTGCTTCTACCACTTGTTAGTAATAATATTTGGAGCAACATTATATCTATGCATCAGTTTCTTCACAATTACTACATGTGGCATGAGAGGAGAACTTCAAAATTTATTCCAATATCCCTTTTCTCCAGCAGCAAGCAATGCAGTGAAGATACCATTGAATGAGAATCTATATTCACATAGATTTTCACAGACTGGAGAAAAGGATGAAAGGGAATCCTCCATAGCACCATGGCATCTGTCCCTCACTTAGATGCCTCAGCATACAGGACCCTGGACCAATTTTTTAAGGGAGCAGAAGACCATTTGGGAGGGTCGAAAATCATAAGATGCATAGCCTGACATTAAGAATTGGAAAAATCTTTCAAGAAACCTCAGTTTAAGACTTATTATGCCACCACAAGAGAAAGGAACAAGTGCTCATGGAGAAACTCGACAGAATGAAAGATGGAATATCAGGGGTGACCTGGATGGAACACAGAAATCGGGTGCTTGTAAGGGTGACTGTTTCATGCAGAGTAGGGGCTGAGACACAGAGCCCTCTAGTACCCCATACATAGCAGAGGACACTGCTTGGGACCAATGGCTAGGATCCCCATTTGAAATGAAGAAATACTAAGCATGCTTGCCTTGGCCTGAACATTCTAGATGTCAAAGCAATTACCAAGTTGTCTAAAACAGCCAGGCTGCTATGAGGAACCAAGTTGTCCTAACATTTTTGTAAGGTAATCCCTCAAGTTCTGAATGGATTTGAGTTATCTCTAGCTACCTGGTATCTGCAAGTAACTGTTTAGCAAATTAGTGCAGAGGGAGGTTTTAGGAAGAAGATAATGAATAGGCATTTTTCAAAGAATGAAATTTAAATAGTCAACAGACACATGAAAAAATCCTCAGGATCACTAGTCATCAATGATATGCAAATAAATACCTCAATGAGGTAGCTGTTATACAGATATAGAAAAATCAGTAAATACTAGCAAGAACATGGGGGGGAAAGTACCTTAATACACTGTTGGTGAGAATGTAAACTGGTAAAGTCATTGTGGAAGATAGTATGGAGAATCCTCAGAAATCTGAAAATAGATCTACCATGTGATCCAGCCATCTCACTCCTAGGAATTTACCCAAACAAAATTACATCAGCATGTGAAAGAATTGTCTATTTTATTGCAACTCAATTCACAATAGCTAAGTTATGGCCTCAACCCAGATGCCCATCAGCTGATGACTGGATAAAGAAAATGTTGTTTATATACACTACGGAATTCTACTCAGCCATAAAAAAGAATGAAATTCTGTTGTTTGCAACAAAATGGATTTAACTGGAAATTATTATACTTAGTGAAATTTGCCAGCCCCCAAAAGACAAATACTATATGTTTTCCCTGTGGTAACTAAGAGTACAAAAAGATGTAATATATATGAGTGATATTGACATTTTGAGATTTTTATTACTGTTTACAGCCCTTGTTTCTACTGTTTAGGAAGAATATTTTATTTTTGTTTTCTTCTTTTTCTTATTATTTATTGACTTCTTAGTGGAGGGTTAAGCTTAGGACTATCAAACTGAAAGTATGTCATTGTAAAAATTAAAAGAAAGAATAAGAAAGTAAGGAGGATGGGAGCATGGGCAGAAGGGAGGATAGGGTAGAAAATATCACTATGCTCCTAAATGTGTTTATATGAAATACATAAGATCTGTTCACCTTATATAAATGAAAATTTAACTACAAAAAAGGATGACAATGCCTCTTCTGCAATCACAGTAGATAGATCCTGAAGCAATTTTTCAAATAATATTATAAATTCCAATGTGTGCGTTCTACACAGATGGCAGAAGCTTATAGGGAGACAGTCTTATAAGCTGTTATAAGGATAAATGAAATACCAAATGTGAAAGCCCAGCATAAATGTTGATTCTTTCACTAGCACCTCCCTTATCTCCACAGTCCTCAGAATTATATCATATACGTTGGAAAGCCTCTAGCACTCTGTCTACAGTTGTAAGTGATGTGAAACTAGAAGGTGAAGAGGAGGTAAACGGTTGCCTCTGCTCAAAAGGACCTCAGAGATGACGCCATGCAACCATTCAGCTCTACAAAGGGGGAAACTGATGTCCAGAAGAACCAATGAGGCAGCCCATGGCTGCTTAAAGCGTGATTTAGTGCATGGATGGGCATTCACTCTACACCACCATGATTTAGTGCATGGATGGGCATTCACTCTACACCACCATTTGACTTCAACCTACTCTTCTCATATGTAACTCATGCGATCTTCAGCTTCTCATGCTGTGCACAGGACCAAGGACAAGAACTTAGATTTCAGCTGCTGATACACGCCTTCTCATAACATTAGGCTGCCCTCTCTGACCCATTCCTCAGGAGCAGTTTGGTGACTGGTGGGTTTAGAGAGGACTTCTGCAAACCATTAATCAGGAGATATGTTGTTTCAGGAGTGCAACACACTCCTCAAAGATCAGGAAACGGCAACGGTTTCTGTCGCATCAGCTTGGCTGGCTTGGAGTAGAGGCACCAGACTTTCCTTTCTGATATCTTCTGGTTAGGACAAGGATCTGAGAGTGCGAGGTCAGAAGGGAGGCCACAGGCATCCTTAAGCAGACACAGCCCCTCTTGCTGTGACTTATCTGCCAGAAGGGGATGTTACAAAGGCATAAGACCCTAATAAGTTGACTTAAGTTAATCAAAAGAGAGATTACCCTCAGAAGCCTGACCTATTGGATATGAGACGGTAAAAGAGGGCTTAGATCTTTCCTGAGTTCAGAGACTCCTCCCTGTCTACAAGGAACATCAGTTCTGCCCGTGGGCTTTAGTTCCTGGTCATCATCTTCCCTTCCAACTTCTGACTGCCTGGCCCAGGAACTGTGGATTTGATTGGCCAGTCTCACAATTGCAGAAGCCAATTCCTTGCAGCACCAATCTACTGCTCTTATACAGAAACAAACAGAAAGTACAATGGCAAGAAAGATAGGGTAATTGAGTTAAATAAGAACAAAAAAGGAATGAGTTAAATGCTCAATAAAATATTTGCTTGTGCAGACAAGATACAAAATATCTATGATAGATATGGATAGAGGGGAGGCAGTTATTTCTTCCTGATTGAACTCAATCCAAGAAGCCCATAAGTGGACACTTTTGGTACCACTCAATTGCCTTGAATCCCCTTGCCAGTACGTGTTGCCTACCCTTCAATTTCTGTGTGCTATGATCCTCTCCGTCTGCTACTGTGACCTTCTTCAGGGGATCATCCTTAGGCAATGGTAGCCAAAATACCTACAAGAAAAGGAACAAATGTCTAGGGGGCTGATTCTTACTGGGGATAATCTGTAATCAATGCTTAGATGGTGCTGGGCTGTAAACACCAAGATTCCTTGCCCCAGACTAAATTCTGAGGAGTTATTTATGCTCCAGGGCTCCCTGTGGGTCCAATTTAGGCTAAGACTTCATTGAAGTTACAGTCTTCCTTTCTTTCTCTTCACTATCTTGCCCTTCCATTCTCTTACTAGTTCCTTGTGGCTTTTCCGTAGAAAATTGCTTACACTCAGATCCTAGGCTTGGGGTCTGTTTCTGGAAGAATTCAATATCAAATGGGCCCTCCCCTCCCAGCACCCCTCTTATGTACACTGAGCATACTTTGCAAGTTCAGGAAATGTGTGTAACGTTTCAAAGCCGCTCTAGATATTTTGGACAAAATCATTAGTTCCAAAACTTTCTTCAGTAACAGAAACTACCTTTTAGATGAAGTAAAATCTTACTCAGAATCAAGTATATTAAACAGTTCCAAGTCACCTGCTTGGTTGACAGATGGAGATATCTGAAGCCCAGTTGCTTTTCATTCCCACTGTGCTACAATTGCTCCAAGGCACCTGTTGGGGACCTAAAGTGTTTTTGAAATACTACTGGCAAGCAAGCATCTTTGGTGACTTCCAGGTTACCTCCAAACCCAATTCCAATGCTCCATGTTGTTCTTCTTAATTTGATTTGTGCTGTTTTTAGAAGAAAAGCAAACAGGTCTCTTATCCTCTTAGTTTCAAGTGACCACTACTTTCTTTCCTCATATAATCCCAAGCCCTTGACAGCTTCCCATCTTACCATCTTGCCATGGTCCACTATTAATTTCAAGAGACCAAGCAAGTTGCAATCCCCTTTCATTTCAATTTAGGTCTCATTCATCACAATACCAAAAGCAACCACAAGTCTTAATAAATGCCCAATGGCATTGACAGTCTGAATTCAGCAGTAGTGAGTACCCCTATTCTGGGACAATTCTACCTTTCTGTAAACAAGAATCCATCATCCTTTATTTCTCCAAATAATCCCATTCAAAAAAAGTGCATTGAAAACTTCAAAGAAGATCAACTAATCCACCAGTTAATTGCTTTAGAAATATAGTTGGAGAGAGCTATAAATGAAATGATCAGACTCCTTGTCTTCAAGAGTAATAATGGGCTTGACACATAACTATTTACAAAATAATTCACACTTCTTATTTCATTTCCTTATTTATATAAGAAATATTTTTTTTGCCTCAAGACTTGAAAAACTCATATCTAAACCTCAAAATCCAAATGGGCATTCACAATGTTTAACCAGGTTTGCCTAGAACAGGCATCATGGAGAAGACATGGACCATAATGGACATCATGGAGACCATTTGTATTGGAATAGAAAGGGGTTGCTGAGTCATTCGGTTAACTCAAAAGCCTTGGATTTTTAAAAACCCTTCCCACTGCACTTGCCTGAAGGATAAGGCACAGTGTGCTTTTAAGAAATCTGTTGAAGATTGATGGTGAAAGTGATTGAGCACCTCTCTAGCACTTGTGTACATTGGTGGTGTTGCAAAAGGAACAGACCTATAACCTTTGGAATACAGCAGACACAGACACCAAGACTTAACAGTTTTAAAGTTATATCATTGCAGAATAAGAAGAAATATTAGAGCATCATTATAGGTGACCCTGTGCCTGGCTATGAGACTGCCTGCCTAGCCCATGTAGGAGGTTAAGAGGGCATGGCACACCAAGTCTCCCAGGAAAGACCCAGGTCGGAGGCTCAGCACACTGGGACCAACATGTGACCTGACTGCTGGCAGGCAGCAGAAGCCCCAGGCACATTTCTCCCTCCCCCACTTTCTGTTGAAGGGCATTGTAATTGTAAACTAGGTAAACAGCTCCAGGGTGAAACCCAGACTCATAAAGACCACCTGGAAGGCTACTTAGGCTACATGACCTTCAAGCTGATTGGAGAAGCATAGAGGCACCAGTATCTGCTTTGTTCTATAGAATTAGTGTTGCTACCCTGAACTAACTACTCTTCTTTGCCTGTCCTTTAAAAGATTGTGCCTGTTTGTTAATAATTGGACATGTTCATCCAAACTGTTTCCAGTGCTTCTTGTGCTTCTTATTGAAGAATGACGTTGCCCCACCATCTCAACAGTGTGTGGGTCTCGCAGGACAAGCCCACAGATCATCCCAATTACAAGGAAGCCTACAGTTGCTGTAGATAGACAGGAACACAGTGAGATGTGAGCCATGAGGAAGCCTGGGAGACCAGAAGGGAAGTCAGGCCATAAAACAACCTGGAACCTATCAAAGCCAGTGACCCTCTCTAGAGGCTTTTTTAACTCCCTCATGAGGAAGTATTATCATTCAATATTTGAATGACTTCTGTAAGAAGCTCTGACCTGAGATAAAGAGAGAAACAGCTTAGGGGATCAGATGAACCTGTGTTTTCCCATAGCATGCCAATATGCGACCTTGGCAAGGTGACTTAATATTTCTAAGCAGTCACTTCACATGAAAATGGAAGTAATGTCTAATAATATAGTGACAGCTAACTTTTCTAACATAATTTTCTGTTATCAGACAGGTGGTCAAAAATGTCAGTCTCAGGCCGGCACCGTGGCTCACTTGGTTAATCCTCCACCTGTGGTGCTGGAATCCCAAAGGGGGCCGGGTTCTAGTCCTGGTTGCTCCTCTCCCAGTCCAGCTCTCTGCTGTGGCTCAGGAGGGCAGTGGAGGATGGCCCAAGTGCTTGGGTCCCTGCACCTGCATGGGAGACCAGGAAGAGGAAACTGGCTCCTGGCTTTGGATCGACACAGTGCCGGATGTAGTGGACGTTTGGGGAGTGAACCAATGGAAGGAAGACCTTTCTTTATTTCTCTCTGTCTATAACTCTACCAGTCAAATAAATAAATTAAAAAAATGTCAGTCTCTGTGTTAGCTTGATCTGTTCGAACAAAATACCATGGATTGTGTGGCTTAAGCAATAGATATTTCCTCACAGTTCTGGGGATAGTTAGTACAGATTTTAAGTATCAGCTGATTTGGCTCCTGGTGATAATTGAGTCCTCAAATACTGAGGAGAGCAAAATCTCTTCCTCCACTTATGAAACCATTAATCCTTTCCTGGGGACCCATCCTTTATAACTTTATCTAAGCCTAATTAGCTCACAAGAGCCTCATCTTCATAAATCAACACTTTTTGGGGTTAGGATTTCAACATAGACTTGAGATGGGTACCGTGTATTCTACAGCAGTACCATTTTTTCCTCTCCTCCCTTCATATATAATGTGATTTACAAACATATATAAATGCATATAGATATTTTTATATGTATATATAAAATCTCTTATGTGAAAATACCAATTGCAAGGCATCTATTATCTTTATTTTATGGGAATAACAATCATGGATTCTACTGCATGATGCCTACTCCCTCTGATAGTGTATGACACACAAATTATAAAACAATTATATAAATCATTAAAGAATTATATTAACAAATTGTATAACACTCACAATTATATACTTAATTGCTCAAATTGTGTTTTGAGTTAGCTGCACATTATTGTCATCATCTTTTTGTGTGGATGTATTTGACCAAATGTTTTGAGTAACTTGGTCTGTACACTTGCACTTTTAAAATTATATTTATATATCTAAAAGACAGAGGGAGAGACATAGACAAACAGAGTTCCCTTCTACTGATTCACTTCCCAAATGCTCACAAAGGCCTGGAGCCAGGAGTTCAATCACAGTCTTCCTCTTGGGTGGCTCTACTAATTGAGCCATCACGTTGCCTCTTGGAATGCACTTTAGCCAGAACATAGAATCAGGAGCAGTGCCAGAACCCAAGCCCAGGCACTCCAATACAAAATATAGGCATCCCAATCACTGACTTAACCACTAAGCTGGACACTCACCCTTATACAGTTGTAATTTTTTTTAAATTTTTTTTTGACAGGCAAAGTGGACAGTGAGAGAGAGAGACAGAGAGAAAGGTCTTCCTTTGCTGTTGGTTTACCCTCCAATGGCCGCCACAGCCAGCACGCAGCAGCTGCCGCACCGCGCTGATCTGAAGGCAGGAGCCAGGTGCCTCTCCTGGTCTCCCATGGGGTGCAGAGCCCAAGCACTTGGGTCATGTTCCACTGCACTCCCGGGCCACAGCAGAGAGCTGGCCTAGAAGAGAAGCACCCAGGACAGAATCCGGCACCCCAACAGGGACTAGAACCTGGTGTGCCAGCACCGCTAGGCAGAGGATTAGCCTATTGAGCCACAGCGCTGGCTACAGTTGTAATTTTAAATCCAGTTCTACCACTAAGAGTCTGTGATGTTTTAGGCTAGTCAATTAAAAAGAGTCTCAGCTATGTGGTTGAAATAAAGATTCCACCAAATGATCTTCCATTTCCCTTCAGGCCCATTTCCAAAAACTGGTACAGGTAAGTGCAACAAGGGTCCTGGAGGAGAGAACCATCTGCCCTGGAGTAGAGATGTTTTCTGTAGGGTGATAATTTTTCAGCCTACTATTCCCATACCATCCAAATGAAAACTCACTCAGCCCACAAAGAAAGTCCAGCATTTTTAACAAGCAATGGGGAAGATAGTACATACACAGATCCATTACTTATACGAATATATTTACTTGTGTTGAAAAGGTCATGTTATTAAGATAAACTTATTTATGTTTGATCTGATCAATAAATCCAAAGAAAATTCCTCCTTCTATCCTTAAGCTGGCTTATTTTCATGACATTTTAATGCTTTCTGATCATTCCAAGTGACACCATCATCTCACTAGCTTACAGACCATAAATTCAGAGTTGTGTAGAGCAGCTGTGTGTTCTATGATTACAGCATAATGGACAAATGGCCCCACACTTCCTCCACCTACTCATCTCTCCCATGTAAATAGCACCAAATCTTTCCACCCATGATGCCTTGCATAAGCACACACTTAGAAGGTTCCCATTGCCTATTTAGTACAAAACAAAACTTCTTCCATTGAGGCTTGCAAGATCCTCCTTAAAATCCTAGAGCTCCAGCTTGTGCCAGGCACTATGTCAGTTGGAGAATAAATGGGTCAATGAAGTCCAGTCAGTCCCTACTTCAAGAAGCAAAATTCTCAGTGAGAATATGAAGAAGTAAACAAATCATTGGAGAATGCTCATACTGTGCTCTAAGGGCTGCCACAGGAAAAATATTTGATGGAAGGAGTGCTGTGGGGGACACAGGAACAGAATGACTCAACCTGATGGTGTCATTGGGGAGGCCATCAGCAAAGTCACTTCTATCTGACCGAGGAGGCAAAGTCACAGAGATGGATGGGAGCTGAGAATGTCCCACTATTTCCTGCCTTCATATATCTGTTCATGTGGCTCTCTGCCTGGAATTCATCTCCTCCCTTCTCCCAGACACATCTTTCCTAACACAAATCCAGTAACACATCTTTCCAACTTTCCCTTAAGTACCATAATGAGGCATGGCTCACAGCAGGCTAATGGTGGCTCTGTTAAGCTCTCATTTTCTGTTCTATTCTATTTACACATGTATATAGGCTCCCTGCTTCATTCATCTCCTTAGCTCCTACAGTCCTAGGTACAATGCATTCCATCTAGTAGGCAATCAATAAACAGCAGCTGAATTGAATTATATTCAGCATCAATCTTTGTTTAAAGACAGCAGGTGAGGTTCATTCTCTGACAAGGCATGGAGAAAAATTTACAACACAGACCATTTTCTAACCTCCAATGATCCAAAACTTGGGACTTTCCACTTTAATTTCCTCTCCATGAACCAGACTCCTGTGGACTACACTAATCCATAACCTTGAAATGTGTGCTCCCAGGTTTTGCTTTGTTCCTCCCATTGATTCTGTCACTTCCTTCACACATAAAGATCCTATACTTTTCTCCTGTCTTTTCAAGCTTAGTTCTGCTTCTTTCCCTGCATCATCCTCCTCTCGGTAAGTTCTGGATTGGTTTCACCTGTTCTTGTTCATTTTGCTGCGCTCTCTCCCCTCTTCTGGCATTACTCCCTACAAAAATGCCCATTTATCCAAACTGTATTTTTCCATCTCCCTTTCCCTTGGAAGCTAATCAGATGAAGTATTGGAACCTAACCCTCCATCAATGCTGTCACCAGAGTGTAGGCAATCCTTTGAAATTGCTTTCCTCAACACAAGCTGGTAGAATGCTCTCTAAAGAAGAGGACTTAAGGAAGTCCAAAGTCAATATGTAAGACACAAAAAAGAGCACTAGAGAAAAGTGAAGGCTCTGGTACCAACAGAGGCAGCAAGTATTAAACATAGCACAACTTCTAGAAAGATGAACATAAAACACTTATACGAAAGTGTTATTGAGCTCATTTCCTATTAGGTGATATATCATGTCCAACACTCAGCAAATTATTATAAGGCCTGCTAACAAAAGGCAAGAAATATTAGTGAAAAGAGTGAAAGCAAGCATCATCATGAGATGTAAATTAAACAGATATTGGAATTATCATGCAGGAAATTTAAAATAACCGATTAACATATTAAGGAATCTAGTGGGGGAAAAAGACAACAGGCAAAACCAGATAAGTGATGTAAACAGATTGACAGACTTTCTAAGTATGAAGCAAAATTGAATGCTTAAAATCAAAAATATTAATAAAAATTAAGAATTTAATTGGTGGATTCATCAACAGACAGGACATGAATGAAGCAAGAATCCGTGATCTTGAAGACAGGTCCCCAGAAGCTTCCCACAGTGAAATGAAAAGAAAGAACATGAATAAAAATAGGAGAACAGAACATCCAAGAAGTGTGGGACAATTTAAAATAATGTGATATATAACTGAAATACTAGAAGGGGAGCAGAAGTATTAAAGAAAGTTCATTGGAAAGAAGGCAAATTACATAGGTCTGAAACTTGTATCTACGCACACAAAAAAAGGAAAAGTGTCAGAGAATTTGAAAAAAAAGTAAAATCTTTATTTTTACGTATTTAATTGACCTAAAACTTAACTCTATGAAATGAAAGTAACAATAGATGGCTAATAATGTCATATACTTGTGAATATGTGAAATGAGTGGCAGCAATGCTACAAGGGATCTGAGACAATATATTGGGAATCTTCTCTAATCAGTGACCTGCGCACCATGCTTGAAGCAGGACAGTGCTACATAAACATAGACTCAGGTTATTTTAAAAGTATACAGTAAACTAACAAAATCATTTAAATGCTTAGAGGATTATAATCAATTTAGTACAAGAACAGATAAAATGAAATTATCAAAAATGCTATACACAAAACCAGAGTAAAGGACAGGCATTGTGGTGCAGTTGGTTAAGCCACTGCTTTGGATTCCCACATCCCATAGCAGAATAGCTTCAAGCAGAATAGCTTGAGCCTTGGCTCAAGTCCTGGCTCCTCCATTTCTGATCCAGCTTCCTGCTAATGTACCAGGGAAGGTAGTGGAAAATGGCTCAGTTATTTGGGTTCCTTCCACCAACATGTAGTTGCAGATGGAATTCCTGGCTCTTGGCTTTGGTCTGGTCCAGCTCTGGTTGATGCAGAGATTCGAGGAGCAAACAAGCAGATTAAAGTGCACTTTCTCTCTATGTGTATGATCTACCTTCTAAATAAATATTTTATAAAAGAAGAGGCCGGCACCACGGCTCACTGGGATGATCCTCTGCCTGTGGCGCCAGCACCCTGGGTTCTAGTCCCGGTTGGGGTGCCAGAATCTGTCCCGGTTGCTCCTCTTCCAGTCCAGCTCTCTGCTGTGGCCTGGGAGGGCAGTGGAGGATGGCCCAGGTACTTGGGCCCTGCACCCACATGGGATACCCAGAGGAGGCGCCTGGCTCCTGGCTTCAGATTGGTGCAGCGCGCCGGCTGTAGTGGCCATTTAGGGGGTGAGCCAACGGAAGGAAGACCTTTCTCTCTGTCTGTCTCTCTCTCACTGTCTAAATTATGCCTGTCAAAAAAAAAAAAAAAAAAGAGAGAGAGAAGAAGAAAGGAAGAAATGAAAGAGGGGAATGAGGAAGAGGAGACAATAGTTACAATAATGATGATAACCTATTTAACAAAATTATCTAAGAGATAAAACTATTTTTAAGAAACAAAAGACAGATAGAAAGACCCCAAATAGCTAAAGCAGTCATAAACACCAAAAACAAAGCTAGAGACGTCACAATACCAATTTAAAGACATACTACAAGGCAGTTAGAATAAAACAGTCTGGCACTGGCACAGAAACAGATATGTAGATATATATGGAACGGAATAGAAACTCCACAAATAAATCCATCCATCTACAATCAACTTTGTCTTTGACAAAGGAGCAAAAATCAACTCCTGGAGCCAACACAGTCTCTTCAACAAACGGTGCCGGGAAAACAGGATCTTCACATGTGAAGTATAAAGAAACACCCCTACCTCACATCTTACACAAAAATCCACTCAAAATGGATCAGAGACCTAAATCTGTGATGTGATACCATCAAATTAATAAAGAATATGGGGAAAACCCTAGAAGACACTAGCATAGGAAAAGATTTCTTGGAAAAGACACCAGGAGCACAGGCAATCAAACCCAAAATTAACAAGTGGGGTTACACCAAACTGAGAAGCTTCTGCACTGCAAAAGAAGCAATCAGCAAAGTGAAGAAGCAACTGACAGAATGGGAGAAAATATTTGTAAACAATGCAAGTGACAAAGGTTTAACTTCCAGAATGTATAAAGAACTCAAGAGACTCAACAACAACAAAACAATCCAATTAAGAAATGGACAAAGGACCTGAATAGACATTTTAAATAGAGGAAATTCAAATGACCAATAGACACATGAAAAAGTACTTAGAATACTAGCCATCAGAGAAATGCAAATCAAAACTACAATGAGGTTTCATCTCACCCCAGTTAGAGTGACTCTCATACAGGAATCAAAAACAATAGATGCTGTTAAGGTATAGGGAGAAGGGAATCTTAATCCACTGTTGGTTAGAATGTAAACTGGTACAGCCTCTGTGGAAAATAGTATGAAGATATCTCAGATAGCTGAATACAGATGTACCATATGATCCAGCCATCCCACTCCTAGGAATTTATCCAAAGGAAAAGAAATCAGCATATGAAAGAGTGATCTGTACCTCCATGTTCATTTCAGGTCAATTTACAATAGCTAAGATATGGAATCAACCCAGATTTCCATCAACTGAAGACTGGATAAAGAAATTATAATATATATACACTAGAGAATACTACACAGTGGTAAAAAATAATGAAATCCTGTTATTTGCAACAAAATGGATTCAAACAGAAATCATTATACTTAGTGAAATAAGCTAGTCACAAACAGACAGGGGCCGGCACCATGGCTCACTTGGTTAATCCTCCGCCTGCGACACCAGCATCTCATATGGGCACTGGGTTCTAGTCCTGGTTGCTCCTCTTCTAGTCCAGCTCTCTGCTGTGGCCTGGGATGGCAGTGGAGGATGGCCCAAGAGCTTGGGCCCCTGAACCCGCATGGAAGACCCTGAAGAAGCACCTAGTTCCTGGCTTCAGATCGGCACAGCTCCTGCCATAGTGGCCATTTGGGGAGTGAACCAACAGAAGGAAGACTTCTCTCTCTCTCTCTCTCTCTCTCTCTCTCTAGAAATAAAAAAAAAAAAACAGACAAATACCATATGGTCTCTGATTTGTGGTAACTAACAGAGTACTGAAAAGATGGCCAGTGCCGCAGCTCACTGGGCTGATCCTCTGCCTGCGGCGCCGGCACCCCAGGTTCTAGTCCCAGTTGGGGTGCCAGATTCTGTCCTGGTTGCTCCTCTTCCAGTTCAGCTCTCTGCTGTGGCCTGGGAGGGCAGTGGAGGATGGCCCAGGTGCTTGGGCCCTGCACCCGCATGGGAGACCTGGGGGAGGCTCCTGGCTCCTGGCTTTGGATAGGTGCAGCGCACCAGCTATAGCAACCATTGGGGGGGGGGGGTGAACCAACAGAAGGAAGACCTTTCTCTCTGTCTCTCTCATTGTCTAACTCTACTTGTTTAAAAAAAAAAAAAAAAAAAAAAAAAACAAGATAATCTATAGGAGTTAAACTAATCTTGATTATTGGGGAACAGTGATTTTCTTGTTGTTTGTTGTTGTTGTTGTTGTTGTTCTTTACTTATTTTTTCTTCATTCTAACTGATGAACTCTCTACTTAGTGTAGAGTTTATCTTATGAGTATAAAATTTAACTAAAAATTGATCTTTGTAAAAAATAAGAATGGGAAAGTAAAAGGGTAGGGGAAAAAATGTGGGAGTATGGGTAGAAGTGAGTTGAGGGAGGAAGAAGCATCATATCCCAAATTTGTATATATTAAATGCATGAAATTATATTCCACAAATAAATACAATGAAAAAGAAAATACAAAACAGATTGCCAGACTGGATGAAACAGCAACTACACCACAATTTCTTTATTCTCTCACTGATGTAATTGGGACTAATCTAATCTTGGAACTATTATGGACGTGTTCTGATCTGTTTCTATTTTGTTCGTGATTCTCTTTGACCTTCAGTTTAGGAAGTCTCTTGACACCCATCTTCACAATCACTAATTTTTTTCTTCATTTGTGTCCCATATATTGATGAGTCCAGATGAATTTCAGATACTTAAAACTTCATCAACATTTGGAATTAATTTTTAAAATTTTTTAACTATTCTACAGCTTTGAAGTGGTATATCTTGGAATTTTAAATTGTATATTCTCAGAGCTGACACTGTGGCATAGCGGGTAAAGCTGCTGTCTACAGTGCTGGCATCCCATATGGGTGCCAGTTCGAGTCCCTGCTGCTCCACTCCTGATCCAGCTCTCTGCTATGGCCTGGGAAAGCAGTGGAACATAGCCGAAGTCCTTGGGCCCCTGCACCTGTGTGGGAAGCCCAGAGAAAGCTTCTGGTTCCTGGCTTAGATCAGTACAGCTCCAGCCCTGAGGCCATCTGGGAAGTGAACCAGCAGATGGAAGACTGACCGACCAACCTCCCTCCCTCTCTTTCTCTCTCTTCCTCTGCCTCTCTGTAACTCTGCCGTTCAAATAATAATTAAATAAATCTTAAAAAAATACAAAACACCCACGAACTATAAAATTTAAAAATAAATGAATTACATATCCTCTGTGGCAAATTATGTTGAACCTCTTTTTATGTGCTTACTAGTAATTTCTATATCTTTTTAGTGCTGTACCTCTTAAAACCTTTACATATATTTTCTTTATTTGAGAGACAGAGATAGGGAGTTCCTATGTATTGGTTTGTTCCCCAAATTCCTTTAGTCACCCCCACCCACCCACCTACTCCCCAGGCAGGACTGAAGCCAGGAGTCTGGAATCCAATCCAGGTCTTCTACATGGGCAGTAGAAACCCAAGCACTTGAGTCATCACCATTGCCTCCCAGGGTCTGCAACATTATGAAGGTGGAATCAGGAGCTGTATCCCTAGTATCTTATATAGGTACTCTGATTTGGAATGTGAGTATCTCAACTGGCTTCTTAACCCCACTCCTGTAGACTGGTTACCTGTTTGCTGTCTGTCACTCCAATTAGTATGCAAGCTCCAAAAGCAGCTGAATTAATATTATTCACACCTGCACTCTAGTGTCTAGAACTGGGGTCTTATGGACTAAATCCATACCACTTCGCATTGCTACAGATTTATAAGATAATGATTGTTTTTAGGGTCAACATTTATAATCATAAATTTGATTAGAACACTAATGTTAAACTCCAATTAAGTGTCTTAGTTCATTCAGGTTAAAATAGTTATAGAGGCCAGTAAGTTCAAGACCAAGGCAACAGCAGACTGGGTGACCGAGGAGAGCTTGCTCTCTGCATTAAAAATGACACCTTTTTGATGCATTTGCAAATGCAGAAGGGATGACCAGTTGCTCAGGCCTCCCTAAAGACACGAATCTCATGCAAGGGAGCTTATTAGTGACGTAATAAGTTCCCAAAGGCCCTACATCTTAATACCATTGCAGAGGATTAGATTCTAAAGCAACAATTTGGGGGAATAACAAATATTCAGTTCAGAGGACCCCAGAAAGTCATTTTTTTCTTCTCATTAGAACTTTTTAATTTAAATAGGGTTATACATTCAGTTTTATCAATTAAAAATTTTAGAAAATAAGTATTTAGCATCCAGATCAAGACGCTGATTGGGATGCCCACATCTCATAAGAGAGAACTCAGGTTGGAGTTCTGGCTCCTCTTCTAGTTGCAGTTTCCCACAAATCTACACCCTAGTCGGCAGCAGAGGATGGCTCAAGTAGTTGGCTACCTGTCGCCAAAGTGAGAAATATCGATTGAATTCTTTGTTCTGGGCTTCAATTTGGCCCAGCCTCAGATGTTTAGGGCATTTGGGAAATGAACCAGCAGTTAGGAGCCTTGTGCATTTCTCTGTCTCATTTTATCACTGTCTTTCAAGTAAAATAAATAAAAATTTTAAATACTGGGACTTTTTAGACATCTATTTTCCATCTCATTGCGTATATTTGACCATATGAGAGAGAGAGAGAAAGGAAGAGAAAGCTGATCTCTTCTCTTTTCTAACTGACCCACTCCCACAATACTGGCCTTAATTAATCATGAGGGCAGTGCTCCCAAAACCTGGTGACTGTGTAAGGGGCCGGTGCTGTGGTGTAGCAGGTAAAGCCTCAGCCTCCAGTGTCAGTATCCCATATGGATGCCAGTAGAGTCCCAGCCACTCCACTTCCCATCTAGCTCTCTGCTGTGGCCTGGGAAATTAATAGAAGATGACCCAAGTTCTTGGGCTCCTGCACCAGCGTGGGAGACCTGGAAGAAGCTCCTGGCTCAGATCATCGCAGCTCCGGCCATTGTGGCCATCTGGAGAATGAACCAGCAGAAGGAAGACCTCTTTCTCTCTGTCCCCTTCCTCCCTCCCTCCCTCCTTTTCTCTCTCTCTGCGTAACTCCGAATTTCAAATAAATAAATGTTTAAAAGAAATACCCCATTTCTCAAAACTGTCACAATGACATTTAAATTTCAACATGAGTTTTGACGGAGATGTTCAAATCATAGGACATACCAAAATAAGTTTGTGGTGCCTGAATGATGAGATCCGTGTTCCAATAATGGGCAGCACACTACCTTTGTCATACACAGACAGAAAATAGATGCACACAGTGGGTTTTCCTGTAAGCAAAAATGCCATGTCATGTTCCAACATTGTGCTTTGAACATCCAGGCTACATTAGTAAAACCCAAGTATTTTGTGTGAATTTCCTACTCCAATCATAAAATAAAGAATCTTGCATGAAGATCAAGGAATTATGAAGAATAAATCCAAGAAAGAGGAACATACAATAGCCCTTTTCCAGCTACAAATGTGAAGTCAAGGCCAGGCTGACACTTTCTGTAGAAAGACCTTCCTCACTTCCCACAGTAGACACCTAATGCTCCTCCTATAGTTGGCACAGTCCTGTGTTTGAAATTCAGATGTATGTCAACGAGATCTCCTCACACGTCAATCTTCTCTATCAGAATGATTCATCAGGGCAGAAACAATGCCTCTTCCATCTCTGGGTTTCCAGAGCCACTGCAGGCCTTCTATGTGGAGACATGAGCAGATGGGTAAAGAGTGAGTGTGTGATAATTAGAGCTAAAAAAGACCGTCTTCATGGTGAAGGGGAAAACAAGCCCAGAAATCTGCTCCAATTAAGGAAAGCCACAGTATTTCATAGAAATTCAGTTTAGTATGCCTTGGCCTGGATTTGTAAGCCCTATAACCCTCTAGAGTCCATAACTATTGATACTTCCTTCCAACCTACCTACTTCATACTGTATCTCTCACTCCTTGCTCAGCAATGACTTCAGTTTTAAGATTATGATGGCAGAAGCAGAAAATTCAAGAAAAATACAAATGGGTAATAATTACAGGCATCCCTGGGTATCTATGGGGGATTGGTTTTGCAGGACCCCCTGCAGACACCAAAATCCTCAAATTCTCAAGCTCCTTATAGAAACAGGCATCATATTTGCATATAGCCTATGTACAACCTCTCATATAGTTTAAATCATCTTCATATCCCTTGTAATACATAATGCAATGTAATTTCATGTAAATAGTTGACATGCTATATTTTGTAGGAAATGAGAAAAAATGTCTATAATTGTTCAATACAAATTTTTTTCAGATATTTTTGATTTGTGATTGGTTGAATCCATGAATGCAGATATTTATTTCATATGCAGGAGGTCTTACTGCATATGAAAAATGTTTAACTGCTCTGATTTTAAAAATCTACTTGTATAACACTGAAATACAATTCCATCTTTCAAATTATCAAAGTCCTTTTAAGTTAATGCTCACAGCTACTAACGTTCAGTGAAATGGCATCTCTGATGTACTTGAATGTCAGTGCCAACTACAACCCTGTTAGATAGATGTGATTTCTATTTCATTTGCAGGAAAATGGGGCTCCAGAAAGATAGAGTGTCTGACTGTTTAAACTGTTCCACCCCTAATCCCAAATCCCCTTCATCCCTTAAGACTGTGTTCAGGCATTATCTCTTTCAGGAAGCCTTCTGGAATATAACATCCTAAGCTGGGCCTGGCGCAGTCCATAAGCCCCTGTGATCCCTCCATCTCTGAACCTGCACCTCATTTCATGTGCATTTGCCTGTGTCTCTCCCTAATGTTCTATGAGCACTGTGCAGGTACAGGTTTCTGCATTCAGTTTCTGTACCCCCTTCCACTCAACCATAGCTCCCTTCACACTTTGGTCTGAGCTAGCCTTAATGAATGTATGTGAAATTAAAAACAAGAAGAAAAGGAGCTCATTGCAAACCTCTGCCTTTCTAACCTCAGGACTCAGCTTCCTTCTGACACGCAATGCAGTCTTGCTGAATTAATTGAAGATTACCTGCTGATGGGTTTGGAAACACAGCCTTTGGGATAGACAGGTCAGGACCACTGCTCCTTTACCAACTGTGTGTGATGTACTCTACCTTTAAAAATCTTGCTCTCCTTTTGCAAGGTAGACAAAAGTCCATCCATAAGCCTTATACTCCCTAGGGAATGGGTGCCCTCTAGAAACCTCATTTGGTCTTCAGTTGCCAGGCAACTGGAGGTTCCCAAGGCACACCTGGATGTGACTGGTATCTGACTCTACTCTGGTTTCTTGATCCTCAGAGTCCAGGCTCCTGCGATGAAGACTCTCAAATGGATAATTGCTTGAGCATTTTCTACGCTCCAGGCAATAAGCTATTTAACAGCGTTCTTGCATTTAACCTCAAAGCAATTCTGCAAGGTAGACTTCAGATTCTATTTTCCAGCTGAGGAAATTGTGGTTCAGAAAGGTAAAAATTTTGGCTCAAGGTCACCCAGAAAGTAAGTATCAGAGTTGGAATTTTTTTTTTTTTTTTGACAGGCAGAGTGGACAGTGAGAGAGAGAGAGACAGAGAGAAAGGTCTTCCTTTTTGCCGTTGGTTCACCCTCCAATGGCCACCGCGGCTGGCGCACCGCGCTGATCTGATGGCAGGAGCCAGGTGCTTCTCCTGGTCTCCCATGGGGTGCAGGGCCCAAGCACTTGGGCCATCCTCCACTGCACTCCCGGGCCACAGCAGAGAGCTGGCCTGGAAGAGGGGCAACCGGGACAGAATCCGGCGCCCCGAACGGGACTAGAACCCCGTGTGCTAGCGCTGCAAGGCGGAGGATTAGCCTAGTGAGCCGCGGCGCAGGCCCAGAGTTGGAATTTAAACTGGTCTGCCAAGCTTCAGCTCCAACCCCCCAACCATGATGCTTTGTGCTGGTTGAATCCTTGGTTTCCCTTCATGCTCTGTGGCTGTGTCCTAAAGGCTCCTTCTGAGGATGCCAGGGCTCTGCAGTGGCAATGCTTTGGTCATGCCACTTCCACGTCCACTCACTCACACTGTCCTGCCACCAGACGACAGCAACCTCAGTGGCTCGGAACAGCTTGCCCCCTCCTACTCCACCCTCTGGCAACTTTTCTGGGCTTCTTTCTTCTCCAGATTCAGAACAATCAAATTTTTCCATTACACTAGGCAGCTACAGGTCACCACCTCTCTCAAATTGAAAATTATTATATATAGGCCACACACAGTTTATTTTTCTTCCACTGAGTGTGCATTTCAGAAAATAGAGATGTTTTGCCTCTCCGTCTTCTCGGGCAGCTGAAGTGGACAAGCAGGATCTCAGCTGTGCCTCTTGCTGCATTTTCTCCCAAGCAGCGTCCTTCCTCACAATGACTTTGATTTGGCTGAATTTAAAACCCCAGAAGGAAGTAAATACATGCCAGGCAGCAGGCAAGTCACAGGAAGAAAGGAAGGAGGCTTCCAGGCAGATGCGATATTCACACTGAATTTAATTGAATCCAACCAGTCCAGATGCCTTCAGGGAAAGGGGGGGGGGGCAGAAAGACAATGGAAGTTGCCTGAGCATATGGCGTGTGCCAGGCCAGTGCTGAGCGCTTCACAACTCCACGTGGGATACTTTCCTCCGTGCTCTAACATCTGAGGTACAAAAGGGGTTTTTTGGAAGCTGCATTCCTAGCAAATGGTGAACACCTATTAGAGAGAACTGGAATTCCTTCTGGAGTCACAGGGAGCCATCCGGTCACAGACACCATCACGTTCCACCTCAGACTAGGCTCCTGAAGCCCAAAGCAGCACCAGGAGAGCATAGGCAGCCCCTGACCGGCAGCAGGGATGAGAGGTGGGACATGCACTGGGGACCAGCCCCATTCATGCTGCCCCTCGGGCTCTGCCTCTGTGATTGAACCTGCCATGTACGTCACCGCAATATTGTCCACACGTGGCCAGATTCCGGGCCTGCTCCCTGACTACCTGCTCCGCACCTAGCTCCCCGGCAGAGGCCTGCCTCAGTTCTGCTGATAGTGAATCGGCAACTGTCGGCAGGAACTCTGAACACCATGGGCACTGGGAAAGACAGCACAGAGTCCTACGACGAGTCCTGAAAGCTGCAGGAAAAGCCAGGCCTGCCTTCCTTCTCAGGGACTGTAAACACTCCTTGAAATAAGGACTTGAGAGACAAATGCCAAGGTTCTAGGTGCAGGGTGCTGTTCTTGTACCACCAAGGGAACCCAGGACTCACAGGGCATCCTTCAGGGGTGGAGAACATTCAGCCTGCAGGCCACATAAGGCCCTCAAAACCATTTGGTCTGGCCCTGCCAAGGCAACAGCAGATGGGACTCAAAATTCAATAAATCTGTAGCAGACTAATTTTCAAGTTGATAATTTTGTATGACCCAGGAGTGATGTTATAAATATCCAAATGGCCCTTGGAAAAAAAAGGTTCCCTACCCATTAGCACAAGGTATCCTGCAGGGTGAAGAACACAAGCCCCCTTGGGCTACACAACCTATTCATCAACGTCAAAGTGTTTCTGAAAATCAAGCACAAATTCTGAATATCTTTACTTTTACCCAAAGGACCTCTTTTTAAATATCTGTCAGATGGATTAATAAGCCAGTAAATCTGACAAGTAAGAGTTCATTTCTGATATTCAGTAAGTTAACCAGCCACTCAGGCTGAGATGGGGGAGATTGGGAACAAAAGTAGTTTTGCAACTGCCTCCAGATTTAGCTTTTTCAGATACAGGGTTAACATTGCTTACTTTGTACTGAAAACCAGAAAGAATTGAAAGCTGAAAGATTTGATAACACATTTTGAGGCAAAATGTGGCCATCTAAACTTCTTAGATGTTAAAACCTCACCTGAATCAAATTCCATTGATAGCTTTATTAATCCCACTTCACTTGACCATTCATATGTCTCACTGCAAAATAAGGTTTGATTAAAGTGTGCTGCCTCAGATGCCACTTTGTGGGGAGCAGCTCGGACTGGACTGAGTTACTGGAATTAAGACTTATTCTATGCATCTGCTCTCCCACAGTATGGCGCTGGGAGAGAAGTAAACAGCTTCCGCACAGCTGCCTCCAGTTCAACCAATAAACTGTAGGACTTGCTCCTGATTGGAGAGCAGCGTACTCGGCGTGTGGGCAGCCGAGTTAGGATTGGCGGAGGAGGACTATAAAGGAGGAGAGAGACGGCATGCACCAGGAACATCTAAGGGGAACATCTAGCTGAAGGAACACCTGTGCAGCCCCTGAGAGAGCTGGCTGGCGGTGTGCCGCTCCCCTGCGGAAGTGGGGAATGTGGCCAGGGGGAACTGCCCTTCCACGGAGGTGGAAGGGATAGTAGCCAACCTGGGAAGAGCCAGCAGCAAACCCGGGGAGGGCCGAGCAGACGAAAGAACAGTGCAGGGTCCTGTGTCGTTCCTCCACGAAGAGGGGGAGCGACATAATGGTGCCGTGACTCGGATAGGAAACTTAGGAGGGAAGAAATGACTCGGATAGGAAACCTAGGACGGATATGAAACTTAGGAGGGAAGAAACGGGAAGAAATGGGAAAATACCGGAGAGAGAGACTAGCAAACAGCCTAGGGAAAAGCCGGACGAAAAGGGTGCCGGAAGAAGCTATTGAAAGCCTAGGCATAGACTCAGATACGGACTACGGGGGGAAGCTGGGAGAAATCTCTAAGGTTGAAAGCGAAAGTGAAAGCTAGAACAAACAGACTCGGATGCGGACTGTGGGGAGAGGCCAGGAGAAATGAGGGAGGAATATTGTTGGAAGAAAGCTTGGGGAAACATACCGGGTAGAGAAAAATGTTAGGGAAATTGAAGCCGCGGGGGGCAGGCCGAGGCGGAAACGAAAGCCACTTTGGGATTCTCAAGTTAGCCCGGGAATAGGGGGCGAAAAGTTGAAACCAGAAGCTGAAACGCAAGCCAGGTTGGGATCCGTCTGATTAGCCTGGGGAGCAAAGGACGTGAAGCCAAACCGTGGGGCGGAGACGTACGCTGGGTTGAATTCGCCAGGCTAGCCCGGGGAACTTGGATTGAATGCTAATGGCGGAGACGCAAGCTACGCTGTGTGACTCGCGGAAGCCGCCGCGTGCAGAGAGAGCACGGGGCGTGAATAGATAGGGAACGCGGGGCTGGCGCGAGGCCGTGGTTCAGACGCGAAAGGGTTAAGTGCGAGAATGCGGAGTGTGCGCGCAAAGCCAAGCCGCGCAGATGAGAGATGCGGGCTGAAGCGGCTCAGCCGGAAAGCCGCCGAGAAATAGCCTCGGGGCGGAGCCTGCCGGCAGGGCAAGGCACCGGGAAGCTGCGGGGATAAGAGAAACAGAAGTTTAGAAGTAAAGTGAGAGAAATAGGAATGCTAGAAGATAGAAGTAAAATGGGAGAAATAGGAATGCCCGGAGATAGAGAAATAGAGAAATAGAAAGGCCTCCCCTCAACATGGCAATGAGAGAGCTTGGATTCGGTCTGCCTGATTAAGTGAGGCGATGAGCACCTGGGCGGCTAGCAGCTTATGCGCCGCAGGTCACCAAAGACAGGCACGAATTAACATCAGTAAGGCCTCCCCACAATACAACAATTAGGAGGCTTGGATTCGGTCTGCCTGATTAAGGCGGTAAGCACCAGCAAGCAGCTCGACCAGAGTATGAGCTGCATGTCACCGAAGATAGGCACGAACCAACACTAATAAGTCTGCCCCACAATACGGCAATGAGAAAGCTTGGATTCGGTCTGCCTGATTAAGGCGGTAAGTGCCAGCAGGCGGCTCGACCAGAGTATGAGCCGCAGGTCACCAAACACAGGCACGCATCAGCGCCTAAAAACCTCCTCACAACATGGCGAAGAGAGGACCCGGATTCGGTTTGCCTGATTGATAGGACTTGTAAGAACCTGTGGCAACTCTAGCAAGTAGAGCAGAGTGTGTGCCGCGGGACACCGAAGACAGGCGTGTATCAACGCCAAAAAATAAAAAGAAAGGGGGATCTGTGGGGAGCAGCTCGGACTGGACTGAGTTACTGGAATTAAGACTTATTCTATGCATCTGCTCTCCCACAGTATGGCGCTGGGAGAGAAGTAAACAGCTTCCGCACAGCTGCCTCCAGTTCAACCAATAAACTGTAGGACTTGCTCCTGATTGGAGAGCAGCGTACTCGGCGTGTGGGCAGCCGAGTTAGGATTGGCGGAGGAGGACTATAAAGGAGGAGAGAGACGGCATGCACCAGGAACATCTAAGGGGAACATCTAGCTGAAGGAACACCTGTGCAGCCCCTGAGAGAGCTGGCTGGCGGTGTGCCGCTCCCCTGCGGAAGTGGGGAATGTGGCCAGGGGGAAATGCCCTTCCACGGAGGTGGAAGGGATAGTAGCCAACCCGGGAAGAACCAGCAGCAAACCCGGGGAGGGCCGAGCAGACGAAAGAACAGCGCAGGGTCCTGTGTCGTTCCTCCACGAAGAGGGGGAGCGACACCACTTGTTGAGACAAGATACTCAATAGATGCACAACGTTCTCTTTCTAAAATCCAGACAATGGAACAATTAAATCTAGCCTACCTGAACAACTCAGATAAGATTGTAGACCAGTAAGCTACAAGGTGATTCCCTAGACCTGCTGGGCTGAGGAGTTGACAAATTCATGAACAGACTATATGGCCTCTAGCACTTACTCCTCCTTCCCTTCCTATCTAACTCCTGGGATGGATGGGTTACTGTCAAGGTGCCTACCCCCAAACTGCTTCTTCCTGCAGGTTTAGAAGTGAACCTCTGATCTCACTGTGTCTGCAACGATGGAGAAAGCAAACATGTTCAAGGTGAGTCTGAAGTGCATGTCATCTCCCCCTTGGGATGATTTTCTAGTCCCTTTCCTTCAACTTCTTAAAATTCAGAGAACAAGAGCAAGGTCTAGTCTTCTTCAATACCCACTGCCAGACAGAGAGGAAAATGCTTCCAGGTAGTGTGAGCTCAGAATGACAAGAACCCCATAAATACCTCAAAAGCAAACTCAGAACCCAGAAGTCACATACCACCTCAAGTTGAAGATTCAGTGGAGCAAGAATTTAAAATAAGCACACAAGTCATCCACCTTCATGGTTGAAAAGCCAAAATCCCAAATCAGAATGTCTGGGTTGGAGTCCCAGCCCTAACTCCGACTCACGTTTTGGGGTTTCTGCCACCTACATGGGAGATCTGAATTGAATTCCCATCTCCCAGTTTCAGTCCAGCCTAACTTAAACTGTTCTAAGCATTTGGGGAAGTCATTGAGCAGGTAAGAGCTCACTCTCTCTGCTTCTCCAATGAATTAAAAAATAAGCATTATATATATATATATATATATATATATATATATATAGTATACTTATTTCTTAAGTATACTCCAATGAATCAAGAAATAAGTATTATATATATGCTTACATAACTAAGCATATAAGGGAAGATATGAACTACAGAAAACAAGTACAAGGAATTTTTAAATGATAATAAATAGAAAGATAGAGTAGCTATTAAGTATACAATAGGGGGCCAGCGCTGTGGATTAGCAGGTAAAGCCGCCTCCTGCAGTGCTGGCATCCTGTATGAGTACTGGTTCTAGTCCTGGCTGCTCCATTTTCAATCCAGCTCTCTGCTATGGCCTGGGAAAGCAGTAGGAAACAGCCTAAGTCCTTGGGCCCCTGTACCCACATGGAAGACCCAGAAGAAGCTCTTGGATGCTGGCTTCAGATCTGCTAAGCTCCGGCTGTTGCAGCCATCTGGGGAGTGAACCAGCAGATAGAAGACCTCCCTCTCTCTCTCTGTGAGTATAACTCTGACTTTCAAGTAAATAAATAAATCTTTAAAAAAAATACACAATATTTGAAGGAAAGAAATGCTTCAGGATAGATGGTTAAATAATAGGATGGAATCAGCTTCAGAAAGACTTTGTGAGTTACAATAACAAATTGAGGAACTTCTCAGGAAGCCATTAGGAAGGCATTTAAAGATAAAAAAACATCAAATATCAATGGATATCTATTTTTTTAAAGATTTTATTTATTTATTTGAGAGGTAGAGTTAAGTGAGAGGGAAAGACAGAGAGAAAGGTCTTCCTTCCGTTGGTTCACTCCCTGGATAGCTGCGATGGTCGGAGTTGCGCCAATCCGAAGCCAGGAGCCTGGAGCTTCTTCTTGGTCTCCCATGTGGGTGCAGGGGCTCAAGGACTTGGGCCATCTTCTACTGCTTTCCCAGGCCATAACGGTGAGCTGGATTGGAAGAGGGGTTGCCAGGACTCAAACCAGTGCCCATATGGGATTCAGGCACTGCAGATGGAGGATTAACCTACTGTATCAGGGCACCAGCACTTGGATATCTATTTTTCATACATGAGTTTACTTGGAGGATTGTCTGATATTTAGCCATCCTTGCCTTCTTAAACTTTATTTTATCATACTTTGTTTCTTGAAACTATATCAATGACAACTTTTTAATGATAGTATCCATTGAATTTTTCAAATCAGGATTTTACTTCCTTCATAAAATAGATAACTTTTCCTTTTTATTTTCTCTGGAGAATAGTGCAAATTATTTCTTCCTTAAAATCTCATCTGTAAAAGTATCTGATCCTAATGAACCTGTTATTTCATATATACCTGAGTTACCCTGACCAAATTCTTCCATGCTACCTCATAATTCACTAATGCTATTTCCAACTACATACCACACTACAGGATCTCCAACCCCTTTTTTTTTCTTCTTCCCTTTCCACTATCAGAGAATGTTCCAGATATTTAGGCACTGAGAGCCCCATCAGGAAACAGAGGACACATTCACAGTAGGAGACTCTGATGAGAGTTTAATAACAGGTCTACTTACAGGGTAAATAGAAGGCTGGGTACAGGAAGACCACAAATACCATGTAGTACTATGGTCAAGCAACAGTGGGGCTATAGCCAGCCACAGGCCTGAAGGGATTAGAGAAATAACTGATTGCTATAGTCCCAAGTCTTATGGGAAAGGCCTCCTTGGGCTTCTGTCTGAAGATGCAGCCCATCCTAGATGTGTCCCTACAACAAAAGAGTAAACACCTTGATCTCACTTTCTTTACTTTCATGTCTGAATGGCACCCCAACAACTGAATTCAACAAGAATCATTTTTACTAATCAATACAGGCCAGCTTCTTAGGGAAACAAGCAACTTAGAGAGAAAACTTAGAAACACCAAGAGGCATTATCAAACACATTGATCATGTTCCAAATCACAATCACTTCAATTTAAGTACCTTGCATGGTAGAAGTCATTTCTATAATGATCTGTTTATCACCCACTTGCTTTTTGTTTCTGGCAGCTCTAAAGAATAAGGACTGTTTTTTCTCACCTTATCAGAAACATCCAGTCCCAAATCTGTAATAGAATATATGCTCAGTGAATTGTAAAGACTTAAGACACAGTGTGACCTTGTGTGAGTCACTTACCTTTAGGTCCAGTTTCTTTTGCATATGTATTGAGAATTACTGTTCGGTGTGGATAACTTCTAAGTTGCTTGAGAATGCTGATTATCCTTGTGTCTTAAAATCCTTTCATTCTCTCTTGTCAATGAATTTTTGAAATGCCCTTTTTGTTACTCAAGGCCCTGGGTGTTCCGGCTGGCCCACAAAGACTTTAACAGAACTAGAGCCTTTGGGCAAAATTAACAAGTTAGTGCAGACCCTCTGCTGCCTAAATACCCTCATTACTGAATAACTCATTCATGCACTTGTTAATTCATGGCCCCTGTATCTCATCTGCCCTGCTGTGGCCTCTGTGGCCAAATTCACTGCTATTCAGAGAGCTGCAGCTGCCTCTGCTATGTGAATACAATGGCTTTTTGAGAAGCCAAGGATGCTCCAAGAGAAACAGACTTTCTGATTTATCTCATCTGATGCTTTATTAGAATACAAGAAATGTTTTGTATACACATTCATTTTAAAGGAAGGAACTGGCATTTATTAAACTCATGCTCTGTTAACTCCTGCAATCCCTGTAAGAATCATGCTGTGTTAGGAAAAGAGGGGATGTGTCCACACTGTAGGTGAGGCTCTGAGCAGGTAAGCCATGGTCAGTGTCTCCCAGGAAATAAATGAGTTGTAGGACAGCATAGGTGAGAGTTAAAGGAAGCCGATTCTTCCTATCCCAACTGAGCATTGTTTCCAGAAGTGTTTCATGAATCATTCTGGGCCAATTTTAATGTGTTGATCATGCCTATCCTAACCAAAGTCAGTTCAAAACCTTCTATTCTTACCGCTTGGTAGACGATAAAGCATATCTCAACAATTATTCAATTGAATGGCAATAATGATGACAGCTCATATGTACTGTAGCAGTTACTTTTACTGACTTGGTACTAAGAACTTTGCCTAAATCAACAACTTTGAATCCTATGATAGCCTGCTGCTACTGAGAGTAACATTATTTCTGTCTACCAATGAAGAAACTAAAATATGAAGTGAATGACATGGGTAAAACCACATGGCCAGTAATCAAGGAAGCTGAGCTCCAATACACACTCTGGTTCCAGAGCCCATATATTCTACCATCTTACTCTACCATCTCTGTCAACTACCATGTAAGGAACATGATACAGGATTGCATTAATAGCACTTGGTGGAAAAGAAAATCCCGGTTTGGAGGAAGAGGGCCTTGTTGATGAACAACATGCAATTTATTAATTAATATGCTGTTAATGAACCAATCTAATATACATGCAGAGTCAAGAGTCTTATTCAGATCTATCACTCCATTTCTACTTCTTTGGGCTCTCTTGGGAACTAAACAAATAAGAGCACACAGTAAAGAATAATTCTTCAATTACCACTGGTTTATTTGCATTTTTCATTCTTTTACTTTAAATATCTCAATTTTCTTTTACAAGTGGTAGACCTAGGACTCAAATCTAGCTTTTCTACCCCAGGAACAATGTTCTCCTGTACATGCATATACCTACTCCCAACAGACTGCCAACTGCTCTCAACTTTATGTGAATGAATTAATCAGCTACTCTACAGAATGAAATCTGAAGAATAGGATGTTGGAAGGGGGAAATAGGGCAGATAACCCAAATACAACCTTGATTGGAGACCTTGGGTATATCAAGCTAAACTGAAATCCCAGATGATATCAAGAAATGTAAATAAATATCACAAATAGTAGGAAGAACCTCAAGAAAAATCTCAAAGATTTCAATGCAAGAAATCTGGATAGCAATTTCATTGTGGCCACTGGAGAACCATGTCACTCTTCATCCTTCATCTCCTCAACGGATACATACAGGGCACTCACCCACACATGTCAACTTCTATGAGTCCAAGATGCATGCAACCTGTGAACTCTATACTCAGGTAACTTAAGGTTGAAGGCAGAGGAGAATGATAAGTCATAAGAAATTTGAAAACTGGTGTGAAAATATTGCAAGGTGTCCAAATGCTGCAAGCACTTAAGAATCCCTTGGGCTTCTTTTTAGAAATGTTGAATATCCAGAGACTATCCCAGATCATCAGTACCGTAAATCTGGATCCGCAACTTGGGACTCAGCATTTCTGCAATTGTCTCAAGCAATATTACTATACTACCAGTGTTGAAATGTACTGCCACAGTACAAATGATGGTCAGGAATCTTTCAAAGGAAACCTTAAGGGCTGAAATAATGTCTAATTCTATTTTAAATGAATTATTTGATCTTGTCTCTCTCAGCTCAAGTCTCTGATAAAGAGACACAAACTGAGGAATTTAGAATGGAAATCATTCATCACTCAATCTGAGAATCACTCCCTTGACAGCTCTGCTGTGCCCCTACGGGAGATAGCTGTGGAGGGCTGGAAGAATTCGATCTACAAGAATAATCCAGTCCTCTGTTCCTCAAATACAATGTACCAGAGGAATGAAGTGGCTAAAGAGATCCTCACAGGATTCATGACAGTCAGCTGTGATTCAGCAGCAGATTTCAACTTAAATACCACTACTCAGAAGCTTTTCCTGATTTACGAAATGAATTCACTACACAATACCTGGCTCTTCTCCTTTGTGACATTCGTTACATTTGCAAGTACTTGGTCAGCATCTTTCTGAAGAGTCCTCAGGGCCATGAGTGGGGGATCCACCAAGAACTTACTCTAATGCCTGATACAAAGTTGGTGCTCAATAAATATTGGTTGGCTAAATAAGTAGATTCATGGATGGATTTTGGAATAGAAGATCAGTAATATCTGTAGGACTCTTTTCTCCTTGTGGAATAACTAAGTTCTAGCATTTCACTGTTTTTATCCTTATCCTGTGATTAACATACCAGCTTATGCAAGCTTAGCTAGTAACAGACAGACTTGAATTCCTTCAGCAGCTTACCTAAAATCCTGGTGCCTCTATTTCACATTTCATAAATTAA
Source organism: Oryctolagus cuniculus (assembly GCF_964237555.1). Lineage (NCBI taxonomy): Eukaryota > Metazoa > Chordata > Mammalia > Lagomorpha > Leporidae > Oryctolagus > Oryctolagus cuniculus. Next base: position 161,418,473 of record NC_091437.1, on the reverse strand, counting down.
AAATTATACCTATTTTATAGGGATTCTATATGAAAATAAACAAAATCCCAGATATATTGTCAGGCACTCAGTTGAAATGCAAATGAGAGATATTTCTTCCTCATCCTACATTTTTTTTAACCAAAGTATTTGGGTTTGAGACAATCATCATAGCATTCTCTCCTAATTGAGAAATATAAAATCAATGCAGATCAAAATATCAACTTAATTATTGATCAACATGGTTCAGAGGATATGACTCAGGTATGTAGTCTCATTATACTTTCCAATTAGATAGATCCATTTATCTGGTACTGGCATGGCTAAGACACTACAAGATCTCACACCCCGATTTCAATACACAGCATGAATTTTCACAAACATTTTGGGCTTGCAAAAAGATAATGATTTCCAACCCTTTTGACCTTAGGCTTGCCCATATGACTTTAGAGAGTGATGAATATTTACACAAAAGTAACAAGAAAAAACATCTAAGTGAAAGTTTAAAATAAAAATAGTGATTTGCCTTGTATTTTCATCTCTTTGCCATAAGACCATGGTCTGAGCTCAGGTTGTCATAACAAAATACCATAAACTGTATGGTTTAAGCAACACAAATGCATTTTCTCACAGTTTGGAGGCTGGAAGTTCAAGATCATGGTGCCTGCATGGTCAGGTTTTGGTGAGGTTGCCCTTTCATGTATTGTGACTCATTGGGCCTCAGATATATAGAAAGGGAGAGGGAGACACAGATTGAGACAGAAAGTTCTCTGGAGTCTCTTTTTAAAGGGTCATTAGTCCTTCACTAGAGCCCTATACCCATAACCTAATCTTAATTATCATCCAAATGCCCCATCTCCAAATACCATTACATTGACTGTTAAAGTCTCAACAAATGAATTTTGGAGAGACATCATTCATCCAACTATGTTCCAGAAAGAGGCTTTCTATAAGCCTGAGCACTGTGGAACAGAGATACAATTGACCTCCAATGTATAAATGTTTTGACATTTATAATCCATTAATGCTGTTGAGACATTTGTTATTGCCACATGCTCTAGCCTACCCTGACTAAAACACCATTCTCCTACCTACCTTGTATCTCCAGATGAACTTACTCCATGCCTGAGTGGAAAATTCACCCTTTCCATGGGCATACAAATTTTAAGGAGGGGAGAGCAGAGACAAAGTTGGACTTGCTTGATTTCTCTTCTCAAATTTGTCGATTATATTACTTCTGCTTCAGTCCTGGATTGTTCATTTAATAGTTTCCCCTCTTCAGGAGAGAAGTGAAAATCCACTTATTACTATGGAAATATATTCAGTGGCAAATAAAGTTAACCTATTTTCCTGTAAGCTTGAATAATGCAGGATATTGATGCAGAGCGGAAGAGTGATACAAGATTTTTAAATAGCCACACAAACACTGCAATTTTAGTATTCCAATATGGATTTCAGAGTTTGAGTGTTCTATGACATATCCTATCCTTAACATTGATTGCCAACACTCCTTTGTTGCTCACTCCTTGGTTGACACTAGCATAAGGTCTTTTCAAGGATGGTACCAAGTCTAATTCTGTTCATTTTCCTCCAACAGTATCCTACTCTTCCAGCCCAGATGAGCTCTTGGCATTAATAGGCTCTCAGGCAGCAACTGTTCATTACACCTTTGCAACTTGCATTGTGGCTCCCAACACCTGCCTTCCTCTCTGTACTTATTCAGAAAAATTCCAAGAACCCCAGGACCAGTGAGGAGGTGTTGTCCATTCCTTTTGGTACAGCACCTTGCATTTCTGACAGTCTTGAACCTATTCTCATCTTGCTCCCTCTTGTCTAGGGATCCACCAGCTCACTGTCATAGCTGTTGCTGCCAAAACCCTTCCCCGGGGAGTATACTTGGCTCTTTTCATCATTATCTCCAATCTTCTTGCCAAGAATAGAGGAAGGTAAATGATACTGCACACAGGAAATGAAGCCCAACTACACAAATCGTGCTGTACATTTTTAGACCTAGATGCAGAAAATAGATAAGTCAGAAAGGATCATTACATAACATTTGGCCCAATCTAACTTCCCACATTGAGAAAAAGAACATATGAAAGTATTTGTGGGACTAGGTAATGATACCCAATGAAGAAAGTCACGACTCTTGCAGAATTGTCCTTCAAACCACTGATACATTATAGTGTTGTGTATCTCATAAATAGTCTCACATTTTAAAGATATAAGTCCACAATTCATCTCCACAGTTAGCACATTGACCATCTCAATTAATGAACATTTATCTGAAGTGTCCCCAGTTTCCTCTGTGCTCTGAACACCTATTCCCATTTTCAAAACACCACCCGGTGTATAGACTGATGGAATGTTCAAGGTAGAATGAAACTTGTCTGACTCTAAGCCCTATTTTCAGAGGCTGTGAAAATTGGATGCAGAGATATGAGAAGACTTTAACATGAGAATACAATCTAAGAAAAAGACTTCCTGTTTCTAGGTATCAAGTTCTCAAACAGCATAAACAAAGCCGCATTCATCAACTATATGCATTAATTTTTTATCATATTCTCATCACATATACACCAGTCATAAGATGTTGTGAACTGTGAAAACATGATCTCTCTGTGTCACCCAGAGGTTTTTTAATCTTAGCTCTACAATTTGTTAGCTCTTTTTCTTTAGACAAATAACTTAAATGCTCTGCTTTTGAACTTTCTTTTCAGTGAAATGGTGAAAATGTCTGACTTCCATGTGGTCTGTGAGAATTCAAAGATATAGTTTAGGTGAAAGTGAGTAACACTGTCCCTGATACATACATTATAAATAAATGAATATTTTAGATTTTTATGTACCAAAAATATTTGGAACAAAGTTTATTTTAAACATTCCTTTGAAAAATTATTATGTGTCAATCAGAATTTAATACATTCATTCATCCACTCATCATGAATCCATCATCCATCCACTCATCCATGGCTTCTCCTATTCATTTAATAAATATATTTAGTAGATATATTATAGAAAACAAAGAAGATTCAAAATTATATAAGAAGTTATTGTAGATCTTATCCACCCATATCTAACTCATCAAGTTATACTTATACTTTTAAAAAAAAGCCAAATCTTAGATCTGGTGGGTTGAACAGCTGATCTTGGTTTTTCTACATTTGGCATAACCTCATCATGAGTGGACAACACTTTCCTATGTTGTGCTTTGCCAATGGTATACGGGCAGAATCAACAGTGTTCTAGTTTCAAGCCTAGACAATAAGAAACTTTTCATATTTCAGTGCACTTTCCTATTCAGGACTCAGATACACCAGGCCTAATTCTAAGGAGGTGAATGAGGGATATCTGAAACAGAGCTGCATAAACCAAGACCAGTTGGGCAAATAAATATCTAATAGAGCCATAGACACATGAGAGGGCCCAGCCAAGTTAATCTTAGATAAGTTATGACCTATCCAAACTGCACTCGTGAGAAATAACTAGCAATTACTGTGTTAACTACCAAGCAATGAGGTAGCTTGATCCCTGGGGTTAACTTGACTGAGCCATATGACACCCATACATTTGTTTAAACATCATTTCTAGGAGTGTCTGCGACAGTGCTTCTGGACAAAATTAACAGTTGAGTCAGTGGACTCAAAAAGCAGGTTTCCCTCCTCTCTCCTCCACCTCCTGAGTGTGAATGGATCCCATCCAATCTGGTGAAGGCCTGAACAGAATAGAAGACCGAGAAGGAAATAGTTCTTTTAATCTGCCTAATCATCTTTGAACTGAGACATTGGCTGCAGCCTTTGAACTTGGATTCAAATTGGAGCTTAAACCATCAACTCTCCTTGTTCTCAGGCCTTTGGACTTGCACTTCAACTAAAACTGTACCATTGGCTTGTATGGATCTTCAGCTTGCAAACTACAGATCTTGCACCTCACAGCCTCTATAACCACACAAGCCAACTCCTCATAGTAAATCTCTCTCAGATGGACAGACAGATGATAGACAGTTCTGTTTCCTGGAGAACAAAAGCTAATATATACCTCAGTTCAAGAGGTTCCTTGATACTTCAGTTAATGAAGGTGGCATTAACTAGCTTTCTGTATTCCACTCAAGCACCTCTGATAAACTTTAGATCTTCGTTTTCTCTTCCCCAAATGATTACAATTTCTCATTAATGATCTATGTGCCACTTTCCCTATCATCCCAATGTATCCTCCTTATTATTACAAAATTCATCATCTAGAATTTGCCTACTTTTCTCTTCTAAAAGTGCATGAATAATAATAATGGTAGCAACACTAATACAGTCCCATGAGATGAAAAGTATAACTAAATGTTGTACACACCCCAGATCATTTAATTTTCACACCAACCCATGAAGGGAATACTTTTATTACTTCCATTTTGAAAATAAGGAAACCAAGGCAGAGAGTAGTTAATTTGCCCAACACCAGTAGAACAACGATACAGCTCTGGTAGTCCAATCTTTGAGTCTGTGTCCTTAACTTCTACATTTAGAACATTTCTCTCACCTTTATCATTGGGAGAAAAGCCCCATGTTAGAACAGAAATCCTTCTGTTAGAAGAGAAAGCCTTTGGATTGTCACACTGAATAACTTCAAGGTTGTGGCTCACAGCCTAACTCACCCTGCCTGCCTCTTAAGTTCTTATGAGTCAATATTTTAATCTATTGCATATCTTATATATTTTTGAGAAATGACTTAAAATGAAGAAATATGCAGTACTATGTTTTCAACTTCACACCTTCTTTGCAGGCATCTGTCTCTGTGTGGACTATTCTTCCTTCTAGGTTGCCTTCCAGGTCCTCGTTTAAGCCTTCACCCATCTTACCTGTCCCTTAATCCAGTCTCCCGTATGCCTGAGAAGGGCCCTGGCGCCAGGCACTGCCTCTATAGGCCACAGAGGTTTGTAGTTGCTATGTTGCAGCACCACTCCTTAACTAGGATGATTTACTTCATACTTCTGTCTTGGGCAAATAGTTATGTATAGAATCTCGTGGAACCTTAATATAGTAACTGGATACGTGACTAAATGAATGAATCACTATGGTTAATTGGAGCAGAGAGTGTCAGAGATGTCAGAAGAGCCACAAGAACCACAAAGCAACATTGGCCTAATTATTGGGTGTAGACACAGCTCAGTGTCCTCAGAAGTACTCTCCTAGTAACTAGCTAAAGCCTAAGATTCCGTTGGTGGCTTAAAGTCAGGAGCAAGGCCCCCGAGAGGGGTTGCCCTGAAGCTGTGAGGAATATCAGTGAGGAAAAACCCGGTCAGCATGTCCCTGAAAGCAAGTCCAGAAGGGCTCAGAATCTGTTGAGAAGGGAATGGAGGTCGTTGGCACTAACAATTGACTATTGTTTTTCTGAGCTTTTTAGATAGAGTTGAAGCAAGCCCCTTCCCAGCTCCACACTCAATGGCTTTGCAATGACCTTCTCTCCCACAGACACATCCCTCCTCCACTCTTTCCCCAGGCTACCTAAACCATGAAACTGAGCCACAACATTTTTGTAATGTTTGATTTTGTGATGTTTTGATTTTGCTAGGAGGAGGTCACAGAAATAGTGCTGATTTAGAGCCAAAAGCCACGACCCAAACCTTGGCTTTGCATTTCCAAGCTGTGTGTCCCTGAGCAAGTTGCTTTAACTGCATATATTAAGTTCTTGCTGTGTGCCAGGCCCTCTACTTTCAGTATTTTAAGGGTTTCTAGCTCCCTCAGCTCTGAGACGGAGATAGTGCTGTAATAACTTACACATGAAGAGGCATGCCTAAGCCATCAGAGCAGCAGTGGACAGATGAAAACCCCAACACGGGTCTGCTCACGGCAGTTCTGTTTTTCCTAAGCAACTCAGTTGGTTCATCAGTAAAATGAAGGGGCTGGAATAGTTGTTTTTCCAGCTCTTTTGTTTTATGATAGGATATTCATTTGTGATGGGGGCAGATTTGACATCGCTTCAGAGACCCAGCAACTGCCAAATCATAATCAAATTGGCTGCTTGGCCTGGGGCCCAATGAACAATACTGTATGTGAGGCTCAGTTAGCTTGATGATGGCCACAGCACGTTTCATGCAATTTCTGCAACCCATGAGGGGCCGGCACTGTATCACCTCAGTCCTCATGCTCCATGCAATAAGGTAACTTTTCAAAACATATCCGCATGTTCCTTTCTGCTGCCATCAAGACCTGCATTCATGTGATGACCCAATTACCATGATTTATTTTAATTGAAAAGTCTACCCGCCACCCTTTGCCAGAGCATCCGGCCAGCTCCTGTTTCATTTCCTACTAGGATGTTCCCCACTAGCCCACATGACTGAACATGCCAGCAAAGCAGAGGAGCAAATGGTGAAAGGCCATAGAGCCACAGTCTGTCACTCAAAGATTCACAAATTTATATCTTAGCCTTTTCTCCTCAACAATATAAAAATTATTACATGTACTTCCCATGTTGTAAAACCAGTCATTTATACATGCAGCCCACTTTAAAAACCCTATATTGATATTTTCCTACAGTTTTAATTTAGTGAAAACATCAAGAAAATTAGAGTATCAAGTATCTCCTTTAATCTTAGAAACAGTGGGATTGGTCCAGGTTTCTGGCTCCTGCCCTGCCTGTACCTTCAGACAAACGAATTCATTTCTGTTGGTCTTGGTTTCCTCAGCTGTAAAACTGAAATAATACCACCTCCTTCACAGGATGAATTTTTCTTTTACCCTTCACAGAGTTACTTATTTTTTGGTAAGGATCAACTAAGAAGCTGTAACACCATATATTTACAAATTTTAAAAATACAGACAAAATTAAGAGATCATTGTTGTTATTAGGGAAACTGAAGGAAATAAAAAATGAAATTTTGGGAGAGGCAAGAAGAGAGGGAAGATGAAAGAGGAAAAGGGGAGGCTGGAAGAGTTTGTCAGACCACATTTTTTCATATTTCCCCAGTCGGTCTTCATTTGATTTCCCTGAAAATCTTATGGTTTTTCACTGATATTTACAGATAAAGAAATCAAGCACCCAAATTTGCAAAACTTGTCCCTCTTTAGAGTAAAATGGTCAAGATCTGAAGGCAGCATCTCCCATGCAGGACCCAGGCTGTTCTCTCTGCAATATAATCATGAGAATACTGCAGAAGAATCCCACCTGGTGTGCAGGGGTGCAGCCAGAGCCAGCAGGAGCACCATGAGATCCTGATGCTCCAGTGAGTGCGAATGTGCAAGAATCAGGATGTGCCAAACCTCTACCTTTAAATACGGGTAAGAATCAGGTGTGCTTATTGCGGTTTCTAGGAGGCAACAAAACAAAACAAAACAAAATGGTGTTTCATGGATCTACAACAAGAACGTGAGAACAGAAGGGAAGCAATCCAGCAGAATTCTTAGCCCTAAGGACGCACATGCTCCTCTGCATGGCGAGATTACCTTCAGTCACCGAGGACTCCACAACCTCACAGTGCAGCATCCTCCATAGAAGCATCCCTTCCAAAATGGAGATGACATAACTCCACTGACTGTAGCTTTGTGCACTGAGCCTCCTCTCTCATGGGTTCCAGGGACGCGGTCTGGCGACCCCTATAGTGAAAGATAAAACTTCTTATGACAACTCCTCCCATAGCAAGGCTATTGTGTGCTTGTGATGTTAACATGGATTGCCCATTGCATTGTAGGTACATAGCAAGGACGTTTGTTGTGTCACTTGCCGGAAGGCCTGTCTGTAAGACTTGCTATACTACCCTTTCTGTATAAATATTGATTGAATTTTCTTCTGATTAATGAAGTAATACATATTAATTGTAGACACCTTAGAATGCATCATTATAAACTCCTAATTCTGAACCAGATATTATGCCACGTACATTTTAGTATACATTATCTCATTTAAAATTCACAACAGTCCACAAGGTCACCTTTATTCTTATTTTGGGGCTAAAGCTTAAGTTATTTACTTCATTTTCTCAAGGTCATATATTTGAAAAGATAATTTAAATCCTAGTATAAACTCTAACCCGACAAAACAATGAAATACACAAATAAACTGGAGCCAGCATGCTTTAGTGTACTTTCTTGTTCTTATTCTACTTATGGAGAGCCATAATTGTTTTTTTTTTCTTATCAAATTGGGATTGCACTGTATATCCTGCACAATGGCGGCTATAATCTAGCATTCAGTGAATCTGCTACCATCTATTTAACTTTCTCCCTGTTACTGGACAGTTTGGCAGTTCTCTTCTTACTAACATAAGTTATGCTATGCAAAACATTCCTGATAATTTATGTTTGAACAATCTGTAATTTTTGCTAAGATAAACTCCCTTAAAAGTAGAATTATTTTTTAAAAGTATTTGGAATTGAGCCCATTTTCTCAATAGAGGCACTACTGTACATGACATAAAACAGCTGTGCCCAGAAAACGCTGTACATTTTGCCCAATTATTCTTTGCTGGCAGTAACATTGACTGACTCATTGAGCCTTTCACCCCAGGATCTAAAGCATCATCTAGCCTATGCCACACTCTATAAATGCTTGTCAAGTGAATGAATGAATGAATGAATGAAAGTGATTTTTGAGCCTTCTGTAGGCAGAGTTCTCTTATTCTTTGAGTTGCCAAGAAAATGAATATATGTATTCATGAATCAAATTCATATTCCCTAATATTTGACTCAAGAATGCATGGTCTTTAACTATTATCTGCATTCTCATATCAATGGTCACCCTCATAGAGATAGGGAAAATCACAAACTTCAGGCTCCAAAGCTCTGAAATGTAGCCATAGTTCTTCTGTCTTCCAACTTTAGGTGGCCCAGTTGTGTGTATGCAAGTTCTATGTGTAAAGTTGTACAGATACCACCTCAAAGAAACAAACATTTGGTAAGACTCAATGGTCTCTAGACACTCTGAGTCAAAGAGAAAGAGAATTAATTTGCCTTCCAGCCAGAAACCTTGAAGCCAGCCATTCTGCCTTAATTGGCTTGCCCAAGTGTGGAATTATTTAGGGAGATATGGCAACCAGCATCCTCTAGGGTGATGAATCTAAGAAATCACGTCTTTATTTCCCAAGGAAGTTTATGTATTCCAAGTAGGAAGCAGAGGTTTCCTTGCCTGGCCCAGCGTGGGAGACTTGGAGGAGGCTCCTGGCTCCTGGCTTCAGATCTACTCAGCTCTGGCCATTTCAGTCATTTGGGGAGTGAACCAGTGGAATGGAAGATCTCCCACCCACCTCTGCCTCTATTCTCTGTGTAACTCTGACTTTCAAATAAATAAAATAATTCTAAAAAAAAAAAAAGGTGTATGGTGTCATTTGAAGTCCTCAAGAGTAGCCATTGCTGGGTACATCTAAAGGGTGGTCTATGGACAGAGTCTGAGAAAAAGGGCAAGGGGATTGGCAGGTGCACCAAATTGTGGGAGGACTGTCTACCAGAAAGTAATTAAAAGGGAAAAATGTACCCTTGCTTTGTAAGCTCAAGAGTAAAAGAACACATAGAAAATTCATTCATTTGCTAAATATTTATATTCAGGTTTCTGAGGAATCTCCAGACTGACTTCCATAGTGGCTTAACCAGTTTGCATTCCCACCAACAGTAAGTTAGTGTCCCTTTTTCCCCACATCCTCGCCAGCATCTCTTGTTGGTGGATTTCTGAATGTGAGCCATTCTAACCAGGGTGAGGTGAAACCTCATTGTGGTTTTTATTTGCATTTCCCTGATTGCTAGTGATCTTGAACATTTTTTCATGTGTCTGTTGGCCATTTGGATTTTCTCTTTTGAAAAATGTCTATTCAGGCCTTTGGCCCATCTCTTAAGTGGGCTGTTTGTTTTGTTGTTGTGGAGTTTCTCGATCGCTTTGTAGATTCTGTTTATTAAACCTTTAATGGTTGCATAGTTTGCAAATATTTTTCCCATTCTGTTGGTTGCCTCTTCACTTTCCTGTTTATTTTGCTGTACAGAAACTTCTCAATTTGATGCAATCCCAATAGTTGATTTTGGCTTTGACTGCCTGTGCCTCCAGGGTTCTTTCCAGGAAGTCTTTGCTGGTGCCAATATCTTGCAGGGTTTCTCCCATGCTCTCTAATAATTTGATGGTGTCGGGTTGTAGATTTAGGTCTTTAATCCATGTTGAGTGGATTTTTGTGTAAGGTGTAAGGTAGGGGTCTTGCTTCACGCTTCTGCACATGGAAATCCAATTTTCCCAGCACCATTTATTGAATAGACTGTCCTTACTCCAGGAATTGGTTTTAGATCCTTGATCAAATATAAGTTGCCTGTAGATGTTTGTGTTGATTTCTGGTGTTTCTATTCTGTTCCATTGGTCTATCCATCTGTTTCTGTATCAGTACCATCCTGTTTTGATTACAACTGCCCTGTAGTATGTCCTGAAATCTGGTATTGTGATGCCTCTGGCTTTGTTTTTGTTGTACAAGATTGCTTTAGCTATTCGAGGTCTCCTGTGTTTCCATATGAATTGCAGCATCATTTTTTCCTGGTCTGAGAAGAATTTCTTTGGTATCTTGATTGGTATTGCATTGAATCTATAAATTGCTTTTGTGAGAATGGACTTTTTGATGATGTTGATTCTTCCAAACCATGAGCATGGAAGATATTTCCATTTTTGCATATCTTCTTCTAATTCTTTAAGATTTTATAATTCTCATCGTAGAGATCTTTGATGTCCTTGGTTAAGTTTACTCCAAGGTATTTGATTGTTTTGTGGGTATTGTGAATGGGATTGATCTTAGAAATTCTTTCTCAGCCGTGGCATTGCCTGTGTATACAGGCAATATATCCTGCTACATTGCCAAACTCTCCTATGAGTTCCAATAGTCTCTTAGTAGAGTTCTTTGGGTCCCCTAAATAAAGAATCATATTGTCTGCAAAGAGGGATAGTTTGAGTTCTTCCTTCCCAATTTGTATTCCTTTAATTTCTTTTTCTTGCCTGATGGCTCTGGCTAAGACTTCCAGAACTATGTTGAATAGCATTGGTGAGAGTGGGCATCCCTGTTTGGTAACAGATCTCAGTGGAAATGCTTCCAACTTTTCCCCATTCATTAGGATGCTGGCAATGAGTTTTTCATAAATTGCTTTGATTGTATTGAGGAAATTTCCTTCTATACCCAATTTTCTTAGAGTTTTCTACCATACAACCCAACAATCCCACTCCTTGGAATTTACCCAAAGGAAATTAAATTGGAAAACAAAAAAGCAGTCTGCACCTTAATGTTTATTGCAGCTCAATTCACAATAGCTAAGACCTGGAATCAACCTAAATGGCCATCAACAGTAGACAGAATAAAGAAATTATGGGATATGTACTCTATGGAATACTATACAGCAGTAAAAAAAAAAAACAATGAAATCTGGCCATTTGCAACAACATGGAGGAATCTGGAAAACATCATGCTGAGTGAAATAAGCCAGTCCCAAAGGGACAAATATCATATGTTCTCCCTGATCAGTGACAACTAACAGAGCACCAAAAAAGGAAACCTGTTGAAGTGAAATGGACACTATGGGAAACAGTGACTTGATCAGCCCTTGCCCTGACTGTTGATGAACAACTTAATACTTTATCCCTTTTAGTATTTTTTTGTTGTATTTAATACTGTAATTAATACACAATTATTCTTAAGTGTTGAAACTTAACTGAAAAATGATCCCTGTTAAATATAAAAGTGGGAATAAGAGAGGGAAGAGATGTACAATTTGGGACATGCTCAAGCTGACTTGCCCCAAATGGTAGAGTTAGAAATGTGCCAGGGGATTCCAATTCAATCCCATCAAGGTGGCATGTGCCAATGCCATCTCACTAGTCCCAGTGACCAATTTCTGTTCACAATTGATCATAATGATAGGACTAAGAGTCAAAGGGAATCACATAAACAAGACTAGTGTCTGCTAATACTAACTGATAGAATAAAAAAGGGAGAGAATGATCCAACATGGGAAGCAGGATACACAGCAGACTCATAGAAAGGCAGATGTCCTAAACAGCACTCTGGCCTCATAATCAGCCCTTAAGGCATTTGGATCTGGCTGAAAAGCCCATGAGAGTATTTTAGGCATGGAAAGCCAAGACACTCCGGCAAAAAAAAAAAAAAAAAAAAAAAAAAATGACTTAAATGAAAGATCTCTGTGAGTGAGATCCCAGTGGAAAGAACAGGTCACCAAAGAAGGAGGTAAAAACTTCCACTTTGACTAGGACCTTGTCTAAGTATGATCAGAGTCGGCGAACTCAAAAGGCTTCACTGTGCACTTACTCCTCATGTAGGATCTCTGTCCTTAATGTGCTGTACATTGTGATTTAAAGCTATAACTAGTACTCAAACAGTATTTTACATTTTGTGTTCTGTGTGGGTGCAAACTGTTGAAATCTTTACTTAATATATGCTAAATTGATCTTCTGTATATAAAGAGAATTGAAAATGAATCTTGATGTGAATGGAATGGTAGAGGGAGCAGGAGATGGGAGGGTTGCAGGTGGGAGGGAAGTTGGGGGGGGGGGAGCCATTGTAATCCATAAGCTGTACTTTGGAAATTTATATATTCATTAAATAAAAGTTAATAAATAAATAAATATTTATTATGCATCTATGGCATGCAAGCAGTGTTCAGGATACTTGTAGTAGATTTTCATTGAGCAAAATTGACAAGGAATACCAGTGTTCACACAGGTTATATTCTGTTTGGAGAAGCAAGTCTAATAAATAAGTTACCTAGCATGTTACCATAGACACAGGAGCTAATTAGCAAGGAAGGATGCAGAAGTTAAGACAGGATAAAAAGTGAATATAGAAGCAGCTATGAGAAGTATAAATTCAAGGGTGAGATCAGATGGATTTGATCAGAGAGTTGAAGAAGCTGCACAGGGCAGAGGAGTAGATTTCCTTGTCACAGTCAGCAAGGGAAAGGAGATTTAACGTATGAACAGGCCATTAGGTGTGGTGAGAGCAGTGAAAGACATATTTGCAGAGAGAGCCATTTAACCCAAACAAAGGGTACCAGCAACACTTCCGGAATGAAGATCATTTGTCTAATTCTTAAGATCAAGTTAAAGATGCCCAAGCAGTTGTGACAAAAGGGCATATAGCAACCAGAGGGGGAGAGTGGGAGTAATAGCACAGAGGCTGGAGACAGGATGAGTTCAACAGGAAATTCATAGTAGTCAGAGTTATCAGAACCCAAAGTGGTTAGGGAGGAGAAGAAATAATAAGGAAATTTGGTTGTACAAAGAAAGAGCAATTGGGTCTGTTAGTTTCTCATCCCAGGAGCTCATCTTTCTTCTTGAAGAATTGAATAGCTGGGATTCTTGATGTGAATTTTGCTAACCCTAGAACATTATGCTCTGCCTTCACTTACTTTGTCCCCTGCTACCCCATGTACTAAGTGAGAGTCATCTAAGAACTGTAGGCAGCTCCTGGCACAGAGTAACTTTCCCTTGAGTATTTGTTATTAAATTCCTTCTAGAAGTAGTTGCTGAATTTGGGAAAGTTTGCACAGAGATGACGTTAGCAACGGTATTCTTGGTAAATGCATGGAGTATACAAGCTTATGCCTCCTTGGGAAACTGAGGATTTCAATGTGTTGTTTGGCAATTGTCAGGCAAGAGCAGGAAATGAGGCAAAATGATTGAAATCAGATTTTTGAAGCATCTTGACTGTCGTGCACAACAGCCTACACTTCATTCTGAGATACGGGATTTGTTATTTTGACAAACAGGCTAAGACCTGAGGATGCAATAACAATCAAGACAGAAGTAGTCCTCTCCTGGGACCAGCACTGTGGCACAGCAAATTAAGGCACCACCTGCAACACCAGCTAACCCACTGCACCACAACGCTGGCATCCTGTGTTGGCACTGGTTTGAGTTCCAGCTGCTCTACTGCAGATCAGGTTCCCTGTGCACCCGTGAAAGTAGCAGAGGATGCTCCAAGTGCTTGGAATCCTGTACCCATATGGGAGACTTGGATGGAGTTCCTGATTTCTGGCTTCATCCTGGCTCAGCACCAGCTATTCCAGCCATTTGGGAAGTGAACCAGCAGATGGAAGATGGATGGATGGATCTCTCTCTCTCTCTCTTCCACTGCCTTACAAATAAATAAATTTTTAAGAAAGAAAATAAGTAGTTCTTCTTCAATAATGTAAGGGAACTTCAAAAAGTTCATGGAAAAAGAATTAAAATATAAGTTGGTTTTTGCTGCAAAAAAATTAATTCTATGTATCATTTTTTATTACATGTTTTCAGTGAATGTTTTCATTACCTCTCATATGTGCTAACTTCAAAATTTTGGTTAAAACAAACTTATTTCTTAATTCCATTCCCCAAGAACTTTTTAAAACATACTGTTTACTTATTTGAAAGGCAGAGTTAGAAAGAGAGGAAGAGACACAGAGAGATATCTCCCATCTTCTGGTTTACTCCCCAAAAGATCACAACAGGAAGGGCAGGACCAGGCCAAGCCAGAAGCTTGGAACACTGTCCTCGTCTCCCACATGGGTGGCAGGGGTCCTAACATTTGGGCCATCTTCCAGTGCTTTTCCCAGGCACTTTAGCTGGAAGCTGGATCAGAAGTGGAGCAGCTATGACTCGAACCAATGGTCATATGGGATAGCAGTTACAGCTTAACCTGCTATGAGATGACATTGTCCCCTTCCATGAACTTTTGAAAATATCTTCTTATAATATAAAAGAAAAGAGAGACAATATGTCAGTGCATTGGGGTCTCTCATACTGCCTCCTCCATTAGATGGGACAACCTAAACTTTCCCGTTACTCCCAACCTGATGAAATACGAAAGCATTCCCCCACCACTGCCTTTCTTTTCCTGAGAGTAACTAATGCACTCAGAAACTGAACAGGCTATTCACGCAGGTGAGACTAAGGGATGAGCAGAGCAAGGAACATGAACAAGTCAGCTTTCTGGCTAAATGACCCTGAGGCAACGCATTGTCTTTAATCAACAAGAAGTCATCATCATTGGATGGCAAGAAAGATGGGGCATGGCTGTGGCCTCTGCACTGCTCTGGCTTACAGATCCTGGTGCAGGATTCTGCATCCAGGTTAGGACTACAAGCACACGTCACAAGGACTGACTGCTTGGCACCTCATACTGGAAACAGAATTGGCCCTATATTGGAAACAGTACCTTGAACTCTTAACAGACAAGTAAGTACACCAAACAAACACAAATACAAAATGCCCAGGAGCAAAACCCATATAAGTAAATGATCATTTTCTTCCCCAATGCTCTCTGAAAGCTCATTATATCTGAACTCTTAAACAAGATTTTATGCACTATATTTGTTCAGTTTGTAATTAAAGTGCTAGTTATCCCTAGTCTGAAGCCAAGGTGGGGTGGAGGGGGAGAGTAGAAACCGTGGCAAATTGTTCTCAAAATGGCATTCTTTCTAAATTAGTTGTAAAATTTGCATTGAGACCTATTCCCCATTAATGGAATGTATATTTTAAATTTGTGTTACTCTAACTTAATTAGCTCTTTGTTCTTAAAAAAAGTATTTAGGAAGGCAAAGGATGAAAAATGTACAATGTCTGTGTTCAATAACTGCTTAATGACCCCATTGCAGCCTTCACATTGAAACTACTCCAGCACTGTGAAGAATAGAATGCTGCTTTTCTGGACTGGAGGATCCACCAACAGAGTAATCTCTTGAATTTATCAGAGGGCAAAAGATGGCCCTCTTTTTGAATGCTATGAAATGATGAAATGGAGCAAGACAATACCTGCAGTTAAAAGAACATCCATCAGTTGAGATAAGTCTATCTCAACTGTTCACAACCAAAATCGACTTAAACAAAATTAAAACATATTATTCTTACAAAAGAAGGATGGAGAAAGGCAACATAGGACAGCAGTAATCTGTTAAATTTGTCAGGACCCTGTTTCTTCTACCTTGCTGTCCTATCACACTCAGCACACAACTTCTATCTCAGAGCCCAAGGTGGCTGCTCAAGGACCAGCCATCACATCTCCCAGCAAGAAAGAAACAAGTGAACACATGTTCCTGTTGGGAACATTCCTCCAACTCACACACAACACTTGTGCTGACATGGCATTGCCCACAGCATGCATGGGAGAGTGGGAAATACAATGCATACATATAAATATATATATTTATACATTTAAGAAGTGTTCAAATGATGAGAATAGCATTCAAGGAGCTCATTTGTGGAGAAACTAATGAGAAGCGTTTCATTCAGGTAAAATGTGCTGGTTCAAAGTGAATTGCATGAAAATAAATATGTAAGGTAAAATATCAATCTTGCTAGAGACAGATATCGGGAACAATTTCTCAGTTCTCACTCTACTGTCCTCAGGGAAACCAGTTGGAGCATTTGCTGGGTACAGAAAATCTTAGTGTTATGATACCCACTGGCCACTTTTATTAGATGTTGTGGAGTCCTTTAACCTTGTTTCTGTCCCCACTTTATAAGAGATTGCACAAAAACCGTTTGCACAGCTGTGCAGGGCTTGCTGGCTCCCGGCCTCTCCAGACTACCTAGCAAAAGCTTCTCTTGTTCAATAGGAAACAGTTCACACCATTTCACATTTCAGGAGGAATTTTCTTTAAAAAATTCACTTTGCTCAAATTAATAGATATGCTTGATATAACTACTCATGCTCCTTCAAATGACACTGCTGGGCTGCAGGTGGTTGAGGACAGAGTTACTGTCCTGGTGAGACACTAGGCATTTGCCAGAGAAGAGTCGGGTGTGGCAGAAATCCAGTTTGTGGGGAACCATGAAAAGACTGCTCACCTGTGCCACCTTGTTCAGCAGGAACAGCCCCTCTTCCAGCGGATTCAAGTTACATTTTTATAAAAATTAAAGTAGAGGGGTCATTGCTGTGGCATAGAGGGTTAAGCCTCCACCTGTGGCACCGGTTTGAGTCCTGGCTCCTCCTCTTCCACAGCTCAGTGCTAATGGCCTGAGAAAGCAGTGAAAGCAAAATGAGCCTCCAGTTTGATGAATGACATGGTATTAGCACGATAAATATAAAGAAATTCTAGTTTCACCATAGACAAAATAACTGCAGAGCATGAAAAGAAAACCACCAGTAAAATACCTATAGATTAATCCAGGACATCACATAACAAATACATACACAATATCAAATGTGAATAAAATTGTGGTAGATTGAATAATGTCTCACCAAAATTACATCTACCAATAACCTCATAATGTGAACTCATTTGGAAGCAAGATCTTTACTAAGGAAATCAGTTGAATGAAGGGGAACCTATTCTCAATTAAGATGAGCACTAACTCTGATGACTAGTGACTCAAGAGGAGGAGAAGAAACACAGACACACACACACACACACACACACACACACAGGGAGGAAGGCCACTTCAAGAGGGAGACAGACTGGAGTGACAGCCAACAGGCCAGGAAACACCAACGATGGCCACCGACCACTTGAAGCTAGGGAGACAAGGGACCTTTCTTTCCCCGGAGCCTTCAAAGGGATCCTGTCTCTAAGGACACTTAGATTTTGGACTTCTAGTTTTCAGAACTACAAAAGAATACATTTCTATTGTTTTCATCCACCTAGTCACTTGTTACAGCTTTCCAAGAGGGAAAAAATGTGCAGTCTTTTTGAAAAATAAATCTGGGTAAATGAGTACAATGCTTGTGGTGTTAGACAAAAAATGCCAAGAATGGCCTATCAGAGGAATTACTGTGTGGGCATGGAGTAAATTACACAAGACAGGAGCCTAAGGACATTACAGGAAAAATATCCACATCACAGGACAAAGCAGGTGTAAAAGCCCTGGAGGAAAACTCTCTGGCATGTTCCCAATCAACAAAGAGGTCAGTATAGTTGAGTGGACAGAGCGAAGCGGGGATTGGTAGGAAATAAAGTATGAGAAATGTGAGAAGCGGCCAGTGGACTATTATATTAGAATTTTGTAGTTTGGGCAAGGATTTGGATTTATGAGGTGATTTAAAGGTCTGAAAGAGCTGGGATTTTAAAGTTTTCTTTTATTTATTTAAAAGTAGAATTACAGAAAGAAGGGGAAAGAGAAAAGGAAAGAGAGGAGGCCATCTTTCCTCCTCTGGTTAACTCCCCAAGGCCTGAAATGGCCAGGGCTGGGCCAGGCCAAAGCCAGGAGCCAGGGACTCCAAACACGTCTCCCAACTGGGTGGCAGGGGCCCAAGTACTGAGCCATTCTCTGCTGCCTTCCTAGGTGCAATAGCAAGAAGCTGGATCAAAAGTGAAAGTAGAACTCGATGACATTCATTCTGATATGGACCCCCCAAGCATGGCTTCACTCTGGCCACAATACCTGCCCCAGGCTGAGTTTTAAAGTAGGCAGCACACTTAGCATATTTACTGAAGAGTAAGTTACATGATAAAATTAGAACATATACCAGGAATATATATGAATCAAAAAAGTTGGTGTGGCAACACTGGCATCTATCAAAAATTAGTAGAAAGAACTAGCAAAATCATGATAGGAACAACTCATCAAGGTCATGAAACAACTGTAAGCTTCTATGCACCAAAGAAATTAGTCTAAAAATAAATTTGAAGAAGATGACAGAAAAATAGGAAACCACAACAAAAACAGAAAAACACCGAATATGAGAGTTGGAAATATTCTCCAAACTGATGGATTCAAGAGACAAGAAATAAAGATTTTGAAGAACCATATTAAACTATTTTGATTCTGAGTGTACAGATGTATATCAGGATAAATAACAGATAACCCATACTCAACAGAGAGAATGAACTTTTCTGCACAAAACTATATGAAATATTTTAGAAGTCAAATATGTAGTAAAAACTGGTATAATATAAATCACGGTCTCCACATTTGGAATAAAATTAGAAGAAAAAATAGTCAGGAGATATTCATTGACTACTCTCCTCCATGTAATAATTAAGATGTAGTATTTAATAAGTACCAAATATAGATACTTCTCTAAGTGTTTTATATGTGTCAATTCATGACAACCTCGATAGTGTGCCATTTCAAAACAGGAAAACTGATTTCAGTGCTTTTTAAAAATAAGTTGTATGGCCAGCAGACTCATAGTATGGCAGATGTCCTAAACAGCACTCTGGCCTCAGAATCAGCCCTTAAGGCATTCAGATCTAGCTAAAAAGCCCATGAGAGTATTTCAGGCATGGAAAGCCAAGACACTCTGGAAAAAAAAAATGACCTAAATGAAAGATCTCCGTAAGTGAGATCCCAGCGGAAAGAATGGGCCATCAAAGAAGGAGGTGCTTTTCTCTGAAGGAAGGAGAGAACTTCCACTTTGTCTATGGCCTTGTCTAAATAAGATCGGAGTTGGCGAACTCAAAAGGCTTCCATAGCCTTGGCAGCTCATGACAAGATCCTCAGATGAATACTGACGTCATAAATAAGAGTGTCAATTGTTAATTCAACAACAGGAATCACTGTGCACTTACTCCCCAGGTAGGATCTCTGTCCTTAATGTGTTGTACTATGTGAATTAACGGTATAACTAGTACTCAAACAGTACTTTATACTTTGTGTTTTCTGTGTGGGTGCAGTCTGTTGAAATCTTTACTTAGTATGTACTAAATTGATCTTCTGTATATAGAGATAATTGAAAATAAATCTTTGTGAAGAATGGGATGGGAGAGGCAGTGGGAGATGGGATGGTCGCAAATGGGAGGGTGATTATGGGGGGAAAACGCTGCTATAATCCAGAAGTTGTACTTTGGAAATTTATATTTACTAAATAAAAGTTTAAAAAAATAAGTTGTATGGAAAAGTTAACATTCTGAATTTTTTGTTTCAAGCAGCACTCAGCCATTGTTTATTAGACATAAATTTTGCAAACTAATATTGGACACATTATGATTCAGTTGATTTTTTTCCTAGATAAACCCAACATAAGGAAAAGCACAAATACACATTTTAAGTACTGAAAAAACACTTATACAGTACTTGTATGCCTCTATGATATACTTTTTGTATCAACATTTTACAATTAAGGAAACAGAAATTATCACCATGTGATTAAGTAATTAGCCCAAAGTCACACAGTTTGCTCCAGGCTCTGGTTAGCTTTAAAACCAAGCAACCTGGAGCCAACACTGTGGTCTAGCAGGTAAGTCACCGCTTGCAGTGCTGGCCTCCCTATGGGCACAGGTTCAAGTCCCGGCTGCTCCACTTCTGATCCAGCTCTCTGCTTTGGCTTGGGAAAGCAGTGGAACATAGCTTAAGTCCTTGGGCCCCTGTATCCATGTAGGAG
Source organism: Oryctolagus cuniculus (assembly GCF_964237555.1). Classification (NCBI taxonomy): domain Eukaryota; kingdom Metazoa; phylum Chordata; class Mammalia; order Lagomorpha; family Leporidae; genus Oryctolagus; species Oryctolagus cuniculus. The sequence continues at coordinate 161,398,237 of NC_091437.1, read as the reverse complement.
ACCTGGAGGAAGGTCCTGGCTCCTGGCTTTGGATTGGAAGAGTTCTGGCCATTACAGCCATCTGGGGAGTGAACCAGCAAACGGAGGGCCTCTCTCTCTCTCTTTTCGCCTCTGCCTCTATGTAGCTCTTTCAAATAAATAAATAAATCATTTTAAAAAAACCCGAGGCAATTGTCTTTTTTAAGATTTATTTATTCATTTATTTTTTGACAGGCAGAGTGGATAGTGAGAGAGAGACAGAGAGAAAGGTCTTCCTTTTTGCCGTTGGTTCACCTTCCAATGGACGCCACGGCTGGCGCGCTGAGGCCGGCGCACTGCGCTGATCCGAAGGCAGGAGCCAGGTGCTTCTCCTGGTCTCCCATGGGGTGCAGGGCCCAAGCACTTGGGCCATCCTCCACTGCCTTCCTGGGACACAGCAGAGAGATGGCCTGGAAGAAGGGCAACCGGGAAAGAATCTGGAGCCCCAACCGGGACTAGAACCCGGTGTGCCAGCACCGCTAGGTGGAGGATTAGCCTATTGAGCCACAGCGCTGGCCAATTTATTTATTTATTTGACAAGCAGAGTTAGAGAGAAAGAGAGAGAAAGAGAGAGAAAGAGAGAGAAAGAGAGAGAGAATCTTCCATCCTCTGCTTTACTTCCCAAATGGCTACAATGGCTGGAGCTGGGCTATTCCAAAGGAGCCAGAAGCTTCTTTCAGGTCTCCCACATGGAGGCAGGGCCCAAGCATTTGGCCATCTTCCACTGCAGAGAGCTAGATGGGAAGTGGAGCATCCAGGACTCGAACCTGTGCCCATATGGGGAGCAGGCTCCCTAGGCAGAGGCTTAACTACTACGCCACAATGCCAGCCCCAGGCAATTGTCATCTAACTCCATGACCTTGACCAAAATACAATGCTGCCTCCTAATATAGCTATGTCAATTTGCATTTAATAAATGAAATTAAAATAACTTTGAAAGTCATACCACTAGTTGTTCTTTGACATTTTGCAATTAACTCTAATTTTATTCTTTAAGTAACTATATAAAGTTAAGGACTCACTAAAATTTTTAAAAAGTTGTATTCTGGGACAGGCCTTGTGGCACAATGCATTAAGCCGCTGCTTTCGACAATCATATCCCATATTTTAATGTTTGAGATTAAGACTTACTTCTGATCTGATCTGATTCCCTGCTGATGTGCCTTGGAGGTAGCAGATAATGACCCAAGTAGTTGGGTCCCCACAACTCACACAGGAGACCCACATGGACTCCCTTGCTCCTGGTTTCAGTTTGGTTCATTCCATGCTGTTACAGGTATTTGGGTGAATGAACCAACAGAAGGAAAATCTCTATCTCTCCATCTTTCTGTTACTCATTCTTTCAAATAAATAAAGAAAATGTAAAATTAAAGAAAAAACTCAAAATATTACTCAAAAAATAGGGAAACTGAGGAATAAGGAGCTTAAGTGAGTTACTGATGACACATGATTTACTGGGCAGAAATCTTGCGGGTTTTTTCCGTGTAGTCTTTTGATCAATTTAGCTAATGTACATTCAATTGCAGCCAAGGCCTGTGCTCACTTTCATCTTTATGCTGAAAAGAAGCAGGTAGGGTGATTAAGGGTGTAACTTCTGGAGCTAGATTGCTTAAATCTGATGTTGAATTTGAGACATCAAATGAATAATAAACATCTCTATGAATGAGCTGCCTCATCTGTAAAATGGATTTTATAATAGATCCTACCTCTGAAGGTATGTCATTGTAAAAATTTAAAGGAGGAATAAAAAAGGGAGGAAGAGGGACAGTGGGTGCATGGGAGGCAAGAGGGAGGACAGGGTGTAATGCATCACTATGCTCATGAATCTGTATATATGAACACATAAAATTTGTTCACCTTATACAAACTTTAAAAAATGAAAAAAGGACCTGTCTCAAATTTATTACAGAAAGTTAAATGACTAGATATATGCAATGCATTCTTAACCATGTGGGACCCATAATTACGTATTAGGTCTCAGTCTCTTATGCTTCCACAATCCACTTTATCACATTCTCCTCTAAGCAGTTTTTAAATTCTCATTCATTTCGACTGCTCTCCATTCCCACGATCTCCATCTTCCCCAGGTGCTCTTGTTAGGACCACAAATGCAGCCTGAGCCCTTACCTCTCATCTCTGTCTGACCTCTTTGCCTTATCCCCTCACTTCCATAAATGACCTCTCTATTCAATATCATTTAATTATTTGTAGTCATGGACCTCACATCAAAGATATTTGCTCACCCATCCTCTGCTGCTTTGTCCTTACTACCACTAACCTCTATGAATTATTTATCATTCTTCACACCAACTATTTCAACATCCTCATGACAACCCTCCTAGGGCTTCAGGCAGCTCTATTCCAATATACCACTAGTTCAATTTAATTTTATAAATAAGGATCTAATTTTCATAATATTAGCTCACTTAATATTTTATCGTAACTTGTTTCAATATTTATCTAATCTATTCAATAAGTCTGGAAAGACTTATTTTAGTGGAATGTAAATTTAGTCACATAATTTCTCTGCTTTCAAATATATCAGCCTTTCTGCATTAATAACAAATAAACCCGAGCCTCTTGCAATGGTGCACAGGGTTCCCTAGCAGCTTCCTGTGAGCCACAGAGAATTTTCTTTGAGTTTCTTAAAGGAGGGCATGCTGTTCATGGTCCCATTCTTTATAAATGGTCCTATTTCGTTTATTTTTCAGACTTTTTATGTCAAAGGGTCCACAAATCAGAAATTAATTAACAGACTTTAAATGTCTCAATGTGGGACTTGTACAACCTGGTCAATGGTGAGTTTGCGATTTTGCTGAGAATGAGGGGACAAATATTTAAGCTCTAGAGGACTAGTCAGAGTTATGAATTGCTTGTTTCAAAGTCAGACCTTGGGGATGCTGGTTTTGCTATTTGAGTTTGTCTATGACCTCACAATTTAGTATCTCAGGGGCCAGTGCTGTGGTGCAGTGGGTTAATGCCCTGACCTGAAGCGCTGGCATCCCATATGGGTGCCGGTTCTAGTCCCGGCTGCTCCAATTCCTATCCAGCTCTCTGCTAAGGCCTGGGAAAGCACTTGAACATGGCCCAAGTCCTTGGACCCCTGCATCCACCTGGGAGACCCAGAAGAAGCTCCTGGCTTCAAATCGGCGCAGCTCCGGCCATTGTAGCCAACTGGGGACTGAATAAACAGATAGAAGACCCCCCTCTCTCTCTCTCTGCCTCTCCTCTCTCTGTGTAACTCTGTCTCTCAAGTAAAAAATAAATAAATCTAAAAAAATTTAGTATCTCAGCTTGGAAAAAAGAATACTCCCACCAGTTTTTTTTCACAAACCATAATTAAAAAGTCAATCAATAAACAAATCAAAATGTCCTTTCCTTAGTAGCACCCATAAGTCTGAAAACATTAAAGAAATTTTTTAAAAGAGTAAAAAAAATAACAAAATAAAAATCAAACTTTTAACCTAGTGTTTGAAATAATGATAAATTTTAACAGCTCTATATTTTAAAAATAAATAAATTATACTTATATATATAAGGATTGTTCATCTAGAATAAAACCCAAAATATTGAAGTTGTGAGGATCATCCTACCCAAGTAACACAAGATAATTTGAAATTAACCTTATTTGTACTAGGGTGGACACAAGGCATGAGAAAGAGGCCATAGTTACATTTGGTGAGCCTCTACAGGTGCCAGACACCATATGGATCAGCCCTGCTATCTCCATGTATCATGGGAGGATACTGGTCTTCAGAGAAGTTAAGGCACTTGACTCAAGCTATACAGTTTGTAAATCAGTTGATATTGCAAAAAGTAAATGTAAAATGCATATAAAGTACTTCAAAAGCAGCAAGTTATATGTATTCAATAATATCAGATACTATTATAATATACTTTGATAGTTTGTAAAGTGCTTCTGTAGTCAAATCAGTTAAATTGAATTTTAAGATAACTTCAAAGAAGAACTATGGATAGATAAGCAAGGCACAATTAACCACTAATGAGAAGGGATATCAGAGGTTTGATGAGGTAGGAAGACAATTTAACTGTATATTATTTCAATAGTTTACTATCTGGGCATATGCACGTATATTTTTTATCCACATGTTCCTTACTCATTATAGATTACAATCAGAATGTGCTCATAGATTTGAGATTTAGCTCAATGAAAGGAATGATATCAAGAATGACATCTTGAATTATCATTCATCCTGGGGGAGGTAGTGGCCTGGGAACAAGTGTTACATAATGATTAATATTAAAGTAATTAATCATCTGCCCCTGGATATACCTCCAAATCCCACACCACTCATAAAACAGAGAAGAATCCAATCTTACATGCTCGTAGTTTCAAAAATCAGTTTGCCAGCACATTCATTCAAGTTAAAAATGGTTACATAGAACTACTTTGCAAATGTTTGTTTAATCTTAGTTCTCTGTACAGAGAAGTCTATTAAATTGTTTTTTTTTTATTTTTTTCAATTGTAAACCATTTTACAGTTTTCTACAAACTGCTATGGAATGATACACACTAATAATCAATGATCTCTTTTTAACCTTGGAGGTCAATCTCTATGTGTTAGTTGATTCATATGTGTTCAGACCAGCACTGAGCATAGTGGATAAAGCTACTACCTGTGGTGCAGGCATCCCATATGGGCACTTGTTCAAGTCCCAGATGCTCTACTTTCAATCCAGCTCATTGATATCACACCTGGGCAAGCACTGGAAGATGGCCCAAGTGCTTGCGCCCCCTCACCCAGGTGGATACCCCAATGAAGCTCCAGACTTCAGATCAGCCCAGCTCTGGCTTCTGTGGCTATTTGGTGAGTAAACCAGCAGATGGACGATCTCTGTCTCTCCTTATCTCTAACTCTGCCATTCAAATAAGTAAATAAATCCTTAAAAGATAAATAAGCAAATTTTATATGTGAAGTTGACTAGGCTAAGGGATACCCAGATAGCTGGTAAAGCATGGTTTTCAAGCACATCTGTGGGGGCATTTCAGGAAGAAACAGTCAGCTGAGGAAAAAAAAAGATCACTTTAACAAATGTGGGTGGAAATCATTTATTAGTCTGATTAGAACAAAAAACTGGAGGGAATCTGAATTTGCTTCTGCTTGAGCAAGGACACCCATTTTCTCCTGTTCTTGGACATGGGCATGCCTGATTCTTGACCCTTTCTACCCACACTGGGACCTATGCCATCAACCTCCGTGATTCTCAGCCCCAGGGACCCTGAGTTACACCACCAGCTTTCAGCTGCAAGATTGTGGCACTTCTCTAGTTCTATAATCACATGAGCCAATTCCCATCTTATGTGTATGTGCCTATATGTGTGTGCATTTACGTGTGTGAAGAACCCTCATATACTCTATTACTGCTCTCAGTTTAATAATGTAGAATGGATATGTAGGTAATTGCATGATATACTGAAGACCCCACAATAAGCAGAAAAAGTGAGAACAAAGCCAATCTCCTGACTCAAAGGTCCATCCTATAAACATTAACAGTGTTGCCCCACTGAATTAAAACAATTCCTCTTTCTAGCTATTACCACGTTAGAGTCTTTGAGTTCTAATATGTGTGAAAATGATTCAAATGTCCTAACAACCACCAAAATATCTACTCTGTTTTTGACTCCCAAATGTCTATCTGCCTGGGCTGCTGAGCACTGAACCTGTGAAGACATCAACTCAGAATACCTTGAGACAGTTCAGTATTATTCCTTCACCTTCAAGTGGCTCCTAGGGCCAACTTTCACATACTTTGGTTTCAAACGATAAAGAATGCTTATTTTGAAATCAGATTAATGCATACATATCCACCTGTCTCCGTTGTAATGCTGAAACTCGAAATTTTCACATCCAGTCTGACTTACTCCAAAACATATTGAGGTCCTTTTCTTTTTCCTCTCCCACAAAGCAGATTAAGCCTGGCCATGGGCCCAAATTGTATCATATTTTTTTCATTTAGAATTTTGCTTTATTCTTTCCTCCTTTGCTGTGAGAATGGTTCCTTCCCAGAGTGGTGCAGCTTGGGTGCCATATAAATTAAAATTTAATATGTGTTATTATGATCACTATTATTATCATTACTGTTATTAATAATGTTCTTTTGGCAACATTTGGAAACCATTCCAGCAGTGACATTTGGCTCAGAGGATAATGGATCCTTTTATGTACAGGCTTGTAGACTTGATGCCTGCTGTTTTCACTGTAGAGAGAGCAATTTCATGGCATCAGGAGGTCTGTAAGAGCTAGGAAACTCTACAACTCTTGGTTGCGTTTTCCTAAATGAACCAGAGCTCTTTGGGCAACCAAGATGGAAATGCCCTGCAATGGTCACTAAGAGAAACAATAAATTCGATGAACTCGTCATTCATTCATTCACTCAATAAAATTTTATTTTCCACTTGTGGATCATTTATTTCATTTGTTTTGAAAATAACATATGCCAAGCACCACTGTAAATGCAGGAGGTAGTATGATAGCAAATCAGTTACTCCCTTTCATTGTGGAGCTGAGAGGCTTGCAATGCAAGGTAAAATAGCCTCAAGACAGGTGTAATTAAAGACAGATACAAGACAGTTATGAGACCAGGATTTCTAGGCACTAGAGACAATGTCTTTGAGTAAATAATGATTGAGTAGAATCAGCCCTTAAGGCACTAGGATCTGGCTGAAGCGCCCATGAGAGTATTTCAGGCATGGAAAGCCAAGACACTCCGGCAAAAAACAAAAAAAAGGACCTAAATGAAAGGTCTCTGCGAGTGAGATCCCAGTAGAAAGAACGGGCCATCAAAGAAGGAGGTACCTCTCTCTGAAGGGAGGAGAGAACTTCCACTTTGACTAGGACCCTGTCTGAATAAGATCAGAGTCGGTGAACTCAAAAGGCTTCCATAGCCTTGGCAACTCATGACTAGAGCCTAGGGAGATTTCTGACGCCATAAACAAGAGTGGCAAATTGTTAAGTCAACAATAGGAGTCACTGTGTACTCACTCCTTATATGGGATCTCTGTCCTTAATGTGCTGTACAATGTGAATTAATGCTATAACTAGTACTCAAACAGTACTTTACACTTTGTGTTTCTGTGTGGGTGGAAACTGATGAAATCTTTACTTAATATGCACTAAATTGATCTTCTGTGTATAATGATAATTGAAAATGAATCTTGATGTGAAAGGAAGGAGAGAGGGAGCGGGAGAGGGGAGGGGTGCGGGTGGGAGGGAAGTTATGGGGGGGGGGCCATTGTAATCCATAAACTGTACTTTGGAAAATTATATTTACTAAATAAAAGTTTTAAAAAAAAGAATCTGAAGGATGAGTAGAAATTAACCAAACACATGAATGAAAGATTATTCCAGAAATATACGACATGTGTAAGAGCTCAGTGTATGAAATGGGAAAAGGTATTATCCCTGGTTCTACTAGAGAAGGTAGTGTTGAAGAGGCATCTGATGGAAGTGCTGCCATGGACTACCAGTGAGAATACAGAACACAAATCATGTAGGCACACTTCCTTGCTCACGTGAGACGACTTGTGAGATAAGCTGTAGTTGAAAGTTCAAGTTCCATATGTGAGAAACAGTGTGATTACATTTTTAGAAGGGAGAGATAATTTACAACTGCCAGCTATTGGGGACAATTCTGAAGCAAGTAGAACTTGAACTGAGATGGAAATCCAACTGTCAAAGTCAATGTTGGGTCCAGGCAGTGCTGGACTTGGCAACACCACCAAGAGAAGCATGAGCAACATAGTTTGGGTGTTTGGGACACAGTGCCATGCATTAGGAGGCTAAGGCATGAAGCCAGGAAGGGGAAATCACAGAATAGCATTTGGGAAGAAAGTGACCCAAAAAAGTAAGATACGTTGGCCTTCTAAGTTGTGGTTCAGAGGAGGCTCATCGCAGGTCAGCTGGATGGAATCCATGGCACCTGGGAAAGGGGAGCATTTTCAAAGTGGAAGGAAGAAGGCAATGTAGAAAAAGCCCTACGGCCAGCCAAAGTGGCTCAAGCCCTTTTGTCCTGGTGTTGCATTCTCAGACATGAAAGAGCAAAGAGCCAAGAAAGATCCAACCAACCAGAACAAATTTTCCTTGTCCTGGCTCAAGGCCAAGCTTGCTTTTGGCAGGCAGAGTTTGGCTAACTACTTGCATCAAATTTTCAGACTTTCAGCTTTGTGTCCTTTACTGCTTTGCCTTTATATATATATATATATATATATATATATATATATATATATATATATATTTGTTTTTAACAAACACAACTTGCTTGGCCAAGAATAACTTGGTTTTTCCAACCCTCAGGGCATGAGTAAGGCACAAAGCAGCAGCTCTGGAAGGAGAGGTTTCTGAGGTCCAATATGTAAATGACCACATTTTTCATAAGCCTGAGGGCTCTTAGAATCATAACTCCCAGTAGTTAAATACCCTCCAGAAAGTATCAGAATGAGGAATTAATTTTTTAACTTTGTGTGCTTAACCTAATTTACGGAGAAAGAATATGCTTAAACAATTTCTGATTCAGACTCTCTCCTCAGTTACCTTGGAGTTTAAACAAAATTGTTCTCTCCCATTTTCCTGGCAACTAGGAATCCCAAGAAGATTGACCTAGTACATGTTAAAGCTTCTATGACTGCATTCATTCAGGAGAATGAATGTTCTTCTTATTGTTCATTTTGGCAGCATTTGAAATGCTTTCAAAACAGTTTAAGGTATATGACCTCATTTATTACCACCATTCTATAGCTAGGAAGATGTTTCTAAACATACTACCGGTGAGGGAAATGAAGTTGTGTAACCAAGCAAATTTCCCAAGTTCAGGAGCACAGAGCAAGTTTAAAGTCATCTCTGTCGGATCCCAAGCCCTGTGTTCTTTTTGCTTCATTATGAAGACTTCCTCTCAACTTTGAGCCCTGGAAACTGCATCCTTATTGACAGTCATAGACTACTTAGGTGGGAGAACCAGGCAGAGACAGACATTCAGAGGTACATCAGGTATATCAAGTTACTCACCTGCTCCTTCACTCAATGCAAAGAGCTCTTTGTGATGAAAATTTCTGGAACATCAGACAACATATAGACAAATTCTAGGCTCATTTTTGGTAATTAAAAGGATTTGGCTATAGACAATCATTCATTCAAAAAATCGCTTTTTAGATACTTATCTATCATTATTTCAAGAAATAGCCTAACTTAACCGCATCACTCTCTACTCACCCAGTTCTCCAATGATATATTTAGTAGTTTCAGATTTACTTCTGCATATTAACATGGAAACATAAATTTGGGCTTCAGATAAACACACATGTGGCACCACGCCAAATGTGAAATTCAAATTGATGAAGCAGTTCACTCTCCAGGTATCTGTCTTGCTGTCAGTAAGATAGACCTCATGTGAGTATCTGCTTCTTTCTAACTTTTATTTAATGAATATATAAATTTCCAAAGTACAGCTAATGGATCACAATGGCTTTCCCCCCTATAACTTCCCTCCCACCCGAAACCCTCCCCTCTCCCGCTCCCTCTCCCATTCCATTCACATCAAGCTTCATTTTCAATTATCCTTATATACAGAAGATCAATTTAGTATATATTAAGTAAAGATTTCAACAGTTTGCACCCACACAGAAACACAAAGTGTAAAGTACTGTTTGAGTACTAGTTATAGCATTAATTCACGTTGTACAGCACATTAAGCACAGAGATCCTACATGAGGAGTAAGTGCACAGTGACTCCTGTTGTTGACTTAACAAATTGACACTCTAGTTTATAGTGTCAGTAATCACCCTAGGCTCTAGACATGAGTTGCCAAGGCTATGGAAGCCCCCTGAGTTCACCGACTCTGATCATATTTAGACAAGGTTGTAGTCAAAGTGGAAATTCTCTCCTCCCTTCAGAGAAAGGTACCTCCTTCTTTGATGGCCCTGTTCTTTCCACTGGGATCTCACTCACAGAGATCTTTATTTAGGTTTTTGTTGTTGTTGTTGTTGTTGTTGTTGTTTTGTTTTGTTTTCCCAGAGTGTCTTGGCTTACCATGCCTGAAATACTTTCATGGGCTTTTCAGCTGGATCCAAATGCCTTAAGGGCTAATTCTGAGGCCAGAGTGCTGTTTAGGACATCTGCCATTCCATGAGTCTGCTGTGTATCCCGCTTCCCATGTTGGATCACTCTCTCCCTTTTTTTTATTTTGTCAGTCAGTATTTTCAGACACTAGTCTTGTTTATGTGATCCCTTTGACTCTTAGTCCTATCATTATGATCAATACTATTGGTTGAATTCTGTAATTAATACACAGTTATTCTTTACACAGTTATTCTTAAGTGTTGAAACTTAACTGAAAAGTGATCCCTGTTAAATATAAGAGTTGGAATAAGAGAGGGAAAAGATGTACAATTTGGGACATGCCCAATCGGACTTGCCCCAAATGGTAGAGTTAGAAACATACCAGGGGATTCCAATTCAATCCCATCAAGGTGGCATGTACCAATGCCATCTCACTAGTCCCAGTGATCAACTGCTGTTCACAATTCATCATAATGATAGGAGTATCTGTTTACATTGGCTCCCCATTCATTCCGAGACTCATCAAATTCCCTTTCTTTTGATCTCTTATTTTATTTATATATATATATATATATATATTTGTCCAATGTGTACAAATATCAAAGCTATAACCTTGAATTCCACTCTCTATAAATGCAAACAGCATACGGTGACATATGAATCCTCATATTAAAAACAGATGAACGTGTATAATGGAGCATGTCTGTTTCCAGCACTGTTGCTGACTAAATGATCTGACACGTGCTCTCATAGAGGCCATCTTGAAGAAGACACATCCCTTAAGGAAAAACTTTCTCACAAAATGTAGGGAATATTTTCTCATCTAATTTGCAGAAAGGATAAAAAGAACGGGAGCTAAAGTGGCCTGTAGATGAAGCTGGTGTTGCCTGCTGGCAGGTGCCAGTCGCTGAATGCTCTCCACAGGGGAGCTAGGGGACAAAGTTGAGGAGGGCGATAAAGCCACTGGGCCCTGAATTGAGACAAGACTTTGTCAGCTTGTGAACTCTGCTCACAAACCCTGGAATCCAGAGGAAAAGGGTTCACTTTACAGGAAATTTTCTTCAATGTTAGCCTTGCATATTTTAATAATTAAGATCAAATATGTGGGCTGGTGCCATGGCTCAATAGGCTAATCCTCCGCCTTGGGGCGCCAGCACACAGGGTTCTAGTCCTGGTCGAGGCACCGGATTCTGTCCCGGTTGCCCCTCTTCCAGGCCAGCTCTCTGCTGTGGCCCGGGAGTGCAGTGGAGGATGGCCCAAGTGCTTGGGCCCTGCACCCCATGGGAGACCAGGAGGAAGCACCTGGCTCCTGACTTTGGATCAGCGCCATGCACTCTCTTACTGTCCACTCTGCCTGTCAAAAAAAAAAATCAAATATGTGGGGCCAGCACCATGGCTCACTCAGTTAATCCTCCGCCTGTGGTGCCAGCATCCTTGAGCCTGCATGGGAGACCCAGAAGAAGCTCCTGGCTCCTGGCTTTGAACCAGCCCAGCTCTGGCAGCTGCAGCCATTTGGGGAGGGAACCAGAAGATGGAAGACTTCTCTCTCTTCTCTGCCTCTCTCTGTAACTCTGCCTTTTAAATAAATAAATAAATCTTTAAAAAAGCAAAAAGTCAATAAAACAAACTGGTTCTTTAAAAAAAATGATCAACTCAGCAAACTAAGAAAAAGAAACATTATTCAAGTACATAAATTCAGAGATGAAAATGAAGATATTATAATTGACATCATAGAATACAAAGGATTATTAGATATTAACAATTACATGAAAAATTTGATAACCTAAAAGAAATAGACAAATTCATGGAAACATTCCTTGACTTTAATAAAACTACATGGGGCCAGAGCTGCAGTATGGCAGGTAAAGCCGCCACCTGCAGTGCCGACATCCCACATGGGCACCAGTTTGAAACCTGGCTGCTCTACGTCCAATCCAGCTCTCTGCTTGGCCTGGGAAAGCAATGGAAGATGGTCCAAGTCGTTGGGGCCCTGCATCCATGTGGGAGACCTAGAGGAAGCTCATAGCTCCTGGCTTCAGATCAGCACAGCTCTGGCCATTGCAGCCAATTGGGGAGTGAACCAGCGGTTGGAAGACCTCTTTCTCTCTCTGCCTCTCTTACTTTCAAATAAATAAATAAATATTTTTTAAAAAATTAAATAAAATAAACTACCATGCCACAGCAATAATATTAACATAGCAAACACATAGACCAACAGAAAGAGACCCTAAAAGCACCTACAGTCAACTGATCTTTGAAAATTATGCCAAGAACATCCACTGGGGGAAAAACAGCCTTTGGTGCTGGGAACATATGATATTGCAATGCAAAAAAAGAAAGAAAGAAACTAGACTCTTATTTCTCACCACATACAAAAAAAAAATCAACTCAAAATTGACTATATGACTAAATGTAAAACCTGAAACTTTGAATCCACAGGAGAAAACAGAGGAAATGCTTCAACACATTGCAGTGGCAAACATTTTTGGAAAAGATCCCAAAAGCACAGGAAAGAAAAGCAAAAATAGACAAATGTGATTTCATCAAACTATAAAAGTTCTGCCCAACAAATGAAACAACAGAACGAAGAATAACCTACAAAATAGGAGAAAGTATTTGCAAGCTGCTCATCTGTCGAGGTTATTACCCTCAAAGAACTCAATAGCAATATACAAATAATTGATTGTAGACATAAATAGATATTTCTCAAAGGAAGACACAAAAGTGGTCAACTGGTACACAAGACATGTGGAACATCATTGGTCATCACTGAAATGGAAACCAAACCCACAAGAAGATATCCTCTCACTCCAGTTAGATGGTCTGTTACCAGAAATGTAAAAGATCACAAATGTTGGTGAGCATGTGGATAAAAGGCAACCCTTGTATACTTGGTGGAATGGAAATCAGTCAGTCATCATGGAAAACAGTATGGTATTGCCTCAAAAAGCTAAAAATGTAGCTACTACAGAATCCATCAATCCCACTACTAGGCATTTATCCAAAGCAGTCTGTCTTCCTAAGAGATATCTTCAATATTACTTCATTTGATCTATGTATCACATTCTTGTGCTAATGCCATGTTGTCTTGATTACCACTGTTTTATGGTATGTTTCGAAATAGAAACATGTGAGGCCCTCTACTTCACTGTTTCTCTTTAGGTTTCAGTCTTTTCTGGGTCACTTGTAATTCGATATGAATGTTATAATCCGCTAATCAATTTCTACAAAAATTTCAATATGTCACTGAATCTTCAAATTATGTGGCAGAGAATTGCCATCTTAACAAAGTCAAGTCTTCCTATCAATGAACATGTTTTTCCTTTGAATCCCATCTTTGACTTCTTTAAGCAATGTATTGAAGTACTCACAGTATAAGTTGCTAATTTTATTTTTTATTATGAATGAAATTGTCCTCTCTATTTTTGGATAGTTCATTGTAAGGGTACAAAAGTGCAATTGATTTTTGTGTATTGATCTTGTATCCTGCAACCTTGCTGAACTCATTTATTAGTTCTAATAGTTTTTTATGTATTCTTTAGCACTTTCTATGTACAAAATCATGTCATTTGTGAAAAGAGATAGTTTTACTTCTTCCTTTCCAGTCTTAATGTCTTTTCTTTCTGTTTCTTGGCTGTTTGTCATTACTAGAACCTAAAGAATAATAGGAGTAGACATCCTTGTATTGTTTCTGATATCCAGGGGAAAGAATCCAATCTTGCATTATTTAGCATGATGTTAGCAGTAGATTGTTTGTAGATTCCTTTTTCTAACATATTGTAGAAGTTCCCTTATAGTTCTGGTTTCCCAGGTGGTTTTATAAGGCATTTGTTTTGGTTTTTGCACATTTTGAAAAAAAATCTGCTTTTTATTCTCTTTTTTTATTTAACTTTTCCCTTCTCTCCCTTTCTTGTTTTAGCAAAAAGGAAAAACATGTGCTAAATAGTTCCTTGGCTAACAATCATCTATATTTTAGACATTCTACTATAGATCAAGGTGGCACTGGAGAATGGTTCGTGGGAAGCTTTAATGTTTAAATAAAGGCAGATAAGAAAAGGTGATTACAAGTATGTAGGAAAAGTGCAAACCTGGTCTGTAAGAAAGAGCTGATGATCCAGACTAGGAAAGCTAAGTACGTCATCAAGATAAGAGGTGAGAAATAGAAATGTATCTCATGACAGAATAACTATCATCAGAAAGATAAAAAAACATGTTAGTAAACAGAGAAATAGAAACACTTATACACTACTGATAGTAATACAAATCAATACAGATATTGTGAAATAATGGAGATGCCTCAAAAAACTTAAGATGTACCATATTGTCTAGTTATCCCATTCCTGGGTTTATGTCCAAATGAAATCAGCATATCAAACAGATACCTGCTTCCTCATGTTTATTGCAGCACTGTTCACAATGTGATCATTTTGCAAGACTAAGGTGTGACAAACAAGTGGCTCATTCTCAGGAGGTGTGGAGATAAACCCAAAGGGAACCGAGAAGGAGATGGAAATTAATTTACTCTTTGAGAGTAGGTCTTTTCTTCTTTAAAACTTATTAAGGTTTATAAAACATACTATAAAAATTACAAATCTAGTAGACCTGCTGAACAAATAAATTGGTCCATAAACTTATGAAATTGGCTTTCTGTGTATCACAAACAAAAGAAATGAATGTTAGTAAAAACAAAAAACTGATGTGAAAGACCTGTTCTCCATGACAGCAGTTTAAACCACTGCCCACAACATGGCATCTCATGTCACAGTGTGGGTTCAAGACCTGATTGTCCTGTTGCAATTCAGCTTCCTGCTAATGTGTCTGGGAAGGCAGTGGTTGGAACTCTGCAAGCCATATGGAAGACCCAGGTAAAGTTCTTGGCTCTTTGTTTCCGCCTGGCCCAGAACTGACTGTTGTAGCCAATTTGAGAGTGACCCAATGGATGGATGATCTCTCTTTGTGTCTGTCTCTGTATCTGTCTCTCTCTCTGATATTTTGCCTTTCAAACAAATGTTTTCTTAAGAAAGTAAAGGAAGAGGTGTTCTTCAGGATACTTAAATAAAATGAGTTTTGCTTTAAAATTGTATAGCCTTTGGCATAAGGTTTGTTGAAGGCTAGACGACAGCCTGACATTGAGAAAACGAAAAACAGGATAAAAAGCTGGAGACTCAGAGCACCAGGCTAAGGGATGGGGATTCTGGAGGGAAGGTGTAGATGACAAAACTATCTAGCATTCTGAGATCAAAAAGCCAGATACAAAATAATTGCAGACATGAAAGTCAAAAAGGCAAGATTTCACAGAATGACTACAGTTTCCATCATTATGTCAAATATTTAACAAGAACCATCCAGACTCAGGAGAGTTAGTTCAGTAGCTGTTCACATGCAAACCTTTGTATCTGTGTGCACTCCCATGTTCTGTGCTTAACTCTGATGCAGTCAGAACCTAGGACAGAGCTCTGGGTCCCATCCATTGGTTAATTCATTCATCAACTAGTCACAGTAAATCCACCCTGTTCCAGTCACTGTTCTGGGCACAGGGAATGCCGTAGTGAACAAAAAAATTGAAAAGTCCTTCATGGGGCTTACACATTAGAAAGGAAAGAGAGAGAGTAAAAAAATAAATATAAAATATAAAGCATCAGATATTCAGAGAAATGTCAACAGGAAAGGGATACTGAGCATTGGAAAAGCAATTTGAACAGAGATGTATTTGCTGGGAACATGGTTCTGGAGCAAAGAACTGAAGGGTGAGAGTGTTGAGCCATGAACACATGAAAGAAAAATATTCCAGGGTGAGGCAGGTCTTGTTCTATTTATTGCACAGTATCTTCTTGTTCAACTACATAGTCATCACCAGAGCTTATAAACAAGACCATACTCCCAACCTGATAAGCAATATTATGGAAAGGAAAATATTCTAGGTTTTCAATACACTTTAGTCCTACCTTCACAGTTGACTAGCCAAATCATCCTATGAATGTATAAAAATAAGATGTAATGTTCAATGTTTGAGCCCAAAATACAAGGCGGCTCAATGCTCTCAGTTTCTTTTTCATAAGCCTCTAATGTGGCCTCTTTTCTCACAAATGCAGGTTCTCAGATAGGTAAACAATCATCCCTCAGTATTTGCAGGAAATGGTCCAAGGTCCCCTGCAGATATCAAAAGCTGAAGATGCTCAATTCCTTTATTGAAAATTCTTAGCATTTGCAGTGCACCTGCACGCACCCTCCTGTGTACTTTAAGTCATCTCTAGATTGTAGTAAAACCTCATAGAATGTGAATGCTATGTAATACTTGCTACATTGTATTGTTTGGGGGAATAATGACAAGTACATACTCAGTACAGACATGATTATTTTAGTATCTTTCACCCACAGCTGATTGAATCTATAGACCTGGAAACTGCTAATTTGGAGAGCTGATTGTACCAAGGCACTATGGAAATACCAAAACACACTGATTCCTACCAAAATCATTTCCTGTTTCCAAAATCATCCAAGTTTTATTGAATTATGCTTGGTTAGGAGAAAGATATATATCTTTTCTCATAATATATATATATATATGAAGAAGTGTGTTCTGTGAGAGGAAGAGAAGTCATTAGAGGGCATCCCATTTAGGAATTTAAAGGGGAAAAATAACATTTATTACAGTGTGAGACAGTTGTGCTAAGTGTCCCTAAGCTTTGCTTTTCTGCTGGGTGCCCATTAGCTTCAGATTTACTGTGGGAAGAAGATGTACTGGCCCCAAATCAGCAAAGATAAGAGACTTCCTGGCGAGAAATGAACAAGAAAGACAGGAAGCAACAAAGAGGGCCAGAGAAAGATTAGGGGAAAATGCTGCTCCAGCAGCAGTAAATAAATCATTTGCTAAAAAGGATATTTGGCAAAATTGCCTCCCAGTGTATACTCCCAATGGGTGTGTTTGATCAGAAATGCAGAGCACCATGGAAAGAGTACAGAGGTGGGGACCATGTGTGCTCACAGCACCTGGAGGGGCTGCAAATGAGGGGCCACATTGCCACTCTTTCTCCTGATAACATGTCAAGAATTACAAGTCATTTTTCAGCATGTTCCACACCTTCATGAAAGATGACCAATCATCAAGGCTAAATATGAGATTTAAAAAGGTAGTTGAAAATTTGAAACTTGGGACTTGGAACCTAAGTTTCCAGCGCCTGTATTTGTGTTCTGTTTCCTGTATCTATTAAACTGTGTCATCTTATTCACACCACTTCTCTCTCTGAATTGCTTTCCTCACCTACAAACTGGGGGGAGACATAGCTATTTATAAAGATTATTGTAACTGTTAAATAGTGCACTACATACATTTTATAAAATATAAGGCTCTTTTCCCCAAAAAATGTTTCTGTTTCCCGATCACTGTATAATTTACAAAGTACATTAGTAACACTCACAATATCTTCATGTTATAAGTCTGAACATACTGATTTCGCTTTCATGGATGAGGACCTGGTTACATATGACTACTAATAAACACTGTGGATGATTCCAGTTGACCCATGCAGGTTGTGTCAATCTGCCACTAAGCCAAACACTTTATTTGGTGGACTTGGAATCAAGGGAAAAAGAGTTTTACAAAGTGAAATCACTTGTGCTTATGACTGATTCTACAGTCCTGACTGTCCACTCCAGACAAAAGATGCAGTTACAGCTTCAGTTCTTCACACATGAACAACACTCAGCTCATATCAGGCACTCCAAATTCGATGCAGGAGTGTCAGGCGGTGGTTTACCCTGCAACACCACAACTCTTCTTCTCAGGTCCTTCCAGTCAAGCTTTTTCTTTTCCCTCCTTACAAATTCGTTTTCTGACATCTGTGTTTCTATCTCCCAGTTCTCACTTTTACTTTCTCATCTGTAAAATGGGAATAATAGAGATGTTACCTGTTGGGAATATTAGGATTTTATGAGGTTTAAAATAAATAATTTGTGTGATGAGTTTACTACAATGGCTGGTAAACTGTGAGTGAGATCCCAGTGGAAAGAAGGGGCCGTCAAAGAAGGAGGTACCGTTCTCTGAAGGGAGGAGAGAACTTCCACTTTGACTAGGACCTTGTCTAAATAAGATCATAGTTGGCAAACTCAAAAGGCTTCCACTTTGATTATGGCCTTGTCTAAATAAGGTCGGAGTTGGTGAACTCAAAAGACTTCCATAGCCTTGGCAACTCATGACAAGAGCCTAGGATGATTACTGACGCCATAAACAAGAGTGTCAATTGTTAAATCTGTGCAGTTACTCCCAATGTAGGATCTCTGTCTCAATGTGTTGTACTATGTGAATTAATGGCATAACTAGTACTCAAACAATACTTACACTTTGTGTTTCTGTGTGGGTGCAAACTGTTGAAATCTTTACTTAGTATATACTAAATTGATCTTCTGTATATAAAGATAATTGAAAATGAATCTCGATGTGAATGGAATGGGAGAGGGAGCAGGAGATGGGATGGTTGTGGGTAGGAGGGAGGTTATGGGAGGAAAAAAGCCACTGTAATCCAAAAGCTATACTTTGGAAATTTATATTTATTAAATAAAAGTTAAAAAAAGAGCTCAAGAAAAATTGCCTTGTTAGGGTTAAATGTGATGGAAATAACAACAATGCAAGCTGATGGAAAATGACTTAGATAATAGTAAAATCTAGCTCTGAATATATGTCTTATTCTATGATCCATGTTGATCATTTTTCTAAGCTGGAAGAAAAGGCAATTATATTGAATTCCACCTGCCCTTTAAAACTAATAGGTAGTTCTGAAGAACTAATTCTACCATTCCAGGTGTAGTGCCATGCACAGAGCAAGGCAGAGAGCAGCTATCATAGTTACATTTACAATAAAGGGAAGCAATGGACCATATGAGACAAGTGGTACAATATTTCCATTTTACAGATGACATCTTTGCTAGGTTGTACACAAAGCCAGGTCTACAGGAATGTCAGAGAGAGATGTCTGGACACTTGAAGGTTCAGAAACAAGCTTTGTAAGGAGGTGGCAAAGCAAGTCTGAACTAAATTCACTGACAGGAATCAGGTCCAATAACTCAGGAGAACTGTTCAAAGGCTAAAATGCTATTATAAAAGGTCTCCAAGATGAGGATCTGGAGGAAGTGGCCAGTGACTTAATAATAGAAGATAGCGTATGGACCATAAACAATTTTCTAGGTGTATTATGTTTTGATATAATTTAACTCTGACAGTATCTCTTCACAGTATGTATTTTTTAAAGATTTACTTATTTGTTTGAAATTCAGAGTTACACAGAGAGAGGAGAGAGAGGAGAGGCAGAGAGAGACAGAGAGAGGGAGGTCTTCCATCCCGTGGTTCACTCCCCAACTGGCTGCAACAGCCAGAGCTGCTCCAATCCAAAGCCAGGAGCTTCTTCCAGGTCTCCCATACAGGTGCAGGGGCCCAAGGACTTGGGCCACCTTCTACTGCTTTCCCAGGCCATAGCAGAGAGCTGGATTGGAAGTGGAGCAGCTGGGTCTCGAGTCAGCACCCATATGGGATTTCGGCACTGCAGGTCAGGGCATCAACCCGCTGCACCATAGCACTGGCTCCCACAGTATGTATCATCATCTCTATTTACCATCCAAAGATACTGAGGTCCAAAAAAGCTGAAAACTTTTTGCTAAATTATCAGCACAGGAAAGTTGTTTCTATTTCATGCCAAAGTAAGTGATCTCATGGTGGCAATTTGGTACAGTGGTTAAGATGCTATTTTGGAAAAAAATTTTTTTTTAAAAGCAGGTGGTGGTGGGCTGACACTGTGCCACAGTGGCTTAAGCTGCTGCCTGTAGTGCCAGCATCCCATATGGGCACCGGTTAGAGTTCAGGATGCTCCATTTCTAATCCAGTTTCCTCCTAATACACCCGGAAAATAGCCAAATATGGCCCACGTTCTCGGGCCTCTGCACCCACCAAGGAGACCTGGATGAAACTCCTGTCTCCTGTCTTCAGCATGGCCCAGCCCTGGCTGATTCAGCCATTTGGGAAGTTCACCAGTGGATGGAAGATTCTCTTTCTGTAATTCTGCCTTCAAATAAATAAATCTAAAAAAAAAAAAAAAGATGCTGTTTGGGACGTTAATGTATACCCTGGGAAGAAGCAGTACTAGCTCAAGTATTCAGATTCCTACCATCCATGTGGAAAACCCAGAGCTCCTAGCCTCTGGTTTCAGCCCAGGCCACGCTCAGCTGTTGCAGGTATTTGGGGAGGGAACGAGTAAATAAGCAGTCTCTCCCTCCTTCTCTTTCTCCCTTTCAAATAAATAAACAAAAAATTATTTTTAAAGGATGTATTCCAGGCCGGCGCCATGGCTCAGTAGGCTAATCCTCCACCTTGCGGTGCCAGCACACCGGGTTCTAGTCCTGGTCGGGGCGCCGGATTCTGTCCCGGTTGCCCCTCTTCCAGGCCAGCTCTCTGCTGTGGCCAGGGAGTGCAGTGGAGGATGGCCCAAGTGCTTGGGCCCTGCACCCCATGGGAGACCAGGAGAAGCACCTGGCTCCTGCCATCGGATCAGCGCAGTGCACTGGCCGCAGAGCGCCAACCGCGGTGGCCATTGGAGGGTGAACCAACAGCAAAGGAAGACCTTTCTCTCTGTCTCTCTCTCTCACTGTCCACTCTGCCTGTCAAAAAAAAAAAGAAGTATTCCTTTCAATGCATTGAGTTTGTAAATTCTCTAATTCATAGACCTAGACCCAGTCCTTAGTTCAGAGAGAGCTGTAGGGTCAGGTGTATGCTCTCAGATGGGGCACAGAATAGCTACAGCTATGGGGAAGAGCTGAAATCAAAATCCTGTCTAGGTCTAGGATTCCCTTCTGACGTGACTGATCATCTTCCTTCCATTTTGGCAGCTGCCTAGACTTCTTCCTCGAGAAAGATCACTTCTGTGAATATCACTACATGTGTGCTTGTCTTACCCCTAAAGCAGCGTAGTCGTTGTCCTTCAGCCCATTTCCTCTCCCACCTTGGTTCTCTGCCCTGCTCTTCTGTGGAAGTCAAGTCCTGGTCCCACCTGAGTGCTTCCCTTTAAAGACGTGCCATTGGTCTGTGTTTCATCAAACAAAACCATCCAAGCATAATACCAGAGTGATGCACTATCAGGGAAATGTTCCCATGGCAATTGTGTCAGGTAATTCATCACCAAGAGGGAGGTGCAGTGGCTAGATAACCTGCCTCAGAAGGGGAGGTTGCAGTGCAAGTCATACAAGTAGTAAAACATCTACTCTACCTGCTGGATAAAGAAAATTCACATTGAAGTGGATTTTCTCAGACACTACTAATAACATGCAGAAAAATAGCTAGATATTTATACATACATTGTCTATGTGGTCTGATGAATATGATTAAAGTAAATGCATGTGTTAAAATAAAGCAAACTATTACAAACCAAAATCTTTACTTAGTGTTGTTGAAAGTGAGGAAGACAGAATAGTGTGAGGAATTAATCTCATTTATATCTTGTAATAACCTCATAAACTCAGTATCATTTTACTCACTTTATAGATGGTAACAGTGAGGCAGAATCTGTGAAATGTGATCAAACTCCCAAAGATACTGAGTGACTCAAAAGTACCTTTAAAGGAGTCTGCCACATCAATTTTTCCCACTTTATAATTTGTCCCTGGAAGTTAAACCATAAAGTTAAATTATTCAGTTATATTTGGGGGAAAGTTACTTACTTAAATATTCTCTACTTCAACTTTGCAAACACACAGCTTAATACAGAGGAACCTGAGATACAGAAACAGCTGATCTACTCAAGGTCTTGTTCCATGGCATCACTGGGAACTGAATTCATAGGATGTTGCACCTAGCATAACATTCTGTTCAGATACCAACTTCAGGACCAAAGCTGCTTTCTGACAGCTGAAACCCTGGCAAGGACTAAAAAGAATCACCTTATCCAAAACCAAGTTCCTTTCTTGGCAGTAGCCATCATACAATGACAGTTGAACGTGTAGCTACAAAGTCCTGAACCCTGTGCCTCAAATCTCAGCTCTAAAATCTCCCATAAGATCCACTGAACTCTGGTTGCAATAGTATCACAGATTAACCTCTCACCACTCTACGTGCTATTCATTATAGAAATTATTCTTGAGAGCTCTTCTCAATAGACTTTCTGCATCCAAATCTGTCTCAAGAGTCTTGTCCCAGTGAGTTTTATCAAAGACAGTTGTTGCTTGGAGTAGCTCTATGAAACAGATTCTAAAATGAGATTCAGGAGCAAATCATTCACTAGCTGGTAGGCAGCAAAGATCCCATGCCTGGTGGTAGGTAGAGCAAGATAACTGCATTCTGTACCAGTGCAATTTTTTAACATTTTATTGATATAAAAAGAACAGATTTCAAGTGTTTCATAGATACAATTCTAAGAAGATAAGCATAATTTCCTCCCTTCCTCTCTCCTTTCCTCAAGCCATCCTTCCTTTTTTGAATTTTTACAAAAACATAATTTAAATTTGGTTTATTCTACAGTGAAATTGGGAAGTAGGATGATTGTAAAAAGGAGTGAAATATCTTGCACAATTGCTCAGGTGTTTAGGAGTTTCCAGAGGCCATAGCAATTCTAAGGATTTGGATAATTGATCACTATTGCTGAGGCCTATTTGTTGATGCACTGGAACAAGATAATGAGTTGAGGATGACTAATCACCAATTTTTAAAAGTGGAGAAGCTAGAGGACCATCTTGATGTCATTTTAAGGTATTTTCACCTCCTCAAGACAGAGAATTTATTTCCAAGGGTAGAGGAGCTCCACAGAGGGTTGAATTCTCAAACCCAAAAAGTTTGCTATGTCAAGGTCAGGTCCTAACTGGGAAGGGAGTGGGACTTGGAGACAAGATTTAAATCTCAGTTGACGATCTTGAAAGTCTTGAATTCCTAAGATTCTGTTTAACTCTCAGGGCCTGCAAACGGACTCGCTGCATCCTGCAAGCATCTCCTCGTTATTGAATGGGGTGCAGAGGCCTCCGATAGGCAACAGGATGAGTCCCTTCAAGGTCCACTCCCACTTCTTCTCAGTCTGCAGATCAATAGCAAGTCAAGTCCACATAGGGAAAGGATGGAGGGATAAAACAGTAAAGATAACACATGTTGAAGGAATAGCAAGGCCATGAGTATGTACATTTAGGACTGGATTCTGAAGCTGTTGGATCAAGTTGGGAGGGGTGACCATAGAGTTGTATAAGAAAATGTTCATACGTATGTTAAATATTATAGCACAAGATATCAATAACCTGTGAAGGAAATCGTACCTACACACTAAGACAACATTTTAAGATGATGAAATAAGTGTTGAAACTAACTGTAAGACTGATGGAAGGAATACTGTGGTAGTTGGATCCTGAGATAGACCAAAATATTCAATGGAGTGAGACTATTTGAATTTACATGTCCTCTTGAACAAGACACTCACCAACTAGCCCTTGTTCTATCGTTCAGTGGAGGATATGCTACTGATCAAAATGATAAGTAATATATAAATGAGGGCCAGTCATTATGACAGAGTTGGTAAAGCTACCACCTGTGACACCAGCATCCTATATGGGTACTAGTTTGTGTTCTAACTGCTCCACTTCTGACTAAGTTCCTTCTAATTGTCAGGAAAGGCAGCATAAGATGATTCAAGTACTCAGACCCTTGCCACTCATGTTAGAGACCTTTATGAGGCCCCCAGCTTTGGTCTGGCTCAGCCCTACCATTGTGGCTACTTAGGGAGTGAATCAGCAGATGGAAGACCTCTCTCCCTGTATCTCTCTCTAACTCTGTCTTTCAAAAATAAATAAATATACTGATGAGAAGGAAATAAGCATCCCTAACATTTCTATGGCCTAACACTGACAATAGGAGATACAATTCCAAATTCTGTCACACTGGGTATGCAAGTGATAGAGTCTGGGTAGAACAGATGTCAAATGGTGATGTTTAGTCATTAAGGAGTAAGGTGGGCACCATTGTTGTTGAGAGAAGCAATGTCAGAATGACAGCGAGGGGACTCTCACCTGAAGATAGCTACAGAGATGGTTAAAGATTAGCATTGCTCTACAACTCTAAGGAATTGAATTTTGTAAACACTATTTAATGAGTTTGGAAGAATCTCTCTAGAACTTCCATGTAAGAGGCCAGTCTGCCATTCATCTTCACTCCAGGATTGTGAGATCTATAGCAAAGAATCAACTCTGTCCAATAAGATTTCTAACCTATGAAGCTGTGAGATAAAGGAATCTTGTCAGGCCCAGTGTTGTGGTGCAGTGGGTAAAGTGACTGCCTGCAATGCTGACATCCCATATGGGTGCTGGTTCATGTCCCAGCTACCCTACTTCCAATCCAATTCCCTGATAATGCACCTTGGAAAGCAGCAGAGTATGGCCCAAGTCCTTGGGCCCCTGCATCCGCATGGGAGACCTGGAAAAAGTTCCTGGCTTTAGTCTGGCCCAGTCCCAGCCATTGAGGCCTTCTGGGGAGTAAACTAGCAAATGGAAAATCTCTGTTTCTTTCTCTCTGTAACTCTTTCAAATAAAATTTTAAAAATGGATGTTGTTTACATACTAGGTATGTGATAATTTGGTATGTGGATAAATACAACTAAAGCAATGTACAAATATACATAGATCCAGGAATCACAGGTAGAAGTAGAACAGCCTTTTCTACCACCATTCTCAGTGATGCTTCATGTTTCCTATCTCCCAAATGCTAGGCACTGTAATTCTAGAGAGTCAAGTTCTCACATGAAAAAACAAAAAACAAACATTTGCTTCAAGAATACAGCAAGACTCCCAGTAGATTTTAAGCTACAACTGCAGCCAGAATAACTTCAAGTTCCATGTGCTGAAAATCCAGCAGATGAGGAAGAGTCACTTGTCTTACAAGATTTACTATCCCTACAAGACACTGGACTTGTCAAACAGAGGGGAATATGGCATCCACATCATCAAAAATCATGGTAACATAAAGGATCAGGGATGAGGTCTGGGTCAGAGCACTGTTAGTCCCTTAGACAAGCAGATGTGCTAACTGAAGGTGAAAGACTAGCATCACCAACAGACATGGAAAGTAATGAGTATCAGTTACAACTGCAAGACCAGCTGCATCAGGTAGGCCCTGTTAGGGTACTATGCTGTGTCCTGTTAACCTTTTCATAACTTTCCCAAGTCAAAGATAGCGCAAGAACCCACAAGGAAATGTTCCCAGATAAGGTGAGTAAACTACACAAAGAAATTAGTGCTGCAAAAGATAGACTATAGCGGATGCTATGGAGCAATTTCCAAATCTCACCCACCCACCACTGCAATTAGGACCACGATACCCACCCCCCAGCTGAAGGAGCTTTGCCTCCAGTGTCTTCAACTGAATGTCTCTTCAAGTACTGCCCTCAGCCAGAAGGAGCTGCCTCATCTTCCCCAAGGATAACTTGATATCAGAAACTGGCCCCTTGGATCCCAGACATTGCCAAGGACAATTCTACCTCAAAAACTCCCCAGGGATTGGCAGCTGCAACTGTCTCATGTTCCACTTCTTTGCCCAATCCTGCCTTCCTTGCTCCTTCGGAGAAGCTGTTCCTAAGAGCATTCTCCCACCACCCTTCCTCACACAAAGCTCATTGTAGTTGTACACCCAACCTGCAATATTACGCGTTTTGATGAAAGAAGCCATACGTTAAATTTAATTCCAAACTGTATAACCTTGGAGAAATTACTGAACTTGCCCCCCATACAAATGGGTGTGAACAACCCATTCAAATGAATGTGTAAACTTACTTTCAGCTATTATCCTTGTCATTCATCATTGCTGTCCATGAATGAAACGCAGAAGCTCCAGTGGAATGTATCTGAGTGCCCCTTACCCATAATGCTCAGGACTAGAAATATTTCAAATTTGGGTTTCATTTTTCTGATTTTAAAATACTTGTGTAGACTTTATTGAACACTCTTAATCCAAAAATCCAAAATGTTTTAAAATCCAAAGCTTCTTGAGCATGTCAGCAGGCAAAAAGTCTCAGATTTTGGATTTGGGGATTAGAGACTGTCATGGTGTTTGGATCCTCTGAAACGGCCTTGCAGCACTAACAGAGAAACTGAAACGGTAATGTGAGCTCAAGGTCCCACCATTTCATCTCAAGAAAACTGAAATGGGAGAGTGAAGCAAGAATGAGATCATGCTTGATTTTGGATGAAGTAGAATTTGCATCTTCCTGCTTCTGCTGATAAATTCTAATCATTTTAACCCAAATTATTTCATATCTTCATAAAAATGACTTCACCATTTTTCAAAAGATCATAGATAAAGGAAGTCATCTTTGGCCACCAGTCCTATGTCCTTGGGAAGCTAAAGCTGTGGGGTTAAACTGCCCTGACTCAGTGCATCTCAAGCACTTGAACCCTCCTCTTGCAGCTGTTCCCCTAGGTCCCAGGTGATCTATTCTTCACCCGCTCTTCTTCCCCCACCTACTGCAGCATTTTTTTGCAGACAGAACAAGTGGTTCCAACATTGCAATAATTAAAGAGTAGTCACTAAGAAAAAGCAAACAAATTAAATCCAAAGGCATGTGGGATGTGGCATGTTAGAAGACCGTTTCTAGTTGTCAGACAAGAACTTATTCTTTAAGTTACAAGAGTGGGTTTGCCTTGCTTCTCTCACTACGTATAGGCCTGAGGGAGGGTTTTCAGCAAAGGCTCGATTTACCCTCTGGAAAGAAATCTCTTAGTTGCATGCTGGCTGTAAACACAAAATGACTTCATCAACTTGATCATGCTGCACGGCTATGAGGTAAGTACAAGTGCAGAAATATTGCTGTGCTAGGGAGAGGTCATACGCAGCCCAACTCCGCAAGAGAGGTCCTTTTGTGCAGTAGAAAGGACACTCGCAAAACAGTTCTCAAAGCTGGGTTTGTCACGATGGAGAACAAAACTCCAGGGTTCAGAATGAGGATGACTCCAAGCTTGAAACCTGACTTCATTCCCCACAAAATATTTTCTTTTACTTATTCACTTAACTATTTGCTGCATCTACCACTTATGATATTTTCCTGAAAAAAGCTAACAAAAAGATTCTAAATCATGGTTTATAAACTGTGTTTTTCATATTATGAGAGCAATCAAATCAATAATTGCTAATAATATTTTATGCTTATGCTGGCTTTAACTCACTAGATACATGATTAATTATTTTTAAAACAAAAATGAAAAGCAAATAAAATATTTGATTCAGAAGAAATAGAGGGATAGTCAGTAATCAATTAATAATAAGGAAGAATATCCAGGGGCCGACGCTGTGGTGTAGAGGGTCAAGCTGCTGCCTGCAGTGCGGGCATCCCATGTGGGTACCAGTTGGAGACCTGGCTGCTCCGCTTCTGATCCGGCTCTCTGCTGTGGCCTGGGAAAGCAGTGGAGGATACCCAAGTTCTTGGGCCCCTGCACCCGTGTGGGAGACTAGGAAGAGGCTCCTGGCTCCTGGCTTCAGATCAGTGCAGCTCTGGCCATTGCAGCCAATTGGGGGAATGAACCAGCAGATGGACGAGTTCTCTCTCTCTCTGCCTCTCTTCCTCTCTCTGTAACTCTTTCAAATAAATAAATCTTAAAAAAAAAAAAAATCCAGCTGATGCTGACTGAAATTCTAATAGCCCAGGCATTCTTAACATGTCCTCCTCTAAAATGAAAATGGATGTTTGAGTGCTGAAAAAAAAATTAATATCCAGTTACAAGTAACCAGAAGCCAATTGGAAACAGCATTCACACCTGTTAGAAACCACCACCACCGCCAGCTTCCAGGTGACAAGATATTGAATGACAGGGTGACAAGAAACCAGAACCCTCAAGAAAGCCCTTCCTTTGCACATGTTTTCTTGAGCAAGAAGAAACTTTTTCAGTGCCAAGTTAATGCATTCCCTCTGTGCCTCTCCAGTAGCACACTCGGTGTTAACAATGGTAGAGGTAACTATGGCTGAGAAGTATAATTACTACAACTACGTAAACAGTAACAAGACCCCTATTTTATGTTAGTAACTCCATGAAGAAAAACTGCCTACTCATTTTCAGCAGAGTGCCTATAACATGTAACTGTGTTTAGTGGTTTATATTTCCTCTCCATCATCATTCTAAATTCTGCCAGAAACTGTAGAATTGAACAAAAGCAAAACTACACCTTCAACAACTTATACAGATTCTAACAGAGTAAATTCTTAATAATAATTTATTTTCAAAGTGTATATTATAATAGTAATTATTGATAACTAATAATAAAGAGCTCTATGCTAGGCCTTGGAATAAGAGATTTTAGGTTATTTGAACCTTGTAACAAATCCATATGAGGGGGGCTGGTGCTGTGGTGCAGTGGGTTAATGCCCTGGCCTGAAGCACCAGCATCCCATATGGGTGCCGGTTCGAGACTCGGCTGCTCCACTTCCTGTCCAGCTCTCTGCTATGGCCCAGGATAGCAGTAGGGGATGGCGCAAGTCCTTGGGCCCCTACACCCACGTGGGAGACCCAGAAGAAGCTCCTGGCTCCTGGCTTCGAATCGGTGCAGCTTCGGCCATTGCTGCCATCTGGGGAGTGAACAATCGATGGAAGACCTCTTTCTCTCTGCGTAACTCTTTCAGATAAATAAATAAATAATTAAAAAATCCATATGAGGTTAGTAAAAAGCACTAACCACTCTGCTCTACAAATAAAAATGATGCAACAACAACAACAAAAACACAAAACAACAACCAAAAAACACACAAACTCTCACAACTCAAAAACGATGGAGCAGGTATTTGGATGTATGCAGGTTAATTTGTTGAAAACACAGATCTGGCAGCAGACATTTGGCACAGTAGTTAAGGTGTCTCTTGGGACTCCCGCATCCCAAATTGGAGTGCCTGGGTTTGATTCCAAACTCCTCTTCTGACCCCAGCTTCTATGTAATGCCCATTATGTGAAGCAGCAAGTGATGGTTCAAGTAGCTGGGTATGAGCCACTATGTGGGAGACTCAGAATGTGTTCCCCCCTCCAAGATTTTCAGCTTAGCAAGCCTTGGCTACTGTGGTTTACTTCCTAACTGCCTACAGAGTGAATCTCTGACAGCCAGGGTGGCCAAGTGATGAGCTTCCGGGCACAGGAAATCAGGAATTGAAGGACTACCCTTCCAGGTTTGACTATGCCTTTAGAAAGAGCAGGGTTACAGTATGTATTCCTCCCCCTCCCCCAATCACTCTGTCTTCTCATGTCACAGGCAGAGTAAGGGATTCAGTAAGTTGCAATCTGCTCAGAGATGAGTAGCTCTTCCCAGGTCCTGCAGCTGGCCATGGGGAACTGCTTTCACTGAGACTGTCATTCCTGTTTGCTAAGTTCCAGCCCAAGTCCTCCCAGGCATTGGAAACTGTTTGCTACGTCCCCTTTCAGAGATCTTTCAGCCCCAGATCGTGTGAGATGTTTTATCTTGGTGCCCTCCATCCAATCCTCAGCTACTTCTCCTTGGTCTTTGCATTAACTCAATGGTTCATATTTGCTAGGCATCCACCCAACATCTCCCTTTCCATTTTATGTCAGCTTCCTAACCTTCTCACAGACATACAAGGGTGCTTCAAAAGTTCATGGGAAAATGGAGTTAAAAGCCAAATGTCTATCACTACAAAATAATTCTGAAGTTCATGCATAGTTTCTTCATAATATACTTATTCCAAAAATTGTTTGAAGACCTTTATAGTTGCCTTGGTACCATCTAAATGCTGATAGCTTATTAAAAGATTTATTTGAAAGGCAGAATTACAGAGAGGCAGTGGCTGGGGTGGGGGGGTGCAGAAAGAGTCTTCCATCCACTGGTTCACTCCCAAAATGGCAGCAATGGCTGGAGCTGGGCTGATCCAAAGCAAGGAGCTTTCTCCAGGTATCCAATGCAAGTGCAGGGGCCCAAGGACTTAGCCCATCTTCCACTGCTTTCCTAGGACATAACAGAGAGCTGGATCAGAAGTGGAGCAGCCAGGACTTGAACCAGCACCCATATGGGATGCCAGCATTACAAGCAGTGGCTTACACACTTCACCACAGTGCTGGCCCTGACACAATGTATTTATTTATTTGAAAGGCAGAGTTAGAGAGAGACCAAGAGGTCTTCTGTCTTCTGGTTCAGTTCCCAAATGGCTGCAGCAGCCACAGATGGGCCGGTCTGGAGCCAGGAGCTTCATCCGGGCCTCCCACATAGATTCAGGGACCCAAGGACTTAGGACATCTTCTGCTGTTTTTCCAGGACCATTAACTGGGACCTGGATGGGAAGTGAAGCAGCCGGGCCTCAAACCAATGCCCATATGGATGCAGGCACTGCAGGTGGCAGCTTTAACAACTATGCCACAGTGCTGGTCTCCTCACTAGCTTCTTTTTTTTTTAACTTTTATTTAATGAATATGAATTTCCAAAGTACAGCTTGTGGATTACAATGGTTCCCCCCCCATAACTTCCCTCCCACCCTCAACCAACCGTCTCCTTTCCCGCTCCCTCTCCCCTTCCATTCACATCAAGATTCATTTTCAATTATCTTTATATACAGAAGATCAGTTTAGCATATATTAAGTAAAGATTTAAACAGTTTGCACCCACATAGAAACACAAAGTGAAAAATACTGTTTGAGTACTAGCTAGTTAGTCATTCTTGCAACATCACCTCTCCCCTAAGCTACAAACCTCTACGTGTTGGGGCTTCATCCGCATGTCCTCCATATACATCTAACTTTAGCATGCTCAAATCAGCAATGAGCTTCTACCTGGCCCACTTCTCCTCTATCATCTGCTATTTTAAAGGTCCCTTTTTGAGACACCCTTGACCTTTACCCCAGGAACAGGACAAGACAGGACACAGGGAGTCCATCTGGGAAACTCCTGCCACGGAGACCTGCTTATAAGATACTGGTTGCAGAGGTGAAAGGCAAACTTCCCAAATGCAAAAGTAGTCCTAGAATCCCAAGTGGGCTGCACTTGCGATACAAGCAATTGGCTGCCCATTCAAGTTCAGTCCCACCTGTGTAGTTCACTCTCACTTGGTTCTTTAGGTGAGAGTTCTCTAACCATGCGTATCACCTTCAAGTAGGTTGACCCTTCCAGTCAGTGGTCTCAGCAAACCACTAAGGTCTCGTATTTGCAAGGTTCTTTCACATTACAAAATAAACAGCAGCAACCCTGGCAGATTTTTCTCGTCTTAGACCCTGTGCCTGTTCCAGGCCCATCAGTGGTACCCTTTGTTGGCATGGATTTTCCAGGTTTCAGACATGAATAATGAACTCAACATTCACTTAGAGTGTGTCTTTGCATAAGAAAAAATGTATTCCAGGGTAGATCGATGTCTTTCTTCCTGAGCTGACTCCTTCTTGGGTCACCCCATCCATCAGGTGAGTGGCAGTTGCTAGCACAGATGTTAACAACACAAACACTTACAGAAAAATTATCTCACTGCTGCACATTGGATGTGAGAGAAACTGCCAAAAGTACCTTGTCCTTGCCGAGTCTAATCTCTTCTCCCTTCTCAACTTCCTTTATTTGATGAACAGAAGGTGATTTTTCTTTTGTTAAGGATTGACTTAATTTGAAAGCTAGAGAGAGAGAGAGAGAGAGAGAGAGAGAAAGATCTTCCATCCACTAGTGCACCCCCTAGATGGCTGTAACAGCCAGGGCTGAGCCAGGTCTAAGGCAGCAGGTTCATCCAGATCTTCCAAGTGTGTGGCAGGGGCCAAAATACTGGGGCCACCTTTCACAGCTTTTCCAAGCACCATAGCAGGGACCTGCATTCAAAGTGGAGCAGCTGGGACACAAACTGGCATCCATATGGGATCCTTGCATTGCTTTACTTGCTATACCACGATGTCAGCCCCAATGCTTTCCTTCTAGTGTCATTTCACCCTCGACAGTCCTCCAATCTAGAATCTGTTCACTTGCTCCCCTCTGCCAAGACAAGAAGTTGTTTCTATTGTCTCGGGCATGGGAAGGTGGCTAACATAAAACATATCAATGCCCTCACGGAAGGACATTTCAATATTGGAGGAGAAATCACATTACTCCCTTTGTTGGGGTCACCAGCTCTGAATGCATGGGACAGTGGGGCCAACAGGGGACTGTGGACATGTCCTGGTGATGTCGTCTGCCTCCTCAGATCCACCCATGCCTGAAGATGATACATTTCCTGAATGTCCCCATTAACTCAGTCAATACATTCTTTCCCCTCAATGCCTTCTGTGCCTGAACTACAGAGACCAGGTTATTACTGATGTCTCTTTGCACCCTAACAAGTATGATTCTCTACATTGAATAGATCTCAATGTACTGATTCCTCACTTATCTGTTTAAGCAGTTTGTATTAATAGGAAACAATAGATGACCACAGAAGGCATGAATATGTGAAATTTGCAAGGAATTATGAACAGAGTGCCTGGTCCTATATAGTACTCATGTAGATGTGGTCTACTACATGGGATGAGAGCTCAGTGGGTAACCCAACACCCTTAGTTTCAACCCACTATGTCACAGTCTTGCTATGTGTTGTTTTGTGCATGCAAACTCAGCCTCAATTTCCTCCTCCGTAAAATGGGGGCAATTAAAATAACAAATGACCCAGGCATTCTAAGAACCAAGAGAGCTAATCTTTGAAAAGCACTTAACAGTTCTTTGCACACAGTTAGTGATAATAGTTACTATTTTTTTTTGAATTTTTTTTTAAACTTTTATTTAATGCATATAAATTTCCAAAGTACGACTCATGGGTTACAATGGCTTCCCCCCCATACCGTCCCTCCCACCAACAACCCTCCCCTTTCCCACTCCCTCTCCCCTTCCATTCACATCAAGATTCATTTTCGATTATCTTAATATACAGAAGATCAGCTTAGTATACATTAAGTATGGATTTCAACAGTTTGCTCCCACACAGAAACGTAAAGTGAAAAATAATAGATGATTTTTTTAAATGATGATGAAATCAGAGCAGATAATAGTTACTATTAATTAGCTCTAAGAGATAACTGCAAATTTTTTCGATTCCCTTATGTCTTTTTCAATTAGGTGTTCCAGAGATACTCCTATATGGATGCTTTTAAGGAAAAAAATATACTTATCTAAACACACATATACATACACACATAAATGCATGCAATTACATAATTCCAGTTTTTCTCTTATGAGGTATTATTACTGTCTTCATTGATTCTCAAAATAACTTTAAGGTATAAGCAAATATATTGCTCTTGACTGAAAAATCCAGAAACAGGCTCAGTAAAATCAGATTTCTAGCCATTCTCACAGCTTATTGGCAGTGAGGAGCAACCCTGGCAAACTCCCAGATTTTCTAACAAGCAACCCAGGCTGTTCTTTCCACGAGTCCCAGACAACTCAATCATTCAAGTTTACCATATAAAAAAAGAAAAAAATCAAAATCAAAAACCATCCTTCCTTTTTATGAAACGTGAGAATTAAATGTGCAAACCTCTTCATGCTGAGATGTGCTACCGATTAAAGAAGTAACTTTTCCTTCATAATTCACCCCCAGAAGTGGTGGTGAAATAATCTATTATTATCTAGAGAAAGGAAAGGAAGTAATTTATAGCCAATCATGAATGCTTATTCATTGAGCCCTGTGACGTTGCTCACATCAGCACAGCCAAAATAAATCTGCTGTAGATCCTAAGCAGACTTGAGCCCTGCATCAGGAGACAAATCAGCAGGGCTGGCATGAAAGGGTCTGTCCGGATAGAGAAATTATTAATCAGCATCCATTCTCCCCTTGCCCTTCGCCCAACACCCAGACCAAAGCCGCATCAGTCCAGTAATGAAGTAACAAGACTGCACATTTTATAAGCAGCAGTTAGAGTGCCACAGCCATTCCAAACACATTAATTACTCCTAAAAGGCCTCAGGTTGTCTTTCTGTTAATTTTCCAGTGGATAAATCCGCCACTATACGACAAGTCGAGTAAAACTTCATTAATTGAGACTGCCCAGGGGAAAACAGTCCAAGTTAGTAAGAAGTGCAAATTTCCCATCTATAAGCATGGAAATGTGCTGCTCTTACTTCCAAGAACACAAGGTAATTGGAAGTAGACTAGAAAAGCTTCATTTGAATCCACATGCATATTTGAAATCAAAAGGAGAAATTAACTTTACATAAAAATTATTTACCATAGTTTTTTTAGATCTAATTTAAGAAAATATAATTTTCTGTTCATATTATGCACAGCAATTATTTGCAAATGAAATTGTAAATAATTTGGGAGTCTTTTGAAAATATTTTAATGTTTCTTTTCCACAAGCATTGCTACAGTTTTTGATGTTATATATTCTGTTTAACAACTCTTGTGTCTTAAGTAATCTTTAGGAGGCTCTAAATTAGTTCTTATCTATTTAGCAAAAATAAGACTTTACATCTTAAATAGAAAACCTGTGTTCAACCAAATAAGTAACATACCCTCTATTTCAACAGGATTGAAATTTGAGTTGTTTCTCTCCACCTTGTTTTGCTCTAGTTCCTGAAAATACTCCTTTCATTAAGTCCTCTAGGTCCTGCCATGGTTGCTTCTTCTACAGGCTTATTATATTTACTGTCCACATGCCCAAAAAGATCCCATCCTTCTCTTTTACTTGCATAGCAAAGAAAACTAACTCCTTTTAAGAATAGTGGTGACTGTTTTCTTTTCCTTCAAACGTCCTTCATCCAAACATATCCCATCTTATAAAGTAGCAGGCAAAAGCCTTTATTCTCCGGCTCTCCATAATTGGCAGCCTCTCTATTCAGAACACAATGGAAACGTCAGGGAGTATCTGGTCTTTTTCTCCAAGACTGTGAAATCCTAGGGAAATGTCAATGGCAAGTCTCAATGGACCAGTCTCATGGAGTCTCACGGAGCATGGGCTTAGGAGGGGGACTGGCAGGGCAGACCACTTACACCTGAGGAAACCCTTCGATGCAGGTTACTACACAAGCATTTCTACCATTTTGCAGAGGAAAATCTGAGAATTGCAATAGTAACCTGATTACTCAAGATGTCACAGCTAAGGCAGGACTGAGCTGATTTGCACACCCATGTCTATCCAAATCTAAACCTCAGATTGAACTCATTGACTGTCCACCAGAAACTCAACATCAGTTCCCATTGGAAGTCTTTCTGCAGCAGAGCAAACGACCTCTGTTGCTGGAGAAGAAGAGCCGAGATGACAGTGGCTCTCTCTCCATGGTGAAGATCCAGCCAGGATTAGGGATTAAGTTCCTGGGGCAGGAGAAAGATAAGGTACCAGAGCCTGAGTAGATGTAGGCCCAAGGTTAAACATAAAGGTCATTAAAATGACCTGAAGTCAGCTTTCTGTTTTTTATTTTTCTTTTGGTGAAACATCAAGCAAAACATATGGAGATTTTGTTGAACATTCCATGATAGGGATCCAATCTTTCAATAAGAAGGAATGAGAAGACACAGTGGCATATGACAGAGAATGTAGTTTGGAATAAACACATTTTTATTTCAGAACATGTATAAGCTACTTTCTAGATGAGAATTCTTTGCCATTTGACTATTTAGTAAAACCTTGAAGTAATTATATGGATTCTGTGCAATGATTTTGGGTAGAAAGATGTCTCTGTCTATCCTTAAATTGATGCTCAATATAAATGAATAAATTATTCCTCTCTTCCTCCTTTGTTTCTCCTTGCATCTAAAAAGTAAAAATAAATAAGGCCGGCGCCACAGCTCAATAGGCTAATCCTCCACCTAGCGGCGCCGGCACACTGGGTTCTAGTCCCGGTCGGGGCGCTGGATTCTGTCCTTGTTGCCCCTCTTCCAGGCCAGCTCTCTGCTATGGACCAGGTGTGCAGTGGAGGATGGCCCAAGTGCTTGGGCCCTGCACCCCATGGGAGACCGGGATAAGCACCTGGCTCCTGCCTTCGGATCAGCGCATTGCGCCGGCTGCAGCGCGCTGGCCGTGGCGGCCATTGGAGGGTGAACCAACGGCAAATGGAAGACCTTTCTCTCTGTCTCTCTCTCTCACTATCCACTCTGCCTGTCAAAAAAAAAAAAAAAAGTAAAAATAATAAATAAACAAAGCTGGATTGAGTTCCTGGCTCCTGGCTTTAGCCTGATCAAGCCCTAGCCAGTGTGGGCATTTTGGGAGTGAACCAGAAGATGGGACTCATCTCTCTGGCTCTAAAATAGATAAATATTTTTAAATAATAAATAAAATGAAAGGTCATGCAAGTATCAATATATCCAGCTTGGTAGGGAGACCAGCTCGCTTTTGTGGAAAGATCCTTTGTTAGGGCTCTTAACTATCCCTATCCTTTGGGAACCATCCTTTTAGGAAAGATAGAAAAAACAAATCCCACCATAAGGGACTGTGCATATGCAGTATCTCAGGTGTACCTGGAAGACAATTTCCTGCCTCTGTGACTTGAACAAATGATGTTAATAAATTATGTTCACTTTTAGAACTTTAATTTTATTTATTCTACAAATGAATATTAGGCATATTCTGTGTGATAATTCTAAGGACATAGCAACAGATAAAAAGGTGCATGGCCCCATGAAATCGCATTCTAGTGGAGAAGCCATGAGGAAGAAGAAAGCAATCAAATACAATAATGTGAGACAGTGATTCAAGCCAGCAAAGAAATAACTAGGATGCTGTGAAATAGAGGAAACAGATGGGAGTGGGGATGCTTAAGGGTTCTCTGATCTTAATACCCCACAACTATTATGCTTTGCACTGGCATTGGACTTCAGGATCTGGATGCCCTGTGAAATCTCCTGCCTGCGAAAGCATCCTGAAAGCCGTAGATTCTAGAGCACAGGACCCATGTCTGGCCTGGGCAGTGGCAAGCAGAAACTATCATGGAAAGAACTCAGGGTTTGGTGGCAGAAGTCCAGGGACTCATTTTGCTGTATCATTCCCCATAAGGCAGGATATGAAGCACACGATTGTGCCCTCAGAGCCTAAATTCTCTTGTCTATGCAGCAAATATTTTTGAAATTCTAGGTTTATTCAAAGCTTTTTTGTGGCATTTCCATCATTTGTCTTCCACCACTCAGGTAGCTAGAGCCACACTTTTCAAATTTCTTGCTGAGGAATCTCAAAGGATCTGATTACAAAGTAAATCCTGATTCTGCAGTGGAAGGCTTGGAATATTTCTGAGAGCAACAGCTGCTGTCCTGAATAACCTACCTCGATTAGAAATGAACTACTCTCCACGTGTGTTACCTCACTAAAGCAACAATGCCACAGATAGAAAAGAAACAACCACAAAAAAAGGAACACAATCCCTCCCTGCTGAGTGGAGTCTCAGTGCCTGAAAAGCAAGTTTTCCCACCCTCCACCCTAGCTGGGTTGGGGAAGGAAAAAGGAGAGAATGGAGACAATGCTATGGCCCAGGGGGTAAAGGCACCACTGAGGATTCCGACAACACATATCAGAGTGCAGGGGATCAAGTCTCACCTCCACTTCTGA
Organism: Oryctolagus cuniculus; assembly: GCF_964237555.1. Classification (NCBI taxonomy): domain Eukaryota; kingdom Metazoa; phylum Chordata; class Mammalia; order Lagomorpha; family Leporidae; genus Oryctolagus; species Oryctolagus cuniculus. The sequence continues at coordinate 161,360,683 of NC_091437.1, read as the reverse complement.
TCTAGTTTCCTACTAATGCACCTAGGAGACAGCAGATTATGGCTCAAGTACTTGGGTTGCAGCTTCCCATGTGGGAAAACTGGATGGAGTTCTAGGCCCCTGAAGCAGTCCTGGCCATTGGGAGCATTTGGGGTATGAAGCAGCACATGGAAGATATCTCTGTGTCTCCCCTCTCCTCTGTGTCATTTTGCCTTTCAAACATTTTTATCTATATATAAAGGAAACAGATTTCAAGTATTTCATATATATAGTTTTAAGAACATAATGACACTTCCCACCCTCCCTCCTTTTTATTTTGGTTTTCATGCCATACTTTCAATTTTCTTTATAAACCTAAGTTTAAGCCTCCACAAATAAAAGAATTCAACAAGCCGTAAATAGAAAAACCACTATTTCTCATGAGTATTGACAAGTTCTATAAACAACAATCATATCTCAAAACATTAATTTAGCTCATATGCATCACATTTTTTGTACTTTTCATATTAGTTACCACAAATCAGGGAAAATATATGGTATTTGTCTTTTGGGGACTGGCTTATTTCACTATGCATAATAGTTTCCACTTGCATTCATATTGTTGCCAAAGAGGATTTCATCCTTCTTTAGGCCTGAGTAGTATTCCATAGTGTACACATACCATAATTTCCTTATCTACTCATCAGTTGAACATCTTGATTGAATATATGTCTTAGCTTTTGAGTTCAACTGCTACAAACATGGGGGTACAGATAACTTTTTCATATACTGATTTCATTTCCTTTGGGTAAATTCCTAGGAGTAGAATGGTTGGGTCAAATGGAAAATCTATTTTCAGATTTCTGGGGAATCTCCATACTGTCTTCCACAATGGCTGTACTAGTTTACATTCCCACCAACAGTGGATTAGGGTATCATTTCCCCACGGGTGCTATTTCCCCACATCCTTGCCAGCGTTTGTTGTTTGATTTCTGTATGAAAGCCATTCTAACTGGATGGAGGTAAAACCTCACTATGGCTTTGATTTGCATTTCCCTGACAGTGACCCTGAGCATCTCATGTGTCTTGGCAATTTGTATTTCATCCTTTGAAAAATGCCTGTTCATATCCTTAGACCATTACATGACATGATAGCTTATTTTGTTGTTTAGTTTCTTGAACTCCTTATATCTTATATATCCTGGTTGTAAATCCTTTATCAGTTATATAATTTGCAAATATTTTCTCCCATTCTGCCAGTTGTCTTTACTTATTGTTTCCTTTGCAGAACAGAAGCTTCTTAGCTTGATATAATCCCATAGTATATATTTGCCTTTATTACTTGTGCTTCTGGGATCTTAGCCAAGAAGTTTTTGCCTATGCCAATGTCTTGCTGAGATTCCCTTCTGTGTTCCTCTAGAAATCTGAAGGCTTCAGATCTTAGGATTAGATGCCTATACATTGTGAGTTGATTTTTGCATACCATGTTAAGATAGGGGTCCTTTCTCTCTGTCTGACAGTCAAAAAAAATAGGGGTCTTGTTTCATACTTCCACATGTGGAGATACAGTTTTCCCAACATCGTTTGTTGAAGAGACCGTCCTTCCTCCAGAATGTTACTTTAGTTTGTTTCTCAAAGAGTCATTGATTGTAGATATGTGGATTAATTTCTGGGGTTTCTGTTCGTTCCACTGGTTGGCATGTCCTGGTGCCAGCGCCAAGCTGTTTTGATTATAACTGCCTTGTAATATATCTTGCAGTTGGGTATTTTTATTGTTTAGGATTACAGCTTTTTTTGTTGCTTAGGATTGCATTAACTATTTAAGGTCTCTTGTGATTCCATTTGAATTTCAGAGTCATTTTCAAGATCTGAGAGAAACATCTTTGCTATTTTGATTGGGATTTCCTTTAGTCTGCAGACTGCTGTAAATAGTATGGAAATGTTGATGATATTCTTACAATCCATGAACATGGAAAGTGTTTCCATTTTTTCTGTGTGTCTTCTATTTTGTTCCTTAATGATTTCGAATTTTTTGACAGGCAGAGTGGACAGAGAGACAGGTCTTCCTTTTGCCATTGGTTCACCCTCCAATGGCCGCTGCGCTGTGCCGATCCAATGGCAGGAGCCAGGTGCTTCTCCTGGTCTCCCATGTGGTGCAGGGCCAAAGCACTTGGGCCATCCTCCACTGCACTCCCTGGCCACAGCAGAGAGCTGGACTGGAAGAGGAACAACCGGGACAGAATCCGCGCCCCGAATGGGACTAGAAACCGGTGTGCAGGGGCCACTAGGAGGAGGATTAGCCTAGTGAGCCGTGGCGCCAGTGATCTAATTTTCATTGTAGAGAACTTTCACATCCTTGTTTAATTTTACCCCAAGATTTTTATATTTTTGTAGCTATTGTTAAGGGACTGATCTTACAAGTTCTCTCTCAGCCATGGCATTGTGCATACAAAGGCTATCGATTTTTTCATGTTGATTTTATATCCTGCAGCTTTGCCAAACTCTTATGAGTTCCAATAATCTCTCAGTGGAGTCTGATTTCTCTAAGTATAGGATCATAACAACATAATTTGACTTCCTCATTTTCCATTTGTATCCCTTCGATGTCTTTTTCTCTTCTACTGTCTCTAAAACTTTCAAGATTTATTGAATAGTAAAAGTGGGCATCGTTGTCTGGTTCCAGATCCTAGAAGAAATGCTTCCTGCTTTTCCACATTCAATATGATGATGGCTTTGGGTTTGTCATATATTGCCTTGATTGTGTTGAGGTATGTTTCTTCTATACCCAATTTGCTTAAGGCTTTCATCATTAAAGGACATTGTATTTTATCAAATGCTTTCTCCATATATACTAATTGCGAAGTTTTTATTCTTCTGTTTTTAATGTGATATATCACATTGATAGATTTACTAACGTTGAACCATTCCTGCAGAACAGTGATAAATCACACTTAGTCTGGGTGAATGATCTGATGTGTTCATGGATTCAATTAGCTGGTACTTTTTTCAGGATGCTTGCGTCTATGTTCTTTTTTTTAATATTTTTTTAAAGATTTATTTTACTTGAAAGTCAGTTACGCATCGCCGGTGCCGTGGCTCACTTGGCTAATCCTCCGCCTGCGGCACCAGCAGTTCTAGTCCCGGTTCTAGTCCCGGTTGGGGTGCCAGATTCTGTCCAGGTTGTTCCTCTTTCAGTCCAGCTCTCTGATGTGGCTCAGGAAGGCAGTGGAGGAAGGCCCAAGTGCTTGGGCCCTGCACCCGAATGGGAGACCAGGAGGAAGCGCCTGGCTCCTGGCTTCAGATCGGTGCAGTGCGCCAGCCACAGTGCACCGGCTGTAGCGGCCATTTGGGGGATGAACCAACGGAAAAGGAAGACCTTTCTCTCTAACTCTGCCTGTCAAAAAATAAAATTTAAAAAAAAGTCAGTTAAACAGAGGAGAGGAGAGGCAGAGAGAGAAAGAAAGAGGTCTTCCATCTGCTGGTTCACTCCCCAGATGGCCGCAATGGCTGGGGCTGTGCCAATCCAAAGCCAGGAGATTCTTCTTTGTCTCCCACATGGACACAAGGAGCCCAAGGACTTGGGCCAACATCCACTGCTTTCCCAAGCCATAGCAGAGAGCCGAGTTGGAAGTGAGCAGCCAGGTCTCAAACTGGCACCCATATGGGATGCCAGCACCACAGGTGGTGGCTTCACCCACTATGCCACAGCACCAGCCTCTGCAACTATGTTCATCAGAGATATAGGTCTATAGTTCTCTTTGTTGTATGTTTTTTTCTGTTTTTAGAATTAACGTGATACTGGCCTCATAGTAGTAGTTCTGGACAATTCTCCCTCTTTTAGTTGTTTTAAATAGTTTAAGAATTGGATTTAGTTCTTTAAGTTTGGTAGCATTCAGGTTATAAGCCGTTCGGTCTTGAGATTTTCTTTCTTGGGAAGCTCTTTATTGATTCAATCTACAATTTGGTTATTAGTCTATTTATGTTTTGTTTTCATGGGTAAATTTTGCTAGATTTTATGTGTCCAGAAATCTGTTTCATCTAAATTTTCTAATTTTTTGGCATATAACTATTTGTAGTAATTCCAGACAATGCCTTTTCTTTCTATGGTATCCATTATTAGATCTTTTTCATGTCTGATTTTATTAATTTAAGCTTTTTTTGGATAGTTGGGCCAATGATATATCGACCTTTTTTCTACAAAAAAAAAAAAAAAGCTTCTCATTTCACTGATCTTTTGTATCTTTTGTATTTTTGTTTCAATTTATTTATTTTGTGATTTTAATTATTTTCCTCCTACTGATTTGAAGTTTGGTTTGTTCTTGGTTTTCTGGATTCTTGAAATGCATCATTACATCATTTATTTGATACTTTTCCAATTTCTTGATCTAGGCACTAATCGCTGTAAACTGTTAACATAGCCTTGCTGTATCTTTAGGTTTTGATATGTTGTGTTGTCATCTTTATTTTTTAAAGATTTATTTATTTTAAAGTCAGTTACACAGAGAAAGGAGGAGAGGCAGAGAGAGAGACGTCTTCCATCTGCTTGTTCACTCCCCAACTGGCCGCAACGGCCGGAGCTATGCCAGTCTGAAGCCAGGAGCCAGGGGCTTCCTCCCAGTCTCCCACACAAGCACCAGTGGTCCAAAGACCCAGGCCATCCTCTACTGCTTTCCTAGGCCATAGCAGAGAGCTGAATCAGAAGTAGAGCAGCCAGGACTCAAACTGGTGCCATTATGGGAGACATGCACTGCAGGCAACGGCTTCACCTGCTATGCCACGGTGCTGGCCCCCATCTTCATTTCTAGAATTTTTTTGCTTCCCTTTTTATTTATTCCATGAACCACCATTCAGGAGCATGTTGTTCAGTCTCCATTTGCTTCCATACTTTCTAGAGTTTCTTAAACTGTGAATTTCCAGCTTCATTCCATTGTGCTCAGAAGAGATAGTGATTTCAATGTTTTTGAATTTATTATTTTTTATGGTCTAGCATATGGTCGTTCCTAGAGAGATTCATGCACTGTAGCTGTAGGATGAAATGTTCTGTAGATATCAATTAAATCCATGCAGTGTAGATCAACTGTTGTTTCTTTGTTGATTTTTTGTCTAGTTGATCTGTCCATTGATGAAAATACAGTGAAGTATCCCATTATTATTTTATTAGAATCTATGTCTCCCTTTAAATCCATTAACATTTGTTTTAAACAGGTGCCCTAACATTGGGTAAATATACATTTACTATAGTCACATCTTGCTCTTGAACAGATCCCTTAATTGTTACATAATGTCTTTTTAACAGTGTGTCAGTTTTCTCTAATTTTAGGATGGATACACTCACTCTTTTTTGCTGTTAGCATGGAATATATTTTCCCATCCTTTCAGTTTCAGTCTGTGTGTATTTTTTGTTGGTGAGATGTGTTTCATAGAGGCAGCAAATAGATTTTTTTTTCACTCCAGTCAGTCTGTGTCTTTTAATGGGAGTATTTAGGTGATTTACATTCAAGGTTAGCATTGATAAAGACTTGATCCTGCAATTTTTTGATAAATATTCCTATTGTTTTAGATTTTCTTTGTAGTTTTACTAGATTTTCTGCCTTCATTCTTTCATGCTATCTATCTGTTTCTGTGTGTAACACAACCTTAAGTACCATTTGTAAGGCTGGAATAGTGAAATTATTTTAATTTGTTTGGGAATGTCTTTATTTCACCTTCATTTATAAATGAGAGCTTTGCTGGGTACATCATTCTGAGTTGACTTCTTTTTCTCTTAGGATTTGGACTGTCTCTTTACTCTCTCCTAGTCAGTAGGGTTTCTGATGGAAGAAATCAACTACCAATCTAGAGATCACTTGAAGGTAATCTGGTGTTTCTCTACAACACAATTTAGCAACTTTTACTTTTGAAAGTTTGACTTATAATGAATATGTTGTGGTGAAGATTTTTTTCCTATAATATCTACTAGTTCTATGTGCTTCATCTGCAAATTGAGGCTGACAAGTCCTATCTCCTAGGTTGGTTTTGCACATTATATGCAGCCATGTCATGACAAGATTTGAAGATGGAAAATATTATACAAGTATACACATTACTCTATACATCTTACTGCAGATCTATAATCTAAGATCAGAGAACCTATGCTTGTTCTTCCCATTCTTATAGAGGAACCAGTATCCTCTTCCTTCAACTCTTCAAAGTAGAATTTTCTGTGTACACAGTCTCTGAGAGCTGATTTTGCAAAGGAAGTACTTTTAGCCCCACATGTCCAGAACACCCTTGGGTCACACAACCCCTGTCTCTGCCAACTCCTCTCCCTCCCACAGCCAAGACTGCTTAAACGTCAGTCCTATTTTTCTTCCCAGTGGACAACAAAAATGCTGTCCTCAGGGTACTCTTAATAAATTTTCAGTGAACAAGATATGTGAGGAATTAATTATAAACACTCTATAGTTTACCTCTCCAGAATGAAAGGGCATCAAAAAGAAAAGGATTCAAAAAGCAACAACAGGCTTATTTCAAATGGGACTTGATTCATTAAGAGCTCTCCTGACGCAGTTCCCTAACGGTTGTAATGTTTGAAATCAAAGCCTTGAAGAACAGTATTATCAAGTATTATTCAGTATTGCTGAATTCAGTGGAGCTAGGAACCCTAAGGTTAACGAATTCTCTCCAAGTCACTGACTGACGACGAAGCATGGAAAGGCCTGGACTCTTGTCCACTCCAACAGCTCGCATCTGGATGTCACTGACATGAAAGTCAGGAGAGAAGACACAAAATTCTTTTCATTCTGGCAAGGAAACAAGGACGTCCCATGTTCTCTCACAACCCCAAATATCTTCTAAACACCTTTCCATCACTCTAGCTTTCTTTCACTCATTCATTTATAATTTTGCTTTTAAATTAATATACATCTACTATTTTCCAAGGGGTATAAGCAAATAAAGCACAGATATGCCTCTAAACTGATGTGCAGAGAGACTATAGAATCCTAGAAATGTCATGCTAGATATCATTCATTTTAAATTGTTGTCAAAAGACACCAGAATATGTGTGGCATCCACTCTGATAGAAAAGCAAAGCACTGGGCTGGCACTGTGGCACAGCGGGTTAAAGCCCTGGTCTGAAGCACTGTCATCCCCTATGTGTGCTGGTTCTAGTCCCAGCTGCTGCTCCTCCGATCCAGCTCTCTGCTATGGCCTGGGAAAGCACTAGAAGATGGCCCAAGTCCTTGGGCACCCGCACCGATGTGGGAGACCTGGAAGAATCTTCTGGCTCCTGACTTCAGATCAGTGCAGCACCAGCTATTGTGGCCATCTGGAAAGTGAACCAGAGGATGGAAGACCTCTCTCTCTCTTTCTGCCTCTCCTCTCTCTGTGTAACTAACTTTCCAGTAAATAAATAAATAATTTAAAAAAAGCAAAGCACTTGTTTTATATAAAACAGGACAGGCTATGCTGAAACAATAAGTATAAGCTACATCTCAGTGGGTTAACATAAAAGTTTGTGCCTTACTCGTGCCATGGTCTTATGAGGGTCAGGTAGCTCTTAGTTGTACTGTTTTAAGTGGTGACATGGGGTCACAGTGCCTTCCATATTTTACCTATACCACCTGTAACACATGGTTTCCAAGAAGACCAGAGAGAGGAAAAGGGAAGGCCATTGCATTCTGCAAGGTGTCTTAAGGGCCAAGCTTCCAAGTTGTTTACATCACATCTGTCTATACCTAGCTGTATGGCTCGTACATAACACAGGGATGGCTGGGAAATACAAAGGAGCATATAGCTATGTAGAGCACACTATGGACTTGCCAGACCTATGCTACCAGCGTCTGATCCAAACCCTTCCTTTGCACTTTGAATTCTTTAACTTCAGTCCCAACCCTGGCAACCATGAGTGACCTATCTCTATACAGAAAGCTTTGGTAAAAACACCAGACACCCACATTTGACATTCTATTTCCAAAAGGGAGCGGAACAGAGTGGTTAAGAGCTAGCCTGAAATGATGTCTTATCTCCTCCACTGGTTAACTACATAATATTGGGTCAGACTCTTGACTTCTGTGAGCACCAGTTTTATCTTCTATAAATTGGTGGTGATGGTACTTCCTTATAAGGCTTTTAAAAAGAAAGAAAAAGAAATAGTATAAGTATACAGCCCTACAGGAAGTTTGATGCAGGATGTTAGCAATGTTTATGATTACCCATGACATTTTCCTTCTATGTTAGATTTATCTCATGCACCTTGTCTCACCTTACCAGGTCAATTTTGGTGAAAAAATGGTATATACTACTGCGGGCATGGCTCAGCAGTGTGGCAGTAAGCTCTTCTTCCCAGGCCCACAGTTTACTGGGGAAGTTAGAGACGTCCTGCTGTATATTTGTTCATCCAGGGATCCAAGACTGAAAGTGTAGTGGTCAAGTCCGAGAGCATCATCTTCCTATGTAAGACATGACAAAAGCTAACAAAAATCAGGAAAAATATTGCAATCAGAATCCTTCTGTCATCTATCACATCCTTCATTGATTTTTTTAAATTATTTCCAAATTTGAGGAATAAAGTTTAGAGCTGGGGACCAGCATTGTGGAATAGCAGGTAAAGCCACCTCCAGCAAGGCCAGCATCCCACATGGGTGCCAGTTCAACATCTGGCTGCTCTACTTCAATCCACCTCCCTCCTCATGTGCCTGGGAAAGCAGCAGAACATAGCCCAAGTGATTGGGCCCCTGCACCCATGTGGGAGACCTGGATGAAACTCCTAGCTTCAGATTGGCCCAGCCCTGGCTGTTGCAGTATTTGGGGAGTGAACCAGCAGATGGAAGCTTTCTCTCTGCATATGTGTGTGTGTGTGTGTGTGTGTGTGCGTGTGTGTCTAATTCTGCATTTCAAATAAATATTTGAAAAAATAAAGTTAGAGGTAGAAGTAATTTTACTTCAAAACCCCATTTTATAGATAAGAACTATAAAGTCCAGAAAAAGGATTGATCTATTCAGTGAGATTGAGCCAGATTATGGTTTAAAAACAAAAGTCAACTCTGATTACGAAAGGGATTAACCTCAAAAGTGATCAAGTGGTTGCAATCTCTTATATGAAGTCCCTGACCCCAACTCTTTGCAGATATTTTGTGTTCTGTCTCACAGAATAACCTTCCCAGGGAAGTCCTATTTTCCTCATTTTTCAAACAGAGCAGAGGAACCAAACACATGAGCAAATCATTTGAAATGTTCTTGACTTTCTAAAAGGAAAAGTGGTGTTCAAATTTTCTAGTTTGTATCATTTGGATTATAGTTTATGAAGTATACGGAAGTACAGACTTAGTCAACTCACTCAAAACTGAAGCAAAATATGCACACATGTCCTCCAGGGATTTTTATGAAGGAAGAGACATGAGACGGGGATACAATGGCCAGAAGAGATGGCAAACACTTTCCATGAACAAAAATGTGCAAATATTTAATGGCTGGGTTTTGCTGGTTGCAATTAGTACATTTTCTGTGTGGACGAGTATCATGTCAGAACCTTATTCTATTCATGCAAAACATGCTACCCGGAGGTGTCTTAGGTCTTAGACAGTTTCCCACAAGGAGAGTAAAGACTTAATTTTCTGTTTGGTGGGTAGTGTGAGCATGAGCTTAGAATTGTTATTAACTTAATAAGCAGTGCCAGGAGAGTGGGATGACTTGTGCAATGTAGATGTATCACAAATCTGGGTAATAGCAAGGCATGCTATCCTGTATTTGTAGTTCAAACCAGCCAACCCTTCTTTGTCCTTGGGTATAACATGCTTGTTTTTAGAGAGAAATTAAACTATACTTTAATATATTGTATATATGTATTAAATATATTATATATAGCTGGCTTTGAAAAAATGGTTTGGAGAAATTGGTGCTAAAAATAATATTGGTGCTAAAAGTAATGTGAAAATCTAGGTTAACTTTTCAGCCATGGAAAATTATTTTCCGAGAATCTTGGAGTTAATACACTGATAAATAACTTTAAAGGAATGACAAGTGGACTATATTATAGTATTAAGATAGGTCTTACAACTATAAGAGTAAACATAATAGAATTATACCAGATAATATATTTTAATGAGAAGGTAGTGAATTTGCTTTGGTCAGTGATGTTAAGCCACCTTTATTTTTTTATGTTGCAATCCCTTGAAATGCTTCTTCTAATGGTGATGTAATTAAATTTGGTTTTCTGGATGTATGAGACAATGTAGTTCTCTGCTTCAGGCCTAAATTTAAAGCAGTGGCCTAGGAAACAGGGCTTTTAATTGCAAAGGAGCAAAAGGTTTGTAAGCTTATGTGAGTAGAAAAAATTGTTGGCAGTGGCATTTGGTTAAGCAACGGATTACTACTGTTAGTATTTTATGCTGAAGTTGTTTTGGGATAATCTGTACAATTTGATAATTGAGTTTACTCCGTTGATGAGTGACAACTGCTGTTATTTGCATTACTCTTGGTGCTAAGTTTTTGTTAGTGTCTTTGTTGGTAGATAAAAGAAAAGGCAATAAAAGAGCAAATTATACTATTAAAGAGAATCCTATTCTAGGTTAAGTAGACACTGTCTTTAATAAAATGTTGGATAAAAAAACTTGACTGCTTCCTACATAAAGTAATGGTAGGGCGAGGCTCGGAGACACGACATATCATTTCCTTCAGAAGAAAGCTGAATTCTCTGGGTCAATAGTCTTGAATCAACAAAGCTTCCCCATGAAGAAACTGAGGCCCAGACAGCCTAAACAGCTGGAATCCAGGCCCCCTGAGCTCTGTATTCTTTCCTTTCTTAAGCTGATACACAGAAACCTTTCTGTGCTGATATATATTTTCCCTTGCCTTTAGTAAACCTAAGCTAGAATATGCACTCCAAGAGCTAATAGTGTACTAACAGTTTACAGACATATGCAAAGACACACTACATGTGCATTTATAAGTATGCATACATTGATAGATGTATCATAGTGCTCTTACACACACACACTTGAAAAGTTTGAAGTGAAATGGACACTATGAGAAACAGTGACTTGATCAGCCCTTGTCCTGACTGTTCATGTACAATGTAATACTTTATCCATTTTAGTATTTGTTTTGTTTTGTTCTAGTACTATTGGTTGAACTCTAATTCACACACAATTATTCTTAGGTGTTTAAATTTTAACTGAAAAGTGATCCCTGTTAAATATAAGAGTGGGAATAAGAGAGGGAGGAGATGTACAGTTTGGGACATTCTCAATCAGACTTGCCCCAGATGGAGGAGTTAGAAACATGCCAGAGGATTCCGTTACAATCACATCAAGGTTGCATGTACCAATGCTATCTCACTAGTCCAAGTGATCAATTTCAATTCTCAATGGATCACACTGATGGGTCTAAGAGTCAAAGGGATCACACAAACAAGACTAGTGTCTGCTAATACTAACTGATAGAATAAAAAAGGGAGAGAATGAGAAGCGGGATACACAGCAGACTCATAGAATGGCAGATGTCCTAAATAGCACTCTGGCCTCAGAATCAGCCCTTAAGGCAGTTGGGTCTGGCTGAAGAGCCCATAAGAGTATTTTAGGCATGGAAAGCCAAGACACTCTGGGGAAAAAAAAAAGACGACAAACTAAATGAAAGATCTCTGTGAGTGAGATCTCAGTGGAAAGAACAGGGCCATCAAAGGAGGTGGTACCTTTCTCTGAAGGGAGGAGAGAACTTCCACTTTGACTATGACCCTGTCGGAATAAGATCGAAGTTGGCAAACTCAAAAGGCTTCCATAGCCTTGGCAACTCATGACAAGAGCCTAGGGTGATTACTAACGCCATAAACAAGAGTGTCAAATTGTTAAGTCAACAAGAGTCACTGTGTACTTACTTCTCATGTGGGATCTCTGTCCTTAATGTGTTGTCCAATGTGAAGTAATGCTATAACTAGTACTGAAACAGTATTTTACACTTTGTGTTTCTGTGTGGGTGCAAACTGATGAAATCTTAGTATATACTAAATTGATCTTCTGTGTATAAAGATAATTGAAAATGAATCTTGATGTGAATGGAATGGGAGAGGGAGCGGGAGATGGGAGAGGTGGGAGTGGGAGGGTAATTATGGGGGGGAAGCCATTGTAATCCATAAACTGTGCTTTGGAAATTTATATTTACTAAAAAAAGAAAGAAAGAAAGAAAAAGTTTAAATACAAAGAATTAAATTGTTATTTTGGGTACAAAAGAAATATACACATAGTTCTAGAATACATATTTTCATGAACTAGGAGAACCCCCTTTGGGTGAGAGAGAGAGAGAGAGTGTGTGTGTGTGTGTGTGTGAGAGAGAGAGAGAGAGAGAGAGAGAGAGAGAAACAGTGAAGTAATGTGTTCTCCATTGAAATACATGCAGACTCTCAGCCACAGGAACCTCATGCAGATAAACCCCCAATAAACAAACATGCACTCATCATAGGTATGTTCATAGCAATGTTACTCATAATAACTACAAATGAAAAACTGTGCAAATACCCATTAACTTCACATTCTGTACATAAGTTATGAAATATCTACCCAGTGGACGCTCAGTAGCAATAGTAGTGAGCAAATTATAACCACACATAGCAATGTGGATGAATCTCACCAAGACACCAAGGATCTCAAACTGAGCAATGCCACTCACATAAAATATGGGTGCATGGAGACTCAATCTTTCCACAGGGAAGATAGTATGGCAATTATCCACAGGGTAGGGAGTTCAGGGAATGAGGGGACGAGAGGATTACAAGGGCAAGCAGGCCCCTTGTTAATTAATGCTTTGTTTCTTTATCTGGTGGAGCAGGTTTTGAGGTGGTTTTGGTTTATGAACATGTTTTAAGTTGTGCAATTTCTGTGTGACTATTATACATCACTTAGAAATTTTCAGTTTTCAAAAAAAATGCAGTAAATGATGACTCTGTCCACTTTATTTCCTTAATATTCTTGGATTTGCCTTCCCTGTCTCGGACACAGCCAGAGGTTGGATTGCTAGGATGTGCCACAGTATGCTGGGTTAACAAAGCAAATAGACATGTGTATTCCCATTACAAATCAGCAGGCTGATAAACAAGTGTATTATTGAATGTGAATGTGTTTTTCTGGTTATTTTACTTCTCACTCCTTCAGCATAATGACCCTGGGTCTTAAGATTCTACTCCACAGAAGACCCATAAGGTTCTGATTCGCTGCAACCAGGATGAATCTTTTCAATGAATGAAAATGAGGCAAGCTTTTATGGGCCTATTACCAGAGGGCATCCAGTGGTATTTTTATTCTCCATATTTGACCTTAAAAATGTTTTGTAGTTTGCCAAGGATATAATTTTCACCCAGTCAGGCTGCAGGGGCAGGTAATTAAGTGGTGTTTAATGACATTTGTTCCTTAAAGGAGGCCTGATTAAATGTACCATGTAATTTTTTACCAAATCAAGCAATTCACCCAATTTTCAAATGTGCTTAATAAGCCAGGCCCAAGTCATTACAGTCTGCCAGCTGTGTGACTGATGTGGTCTGGCTGCAAGGCTTTAAAACTTGCTAATAATTCCCTACCTCCCATCTGGAATATTCTTCCCCGCTGCTCCTTATCTCTGCTAGTCTGACTTGTTCTAGAGTGTCAATCTCAAATCCAACCTACTTTTTAGAATTTGGTCCACCTGGAATTTTCTCCATTGTATCCCAGGTCACTTTTCCAGAGACTCCTGATGTATTCCCCTTATCTGTGACCTTGTGTCTGACAAAGATTCATTGCTTGGCCTTTAACCAAACTTCTAGAATCTTCTCCTAAGCCCATCTCTGCACTTCCTTGTAAAATCCAATTTCAGCAATGAACCCAGGTGAGTCAATATAGCAAGAACCGCCCACTCATGAGCATCTGATCACCTCCAATGTCAGAACAGGGTTTCCATCTTCCAACATCTTCCATGGCCCCCCAGGTGACACTCTCCTGAGCTTGTCTTTAGTCAGGTTCCATGATAGGTGGATTTCTCATTCATCCCATTCACTCGGGTGCGAGTCGTTTTCCATCCCTGAGCTCCACTCTGCTCCTTGGTTCCAACTTCCCACTTGCCCTTGCTGTGTTGGGAGTTTAGCCCAATCTTTCTCCCCTACAGCAAAACCCCAACACTGTGGCCTCTACACCTATTATTATGGTTCTAAATGAAGTCTTTACTGTGTTTTACTGGTATTCTGGAATAAGGTTTTCTTCAAACTAAACATTCAAATTCTTTGCTTCCCTTTCATGTCTGTGTCTCTAATATCCCCGGTTCAATTACAAATAATGTGAGTTCAAAACCATTTTCTGTGTTTCTGTATGTAATATAACCTTTTAAAAATCATTTGTAAGGCTGGACAAGTGGTAACAAATTCCTTCAATTTCTGGTTGGTATGAAAGGCCTTTATTTCACCTTCATTCAAAACTCAGAACTTTTTGGGGTACAGTATTCTGGGCTGACAGTTTGTTTTCTTCTTGTTTTAAAGATTTGTTTATTTAAAAGTCAGAGTTAGAGAGAGGGTGAGACAGAGAGGTCTTGCATCTGCTGGTTCACTCCCAAAGTGGTCACAATGGCTCGGGCTGGGCCAGGCAGAAGCCAGAAGCCTCTTCCAGGTCTCTCATTTGGATATCAAGGTTCCCAGCATGTGGCCCATACTCTGCTTTTTCCAGACCATTAGCAGAGAGCTAGATTGGAGATGGAGCAGACAGGATACTAATCAAAGCCATATGGGATGCCAGGATTGTAGGTGGTGGTTTTACCCACCATGCCACAATACCAGACCTAACAGTTTTTCTTTTAAGACTTGGACAGTGTCTCTCCATTATCTCCTACCTTGTAAGTTTCAATGTTAAGAGGAAAGTTTATTGCAATTGGTGCCTACATCAAGAAATTGTAATGGCATCAAATAAATGAGCTATCAATGAATCTCAAGGACCTAGATCAACAACAATTCAAACCTAAAGTAGTAGGAGGAAAGAAATAATTAAAATTACAGATTAAACAAAACTGAAGTCAAAAAAGGGAAATACCAGTGAAATGAAGAGCTGGGGTTTTTTTTGAAAAGCTAAGCAAAATTGATATACTACTGGCCCAACTAAACAAAAACAGAAAACAATAAAAGGAGGGAGAAGACCCAAATAAATAAATTCAGAGATGAAAAAAGTATATGTATCAACAGATACCACAAAAATAAAAGGAATCATCTGGAATTATTACAAAGAACTATATGCCAACAAATTGGAAAATCCAGAAAAAATTGTTAGATTGCTAAACACAAATAATCTACTAAAACTGAGTCATGAATAGACAGAAAACCTAAACAGACCAATAGCCAAGGCAGAGATTAAATCAGTAATAAAGACGCTCCAAAAATAACAAAATAAAACCCAGGACTTCACTCCTGATTTCCACGAGATTTTTTTTTTAAGATTTTATTTATTTATTTGAGAGGTAGAGTTACAGACAGTGAAAGGGAGAGACATAAAGAAAGGTCTTCCTTCCATTGGTTCACCCCCCAGATGGCTACAATGGCCAGAGCTGTGCCAATATGAAGCCAGGAGCCAGGTGCTTCTTCCTGCTCTCCCATGCAGGAATAGGGGCCCAAGCACTTGGGCCAATTTCAACTGCTTTTCCAGGCCATAGCAGAGAGCTGGATTGGAAAAGGGGCAGCCAGAACTAGAACCGGCACCCATATGGGATGTTGGCACCACAGGCAGAGGATTAACCTACTGTGCCACAGCACCAGCCCCTCCACCAGACTTTTAAAGAAGAACTAATTCCACTTCTTCACAAGCTATTCAAAACATTTGAAAGAGATAGACTCCTCTCAAACTCCTTCTATGAGGTCAGCATCACCTTAATTCTAAAACCAGAAAAAGATACAATGAAAGAAAGAGAACTACAGGCCAATAACACTGATGAATGTAGACACAAAAATCTCAACAAACTACTAGCTAATCAAATCCAATAATACATCAAAAAGATTGCTGACCCAGACCAAGTGGGATTTATCCCTGGTATGCAGGGATGGTTCAACATTAGCAAGTTAATAAATGTGATACATAACATTAACAAACTGTAGAACAGATACCATATTATCATCTCAATAGATGCAGGAAAGTATATGATAAAATTCAACATCTTGGCTGGCACTGCAGCTCACTTGGCTAATCCTCTGCCTGTGGCGCCGCTACCCCAGGTTCTAGTCCTGGTTGGGGTGCTGGATTCTTTCTCAGTTGCTCCTCTTCCTGTCCAGCTCTCTGCTGTGGCCCAGGAAGGCAGTGGAAGATGGCCTAAGTGCTTGGGCCCTGCAACTGCATGGGAGACCACGAGGTAGCACCTGGCTCCTGGCTTTAGATCGTCACAGCGCACAGCTGTAGTGGCCATTTGGGGGTGAACCAACAGAAGGAAGACCTTTCTGTCTCTCTCACTGCCTAACTGCCTGTTAAAAAAAATCAACATCTTTGCATGATAAAAGGCTTCAGCAAATCGTGTATACAAAGAACATTCCTCAACACAATCAAGGAAAATTATAACAAACCCATAGCCAGCATCATATTGAATGGGGAAAAACTGGAAGTATTTCCACTAAGATACAGGACCAGACAAGGCTGTCCACTTTCAATACTGCTATTCAATATAGTCCTGGAAGTTTTAGCCTGAGACAGACAAGAAAAACAAAAGGGAAACAAATTGGAAAGGCTGAAGTGAAATTATCCCTATTTGCAGATGAAATGATTCTAGGGGAATCAAAAGACCCCACTAAGAGATGATTGGAACTCATAAAAGAGTTTGGTAGACTTGCAGGATACAAAACTCAACACACAAAAATCAGTAGCTTTGTATACACAGATAATGCCATAACTGACAAAAAACTTGTAAGATCAATCCAATTCATGATAGCTATAAAAATTTCAATATCTTGGAATACATTTATAGAAGGAGGTGAAATATCTCTATGATGAAAATTAAAAGATATTAAAGAATTAGCAGACACAAAAGATTGAAAAAATCATGTTCATGGATCCGAATATCAAAGTATTCATACTATCAAAAACAATTTACAGATACAATTCAATCACAATCAAAATACCAAGGCCATTTTCTCATATCTAGAAAAAATTATGCTAAAATTAATATGTAAACACAAGAGACTGCAAATAGCTAAAACAATTATAAACAACAAAAACAAAGCCAGAGGCATCAGAATACCAGATCTCAAGACATATCACAGGGCAGTTATAATCAAAACAGCCTGGTACTGGCACACAGATAGGCACAGACCAATGGAATAGAATATAACCCCCAGAAATCATCCACACATCTTCAACAGACCAATCTTTGACAAAGAATCTAAAATCGGTCCCTGGAGAAAGGAGAGTCTCTTCAACAAATGGTGCTGAGAAAATTGGATCTCCATGTGCAGAAGAATGAAATAAGACCCCTACCTTACACCTTGTAGAAACATTAACTCAAAATTGATCAATGATCCCAATCTACGACCTGATACCAACAAATTACTAGAGGAGAACATTAATGTAAGTGAAGACTTCTTGGAAAAAAAGCCAGAAGCGCAGGCAATAAAATGAAACAGACAAATGGGATGACATCAAGCTAAGAAGTTTCTACACTGCAAAGGAAATACTCAGCAAAGTAAAGAAGCAACTCACAAAATGGGGATAAAATATTTGCAAATCATGCAACTGATAAGGAATATCCAGAATTTACAAAGAGCTCAAGAAACTCAACAACACAACACAGAACAATCCAGTTAAGAAGTGATCAAAGCAATTGTACAGGCATTTTGCAAAAGAAATTCAAATGGCCAATAGACACATAAAAATGTTCAGGATCACTAGCTATCATGGAAATGCAAATCAAAACCACAATGAGGTTTCACCTCATCCCTGTTAGAATTGATCTCTTACTGAAATCAATAAAAAATAAATTCTGGTGACAATATAAGGGAGAAAGGTACCCTAATTCACTGTTGGTAAGAATATAAACTAGTACGGCCATTGTGAAAGACATTATGGAGATACCCGAGTAATCCAAAAACAGATTTACAATATGACCTAGCAACCCAATTTTTACGAATTTACCCAAAGGAAATGAAATCAGCATATGAGAGTTATCTGTACCCCATATTTATTGAAGCTCAATTTATAATAGCTAAAATTGGTAATCAACCCATCTGTATATCAACCAATGATTGGAAAAAGAAAATGTGGTATATACACCATGGAATACTACTCAGCCAGAAAAGGAATTAAATCCTGTGTGTGTGTGTGTGTGTGTGTGTGTGTGTGTGTGTGTGTTTAACAAAATGGATGCAACATGAAACCATTTTACTTAGTGAAGTAAGCCAGTCCCAAAAAGACAATGTTTTCCCTGATCTGTGGAAACAGAGTATAAAAAAGAAAAGTAATGTGTATGAACAAAATTGACATTTTGAGATTGGACGACTGTTTATAGCCCCTGTCACTACTGTTGAGGAACAGTGTTTTATTCTTACTATTTGTGGAATTCTTTACTTAGTGTAGGTCTGTAGGGTTAATCTTATGATTGTAAAATAAACTGAATGTAGATCACCATAAAAATGGAAAGAATAAAAGGGGAAGGAGGAGGGGGGATAGGGCAGGAAGTATCACTATGCTCCTGAATCTGTATACATGAAATACATGAAATTTGTTGACCTTAAAAAATTTTTCAAAGAAACCATTTTTATACTTGTAGGCCTCTGAGTTTTACACAGTCCTAAGTACACAGAACACCCCAAATGGGGAGATCAGGGCAAGCACTTTGGGAAGATATGCAGATGTCATGATCCTGCATTTAGTGGCTGCATGACCTTGAAGAATTCACTATTAATTTTCTTCTCTAAAACCCAAGGTTCTCACCTTTAAAAGAAAAAAAAAACTGCTATTATTTCTGTGACCCAAATAGGGATTAAAAAAGTAAATATAGCATTTCAGAAACTAATTTACATAGTAATACTAGAACGCTTGTTAGAAAGGTAATATCCTGGGCTCCCTACTCTTTACTCTCAGAAATTCTACTTAGTTCTAGAAAGATTCTCAGAAATCTGCATTTTATTATTTGAGAGGCAAAGAGACAGAGATAGACAGACATAGAACTCTCATCTACCGCTTCACTCCCCTAAAGCCCAAAATAGCCAGGAGAGCTAGCAGCAATTCAACCCAGAATTCCCATATGGTTGGCTAACTACTTGAGCCATCCTCGGCTGCCTCCCAATATGAACATTAGTAGGAAACTTGAGGTGGAAGTAGGACTGGGACTCAAACCCAGGTACTCTGATATGTGATGTGGAATTCAGGCATCTTTTCGTTTAGGTCAAACACCAGTGCCAGAAATCTGCATTCCAGTAAGCACCCTCAAACCCACCAGTGATGTCAGGGGAAGTGTTCCAAAGTATCATTCTTTGCATACCACTGAGGTTCAATGTAATATTAACAATAACACTTGCCACGTTAATTATAAAGTCAAACTAGGTGTAGATTTAAAGTGGCCCACTAGGCTTCAGGGACAGTGTCCACAGTTGTTCAAGAGCTGCTGAGCACTGACCACTTGTGTTACTTCCTTCCACTGCCCCAGATCACAGTGGACACCATGAGTATTAGAGACATGAGAAGTCCCGCTGGCTTGCAGGAGTTCTTCAATTCCCTGGCAGATATCAAGATTCACATGGACGGGTCCACCTCACTGTGGATGTCAGAGTATTTGAAGCAGTCCCTGTCCACATGTGCAGACTGTGTCACACTCAAGGTTGCTGGAATCACTTCAGGTCTTAGGAAAAAGAGAAGGCCGGCTTGCCATGAGTGAAGGAAGTTTGGGCAAGTTTGGCCCTGCCAGTGTGGATGTCACCACAGGGTGTGAGCTAAATAGAAGGAAAGTGCTGATTTTTGGATCTGAAGAGAAAGAAGAAAGAGAAGCAGGATGGAGGCTGAGGGGGAAATACTGAATTGAAAAAAATCCAACTCGTCCTGTGACTGAGTCCTTCCAACCAGTGTGCAATGGTAGGTGATGGGATAGACTGGGGAATCTAGAGGAGTGTGTCAGGATTCCCACAGAAAACTTGAGTTCTGGTGTGATCTGGAATTAAAATCATGCGTGGCTAAATGTGGTGAAGTGGGAACAGATATATTGGAGGAATGGATCACTTAAGGACTGTGTGTTCTACAGATGCAGCTGCTTCCAATAGGATTAAAAACCCATCCTGGAGAATTGCACTTCAATAAAAACTTTAGGGGACAGCACTTGGCTTAGTGGTTATGAGGCCGGCATCCCCCAACTGAGTGCCTGAGTACACCACTCCAGTTACAGCTTCCTGACAACACAGAGCTCTAGAGGCAGCAGGTGATGGCTCAGCACTTGGGACCCTACCACGCACAGGGGAAACCTGAATTGAATTCCCAGCTCCTGGCTTCAAACCAGCCCAGCCCCAACTCTTATACATATTTGGGGAATGCACCAGCAGATCAGAATTCTGTTTATCTCTCTTTCTATCTCTTGGTTTCTCTTCCTTTCAAACAGTTTGGAGGAGGAAATGAAAAAAAAAAATAAAAGCTTGTAAGGTTTTTTATAGCTCTTCCATTTGCCATCCAATTTTAGAATAAATTAAGAGTTTTTTTTTTTTTAATAAATGAGATGGTGATCACCATGCCACCTTCGTTTCCTAACAAAAGTTGATCATTGATTCTGTGGCTGAGGAAGATCTTCAAAAATTCATGGAAATTATGGATCATGAAAAAGCTATGCATTGATTTCCATTTTTTCCTCAACAAAACAATCTTTTCATTTAATTTTCCATGAGCTTTTTGCATTCCCTTGCCCTTGCAAGTACAAAAGTCTCTGATTCCAAACTCAGGGATTCGAAAGACTTGTCCAGGGGCTGGCACTGTGGCATAGCAGGTAGAGCCTCCGCCTGCAGCAGTGCCAGCATCCCATATGGGTGTGGCTCATGTCTCGGCTGCTCTGCTTCCAATCCAGCTCTCTGCTGTGGACTGGGAAAGAAATGGAAGTCCTTGGGCCTCTGCATCTGCGTGGGAGACCAGGAAGAAGCTCCTGGCTCCTGGTTTCAGATAGGTGCAGCCAACTAGGGAGTGAGCCAGCGGATGGAAAGCTAGCTAGCTAGCTAGCTCGCTCGCTCTCTCTCGCTCTCTCTCTCCCCTTTTTCCCCTCTCCCCCCTCTCTCTCTCTCCACCTCTTCTTCTCTATGTAACTCTGACTTTCAAGTAAATAAATAAATCTTTAAAAAAAGATTTCTCCAGCCCCTCCATTCATATCCTGTTCCTATAACATTTTCATCCCAGAGTCACAGAGCTCTCCTCACAATGACATCACCCACAAAACAAACAGAGAACTAAAGCTGCACAGCTTCTTGTCCCAAGATTGCCAGTCTGGTAGGAGAGAATCCAGGAGCATTAGAGTAATGAATGTCTCTCCCCACAGAAGAGAGCATCAAGAAAAAGAAACGAATGTTACCTCCAACATTTAGCATGTGTGATTTGTGAATGTTCTCCCATATTTTATTTTTTGAAACTTAACCATCAGCCTGATGGAATCTTTGAGTGATAACTAAGCATGAAGGTGGAGACTTCATGAATGGGATTAGTGCTCATGTAAAGTTCTGAAAAGACCAGAGTTTTCTCCCTTTCACCAAGCAAGGACACCACTATAAACTTCTATGAAGCAGAATGCAGGTCGCCATCAGTCACTGAATCTTCTGGAACCTTGATCTTGGGCATCCAGCCTCTATGACTGTGAGAAATAAAGATCAGTTCTTTATAAGCCACCCAGTCTAGGGTATTTTGCAGCAGTTCAAATAGGTAGGGCAGTGTGCCAAGACACGCTGCATAGTTACCATATCACTTAATATTCAAGACAGTCTCTTAGGGGTGAGCAAAATGAAACACAGTAGCAGTAAGCATCCAATAGGAGATCAATTAATAGTCTTTTTTACCTTTATATCCACTTCTTAAATAGAGTTACACTGATCTCAACTTCATCCCTCCTACTTCTCTTATTTGAGTCAAAATAGTCATTTGCCACCCACAGGAACATTCTCCTGTCCCACTACTACCACTTGTTTAGTAGTGCCGAGAGGCTAGCAGAGATGTTCACAGTAGCAGGGCTGTCCCCAAGGAGCTGGTTCTCCATGTTAGAGTGGCTTTCAGCATCAGTGCTCTGTCAAATGAACGCCAAGCCAGATTAATCTACTTAAACCCAAAATGCAGATCAAAAGCATGTTGCGTGTTAGAAACGGAAGTTTTCATGTGACAGCGTATCTCCTCTTGAAGACTGATCCTGATGCATGTGGTGGAATATTGCTGTGTATATAGTTACATGCTTTGTGTGTAGCTATGCTCCTCTGACCTCAGAGGTAGGCATGTGACATTTGCTTAACCAATCAGAGGGTACCATCTGATGGATATTATGAATGACAAAAATGATGGACACATGCTCAAACCAATCAGAACACTCTTGGGAATTTTTGCCTAAGCTACTGGGCAGTACGCTGCCCCCTCCTCCCAGAACACTGACCGCACAATCAATTCACCCTGAAGCCATGGATGTCTGTTTTTCCCTGATTCACAAAGTAAGCAAAGTGAAGAGACAGAGGGACACACCACTGGAGACAGATTTGAATAGCTGATTGGAGTTCACACCTCATGTCTACCCAAACCCTAAAGTCCCTTTTCTACTTTGTCCTTGTGGTTGGAGCTTTTCCAGTGTCAACAGAATGAGCATGATAAAAGCCAGGCTTCCATACCTCTCTGCAACTCACACCCATGAACCAGCACATGGGTGTGACCAAACTCTGGCCTGTCCTTGGTCGTGATTCCTGCTTCATTTAAGTCAACTCCTTAGGATACTATGTGTAAGCCTTACATGCATCTGTCCCCCTTGGGCTTGTTGGAGGCCTGGGGGATGCAGAGAAATAAGGAGTTCCTTAGGGTCGAATGTCTTAGAAGCCATGCTACTAGAGTGTACAAGGCCTTCACCCCAAGGCCCTGAAAGGCCATCGCCTGCTGTTATCACAACTCAGACTCACAGCGCTCCTGAGGCCTGCTCCCAGTTGTCCTGTTCTCTATAATCCATTTCTCTCCTTTTCATCCACCCTAAGTTACACATCCTCCTTCAAGCACCACCCCTTATCTTTCTTCTGTGTCAAGTAGCACATGAGGCAGTAACTAAAAATCTAAAAAATTTTAATGTTCCTCTGCTCAACGAAGGATGAAGAAACTTCCTCTCACCTAAACCTGGCAAAGTAGAGTCACTGTGACCTAGAAGGCCTTCTGCTGCCCCTTCAACTAGACCCCAGCCAAGCCCCTACTCTGCAGGAGCCATCTGAGCCCTCCACTCTCTTTATTCTTCCCACCCTTAGATGGGGGCAGGAGCTAAGAAATCTTTATTCAGGCCAACACAGGAATATAGTTAACAGTGGACACTCAAGTCACCCTAACCCACTGGGAGCTTAGAGTTCCCACTTACCAGCTGGTAACGTAGAACTAGTTACTGACTGTTCTAAGCCTCAGTGAGCTAATTAGCAAATGGAAAGAATAACGCATTCTCTCTGGAAGGCCGGTTGTGAGGAGCAGATATTTGAACCCTGGCATCATCACTGAAACGGGCCATGGAATGCAGTGAGGGCTTTAGCTTGTTGGCCTCAGGTACCTACTCTCCTCCTACAGGCTGGTGGTCTGCACTAGGTTTGCAACAGAAAGCACAGGGCTTTTAAGATGGTGCTGCCATGTTAGTTTCGTAATATAACATTTTTGGATGTTCTTAAGAATGTGTCACCCCTGAAGTATGTGTATAATTGAACATCATCCAGAATAAATAGGATTGTCTCAAAAAAAAAAAAATAGTGCTGCCTCTCTTGTAGAACAAACAAGAGCTGAACAAGAAGAGCTTCTGGTCCAAGGAAAACAACCAAATAAAATTTTTCATTCCATTCCTGCTATTCCTTTTATTCCTTGCTCTCTCCAGACTTCTTTTCCACAAAATATGCTTTAATAACCACTTCCCTGCTGAAAAATTATCTCAAAGTGTTGATTCTGAGCTGGCCAGGACCACTGTGGTCACTCAGCAAGATGCCTTCAAAGGTAAAAGGAGTCCCAATGCTGTGTTTGCTCTGCTCCTCCACATGTGACGGACTGCTCGCGACTGCTCCATCTGACAAAGATGCCGCTTGCAGAAAGAGCTTCCTCACATGGCTGGAACCCAACAGTGCCCTACTTCCCATTTCCCACAGCTGGCTCTGTCCTCCCAGGGACTCTGAGATATCAAGTCTCACTCTTGCATGCAGACCTAGTGCCTCCCTGGGCTGGACAGGTGTCTCACCATGGTTCTCACTTCTCAAGTTTCCTACAACTTGCACAATCTCGCCAACATTCTCCTGTGATGTCCTAGACTAACAATAACACCTGCTAGCACCACTTGAGGATGCACTGGGTCCTGAACACAGTGCTGAGCCTTTAATGTGTATTGTCTCATTTAATCCTTAGTGCCACTGAAGAGGTAAAGCACATAACTGTCTATGTCAGTTAAATGAGAAAATCAAGGCCCATCTCTGAACTAACCATAAATCCAAGGGCAGCTGAAGGCCATTCTGGCTCAAGGTTGATCTCAGAACTTTCCATCAGGCCTTTCCTTCAAGGTCAAGCTGGACTGTGCATTGAGTCGAGGCCAGTAGCTTTGGCCTCCTGAAAGACACGGGGAGGTCCACTAATCGCTTTCCACCTGCTCCTGGGGATACTGGTAATCATGACAATTTGATCTGGGCTATGTCTGTGAATGTCTCCTCACCCCACCTTCCAAGCCCAGAATGTGTAAGACATGGATCTCTCTCTACTGCAATTCCAAGCTGGGAATCCCTAGACCAATAGAAAGGCACATAAGCAATGAGCTGGGAACAAGGGAAGAAATAGCAGTCAGATGATAAGACCTCACCAAAAGGCCACGCAGACCCCAATAAAAGAACTGAGCTACCAGTCTGGTGGCTTATCATGGTCTCACGACCTTGAAGAAGGATGGTCACTTTCCTAACTGTGTGGGGAGCCCAGCTTCCTGACCTGCACACTGGGAGAACTGAATACATACTGATACTGTTCTGAACAAGAGATCCTCAAACCTTCTCCCGGGTACTTCCTTGGCACTACCAATCCAGCACGTCCCCACCCCAGATTATGCCATCTCCCTCTCTGCAGCCAATATTGCCAGCATACCCCTGAACACTGAAATCAATAAGCCAGGAACCCCCTTCCTCACGTGCCTCTAGGGCCTGGGCCACTGTTTCCACAGGTTCAACTTCCCCACGGATGACATGGCCGCACACTTGGGCTGACCCACCTAATGCTACCAGCACTGATGAACTGTTGACCTCACCCTCTGGTAGTCTCTTCCTACAGCCAGAACGATGCTTCCCTCTTACAAGTAGGACCTCTTCCTCATTTATTGTAAAGTCTTTCCCTAACTCCTCATCCCCTACTATGGAGGGGGCACCACAGGGCCAGAGCTGAGGCCCCTCTTTACCCCTACAGGCTCTCCCCTACCCAGGTGTGCATGCCCCTGGCTACCACAGGCTATCCACACACAGTGCCATCCATGGACAGTAAGACAAGGAAATATGTAAAGTGTTGTTTTCAGCACTGCATTGAGTGTTATACAGAATTACTCTGTTTAATCTTCACAGCTACTCAAGAAAGTCACCTGTACTTTGGGCCCATTCAGTATAGTCAGCCTCATTTGCAGATCACACAAAATTTTCAATTTAAAGAATAGCCTGCTGGGGCCAGTGCTGTGGCACAGTGGATTAAAGCACTGGCCTGAAGCGCCGACATCCCATTTCGGCGCCATTTCTACTCCCGGCTGCTCTACTTCTGATTCACCTCTCTGCTATGGCCTGGGAAAGCAGTAGAAGATGGCCCAAGTCCTTGGGCCCCTGCACCATGTGGGAGACCCAGAGGATCCTGGCTCCTGACTTCGGATCGGCACAGCTCCAGCCATTGCAGCCATCTGGGGAGTGAACCAGCAGATGGAAGACCTCTCTCTCTACCTCTCTATCTTTCAAATAAATAAATCTTTAAAAAAAAAAAAAAAGAATATGGCTAGCGCCACAGCTCAATAGGCTAATCCTCTGCCTGTGGCGCCGGCACACCGGGTTCTAGTCCTGGTCGGGGTGCTGGATTCTGTCCCGGTTTCCCCTCTTCCAGTCCAGCTCTCTGCTGTGGCCCGGGAGTGCAGTGGAGGATGGCCCAGGTGCTTGGGCCCTGCACCCCATGGGTGACCAGGAGAAGCACCTGGCTCCTGGCTTTGGATCAGTGCAGTGCGCTGGCCGCAGCGTGCCAGCCGCAGCAGTCATTAGAGGGTGAACCAATGGTAAAGGAAGACCTTTCTCTCTCTCTCTCACTGTCCACTCGGCCTGTCAAAAAAAAAAATAGCCTGCTATGGATTTATTGAATTTCAAGTCCCACCTATAGTTGCCTCAGCAAGGCAAGACCAAATTATTATAGTCTGGGAGCCAGACTGGTGGATGAAAGATATCTTTTTCTCTTTCTCTCTCTTTCTCTCTCTCATTCTGCTTTTTCAAATAAACAAAAATAAAATCTTTAAGAAAAAACAAAAGGTGCATTGGGGAGCCATGGAGACAGTTTGAGGGGGAAAGTAACATAGTAAAGAGCATGCTTTCTTAGTAAATGTCATCAGTGAAGGGCAGAATAGTGAGTGAAAGCCAAAGACTGGAACCCAGGAAGGAGACAACACCACCTTCCCAGCAAGTGCAATAGCAAAGTGAATCAGAAGTAATACAGCAAGACTGGCCATACACAGACAGATTAAAAAACAGCTCTGATCAAAAGACTGGGATTGCATTCCTGACTCTTGTCACCCATGGGTCTCCAGGTAAGTCATTTGATCTTTCTGTTCAGGAATAATGCTAGGTCCACTCAAACGCTGTTTGTCGCACAGCATAAAATTTACCATTTTAGCTCTTTTAAAGTATACAATACTATGGCATTTAGTGCATTTTCTATTTTGTGCAATTATACTCTTTAATTCAAGAACATTTACATAATCCCAAAAATGAAATCTTGGATCTGTTAAGTCACTTTCCATTCCTTCTCCTTGTACCCCCATCTTTGAGACACCACTAATCTGAATTCTGTCTCTGGATTCACCTATTCTGGAAATTTCATTTAAATGTAATCATTCAATAAGTGATTTTTATGTGTGGTTTGTTTCAGTTAACACAAAGCTCTGGGTACCTACATTTTAACACATATCAGTACTTCATTCCTATTAATGCCTGAATAATATTCCATTGTATGTGCAGATCTCACTTGGTTTATCCATTCATCAATTGATGGGCCATTGGATTGCTTTCACTGGAGAGCTATTATAAATAACACTATTGTGAATTAGGTTTTGGGCTTAGAGCATCCACAGGAAATAAACTCCTTACCATCTAGCCTGGGAGAGAGGCATTAAATAAACAAGCAGAAAAATAGACAAGAGACTTGCAGATGGTAACAAGTCCTTGTGCCATGAAAATAGGTCAATGACTGAGCTGAGCAACCAGTCTAGGAAGGAAATGACACCTCAAGGCAGGAAAAGCTTGTGTCTTTGAAGAGAAGTCCATTTGTGGTGGGATGAGAGAATAAGAGGCCCCATGCAAAGATCTAGAAGAAGGGCACTCTAAGAAGAAGGAGCAGCAGGTGTAAAGGCCCTGAGGGAGGTGAACTGTCCATAATCAGGGAACAAAGAGGATAAAAGTGGCCGTGTCAGAGAGGTAGGCAGAGGACAGGTGTGAATGCGAGGATTCTCTCTGCAGAGAGGGAGAAATGTCATGACCTCCCTGTCTGTGGCCCCACCTCCACGTCACTGTATTGGGTACCAACCCACAGTCACCCTGTGCTGGGGGAAATGGGCTGGAAATGCATCCTCAGGCAGCTACACACAAAGACTTCATCAGAACTTTTGGCCAAAAAAAATCACAAGGAACATAACCTCTAACATAAATATCATTTCTCTTCATTCTTTCCCATGCTTCCAGAGACAGACAAATTTACCTCTAAATCACCCTGCTGAGTCAGCCTTCATTACCAGTCTTCGGAAGCTGCGTCCGGGCCAGCTGGGACGCAGGCTGCCTTCAGGCATGCTCTGGCTTCCCTGCTCAGACAGCGCCAAGGCCAGCGGAAGCTTGATTTCCCCACAGATCTCAGCAGCAGCCCCATCACCTTGATTGCTTCTGATCAGGGCAAACTGAGAAAAGTGAATCAGGGACATCTGTTCTCTTTCTGTCACTTCAAGCTAGCAGAAACCTGCTGTCAGCGTGGTCACTCCAACACAAAAGTACATCCCAAAGACACAAAACACAGCGGCAAAATTACGAACTCGAGCTTCGCCCCACCTCCTGTTAGGAAGGGAACTGCGTGGGGTGAGGTGAGGGGCAGGAACACGGGTTTGCTGGGGGAAGGCTGGCTGATGGAGTAGGCATCTTGCACCCAAGTTTTGAGCCACAACTCTGCTCCCAATTCCAGCGTCCAGCTGGCTGACATGGTTGGGTCTCTGTTATACATGTGGGAGACCTGGATTGCATTTCAGGCCCCCATGCATTTGGGGAGTATACCATCACATGAAAGGGAGGTGTGTGTGTGTCCCTCTCTCTCCCTTTGCCTCTCAAACGAAATAAATTAATGTTAAAAGTTTTTAAAAACTGACAGCTAATTACTTCTTTAGTAATTAAAAAAGGAAAAAAGGAAACCACATGCTGACTTCAGTCTAAAAGAGATATCCATGTACAAGTTACAAACATCTATGAAAAGCAGTGTTGACTAATCCAGCATCCTAATTTTGTGGGTTAATTAGAGGTCTGAGTTCAAGGTCTATCTTTGCCCCTTGTCATCCATCACACCATTGACAAGCACTTTTGTTCAAATCCATGAGCTTTATTCAGTTTACTTCATGTAGGGTTAATCTTATGAGTATAAAGTTAAGAGTTCAACAGATAGTATAAAAAAAAAAAACACTGTTACAGTCAAGACAAGGGATGTTCAAAATTATCCTATCTCAAATTGTCAATTTCACTTCTATAGGTTACCTTTATAAGTACTTTATTAGTTACCACAGATCATGGAGAACATATGGCATTTATCTTTTTGAGACTGGCTTATTTCATTAAGCATAATGGTTTCCAGTTCAATCTATATTTTTTTTTGCAAACATGATTTCATTTTTATGGTGGTGTGGTATTCCATAGTGTACATTTAGCATAATTTCATTATCCAATCTTCAGTTAATGGACATCTGGTTTGATTCCATCTTATAAATATATCTTTGTAAAAAAATAAAAATGAGGGGCCAGTGCTGTGGTGTAGTGGGTTAAGCTCCCGCCTGCCTGCCAACATCCCATATGGGCCCTATCTCAAGTCCTAGTTGCTCCACTTCTGATCCAGATCCCTGCTAATGGTGTCTGGAAAAGCAGTGGAAGATGCTCCAAGTCCTTTGGGCCCTGCACCCATGTGGGAGACCCAGTAGAAGCTCCTGGAACCTGGCTTCAGACTGGCCCAGCTCCAGCTGTTGCAGTCATTTGGGAAATGAACCAGCGGATGGAAGATCTGTGTGTCTGCCTCTCCCTCTCTGCAGCTCTGCATTTCAAGTAAAATAAATAAATCTTTTTTTAAAAAAAATAAGAATTGGAACAGGAGATGGAGAAGGTAGAAGGGTGGAAGTGTTGGCAGGCGAGAGGGTAGGGGGGGAAAAATCACTATGTCCTTAAATTGATATATATGAAATGCACGAAGTTTGTGTACCTTAAATAAAAGGTTTCTAGGTGTAAAAAAACAGTCCATGCACTTTTAATCAGAAACTACCACGTGCCATCATCTCTCACTGGGGCTGATGCAGAAGGGGCTCCCTTAAGTACACTCTGAACCTCCCCATCTGTTCCAAGTGGCTACCAGCATAGCCGTAAGAGCTCTCCTGCCTCTGCTCTCCACAGATCCCACTTCAAACATCAGATCAGACCTTGCAGCCACTTTCATTTTGTCCACCAAGTCATGTTCTGTGCTTTTGCATAGCTTGTCCTTCTCCCTGGAACTCTCAGCCCCTACCCTACCCCAAGGGCCTGACAGAGTTTACTTCTCTCCTTCCATCCTATCTCAGCTTTAGAAAGTCTTCTGTGACCACCCTGTCTGAACTAGGTGACCCTTCTCCAGAGTCTCATGTCTGCCCATACCAAGCACAACTCCCAGCTCGTGGGAAATTTTACACAGTAAGCTCTGGAAACAGGATCCCTCATTCACTATAAGTTCTCAATGTCTAGGAAATTATCAAGTGAAGAGTAGGTGTCAGACCATTACTAGATGGATGGACAGAAATATGGAGGAACGGATGGGTGATGGGTGGAAGGCAGGCATGGTGATAGTCTCCAAATATTCAAGGGTGAAATCCAGGAAAGCCTGTGACTGCCAGAAGCTTCCAGACAAATAGGCAACAAGCGGCAACCACAAACAGTCTATGTCACCAACTGGAAATGTGAGTGGGAGGAGGAAGTTATCTAGCCCAGGCGAGGAGGCCAGGGAGGCTTCTAGGAGGAGTCCATACCTGATCAGAGTCAACTGAATGATGTGAGGGAAAGAACAAGGTAAGTAGTGGGGTGTGGGGCAAAGATAGTTCATGCAAGGGCAAGAACTAAAGATAGAGAGCCCCAGCATGCAGTGTCTGTGGAAAGTTATTTCTTTAGAAATAGAACTTGCTGTATGTGGAGCATGTTGGGAGATGAGCCTGAAGTGGGGAGTCTGCAGAGGTCAGGACTGGACACACATTGGGTAGTCATCTGTTACAGTGGAGGCCAAATCCAGAAAGGAGAGGAGAGGACCCACCTAGCACACTGCTCAAGACAGACTGCTCAGAGGAGGAACAGCCACATTTGACAAGAGACAGAACAGAGTAAGGAGAAAGAGAACAGAAGCAGGAGAAAGAGGAGGCCAGTCAGGAAAGGAGAATGGGGAAGTTGGACAGAGTGGGAGCCAAGGGCAAAGGCAGCTGCAGTGTGATGCAGCTGGGGCCTGGTTGGCCACGGCACCCACAGCAAGGGTGGCATGACCCGGATGAACAGCATCAGTGAATCTCAGAGGTCATGGGGGACAGAAGCCAGCGCTAGACCACAAGGCACCAAGGGAGGGACCAGAGAGGAGGACATGGGAAACAGAACCAGGGAGAATTAACCACTCATTTCCAAACCACCAGTGAGATGAACAAGAGCAAGGGGGAAAAGCTCAAAAGCCTGCACAATCCAGGGGCAACAGAACCAGAAATGGGTAACCATCTTTGACTAAAAGGAAATATACCAAGAGTAGGAAAAGGTCAAAGATACCTGAGAGAAAGTGATGGTGAGCCACGTTGAGAACATGCAGCAGACCTGGGGTCACATGCAGGCAAAGGGCTGGCTTTATGCAGGAGGAAAATGAGTAGGCTCCCAAGGGGAAAGGTGTTCAGGCGTGGAATGTGGGCGAGTTTCCAGGTGGGTCCACAGGAGAGGATCCCTGGGTATTAAGCTCCCTGAACAATGGTGAGCCCCTTTGAAATGTGCACGATGCCCACAATTCCAGCTTGAAATAAGCTCAGGATGTGGGCACACTGTGACGCTTGACGCTCTCCTTCACTGTGACCATTTGAAATGCAGGTGCGTGCAGCTCAAACATGCCTGCAGGAATTCTAACATTTTAAACGGATTCAAGGGAATGAGGAGGATTTCATGAAGGCAGACTATTCTACTTTATTTTTTAAGACAAAAAAATGCATTAGATGCGTGAAGGTGAGTATTGAGAGGGCCTCATTAATCTCAAAATTTAAGATTCAGCAGTACTGGACTTAGGTCAGATTTCATGAAGTGGGCACATTTGAAAGCCAAAACTGTTCAAATATCAGCAGTTACATAATTCAGCCCAATAAGCCATCTGATATCCTAGTGCTTTACTCGCCCAAAACCTTCATCCAGGATCTGCCCGTTTCAAACGTCCTTCTCCCTGACGTACTTCCTTCCCTCCCTAAAGTGCTCAGCTAACTCCTACCTATGTTCCCTGAAACGTAACACGCACACATCACTTCCTCCTGGAGATTCCGCTGAACATTGTATTGCCATGGACTGCTGCATAACCATATATTACAAACTTGGCGGCATGAACCAATATATAGTTATCTCACAGTTTCCATGGGTGAGGACTTACCTGGATTTCTGCACAGCTGCAGTCAAGGTGTTGGCCCTATGGGGGTTCTCATCATATGGGTAATCAGGGGAGGATCTGTTTCCAAGCTCATGTGGCTGCAGGAAGAAACCATTTCCTAACAGCTGTTGAACTAAAGGCCTCACTTTCTTGCTGGCTGCTAGTTCAAGGCCACCCTCAATTATTTACCCTGGGAACCTCGCTATAGAACATCCTGCAACATGGCCACTTGCATCATCAAAGCTAGCAAGGGAAAAATCAACTAGCAAGATGGACATCACACTCAGATGTATGATAAATACACAAGTGACATCAGCCACCTTTGCTGTCTCCTGCAGGTTCTTTTGGGAAGGCACTTAAGCAAGGGCATGAGTACAGAAGGGGATAATTAGGAGCCATCCTCAGTCCATCCATCACAGCCAACAGTGTGTGTTCCCTGTGCTCCCAGCACAACTGTCACTTTATCGTTGTTACCTAAGAATGATGATTTTCTGTTGATGTATCTTTCTCTCCTACTAAGGGTGACTATTTTTCAGGAAGACATTGTATCTCACTCATTGCATTACCATCATCAGCACAGCGTCTGGCACACAGCAGATACTCGAAACACACTTGACAAATTAACTAATTGAGGGCATGCTTACTCTGCAGGCAAGTTACTGGACATTCCAGAGCAAAAAGTCTATTGTGAACAGCATCCGTTTTCAGTAGGGACTGGAAAGGGTAAACCTAATTATTCTATTCCACAGTTAAATTACAAAATTAAAATTGGATGAGTGAAATAATTAAAGGAAATTTCAATGCACTAATGAGCAGATATACCAAATGAGATTGCAGGACAGCACATCAAAGCCTGGATTCTTTTCCGCATTTGAGGTGTGTGTTTTCATTTCAGAATTAAACCACTCAGGAAGGTGTCCCTCTACAGATGGGAGTTGAGGAGTTGGTCTTTCTGTATCTTAATCATTAAAACCATGAAGAGTAAAAGTGAGGATAAGCAAGGATAGAAAAGAACACAGCAAGAGAAGGCAAGAAGAAGGTAAAGAGAGGTGAAAGTATTCAAATGAAGACATTTAGTTCACAGAAGACAAGGATTCTACAGTAAAATAGATAGAGCTATGGAGGAAAAAGGAAATAGCAATGCTCAAACCTAGCTTCCAAAGCAAAATAACTAAACCAAGAAAGTTAAATTCACATCACTGACTGGGACCCGGGCCCCCTACAGAAATACTTGCTTATGCAATACTTATAATACAGCTGGCACAGTGATAAGAGCCACGGGTATGGTGGTAAGAATGCAGACAAGATCCCTCTACTTGCAGAATCTACAAACCACCAATGCAGAAGACTGACCTACAATAATGGGTAAATAACTACTGTAACTTCAATCCAGTTCAGGAAATTAATGCAGTGATGGTGATAAAGTCCATTCTTTCTATTAGCTAGTACTAATAAGCTAGTTATTTGGCCTTTGTGACCATCAATGTTGGGAACAATGAGTTATGGCAAACAAAACCTATCTGCCAAATTAGCACAAGGATTAAAAGGGTGGATGAAAATATTACTGACACAGCACATGGTCTTTCAATGTCATTGCTATTATTGTTCAATTAAATTATCCAATTGAATATCCAATTTAAGTGCCCACTTCTGTGCTAGATGGACTATTAGCAGGTATCTGGTTTACGTGAGGGTCAAGCTCTGAGACTAGCCATTTCAATAGCATTGCTGTGAGACGTAGACACTTCTCTCTATGAAGAAAAACATTCTTTTTTCCATTGTACAAGCCCTGGGGGCTGTTAAATTAAATAGTTCTCATGCTAATAGTCAACCATAATATTACTTTCCCCTAGCCATTCATGCTAAAATTACTAACAACTGTATTGATTCAGAAACCCAAATGGATACAAAGCTAAATCAACAAAGCAGTATGTCGACATAGCATTGTGAACCAAATGGGAAAAAAATTGCCAGAAGACTTGGTTTTTAGTAACAAATTGCTATTGACTCACTGGGTGACCTTGGAACACTCTTTTCCCTCTTTAGGTCAAAGTTTGTCTCTCTTTAAATTGAATAAATTAGAATCCATGCTTGGATAGTTTCCTCATCTTAATGGAAGGTTTATAGAAACTCAAGAATTTCTATCAGGACATAGAGAGCTAAGAGAGAGGGAAATCACTAGTTCTATTTATTAAATAATTCTGGGGCTTGCAGATATGTGGTGAGATGGCTATTTCCAAGCCTGATAAACTTAGCTATGCCCACGTGACTTGTTTTGGTCCATGAAATGTGAGAAGTGGCATGTGTCACTTCCAGTCATAAGGTTCAAGGAGTGACCTGTGCACAATCATCTCACTCTTTGTCTGTGACATCTCAAAGAAATACGTGAGACCGCAGCTGCTTCATCACTCTGGGCCTTGGATGACTGTTGCAAGCAGAGCCTTTCCCTGCAGGCCTGTGCCTATGCACTGAGAATGCAATACGGGTGCTCCTACAGCACAACCTGGCCTCTCCTAACGGAGCTACGCTGAGGGAAGACAGGGTAATCCACCACAAAAGCAAAGCACTATGACGACGACGAGAACTAATGGAATTAGTTCTGAATTCACTGCAGGCCCCATCTCAGAAGGTTGATGGTCCCTGGAACATCTCTAGAACATACATGCAGATTCTCATTCCCCAGCAATCTCCAGACCTGGAATGCTGTGATATGGTTGATGTTCTCAAGTCTAGGAAGGCTTGGTTTATCGACAAAGGGATCTAAAATATGTGTGTCTCTAAGGTAGACAGTGTGTATGTTCTCCTGGCCATGCCAGGCAAGGCATACCTGCATCATCTTCAAATGCCTAGAACCTAGAGGGACACCAAGTCCATCCAGAGAGGGTGGCTGGCCTGCTACCTAAATCTAGACGCCTATGAATCTGAGATCCCAACATACCTGGGAAAGCCCAACAAAAGCTGCATTCCTGGAGATCACTCTAAATAACAAACAATAACAAAGGGGTGACTTTGCACAAAAGGAGAATGATTGTGAGCAAGGTATTCATCTTCCTCTGAAAGAGGCCTGTGCCCTGTGCCGTGAGCCTGGAGGGAATGAGCTTAATAAATGGTGGTTATGGAATGTGGGTTAGCTCCAGGAGGAGCGTGTGTCGGAGAGAGTATGAGACTGCAGAGTAAGTGAATGATGAGGCCGTGTCGTCTGCTGCCCCTGAAGATCACCAGAAAGGAGAAGGAAAGTCTTTCTCAAAGTCAGATGTTGGGGAACAACTCAAACCCAGTCAAGTGGGATTGGAGCTGAGGTCTCAGAGCAGGGGAGCAATGAATTACATTTCCTATTCTCAACAGAGGTCAGGTGAACAGCAAAGCTGAGAGCGGTCAAAATATCACCTTTTTTTAACATAAAACTCTAAATTGGTGGGCATGGCTTACAGTATAGCCACATGAGCTTGTTAAATGAGCTGCAGAATGGCACTGACATTTCCCCCTGGTTCTGATCGACAGTGATGTGGGCAGCTTTCTGCCCCACACAGAGAGTGAGTATCCTGGAAGTGTCCTCAGCCAGCAAATTACACTCTGATGGGAAAGTGAGGTCCAGGCTGAGCTGTCAATCCCCCAAGCACAGAGATCCCTGCTGCGCCTGGCAGAGTAAGAAGAGAACAGAGTGTCACATCCAGTGAGATCCCCAACATGGAAGTTTGGAGGAGCAGGGAACCCTCCTAGTACCAGACTCTTCCTGGTTTCCTCCATGCAGTGACATCACTGTGCTAATACTTGTATGCTTATTATTTCATTTGGTCATTTTACAAACCTGGGTAGGCGACATTAAGACCATTAATACTTATGAAATTTATATTAAAATCTTTCTATAAAAAAGACCATTAATACACAACTCACAGGTGAGGAAACAGAAGCTGCGAGAGGTTGTTGGCTGGCAAGAGTAGCACCCAAGGCTTCTGACGCCGCTTTCTCATTTCCCCTTTAAAAAAAAATAATCATGAGTCCAGCAAACTGTAGCCCCTAACCTAGGGAGACTCTTACAAAAATTGACCACAGTTTAGGCATTCTTATTTAAATTCTTTTTTACCCTTCAAAGTAATACCAGTCATAAGACCCCACAATAATGTTGGAGAACAGTATACTCAGAGACACACAAAACAGAACAAGAGGAAAGACTGATGTCCACACTTCTGACCGCTTCATCTTGCAGCTCAAGGTGCTGCTGGTGAGAAAGGGGAGGGATTTGCTCTGGGCCCCCCACCTGGTGAGACACAGGGTGGGATTTGGACCTTGCAG
Organism: Oryctolagus cuniculus; assembly: GCF_964237555.1. NCBI lineage: Eukaryota > Metazoa > Chordata > Mammalia > Lagomorpha > Leporidae > Oryctolagus > Oryctolagus cuniculus. The sequence goes on along the minus strand of NC_091437.1, from coordinate 161,324,195 downwards.
CCGTGAGTCTGTCCTTCAATACTGCTTTCCTTTGCCAAAATATGGGCACCCATGCATATATGCTCAAAGCCGTGTCCATCTCAGCACTGCTACTGGGGCAGATCTGAGCCATAGCTCTATACACCCTTCACCTGGGTGACCATGGGCAGGTCACTTGTGCCCTCTGAGTCTTGGTGGTCTCCTTATCCCAAGGCATGAAATGCTCAGGGACTTTCTGGGGGTCTTGTGAGAGAAGGATGTAAGAGTGAGTTATGCAAATAACTAAACAGCTGCAAGAGAAATCTGTGGAGTTCGGCTGCATCTGCATAGTGGAGTGTGTCCAGGGAAGGTGGCTGGAATTGATTGTGTGTCATTAGATCATCTCCCATGCTCTGGTCCAGCCTGGGGTGGCTGTGCCTTGCCAAGGCTTAAGGCTTGAAACATTCCTTTCAGCTCCTTTTCTTTTTCTGCCTAAGTTGTGACTAGCATGCCGCAAGCATTAAGTCCAGGTGCAGAGCTCTAGAGAACACCTCATTCATGAGCCCAAGGTGAAGGCCCCAGGGCCAGGTACATGGAGAGACAAGGCAGCGCTGAGCGATGGGTGATCTGCACACCACAGTCCAGCATGCTTTTCAAACACCTTTAAAGACTTGTCACGAAGGGAGGCTTTCCATTTTAAGTCAATAAACCCCCTCAAGGAAGGAAATACAGCAGAACCGACAAACAGCTCATAATTGAAACATTTTGGTCTGGAGTTTCCCCCACCCAGATTCAGTGACAATGCAGGAAGAGGAAAAGAAAATGTTTCCAAGGGATGTGTGTTTCCTGTGGAGAAAGAGCCTGCATTGCTAACACTTTTCTGGTGCCTCTCTGAGTGCCTGACAATGTCCTAGATTCAAGCGGCAGAATTCTCACTGTGGGGAGAAGAGGATGTGAGAAAGAGATGGAGGTGCCTGCAAGACTCACAGCCTGAGTGACTAGCAGGAGAAACCCACCAGTTCCTACATATTCACGAATCACTGTCAGAGGCTGTGCCCTCATCCCAGAGTTAGCCCATGCACCTGAGAACAAGACCCGACTCTCCGCACACACCACTGTGGAATGGGATACACCATCAGCAAGTAAGTGAGTCATTTCACACAGCAAGTATTATGGCAAGAAGGAAGTCAGAGGGCCGGCGCTGTGGCATAGTGGGTAAAGCTGCCACCTGTAGTGCCGGCATCCCATTCACATGCCGGTTCAAGTCCTGGCTGCTCCACTTCCAATCCAGCTCTCCGCTATGGCCTGGAAAAGCAGAAGATGGCCCAACTCCTTGGGCTGCTGCACCCATGTAGGAGACCCGGAAGAAGCTCCTGGCTTTGGATCCGCTCAGCTCCAGCCATTGCGGTCAACTGGGGAGCGAACCAGCATATGGAGAATGATGAGCTTCACTTTGGAGCTGCAGCCACCATATGGCACCTGTGAGTCAGGAAAACAGCAGCATGTTGTCAGACTGTTGGAATTGGACTCTGGCGCTCACGCTCGCTCACTCTGACTCTCCTTCTCTGTGTAACCCTGACTTTCAAATAAATAAATAAATCTTAAAAAAAAAGGATGTCAGGTAATTATGATTAAGGTACCTGGGAGTGGGGGTGGGGGTGAGGGTGAGTGAAGAGGATCAAGGTTGTGATCTGAGCTGAGCACCAAAGTAGTGAAAGCAGCTGCCATTCAACCATCAGAGGGAAGAGACCTCCACCCGAAGGGAGGAGCAACTGAAGTGAGAGGTTTTGTGTTGAATGAATGAGCAGGTGGCCAGAGGGCAGGACATGTCAGAGAGGTGAGCATGGATAGCCCAGGTAATAGATCGGGCAACGAGACCCATTCTGGACTGAGACTCTGGGAGGAGCTTGCCTTGGTCAGCACTGATTCCAGAATCGAGCCTCGTTATTCTTTAGGATAGAGACAGGGAGCCTACGACTCATAACAGAGGATGCAGGAGCTCAAGACAAGTGTTACATCTGTGTTCTCAGCCCTGGCTGCATGTTGGTCTCACCAGAGCAGCTTTCAGGATGCTGATACTCCAGTGCCACCCTCAAAAATCTCACCTAATTGGCCAGGGGCACAGGCTGGGGTTGTAAAAATCTCCCTTGATCTGGGGCACAGCTAAGACTGTGTGCCTGCACAAAAGGATGAAGAGGAGAAGGTTCATAAAAGACAGATTCCTAGTAATAAACACTTCTCACCCCAGAGCTCCTACTCCCCGTAGTGATGAGGTGCTGTGTAAAAAAAAAAAATCTGCCTTCCTAACACACACACACTGATCCTTGCACTTTGGACGCCTAACCTGCCCTCCTGCCTGGGAGGCTGAGCAAGGGTGTCACCCAGCATGGGGACACAGGCCTCCATCTCTGATGTGGCATGCCTATATCTGACCATGCCACCAAGAGGGGATCTAATAACTGGACCTCCAGAATCCCACAGGCCAATCAGATACTGAGGTCAAAGCCTCAGTGCTGATTCCCACGTGGAAAGAGGCAGCTACAGATTCATCCTGCTCTCCCTATTCTCGAATCACACAGCTCCAACCTCCTGACCTTGGCCTTCATTTCCTGCAGGGATCTATTTACTTATCTGTTTGGCCAACTCCTATGTTTCAAGCCACTTTGAAAGCACTTTATCGTCGTCGTCTTTGTTCTTCACTCCTCAAAGCAACGCATCGCAAGCTATGGAGGGCATCATGTGTGTGTTGGATAAAACAGCAATGCACCCTCTCACTAAGCTGGCCAACTTAGACACGGAAGCACCTCAGAAGTGGGTCTAGCCTTGCACCTGGCAGGTGGGGACTGAGGCCCAGATATGGTAATGGTTAGTGACCTCTGCATCAAGCTTTTCCATTTGCGTGTTCACATCCACCTTCTTATTGTTCATCCCCCACCCTGTTTTTGGCTCTTCCCATTACCCTATTTATGGTTGCAAACAGGGAGACCTGAGGATCCCAGAAGAGAAACACCTTTCCCAGTGCCACCGGCTTGGTAGGAAAGGGAGCCAGAGTCCAGTTCCAACGGTCTGACAACACACTGCTGTTTTCCTGAATCACAGGTGCTGTGTGGTGGCTGCAGCTCCAAAGTGAAGTTCATCATTCTCAAAGCTAGATTTTTTCTTCATATTTAGGCCCAATCAATTCCGTTAACAATCTAAACCAGGTCCTTGGGCTTCTAACAAAAAATAAAAACAAGTGAATGTCTCATCACAAACAGTTTCCTATGGAGATTTCAAGGGACTATTTGGAACTAAAAGCAAACAAGCAAGCCTTGGAGAATCACACTGGGAAAAAACAAATGAAGTCCACTGCTTGCTCCCTGTGTTTCCCTCTGTGTCAGCAGTTCACTGCTCCCTGACGTGTGTGCAGGGCAGAGCTCGTTAACCAGGCTGCGAATGAGCCTCCTGGCAGGGGCCAGAATTTATTTCTCTTCAGGTTCATGTCTCCTGCAGACTGAGGTTTTCCGAACATACTATATTGTGCACTAAAAAAACATACACAAGACAATGATGTGTTTTGGGAGGTTTTTTTTTTTTTTTTTTTTTTTTTTTTTTTTTTTTTTTGCCTCATGCTAATGTTGAGAAAACCAATCTGGCTCCCTGCCACTGCCCTCCGTGGCTGTGAAATCACAAATCAGGCATAATAATAGTGTGTTCCTTAAGGACTCATCCAGGCATTCCAGCCAGCCTCCTGGACCAGTAATGAAATTTGCATTGTGCTTACAGGACTGTTTTATAGATATAAATGGACTTTTGTACACAGACAACCGAGCAGCAGCTCCTCCGCCTCGATGCCTTTGGGGCTGCCCATTCTCTTCCTGGGTCCATGGGAAAGGCCAGCCACAGGCCTGACGACCGTAACAGAAGGCAGGGATTGAAGCAGCTGACAGCAATGCTCATTCCGGTGGGACGTTCGCCTGGATCCAAGCCTCCTCTTCTGTTCTGTCTGCCGGTCCCTTTCCCACAGCCTCCAGCTTGGAGCCCTGGGTTCGGTTCACTGCTGCTCCCCACAGGACTTCAGCAAGTGCCTCAGTGCCCCCCTCCGCCCCCCGCCCAGGGCACAGCCAAGGAGTCATCAGCGCACCACCTGCGATAAGGTACTCAGATGTGTTAGTCCACAGGAAGTTCAAAATGCAGCTGCTCTCCCTGTGTTGGAGGCCTGAAGGTTCCAGTACAGCTGACTTCACACCTCCGAGCCTCACAGGCCAGTGGCCTTGCTGCGAGCTCCCTATCCGCTGCCACCAGGAGAGTGTGAGCTCCTTTCTCAGCCAGGCCAGCTTCCCCTCGCCCAGCCCTCACCTTTACAGGTCTCCCCTCCTTGTCAGAGGAGGAACTCTTCACACAAGCCAATTGCCTCCTCCCAGGGGAGCCAAGGGTACCCCATCCTCTAGCTCCTGCACAGCCTGTCTCCCACAAGGGCAAACTCTGTGTGGTAGGAGGTATTTGTGCTCCTCCCTTGGGCTCTGCACACAGTGCACAGTGAATAACCTGCTGTCTCCTGTGTCCCCTGTCAGGCGCTCTGTGGCTTTGGCCATCATGTATTGTTTAGGGCAGGTGATCTCTCCCTCACCCATGGGGTGAATAAGAGGCAATCAAAACATCCCTTTCCAAAGGAAAAAACACATAATTCCATCACAAGGGCACTGATGGATGGAGGAAGAGTGTGTGATTATCATGAGCTGCACTCATCAGGTCAGAGTGTACTTGACTTGAGTCCAGTTCAGGCTTAAGAACCATATGTGTAGGGAAAGCCATCAGCACAAGGGAGCATGCTCCACACATGCAATGCACGGCTCCAGAAGCGGCCAGGGGTACACTCCGACCTGTTTGGACCTGCAGTGAGTGGGTGGGACAAGCGGACAAGCGAGTAGGAGCTGCAGCAGGGGCTCACGGTGCTCTGCCCACCCCTCTGGCCCCTTCCCCAGATTTCTGAGACACTTTGCTCTCAAGGACTCACATTTGAAACTACTGCCCTTCTGCCAACGGAGCCATCTCACATGGACAAACAGAGCTGAAAGTCCTTTGCCAGCTGACTACTGGGCGGGTATGAAAGCTCCCTGTCAGGGCTAGTGCTGTGGCAGAGGGTAGGGCCACCACCTGCAGAGCCAGCATCCCATGTGGGCGCCAGCTGGGGTCCTGTCCAGCTCTCTGCTGTGGCTTGGCAGGGCCGTGGAGGATGGCCCCCATCCTTGTGCCCCCACACCCATGTGAGAAACCTACAAGAACCTCAGCTCCAGTGTTCACAGCCATTTGGGGAGTGAACCAGTGGTTGGAGGACCTCTCTTCTCTCTCTGCTTCTGCCTCTGTGACTCTGCCTTTCAAGTAAATAAATAAATCTTAAAAAAAAAAAAAAAAAGAAAAAGAAAGCTGCCCGTCTCAAGGTGGGGCCAGGTCCAACTCCAGAGCTTCCTGCAGTGTCCAGCACAGCTCAGCCCTTCAGCTGGGACTGGCCCAAAGCTGCTGACCCTGCTTCTATCTGCGCTCGCTTGAAAGCACCCCTTTTATTAATCAATTCTCATCTCAGGGAACCCACAGGAGCTGAACTCACTCAGCATCCGAAGAGCTGGGCCTCAGAGTGAACAGATCATAAGTAGAACCTCAGACCACAGGAATAGAGACAGAAATCTGGCAAGGTACCTGAAACAGGACGGAGGGACTCCAGACAGAGCATGTAGCATTGTGACCTGAGGGGCCAGTGCATCCTCCCAGAGACCCTCACTGGGCTGCCAGCGACCCTGAGGGAGGAAACAGGCTGCGATGGAAGAGAACTACCTACAGGAGCAGGTATGAGCTGAACTCACTCGCATATATTTCCTGGAATGGCCTTGGAAAAGATGTGAGATGCATGCATGCCAGTGTTTGAGCAATTCCCATGAGGAAGAAGCTTACAAAGTCCTCAAGCTTCCATGATTGATCGGATGACTCTGTGGGAGGAGCTGAAGGTGGGTTTGGGCCCAGTTTAAGGACAAGCGTGGCCCTCAGAAGCTGATGAGTCACTGGTCACTGGTGTGGACCACACTCTTTAGAGATATTATTGAGGGTATGGCAGCATCTCTTAGGGAGGATGTGGAAATTGATAACTTGTAAGGTCTGTTCCAGCTAAAGTCTCATAAATCATAGTTTCTCACTCTACTCCCAGGCTCCACAGATTTCCAGAACAAATAGGTCCACACTTCCAGATCAATTTATTTCCCTTAGGTTTTCTTCAGGACTTAAAAAAATTGATTAAAAAAATCTCCAAAATGAAGAAAGCCATAAAAAAGCAGACCCAACTTTTGTATCTTTCAGATTTTCTAATACTAACAATTGAATAAGAGGTGAAAACACCAAATTAGTATTTTACTAGCACATATCATTAGAAAAATAATTTTTAAAGATTCTTCTTCCCAAAACAGGTAAGTTGGCAACATTGACAGTTTTGCCGCACACATTTTTACACAGGTAAATATTTCGTTACATTACTAGTCTTGGTCCATATGAAAGTATTTGAGAAACTTTGCTCTGATAATCGTGTCCACCAGAGCCCTCCTGGGCTATTTCATGAAGTAAAGGATGAACTTGGGCAATAAGTTGATAAAAGGTGCTCTCTCTCAAACGCTCATGAACTGAATGCTGCTTTCCGGAAACAGCAGAGTCAGGACTGTTAGGACCCTATTGTTTCCTGCAACGCCTTACAAATCACGAACATTTCACACCCACCATTGTTCCACACTTTCCTGGCAACCATCAGTATTGGCAGGTGGGGCTGTATCATTTTGTGTTTAGTTGTAGCTGGGGTTCAGGTTGGGTATGATGTACACCCAGGTGTGCAGGGTGGGTGTTGGAAATCCTTCCCTTGTGTAGTTCCTTCCACTCATTTGCTGGGGTGCATTTGTTCCTGAGAAGTGACTTCACAGCAAGGACACAGCCTTGCTGACGGTGAAGGGAGATGGCAGTGAAGCTCCCTGAGAAGCATGTCCTGGAGAGGAAGCAGGTTCACAGTGCTCCAGGCAGAGGCAAGAGGGAGTAATCAGGCGAGCTTTGCAGAGGAAGGTCACATCAAGAGAGCAACCCCACCACCTAAGTTTTCTAGGAAGAAAGAGAAGCAGGTGGGAAGTGCTGAGGGCAAGAGGGCCTAGGTTTCACAAATGCAGATTGTTCTACAACCACACAAGATGAGAAGAGCTGGGAGGAAAGCCAGAGGGAGAAGCAAGCTCACACCAGACCTTGCCGATTCCTCACCCCTGCACCTGTCCCTCCCCCATCTTGTGTCTCCAAAAACAGGGCCAACCACTGCATATCTCAACTAGAAACTGGACCATCTCCCTGGGGTTCTTTGTGTAGCCCCTCAGCCACCGCCTGTCACCAGGTCCTGCCTTTTTCACTTCCAGACCCTCACTCCAGGTTGCACTGACATCATCTTATGACCCTGGGAGCCTTCTGAGGCTCACCCTCCTCCAGTCCACTTCCATAAAGCAGCCAAAGTGGAATTTAATGACACATCTGATTGATTTACCTCCCACGTGAAACCCTTCAATAGCTTCTCATTTAAAATACAATCCAGGCCCCCAGGATACTACATGGTTGGCCCGTTGCTGTTTCTACTCCTCCATCATCTACTCTCCTCCTGGATCTCTGTAGCTTCGCCCACCTCCACCTGGCTCTCAGATGGGCTCTGTTGCCTCCATGTCAGCTTGGTCCTGGTCCAGACCTTCCTCCCTCCTCAGTCCTCCTGTTGCTTCCTGTCAGCAAAGGTGCCACTATCGCAGAGACAATTCTGTCTCTAAACTAGCTTAGCAATGTAGAAATATCACTCCCTGTCCATCATGCTCAGACCACCAGTAACTTCATCTCCAGAGAAAGTGAAGGAGGACATCATAATTTACTTCTCCTCAACTCAAGTATAAGCTTCAGGGAGGCAGGAACCACATCCAGTTTCATGCATCCATGTATTCCAGGGCCAAGCACAAGGATTAGTGAATTACAGGGACGTTAAATGTTTTTTAGAAATAACAAAATAGGACACTCAAGAAAGACATGAATGCTAAAGAGTTTATATGGTTTGTGATTGTTAGGAGACTTGATGAAGGGTTTTAAGCAGAATATGGTCAGCTTTGTATTCAGAGAAGGAGGGTAGAGGTGGCCTGGCCAGGCATGGGAACAAGTTGGGGTGGGAGCAATCAACTGCATTACACCGAGCAGCCATCTTTGAGACCTCAAATGGATAGTGGCATTGGGGCATAGAGTGGGGAGGATTGGCAGGACTCACTGGCCAGTTGGGTGCAATAGGTCCAATGGGAGTGGAGTCAGGGCATGAGTCAGATCTGGACAGGCTGTAGGTCAACAACACAGTCTGAGGAAGTGTTCAGGATGTCTCATTGCCCTGGAGCTGCGGACTCGAATTAACTGGGTGGCTTCATTGTGCTGCAAATCAGAAGTCTGAAGGAAGTGCTAGGTGGCTGCTTCTTCCCCAAGGCTTTGAGGAAGTGTCCTAGTCAGGGCTCTCCAGAGAAATGGGATCAGAGGAAAAGAGAGAAAGATACAAGGAGAGATTTAGTGTAAGGAATTGGCTCGCATGCTTGTCCGGGCTGAGAAGGGCCATGCTCGGCTCTCTGCAATCTGGAGGGCAGGAGAGCTGGTGGCACAGTTCCAGTCCAAGCCCGCACCTCAGGTGCCAGGACAGTGGAGGCTGTAAGGCCCAGTCCAAGGGCAGGGAAGCTTATGGTCTAGCTCAAGCAGTCAGGCAAAGGGGATGATTCTTCCTTCCTCCACCATTTGACCTTTCCAGACTCTTCATGGGTTGGATTCAACCGCTAATCTCATCTAGACACACCTTTCAAATTCTAAGGGCATCAACAAACTGTAGACTAATGCAGAACTGTGGCCAAGAGGCTAGTTAAGATCCTTAATGCCCACAATCCCCACAGCTCACACAATCATATAAGAATTACTTTTGAATCCTAGTTGATATGCAGAATAAATCTGACATGAAATGATATACCAACCCAAATTGAGTCTCTGGCTCCTGGCTTCAGTCCCAGCCTAGCCCTGGCTTATGGCAGGTATTTGGGGAGTGAACCAGAAGATGAGAGAACTTTCTCTCTCATTGTCTCCTTGTCTTTCAAATACCAATTCTTTTTAATTAAGGTATGGCAATTGGTCTTGCAGTTCGGGTGCTGGCTGAAACATTCACATCCCCTATTGTAATCCCTGGGTGTGCATCTCAGCTCTGCTCCCAGTTCCAGCTTCTCCTAATACAAACCCTGGAAGGCAGTAAGTGATGGCTCAGGTGGTTGGTTCCCTGCTACCCTTGTGGTTGGCCTGGATTCAGTTCCTGGCTCCCTGCTTCAGCCTAACTCAGCTGCAGCTACTGTAGGCATTTGAGAAATAAGCTGTCAGGTAAAAGTACACTCTCTCTCAAATAAATGCTTTAAATTTTTAATTTTAAAAAAGGGGCTGGTGCTGTAGCGTAGCAGGTTAAAGCCCTGGCCTGGGGCTCTGGCATCCCACACAGGTGCAGGTTCTAGTCCCAGCTGCTCCACTTCCCATCCAGCTCTCTGCTGTGGCCTGGGAAAGCAGAAGATGGCCCAAGTCCCTGCACCTCTGCACCCGTGTGGGAGACCCAGAGGAAGCTCCTGGCTCCTGGCTTCAGATTGGCGTAGCTCAGGCTATTGCGGCCAGTTGGGGAGTGGGCCAGCAGAAGGAAGACCTCTCTCTCTCTCTCTGCCTCTCCTCCTTCTCTCTCTGTTAACTCTAACTTTCAAATAAATAAATAAATCTTTAAAAAGATTTTAAAAAGGACATTGTCAGCCAGCACTGCAGCTCAATAGGCTAACCCTCCACCTTTGGCACCGGCACACCGGTTTCTAGTCCCAGTTGGGGCACCGGATTCTGTCCCGGTTGCTCCTCTTCCTGTCCAGCTCTCTGCTGTGTCCCGGGAGTACAATGGAGGATGGCCCAAGTGCTTGTGCCCTGCACCCGCATGGGAGACCAGGAGAAGCACCTGGCTCCTAGCTTCAGATCAGCGTGGTGCGCTGGCCGCAGCATGATGGCCGCAGCGGCCACTGGGGGGTGAACCAATGGAAAAGGAAGACCTTTCTCTCTCTCTGTCCACTCTGCCCGTCAAAAAAAAAAAAAAAAAAGACATTGTAACATGGAACTATACCAAGATCTAAATATAAAAATCCATAGAACTGGAGCTTAAGTCCATCCTGTATTCTTAAAAGCCTAGGACTTTTTCCTACAGGATCCAGAGTGAACATCCATTTGTTGAAATGTTCAGGGTTAGGCTGACACTGTGGACATCCTTAGCAACAGATGGATTCAAACCAAACAGAGCTCTGCACTGTCTGAAAGATCTGTGCTGAGCCCGTCTCTTTTCCTTTTCACTTCCCTAAACCACTTGATTTAAATACCCAGCTTTTGTATTAACTCACCAGAATAATTGACATCTCAATGTCTTCCTCTCTTTGTCACCCGTTGCTAAATATACATTCTCATCTGCACAGTTTTCAGATTGACTGCTCTTGACAGACAACACAGATTTCAACATTTACACAGAAGTTGTCTGTCAAAAAAAAAAAAGAAATTGAAAAGAATGTCCTATTTTAGGATGTCTCTGCTTAAAATGCAGCAAAGAGAGGAGGGAGAAATCTCTCAGTGCATAACAGCAATTTATGCTGGGATGCAGACTGGTTGGAGATGTTGCTAAGCAACGCCTGGCAGTTTGTCAGGGGCAAAGAGAGACAGAGGCAAAAAGGCACCAAGGCCTGGCCACTGCAGGACATGCAGAGATAACACTTCCCCACCTCCACTCCCCCACAGCTCAGGCAACCTGAAGGGGAGCATGCATTTCCATGGCCTGGAAGCAAGAGATTCCACACCAGAAGCACAGTTTGGAAGACAGCTGGGGGCGTTTTATCTGCCATAGTTTGTGCAGTAGAAAGAGCCCAAGCTTGGAAATCCAACAAAGCGTGTGTCTCCAGCTGTGAAACAGTGGTTGTGGTTGTAGCCACACCACAACGCAGCGGTGAGAATTCTGCTGTGCTATGCTACATTGCCTCCCTTGCTGCATTCATATCACACTGAAATTTCCTGTTCCTTGTCTGCCTGTTCCAAAAGGGGTCATGTGCTCCAAGCACAAGGAACCACATCTTCTCCCTCCACGGCTCCCCAGTGACGAGCACACTGCCTGGCACACAGCAGAGTTCCCTTAGACAAGTTTATTTGCCCTAGTCTGAACCAAGGTCCCTTAGTATCTCACAAGACCTGTCATGCCCGAGCTTTACCTATGTGTCTTCCCTCTTCTCAGCTGTCCTTGTACCTTCACAACCCACCCTCCCAGCCCCAATGCCATCTTTTTATCAGCATACCTCTCCCAACTCCCTGAATGGGCCAGGATCTCTGAACCATGGTTCCCTCTCCCCTGTCATTTTTGGTTAATCCCTACTCATTCTCTAAAACTCAACAGAAGCACACAAAAAGCCTCTCCATGTGCGGTTTTACCTAAGCAACCAACTTCAAAGTGGCAACTTGATGGTAGGGAGCAGAGGTAACAGTAGCAACGCTGGATGTCCATGCCAAAGCCTACAAGGGAGCACTGTGCGGGGCCTCCACTAGTCCCAGTCTTGGGGTAGTTACTGATGTTTGGCTCACCAAGACCACACAGAGACCAAGTGCAGAGATATCTAACATGAAAAACCTGTTCTGACTCCAAATAACCTCTACAAACCTCTAAATTACAAAGTGCCTATAACACATAATGCAAGTCGTCCCTACACTAATTCAAACAGATAATAATCCTTTATTGAATGCATTCTTTAGTTTCCATGGAAGGTGCCAAATGAAGCCTATGAGGGGGCTTCAAAAGGTTTACGGAAAGATGTAATTGGAAATATTGCAAATCGAGCACGGCCTTCAAGCCCTTTCATATTGATTTACTCAGACTGCTCAGCCATTTGCAGTTTCTTTCAATGAGAAGTACCATGCTCATCACTGGACATTCAAAGACAAGGGCCGCTGCCCTCGGGTTACTCGCAGTCCAACATCCCATCAGGCAGGTCTGCTTCACGTATGCGGTCGGTCTTTCTCCCTTCCTGGACCTCCGCACCTTCTGGAAATCTCCAGGACTTCAACCCTGGGCCACAAGAAACGTTTATCATCTTGTTGACACAACTCACACTCTGTACGATTCCTTACTCTAATTTACTGCAATTTCCTTCCCCATAGCAGAGAAGAGAGTAGTAATTTGGAGCACCCCCGCAGGTCTGCACTCCTGAGTTTCAGGCATTGCTTGCTTAATCCTTGCACGGATCTGTGAGGCAAGGATCATTTCACTGCTTTCGTACATAGGAGTAGAACTGGGCTCAGAGAGTAACCTGCACACAGCTAGTCACTGGCAAAGCCAGCACTGGAGCAGGGACTTTCTCCGTATTCCTCGAAGACCACGCACAACGGACTTGCAAAGATGGTCAAGAACTGTGGACATACAGGTGGAAGGGGGTTTCTGGTGGCACCTGGGAAACACGGAGCACCTGGCACAGCCAATGCCAAGCAAGAAACATCTCAAATTCTTTGTCCGATGCTCAGCCTCATGAGTTCAGCAGCAATTCCGTACTTCCTCTGTTGAAAGCCAGACATAATTTTCCAGAGGTGGGCGTAGGAAAATGTTCTTATTTTATGATATTCTCCAAAGTTGCCCCTATCTATCTCCACACACACACGCACTACAGAAACTACCCAGCTCTGGGGTTAGCGTTACGGCGCAATGGGTAAAAGCTGCTTCCTGCATCCCATATGAAGCTCCTGACTCCTGGCTTCAACCAGGCCTAGAACTGGCCATTGCAGTTATCTGGGGAGTGAACCAGCAGATAGAAGATCTCTGTGTGTGTATGTGTATGTATTTCTTTCCTTTAACTCTTTCAAAATAAACCTAAAAAAATAAACACTCAGTTCTGACTGCATTTACTACACTCTACTCCCAATTGTTTATGAATCGACCTCCCCCTGCCTAACGGTGAGCAAGTCAGACACAGACATTATATTGACTGCTTCTCAGGAAAGCCACCTCCTAGCATGAAGCTTAGTCTACAACAGGTGCCAAGACCATGCTCCACCCAAGTGAAGCACCAAATCATAAAATGTGGTTAAAACAAACCAGTCTTCATTTACATCCAAATAACAACTAGGAGTCCTTTGAGGAGGATGCCTGACCACTTGAACGTAAATTCCCTTTGGAAATGCATGGCGTGTTTGGCGTGTTGCAAATAAAGCTTTATTAAGCCCAGAGTGACTCAGGGTGCATTTCTGAATGCATCCCACTCAAAGCAAAGAGGGGGCACTCCTGCCAGATTTAGGGCTTGAGCTATGGCCACTAATTGGGCTGTTCTTAATTACAGCCATTCTTCATGCTTGGGAGTGGGAAGGGGAGACAGGGAGAGCGAGGGCTTTATTTTTAACAACTGCACTTTCTGTGAGAAGCACAGCCCCCATTTACAGCAACAAATGGAATGTGTGCCAAGGAGATGGAGCTGAACTGTTAAGTACAAATAATTAGGCCCTTGGTTCCTGGAGTTGGGGAAAGTAGTGCTCTGTGCGGCACAGGGGTGGGGAACGTTCCATTCATTTAGAGTTTTTCATCATTTAAAATGATAATTAGTGAGAGATAATATGGCTCAGTAGCCAATTTCGCCTGTGATTATTTGCTTGAATATGGTAATTGTGTGGTTTTGTTTTGCTCTCCCTTCAACAAGCTTCCTAAAGTCCTTGTGATGGTTTAGGGGGCTGGGGGACACGTTATTATCTCTCAGAGTAACCATGGAAATAGATAATTAGACATTATTCAGGGTAGAACGGCCCAGGTTGTGGGAAGTCTCTATGGTACAATGCATTTAACTATGCAAGGATTCAGAATCAGCAGGGCAGGGTTTTCCCACAGATTCCAGTGGGACTGTGAAGGAGCCTGAGCTTAGGCAAGAGGAGCCCTGTTTTCTGTCCCCAGCTCTGCCCTCCCTACAACTGCAGAAGGGGAGCCAGGTAATTCCGAATCTGCCACACTGCATGCTTGCGTTTGCAAGGCTTTGTACTTCATTTCTTCATTGCCAGAGGCAGATCCCTGTCAGAGCTTCACATCAGAACACTCTAATACAACAAAAGTAGGCAGAGGGCAATCCTCTTGGGGTTGAGATAGAAATGTTTTCTGCATATCATGGGTGGGGATCCCATTGGCTCCCTGCTTCTGGGGAGCGTCTATGTGATGTCATCTCCTTGGCAGTCTGCAAAGAAACATCTAGAAGAATGGAAAATAGGAAGGCATCACAGGTGAGGGGAGCTACACCGAGAGGAGGTAGACTAAGAGGGCAGCTGTGGTCCCTGGTGAATCCAGATAGACACACTAAGATTTCCCCCAAGTGTAACACCAGGAAGTGCGGTATGTGAGGCAGGAAAGGGGTACAGTGTCAGAAGCTTAGCCCCCTTTGTGGTAAGTCCCAGACTTCTGAGCAAGGCACAGAGCACTACAGGGGATCTAAGTGTGTCCTGGCTTCCCACCTTCCCCACCTGGCCACCTCGTTCTATACCTAGCTCTTCTCTTCCATGCGTCTCTCAGAACTAAGTATGTGACAGGTATCTCCTATGTGCCAAGGACTGCACTATGTTCTGCTGCATACTGCATAGAGCATTTCTTTCATTTCCCACTATCAGCTTTTTTTATATGAGATCACATTTTTAAGTGAAAAAAAAAAGTACAGTTTGTACTCCTTCAGTGGAACACAGGTAATAAACTAAAGGAAGGAAGTCCTTTTCAATTCAGGTATAAAGAGCAGAGTGGGCACGTAGGCTTTCTAAGGAGCATGTGGTCCTTGCCTGGTGAACCCAGCACTGTTGGCATGGAAGCAACACATCTCTCAAGTTCTCAACTGCCTTCAGGTCAGGAGAATGGAGATAGTGAGTAATCCATAGAGGGGAACACATAATCACATCCTTATGATGCTCCAGCGACAGAATGGTTCTCAACCCACATCAGTCTCCAACTATGTCTTGCATTCACCCCCTTAGTGTGGTTGCATGCACTTTCCCCCTTCCTGAGTTCTCTTGCTGCCCCTCAGTCTAACCCATCATCTGATGAAATCCTATATATTCATCACATTGTACCTCATTTGTCATTCTCCAAGGAAATTTTCTTACACTGCCAAAACTACGTCCCAGCCCTCTTTATAAATGTCTCCCTAGATCTCTCCACTTTTATCTGACACCTATCTTTTCTGTAAGCTCCTTGAAAGCAGAACAGCTGTTTCCGCTTCCTGCTGAATCCCCAGCATCTCGTTCAGAACCTAACCCACCAGGTATCTCAACAGCCACCCCTGAATAATTGATGCAGGCACCACTGTCTGTCCCCTCCAACAGCAGCAGGTTCTGCCAAGCCAGACAAGATGCATTTCCTAGCTCAGGACTCAACATGTGTTCTACAGAACACTAGCTCATGGGACTGTTGATAGGTTCAATATCAAGATGGAAAAAATGTATTTACTGATCCTGCATTAGATAAGTACAGAAAAGCAGGTTTTAACAGAACTGTTCCAATTTCATTACTTCTAAGAGCACTTAAAATACTCATGTATTGGTGATGGCTCTCAAGATGGGACTACACTGAGCAAAACATCCCATCTCGTCTCCTCCATAAGCCCTGGGTTATTTGCCCTGTGTGTTAACCCTGTGTCAAATCACCAACCTCCATGCACTGAGGGCATTGGGAAACATGCATTCAGTAATGCTGAAGGAAAAGAATGGTGGGGAAAAAATTACGGTGGTACAAGTGTGCTTCATAGAGCAAAAGCATATAATTTGGGAGACTACTTTAAAAATATTTTAAAATATATTAATTTTGTGATTTTGCTGAAACACACAACCATGTGACTACACGGCTAGAGACCTGCTTTGAAATCATACCCAAGCTGTTTGATCATCTCTGGTGTTCTCTGTGAGACAACACAAGAGTGTCTCTTCTCAAATTACTCATTTAAGATGCTTTTGAGGTAGCAACCATGTATTTTTCAGCACTCCATATCTGTGACTCTCTCAGAAGAGCAACAGCCTAGCATGGAGTAACTACTCAATGGCTGACTTATGAAAAGAATTAAGGCAGGCAGGCAGGCCTGGTTTATTTTCAAAGCACAATAATCTTTAGTGTTTCCTCATCCCAGGAAGTTTGCTTGACTGAAGCATGGAAGATCTATGAAGACTCTCTTTTTAAGTTAACCATAGCACAGCGTAAAAGTCAGAAGTTAGTCTCCAAAATGCCATCATGTACAAGACGACTCTGTTTCTCTTCTTGCACCTGTGAAATCCATTCTTTCTCCTGCAACTTCAGTAACTCTGCCTCTTCTGAGTCCTGCCATGCTTGGGGTCAAGGTAGGAGAGTCTCCACACTGGTAGACTCTCATGGAAGCCTGAAGCAATTCTGTCAAATGTCAGTTGTGTCTGTGGATAATCTGGCTCACCAGAGGACTAATAGGTAAAATATGGACTCAAGTCCTTGTACATTTAAATCACCTGGGGACCTCATCGCCCATCTCTAGGACCCACCCCACAGCAATTAAAGATCCTTATGGTTATAATATGCAGGCAGGATGGAGAACTACTGGGCTAGCAACAATCAATGCTGCCTCCAAGACCTGCTCTTAATTCACTGTGGGTTCATGATTTGGTTCATTACATTGTCTGAGCGTCAATTTTCTTACCTGGATAAGAAAAGGATGAACAGTAGCATTTATAACACCATTTTAAGAACAAATTGTTGGCCGGCGCCGCGGCTCACTAGGCTAATCCTCCGCCTAGCGGCGCCGGCACACCGGGTTCTAGTCCCGGTTGGGGCGCCGGATTCTGTCCCGGTTGCCCCTCTTCCAGGCCAGCCCTCTGCTGTGGCCAGGGAGTGCAGTGGAGGATGGCCCAGGTGCTTGGGCCCTGTACCCCATGGGAGACCAGGAAAAGCACCTGGCTCCTGGCTCCTGCCATCGGATCAGCGCGGTGCGCCGGCCGCAGCGCGCCGGCCGCGGCGGCCATTGGAGGGTGAACCAACGGCCAAGGAAGACCTTTCTCTCTGTCTCTCTCTCTCACTGTCCACTCTGCCTGTCAAAAAAAAATAAAAAATAAAAAAAAAAAGAACAAATTGTTAAGATTCCATCATTTGGCAAGTATGTGTGTGTTTTTAAGTAGTTTATGCATATACTTATATATTTCCATTCTTTATGTAATAAAAGCATTTGTAGTCACTACAAAGACAAAACTCAGTGGAGACTACAAAGGTTGTGATCCCTGCCCTCAAGTAGTTTATAAAAAAGTTTTAAATCCATCAGTCACCTAAGATTAAAAGGCAAAGAAGGACATGTTGGGTGGATGGATAGATGGACAGATAGTTACAAAGACAGATACAATATTTTCCTTATTAAATAGTCCATAAATTATTAGGGGCTATTCACATCTCTTTAAATACAAGCACCATGATGATACAAATTAAGGTGGGAGGTGAGTAACAGAGAGGATATACTGTCATGTGAGTTACAGGAAAACAGAAAAATCAGAATTTTACTTTTATAATATTTATTCTGTAAATATTGTGAAGACAAATCACTTAGAAGTAGATTAATTATAATTGTTGGTTCAACAGCATTGTCAATTGTCCATGTCTTTGTTTCATTGATAATTGAGTCATGCAGAGACCTTCTAAATAGCTATCATGCAAACCATGAATAAGAACATGTGTTGATCAGATTTTCCTTATCCAATTCCCTTGTCTCCACTTCCTAAGAGATAATGATTACTTCAAATTTTGTGGTTTTTGTACTTTTGTTTAAATAGTACATAGCTTTGGTTTTATCTTAGCTTTATTAAAAATTGATCTTACTGCAGGTCATTCATAGGTCTTGTTTTTTTTTTAACCAAATTTTGTTTTTAAGATTGACCATGATCTGTTCACTTTCACTGTTGTATAATATTCCATTCTGTGACTACACCAGCATGTCTTATCTACTCCTCTTCAGTGATAATTTGGATGATTGGTAATTGTGTGGGATTACAAAAAGATAGAAGTGCTGCTACGAACATCATTGGACATGTCTTCTACTGTACATGTGTAAGTGTTTCTCATCAGTGTATATCTAGGAATATAAACTACTAGACTGTAGGATAAGTGAATGTTTAGTTTTACAAGATAGTGGGTAATTCTTTTCCAACTTAAATAGGCTGAGTCAAAGTCAATAAAATGTAAGGAATGTTAAAATAAGGATATAATTCTTTATTCAACAAACAGTTATGGTGAACATACCAGATACTGTGCTTGATGCAAAGGATAAACCGTGCAGCAGCAGAGAATATTCCTGCACCTTGTGGGATACCCACAAGAAAGGGAGAAATGGCAACAGAACATCATGCGTATATGGAGAAGGAACTATTAGGGTGCAGCCTGAGCAGGGAGGAGGGGCCTCGAATTCCCCCTTGGAGTCAAAGATGAGTATTAGAGTAAAGGGACAGGCCGGCGCCGTGGCTCAATAGGCTAATCCTCCACCTTGCGGTGCCTGCACACCGGGTGCTAGTCCCAGTCGGGGCGCTGGATTCTGTCCCGGTTGCTCCTCTTCCAGGCCAGCTCTCTGCTGTGGCCCGGGAGTGCAGTGGAGGATGGCCCAAGTGCTTGTGCCCTGCACCTGCATGGGAGACCAGGAGAAGCACCTGGCTCCTGGCTTCAGATCAGCGCAATACGCTGGCCGCAGCATGCCAGCCGCAGCGGCCATTGGAGGGTGAACCAACGGCAAAAGGAAGACCTTTCTCTCTCTCTCTCTCACTGTCCACTCTGCCTGTCAAAAATAAAAAAAGAAAGAAGGGACAGTAGGAGTCAGCTAGTTCAATCCCTGCACTTTCTTGGCAGAGACATAAGTAGCTAAGAGTGAAACTTGATGGAAGTGTAGCTGCAAAGGGTCAAAAGAACATTGTCCATAACAGAAAAACAAAAACACCATAATCAGACAGTTGTGACTTTTACATTGAATTCTTCATACAAAGAGTTTGGCATTGTGTCAGACATGTCGTGAACAACTAAACTGGGTAACAATTATTCCAGTCATCTGAGATGGGGCCTCAGTCTTGGCTCAGGCAATTGAGGGACAAATGTCCCTTTCACCAAGGCGTAAGGTGGGGAGCAGAGGTTCAAGGGAAGGGGAGTCATAGCTGCTCAGTCGCGTGACGACAGAGGTGCTCATCTACAGAAGGCTACTGGGTAAAAGCCTAAAATTCAGAGGTAGAGAAGTTGGTGTCATGGGCTGGAGCTCCAGGGAAGACGCAATCACCCAGGCTCAATACGTCTAAATGAGAAGAGAGAAAGCTTAGCACTGTGGAATATTAACATTCAGATAGGAGGAAGTACAGCCCCAAATACCTGAGAAGGGGAAGGAGTCACATCAAGAGACGGAGATGCATCAGAGAAGCCAAGCCTGGGGGACACAGCAGCCATGCTAAGAGGAAATCCAGGAAGGACCCAGAGGAATAATCAACAGAGACAACTCTGACAAATGCTGTGTCAGTGGAAGGCTGAGGGCTGGAGCCTACGCATGCCAGATTTCAGAGAGACCATTAGGTGAAGAAAAGAAAGAGCAGATACAAACAGGTAAGAGGAAAGGAAGTAACTAGGGGAAGCGTCAGTTCAAATCAGTGAGCTATTTTAAAAGGTGTAAAAACTTAAACATTAATTGACTGAAGGAAAGAACCAAGTGGAAAGAGAATTTGAAAACACAAGAGCAACCCATAATTGACAAAATAAAAGCCTTGTGAGTAGAGAGAATGTAAGTTCTCCTCCTGTTAGCTGGGAGTTGGATGAGCTTTGCTTTGGAGCTAATTGACAGTTTCCCTTAGCCCTCAGCCTCCTCAGACAACGAGGCTATTCTAGATAATCAAATATTATCTCTCAGTCTTTCAGATCCAATATTTGTAACTTTTACTAATACAGTATTCTCCCATTGGATCCTAGAATCTAGAATGAGAAATAGTTATCTGCTGTCTAACCATCTCATTTTATTAATGAGAAAACTATGACCCTAGAAATTATTTCCACCTAATAAGGTGATAATAAATATCATAATAAATTATGAGGGAAATAGAAATGACATCCAAGGCTTCTGAATCCTGTTTCAATAGCATCTATTCAATGCATACTGAGCACATAAAACAGATAAATCTCTGTCCTTGTGGCCACTACAAGATTTTTTCCACTGAACCAAACTGTCCTTGCATATTTATTTTTATGTCTCTTCAAAAAAACCTACAGGTTTCCTTGTCTTCAAACACTAGCATCAATTCTCATCAAATTATGGCACTGAAGTCTTTCAGTTTGCTTTTGCTTAAGTCACATCAGCTTGGTAACATTCACAATACTCATGCTGGACAGCGAAAGAGGGCGCTGTTTCTTAGGACGTCATCAGAGCCCTCACTCTGCCATTGTTCTGCAATGCCTCAGCTGTATTCCTGTGGATCTCTGCTCCCCATCCACCAACACGCAATTGTTATTACTATATGAAAAGCAAAAGGTATAATGTATTGGAATTTCTTGGCAGATAGTAGATATCCAATAAGTATTGCTGAGAGAAAAGTTTCAAAATTTCAGATACAAAATGCATTCAACCAAAAGGAATCAAAAAGAGAGCTCAGAGATATTTTTGCCCAGCAAAACTGTTTAGTGGGGACTCCACAACCCGGGGAAGCTTTGAGACCCATCCATAGTCAGTTGATCAGTCAACTCATCCATGGTCACTTGACCGGTCAACAGCTGCATTGCATCTCCACCCTCCATCTGTTGTGGTGAAATGAGAAGGCCATAACAAGATGGCCGCTGGCAAGCAAGCATCTGTTACCCAGCAATGGCTTCGGAAACCACCTGGGAAACCACCTAGCAACAGAATCTGCCTGGCAACAGGCTGTGATTGGTTAAGGCATAAACCACCCCTTGACCGGATTGGCTGCCTCGGCTATATAAGCTGCTGTACCAATTGAAATAAACAAGTCTGAGGGCTGCTTGCACCCAGCCTGCTTTCACCCAACTCCTGGTGTCTGTGTGGTGACTCCACGCCTCTTGCCCCCACCATGCTCCTCCTCTTAGAATGAATCCAAGGCAACAATCTGTCAGTTCTAAGCCAAAACCTTCTACCTGATGCCATGAAGGGCAGTCTGAGCAATCTGGGCTGTGTTCTGCACACAGTGACTACCTACCAAAGGTTTTCCAGGAATGACAACCAATCACCCATCAGAGTTTGACACCAAGTGAATGACAACTGGCAGATACCAGGACTAGGGGGAGAGCTTTTGTCCTGTAGGTGGGAGACTTCTTTCATCTGATGAGCTCTATTTCTAAATTTAATAAACCATAAAAACTTTGATTTCCAACAGATACCTTAAAATAATCAGAGTCCACAAAAATGCCAACAGATGCACAAATTCGGTTTCCACATGCCTGCCCCAGTGCCAGCAGGATACAGAGTCCCTGAAAGCACTTGGGATGCATCGAACTGATCAGAAAACATCAGTGAAAGCATATTTCATCTGCAGACATAATTTTTTTGGTACAGAGTGACTTTCACTCCTGACTTTAAAAAAAAGTACAAGAAAAAAAAGAGGAAAAATATAAAAAGCAAAGTCTTCATATCAAAGTTTTATTGATTTTTTTTTCATTTACAAAAACCCAACCATGCCTGTCTATTAAAAATAGAATGTGTAAGGCCCTGAACTTATGTCCCACCAAGAACCCAAACTTTCTGTCAACTTCAAGGAGACCTTCATGGTTAGAACAAAAGCTGAAAAGGCCAGACAAGGGGAGGAAATCAAATCCCCAACATGGGTCTTCAAAAACATTGCTCCTTATTCTATTCCTACATTCCACAAAATTTTGAGCTGAAATATCACACAGGAGGTATCAAAGGGCTTAGTAAGAAATGCCATGTTGTGAGGGAAAGTAGGACAGTCAACAGACACTTGAGTAACTATTATGTCATAGGTTTCACTGGCAGTAGAGAAGTACGGCCTTTCAAATTAGCTGGACCCCAATCTATTGCTTTCTATCCTCTGCCCTACAGTCCAACCATCCAAACAGCAATGGGCAGCCCAAATGCAAACACAATGTTGACCTCAGTATCCCAAATCTTTGTCTATGTTTTCACTCTCCATCATTCAGCTTCAATGTTTAAGATTGCTCTTGGTTAATAAAAATGGTTAAATGCCTACTTCCTCCATGAGTGGAAACTAACTCCACAGTGCTTACTCTTTGTACCTCCAGCACCTTTCAGATCGCTTGAAAGAGTAAGTGAATGCTAGATGCTTTAAGAACGCAATGCACATGAAGACAAATGCATCAAGCATATATGCTGCCAACAACAAATATTCTAGAAGGGAGGTAATAACTGCCAAAAATTAATAGTACTTTCTAAATGAAGTGCTAAATGTGATGAGAAGCACTCAGAGAAAGCCCTTCCTGGCAAAGGTTAGAGAGTAGTGACTGCTGAAGGATAAGAGTGGACTTCCTGGAGGAAGTGGCATATGAGCTAGATGTTAAAGAATTCTGAGGACATAACTTGACCAAGCAGGTGCTTGTAAGGAATAAAGATAACTTAAGCAAAGCACAGGATCCCCAATGGGAGTTCCATAAATGGCAGCTAAGAGTAATTTAGCTATCCTCAGGTAAATATCATGGTGGTTATTGCTTTCATTTTGGCTTTTATATTTTAATTCTCCTAACACTGGAGTCTCTGTCCATGAGTTTGAAATTGCCGTAGCTTTCTGACCACAGAGTGATCATATTAACAGCTTTTACACAGAGGGTATTGGGGTCCTGCTTGTTCAGCTTGGAGCTTGGCATTTACTCACAGAACCCAACTGAATTGGCACAGCCATGGCTCTCATCCATATCTTGCTCCTATGGCCAGGAATCAGCTGAGATTTTTCATTGCTACATTAGGCATGCTACAGGGTGACAGAGGGGAGTGTGTGAGGGGAACATCCTCCTTTCAATCTAAACAGAAAACCAAGCCATACCATGAGCTTTTGTCTAGATGCCAATTGATTAGTAAACAGTTACAGAGCTCCTACCCTTCAGATACCATATAACAGACATTCCTCCTATCGCAGCCCACATGTATTGCAAAATGCCTGTATCAGCCTCAAGTCTGAACTTAGTTGCAGTGAACACGGAAACAATTCTACAGTCTCCCAGCTTGATTGCCTCCACCTATAGATCCGTCATTACATGACGCCAGCATGGTACTTCTGAAGCATGGCTCTCACGCACTCTACTGCTTCAAAGCCCTCAGTAGCATCCCAACCTCTTCCATAGTGGTTTTCAAACCAGGCACCAACAAGTCTAAAGGATTCTTCAGTCCATTAACGCCTTCCATAAGAAGGTAGAAAGAAGGCTAGCACAGGGACATGGAAGCTGGAATGGAGGTTTACAGTTTTAACAGCAATGACTCATTGATAAAAGTGTATAAAGACTTAAATATCTACAGGAGTACATGTAGGAGTACAATAAATATGATAAAATTATTGCATTACAATATGATTTTGTAAAGCAAAAATATTTGACCTATATGTATATTCTAGAAAGTTAGAAATGGTAGCTAGTATGTATTGACCCTTTGATGTATGCTATGTACTGGTCTAAATCCCTTATGTGCTTCATGCTGTTAAGTCTCACACCACAGCTTGAGAAAGCTTCACTATCAAAACTCAATTTTTTGGCAGGGAAGGTGAGGGCAGCACACTGGCACAGAGGGTTAAGCTGCCACCTGCAATGCCAGCATCCCGTGAGAGCTAGTTTGAGTCCTGATTACTCCACTTCAATCCATCTCTCTGCCAATGCACCTAAATAAAACAGAAGATGACCCAAGTGCTTGGGCCCCTGCCACCCATGTGAGAGGTCTAGGTTTAGGTGCAAGCTCCCGGCTTCAATCTGCCCCAGCCCCAGCCACTGTGGCCACCTGGGGAGTGAACCAGCAGATGGAAAATCTCCCTTTAACTCAAACTTTCAAATACATAAGTCCTCTCTAAAAAAATAAATAACTTTTTTCACAGAAATAGAGCTGAGGCACAGAGCGGTCAATAACAGTTCTAATCCTCACCCAACTACGATTCATTGTAAGGAAGATACACTTCATATTTTTCTGATTTCATGTTTCTAAATGAAAAATCCAGCAGACTCTTTCTATATAACTTAAAATGACAACTTTTCAAAGTAAATTGCTTTCTGTTGTCTTACTAATTTTTTTCACTTATGTGACTTTTAAATATCAGTTATCAATTACCTCTTTTTTTTTTTTTTTTTTTTTTTTTTTTGACAGGCAGAGTTAGAGAGAGACAGAGAAAGGTCTTCCTTCCATTGGTTCACCCCCCAAATGGCCCCTACGGCCGGTGCGCTGTGTCTATCCGAAGCCAGGAGCTTCGTCCTGGTCTCCCATGTGGGTGCAGGACCCAAGCACTTGGGCCATCCTCCACTGCCGTCTAGGGCCACAGCAGAGAGCTGGACTGGAAGAGGGGCAACGGGACAGAATCCGGCGCCCCAACCAGGACTAGAACCCGGTGTGTCCGTGCCGCAGGCGGAGGATTAGCCTAGTGAGCCTTGGTGCCGGTCTATCAATTACTTCTTAACTATAAATTAATCCTTCAATGGCAGCTCTGGAAAAAAGTGAGAGAGCAAGCGAGCGAGTGAGCAAGATGAACTCTGTAAATATTTTCCCACTTTTAACTTTGCCATCAGAGGGCGTAGGAGAGGCGCTATAAGAGGAAAGGTGCTCTTTGCAGCTCCGGGGTTGCTGAGGGTAAGTTAATTGGAAAAGGGGGAAACGAAAGAGCTGGCAGAGTCTGTTCCCAGCAATGTGGTTTCCCTCTCATGAGTGGGAGTATTTGGATCCGCCTTTCATACCATGGATTAAGCCACAGAATGAGGCGGTAAAGGGGATGTAGTTTTGTTGTCTTTTTTCTGTTTTTTGGGAAGGAAAAAAGACCAGCATCCCCCAGACTCTTGCAAATAGGAAACTTTCAGGTTTGTAAGATGATAAAGTCACAATCAAGAAATGTTACCATTCACTATTTAGTTCTTTTTCGGGGAGTTCAAAAAATGGAAATGGTATTGTGTATGCTCCAGGCAAAACATCCTGTGCCCTCTGCTTGCTGGATCTCCTATCAGCTGAAAAAGATTCTGAGATTCAGTCTTTTAGTTTTGTCTATTTGTTTGTTTTTCAAATAAAAATTTTTAAAGAACACTTAGGAGTAATTATTAAGAGACTACTTTTAAGGAAGAGAAATTGAAGAGGTATTCAAAATACTGTTATATGGAAAGCTTATAAAGCAAATTATTTCTAATTGTCAAAGTAATTCAAAAAGTTAAGGGATATAATTTGGATATTACATGGAGAAAATTGTTCCAAGAGATCATGCAATTTGCTCAATGATACAAAATTAGAAAATCACATAGCCAGGATTAAAATCCCAGGTTTGAGTAACTCCATGCACACACTCATGCTCGGACCCCGGGACTTCTCTTATCAACTTTTCATGAGCACCAGATCATAACCTCGGGTTTTCCTGACCCCCTAACACTTTCTCCACTATAAGAGGCAGAAGAATGGGAGTTACAAAGGGAGCCGGAACCAAGCTCACTAGTTACCATGCACTGCAGATTATAACCCACTCTAAGTTAGGAATTTTGCTCAGAAGTGATGGAATTGTAAGGCTTATTGCTTCAACAAGTTGCAATACAGGGAAATTATTGACTCCAGCAACCAGCAAGTCCTGGGACAAAGCTGGCCTCAGGCATAGCTCTCTGTAAGAGCTCAGATAATGACAGCAGTAGTCTATCTTTCTGTCCAAATATGTTCATCCTGAGTTCTCTTGGGAAACTGGCTTTATTCTACCACATTGTAGTCAAGCCTTCTCCACATGGCAGGAAAACCAGCCAACAACTACCAGCCCCAGGCCAACATGTTTACAACTTTCAACTAAAAAGAAAACGTGACAACTCATTAAATGTCAACCGGAAAAGTCCAAATAAGGTCTCCCATGGCCTGAAAAAAAGCAATAAAGTCAACCAATCATCTAGAGGAGTGAAGCATTACCAAAATCACGTGGCAGGGGAAGGGGTATTACCAAACAATGCAACACTGACCAGAAGTTGTCACTACTGTATATAACATGATAGGACCTCAAAAGTTCATGGAAAATTGAATTACATAATGTTTATTATGAGGCAAAAGTTTTGAAACCCATGCATAATTTTAATATACATTTTCCATGAATTATTTTTGAAAACCCCTACATGCATAAAAGCCAACTTTAGGACATCATTCCAACATCCCAAAGATAAAATATTTTGAATTGTAAAACACAGGACATTTAATAGACAAAAGCATTAAAATCACAATGTTACTATTGTGCTATAGAATGAACATTACACATATTTCATCAAATGAAAATTTCAAAATATAAGCTAATAACTCATGGAGAGATTTATCATTTCTACAGCAGACTGAGCCTTGCCAATCATGATGCCTTGATTAGCACATGAGTTCTGGCGTTATAAAATATACATGGAATCAATGGATCACAATGTTTTGTTTTTGTCTAATCCCCAAAGCATTTTAATATCTGCAGAAGACTGTCTTCAGTGCTGAATGTTTCTCTTGAAAGTTGGCATCTAAAAGCATACCCTGTGCCCTGATAGACATCTCCACTTGCTAAACTAATACTTCCAATAGCATGTTCATATTCCTACTGTGGGGAGCAACTTGGACTAGACTAAGTTACTGGAATTAAGACTTATTCTATGCATCTGCTCTCCCACAATATGGCGCTGGGAGAGAAGAAAACAGCTTCTACACAGCTGCCTCCAGTTCAGCCAATAAACTGTAGGACTTGCTCCTGATTGGAGGAGAGCAGCGTACTCGGCGTGTGGGCAGCCGAGTTGGGATTGGCAGAGGAGGACTATAAAGGAGGAGAGAGAGACGGCATGCACCAGGAACATCTAAGGGGAACATCTAAGGGGAACACCTGTGCAGCCCCCGAGAGAGCCGGCCGGCGGTGTGCCGCTCCCCTGCGGAAGTGGGGAATGTGGCCAGGGGGAACTGCCCTTCCACGGAGGTGGAAGGGTCGGTAGCCAACCCGGGAAGAACCAGCAGCAAACCCGGGGAGGGCCGAGCAGATGAAAGAACAGCGCAGGGTCCTGTGTTGCTCCTCCACGAAGAGGGGGAGCGACGTAATGGTGCCGTGACTCGGATATGAAGCCTAGGCAGGGTTTAGTGTCGTTCCTCCATGAAGAGGGGGAGCGACATAATGGTGCCGTGACTCGGATAGGAAACCTAGGACGGATATGAAACTTAGGAGGGAAGAAACGGGAAGAACTGGGAAAATGTCGGAGAGAGAGACTAGCAAACAGCCTAGGGAAAATATCGGAGAGAGAGACTAGCAAACAGCCTAGGGAAAAGTCGGACGAAAAAGGTGCCGGAAGAAGCTATTGAAAGCCTAGGCATAGACTCAGATACGGACTACAGGGGAAAGCTGGGAGAAATCTCTAAGGTCGAAAGCGAAAGTGAAAGCTAGAACAAACAGACTCGGATGCGGACTGTGGGGAGAGGCCGGGAGAAATGAGGGAGGAGTATTGTTGGAGGAAAGCTTGGGGAAATATACCGGGTAGAGAAAAATGTTAGGGAAATTGAAGCCGCAGGGGGCAGGCCGAGGCGGAAACGAAAGCCACTTTGGGATTCTCAAGTTAGCCCGGGAATAGGGGGCGAAAAGTTGAAACCAGAAGCGGAAACATAAGCCAGATTGGGATCTGTCTGATTAGCCTGGGGAGCAAAGGACGGGAAGCCAAATCATGGGGCGGAGACGTGAGCTGGGTTGAATTCGCCAGGTTAGCCCGGGGAACTTGGATTGAATGCTAGTGGCGGAGACTTAAGCTACGCTGTGTGACTCGCGGAGGCTGCCGCGCGCAGACAGAGCGTGCGGGGCTCAAGTAGATAGGGAACGCTGGGCTAGTGCGAAGCCGCGCAGATGAGAGAGGCGCGGGCTGAAGCGGCTCAGCCGGGAAGCCGCTGAGAAGCAGCCTCGGGCCGGGCGCTGGGAGGCCGTGGGGATAAGAGAAGCAGAAGTTTAGAAGTAAAATGAGAGCGGGAAGCCGCAGGGATAAGAGAAACAGAAGTTTAGAAGTAAAATGAGAGAAATGGGAATGCTGGAAGATAGAAGTGAAATGGGAGAAATAGGAATGCCCGGAGATGGAGAAGTGGAGAAGTGGAAAGGCCTCCCCACAACATGGCAATGAGAGAGCTTGGATTTGGTCTGCCTGATTAGGGCGGTAAGCACCAGTAGGCAGCTCGACCAGAGTATGAGCTGCAGGTCACCGAAGACAGGCACGAATCAACACCAATAAGCCTCCCCACAATATGGCGCTGAGAAGGCTTGGATTCGGTTTGCCTGATTGCTAGGTTTTGTAAGCACCTGCAGGCAGAGCAGAGCATGTGCTGCAGGGCACCGAAGACAGGCACACTTCAGCGCCTAAAAACCTCACAACATGGCGAAGAGAGGACCCGGATTCAGTTTGCCTGATTGATAGGACTTGTAAGAACCTGTGGCAACTCTAGCAAGTAGAGCAGAGTGTGTGCCGCGGGGCACCGAAGACAGGCGCGTATCAACGCCAAAAAATAAAAAGAAAGGGGGATCTGTGGGGAGCAACTCGGACTAGACTAAGTTACTGGAATTAAGACTTATTCTATGCATCTGCTCTCCCACAATATGGCGCTGGGAGAGAAGAAAACAGCTTCTACACAGCTGCCTCCAGTTCAGCCAATAAACTGTAGGACTTGCTCCTGATTGGAGGAGAGCAGCGTACTCGGCGTGTGGGCAGCCGAGTTGGGATTGGCAGAGGAGGACTATAAAGGAGGAGAGAGAGACGGCATGCACCAGGAACATCTAAGGGGAACATCTAAGGGGAACATCTAAGGGGAACATCTAAGGGGAACACCTGTGCAGCCCCTGAGAGAGCCGGCCGGCGGTGTGCCGCTCCCCTGTGGAAGTGGGGAATGTGGCCAGGGGGAACTGCCCTTCCACGGAGGTGGAAGGGTCGGTAGCCAACCCGGGAAGAACCAGCAGCAAACCCGGGGAGGGCCGAGCAGATGAAAGAACAGCGCAGGGTCCTGTGTTGCTCCTCCACGAAGAGGGGGAGCGACACCTACATTCTGTTAAGTAAATATTATCCCAAATAGATAAAACTGAGAACTGTTGTAAACAGGAACTATTAAGCTTTTCCTAAAACCATGGTTTCTTAGTTTAGATTATTCTAAAAGAAAAGCTTAAAACACAAATCTGAAAAAAAACAGCTCAAAAGTTAAAACAGGAAGCAGGAGAAAGGGATGGTGAGACAGGGATAGAGGAAAAGCCAATAAATGTATGTTGCTGAGCTGGTTACCAGCCTAGTCACCTGGGGACCGATTTCCACAGGGATCTTCTGCTGAACTACTGAATGCTTCTGATTTGCTACTGCAAGTAACACCTCTAATCTCCAATGCTTGACGGTTGAGAATCCAGGAGTGTTGACTCTGCCCCACATCTGGGCACCCTCCCATAGGCCAAGGGATCTGTTGCAGGTTAGGATGACATTGTGACTAGAAGAGTCAGGAGATACCGCGAGATACAAAGCAAAACATAGGACGTTCAGCAGGCATGGAATTTCCACCAAGACCATTGAGATTAATGTTGAGGCAAGAATACGTGACTTAGGTGGGAAAACATCTATTTACAGGTTATCTCTAACTTTAGAATAGAAACCTCATCAAATGAAATATCTTTTAGTATCACACAACATTTGGAAAATACTGTATGACCACATGCCACAAAGGACTGACATTCCTGTAACAGCACAAGCAGGACAGTGAAAGGAGCAAGAACAGTGCCAAAAATACAGTGAAATAAACATTTTCAGACCTTAACAAATAACTGGCAATAATTCAAGAGGTATTATTCAGTTACAATTGAATTTTGGAACAGGGAGCTTTGTGATGTTTTAACTTGCCTGTTTCCATCTCTGTCTTTCAGCTCCAGAGAAGCCTTGGAAATCTGCTGCCCCATGACCTCAGTAACTGAAAACAAGAGCCTATCAAACCCAGAAAGGATCAACTTGGATTAGGTTCATCAACAAGTCCAATTCCAGTATTAAGCTGTGTGGCCTATCTGGTAATTCCCTGCTTGGCCTATCTGGTAAGTCCCTGCAAAAGCCCCCTTCATACGGCTGCTCATTTGGCCTAACTCAGTATTCACTTAGAAAAATTCTATCCTCAAAGTGTTCATGAAAAACAATCTGTAATATTTCAGCAGCCTGTGGCAGTGATACCAGTTTTTGTGGAGCAGATGGGGTCAGGAGGTAGAGGCTAGCCAAAAAACATGAAAGGACAGTCTGGTCACTGAGGTGTTCGTGAGGAAACCTGAGAAACTTCAACATATTTCTGGGCATGCAGAAGGCTATGTGCATATGCAGGAAGGTGCACGTGGCTAAGACAGACTGGGAAGGTCCCTAATCTCCAACTTCTGATTGACCTTGGAGCTCTGTGCAAACAGGAAACACAGGCGAAGGCAGAGTTCCAGTACTCAAAGTGCTCCACAACAGGTGCACAGGAGGCTTCTCTGCCCAAGAAAGCCAAGGAAATCTGCACCCACTCCTTAGCTAACTGCTAAGCTAGCTGGAAACAGAATTCGGCAACTTCATGTGAAAAGGGACAGACTTCAGATTTTGCCCAGAAAAGTCACTTCATAGACAAACAATGGAAATAAACATCAGCTATAAGTTCTAGGAATAGGAAACTCTGATCTCCAGATGATACATTATAAAAACCTACAGTTTAACAATAAGACACATTACAACACTTGCAAAGACATGGAATAATACAGCCCTACACACAGGAAAGAAAGCAAACAATAGTAACTGCCACTGAGGAAGCACAGGTATGGGATATACTAGATAAAGACTTTAAAGCAGGTATTACAAATATGATCCAAAAACTAAAGGAACATTTGAGACCAATGTCTGACCAAATAGAAAATATCAAGTAAGGGATAGGATTTATAATAATTACAAGAAAGTTTGGAGTTAAAAGTGAAATAACTTTTTAAATGATGAGAATAGCTTTACCAGAGATTATGGAAGAATCCACAAACTTGGAAATGAGTAAACTGACATCATCAGGAAACTAAAGGAAAAAATGAACAGTCCCTGGGAGGGAAACTGTCAAGATATCAACCTATGAACAACAGGAAGATGAGCATGAGAGGGAGCCCAAAGAATACGTGAGGAAATAATGGTTGAAAACTTCTCCAATTTGGTGAAGAACATCAAGTTACACATTACAGAAGCTCAATGAACTCCAACTAAAATAAATTCAAAAGGTACACACCAACATATATCACAATCAAATTATCAATAAAATCCAAATAGAAAAGCTTGAAAACTATGAGAAAAAAAATCCATCGTGCATATGGGACTCTCAGACTAACAGATAGCTCCTATTCAGAAAATGTGGAGACCGCAAAGCAGAAAGCAGTGGGATGACATCTTCGAATTGCCGAAAGAAAAAGGTTGTCAACCAATAATTTTATATCCAGCAAAATTATCCTTCAATGGTGAGGGAGCTATTAGGATACATCCATGGAAACAAAAACAAAGAAAGTGTCTCAAAGCAGGTCTGGCCCTATAATAAATACTAAAGAGAGCCCTTTGGGTTGAAAGAAAAGGACTCCACACAATAACTCAAAAAGATTAAGGATAAAAAGCTCAGTTAAAATATTTCCAGAAATATAGAAGATAGTATATATGTTTGTATGTTTGTGATTCTCTTTTCTCATGATTTAATTACATAAACCTTTCATATTTATATAATTATATCATAATTATATAAAGCAATAATTTCAAAATGGTATGAGGAGTGTGTAGTGCAAATATTTGTTATAGCACAAAAGGGAAGGAGAGAATGGACCAATATTGGAGTACAAGTTTTATATAGTATTGAGAATAAGTTGATATTAATCTGAGCTAGAAGGCTTCAAGATACTGACTGTAATCCTCAGAGAAACTACCAATAACTCAAAAATATAATAATGAATATAATTAGAATGTTACACTATAAAGTATTTAGCATAAAAAAGTAAGAAACGCAAGAAAAGGGGGACAAAAAGGGCCCAAATATTACAGAATATACATTTCAAATTCTGGCATAGATTCTAACTTGGTGGTAATGAAATCAAATTTTAAGAAATAAAATGCTTCACTCAAAAGCCAGAAATTAGCAGAATGGATTCAAAAAAACATGATTCAGCTCTATGTTATCTACAAGAAACACTAGCTGAAAGGGAACTGGTAGGGAAAAGCATACCATGCAAACAGTAACACAAAGACCTAAGGCAGCAACACTGGTGTACACTCAACTTTAAGACAAACTAGAAGGGCTGGTGCTGTGGCGTAGTGAGTAGAGCCGCTGCCTGCAGTGCCAGAATACCATGTGGACACCAGTTTGAGTTCTGGCTGCTCCACTTCCAATCCAGCTCTCTGCTATGGCCTGGGAAAGCATTAGAAGATGACCTAAGTCCTTGGGCCCCTGTACCCACGTGGGAGACATGGAACAAGCTTCTGGCTTCAGATAGGCACAGCTCCAGACATTGCAGCCAACTAGGGAGTGAACCAGCGGACGGAAGACTCCCTCTCCACCTCTCTCTCCCTTTCTGTCTCTGCCTCTTCTTCTCTATGTGTAACTCTTTCAAATAAATAAATAAATATTAAAAAAAGACAAACTAGAGAATGGTGAATGGCTGAAGTGATAGGACAATTACTCTGATCTGATAATGATCATGTACATATTATACATGTATCTGATGATACATCTGATAATGATACATGTACATATTGTTCATGTATTTAAAAGTTACACTCCACTTCATAATTTTGCACAATCACTATGTGTCCATTAAAATATATTT
Organism: Oryctolagus cuniculus; assembly: GCF_964237555.1. Classification (NCBI taxonomy): domain Eukaryota; kingdom Metazoa; phylum Chordata; class Mammalia; order Lagomorpha; family Leporidae; genus Oryctolagus; species Oryctolagus cuniculus. The sequence goes on along the minus strand of NC_091437.1, from coordinate 161,291,189 downwards.
TAAAAGTTTAAGAGACAAAGAAGAAAAATTCACAACGATGAAAAAGTCTGGAGCTGGCACAGGGGCACAATAGGTTAAGCCTCCATGAGCACAGTGCCGGCATCCCCTGTGGATGCTGGTTGAAGACCCAGCTGCTCCACTTCTTATCCAGCTCACTGCCAAGGTCCTGGGAAGGCAGCAGAAGATGACCCAAGTGTTTGGGCCACCACACCCATGTGGGAGACCCAGGAGAAGCTCCTTGCTTTTTCAATCCCAGCTCACAGCTATTCGGGGAGTGAACCAGAGAGTGGAAGACCTCTCTCTGCCTCTCCACTTTCTGTAACTCTGCCTCTCAAATAAATAAGTATTTAACAAATAAAATGATTAAAATGTCAATTAACTAGAAAGAGGACACAAAATATAATTAAAAATATATGTATATCTAAGAAGAGATCCCTAAAATATATGAAGCAATCCTTTATAGAATTGAAGAAATAGACCAAACAATGGTATAATAGGTGGAGACTTAAAAAAATACCCATTTAGATAATGAATAGGACTAGGCAGAAAAATCAACCAGGAGACAGAAGATATGAACAACACTATAAACCAAGCAGACCTAACAGATATCTATAGAACACTACCCGATAAGAGCAGTACTCACATTGTTCAAGTCCACATGAAGCATGTTCCAGAGATACAATATATTGGATCATAAAACAAATTCATGTTTTTAAAAATTTTATTTGAGAAGGCAAGTCATGGAAAGAGGTAGAAAGAAGAGACATATGTTCCTATACTGCTTCATTCTCCAAATGCCTGCAGGGACTGACCAGGCCAGGCTAAAGCAGGAGTTGGGAAATCCAGATCTCCCACATGAGTGACAGGAACCCAACTTCTTGAGCCACCTCTGCTACCTCCCAGGGTGCACATTAGCAGGAAGCTAGAATCTGGACTGCAGACAGGAATTGAATGTAGGCACTTGGGTGTGCGATGTGTGCATCCTAAAGGACATCAAGCACCTACCCAGGCCCTCACCGTTCTCAGTCACATGAAGTATGTTTTTAGACCACAGTGGAATTAAATTAGAAATAAAAACAGAAGGAAATTGATAAATTCACAAATTTGTGGAAATAAAACATACTCTATTAGTAGGGCAAAGAAGAAATTATCAGGTGAATTAGTCAAGTAACTACAAGCCTTTACTTTCATCTCTAAGATGTTAATGTCAACACCCAACACGTAAACTATTTCACTATTTGAATGAAAATATCACAACTTGTTCTGAAGATTTTGGTTATCACTTTGCAAAACAAAAATGGCTTTCCTATGCATTTTCTCCTGTGATAATTCACAAAGCCAGAATTCAAAGAAGTAACATTTCCAAGATCACATTGCTATTAATTTATTGTTATAGATTGAATATAGATTTTCTTCCAAAACTAATCCCTAATGTGACAATATTTTGTGATAGGATCTTTAAGCAGGGCATGAAAGTTAATGAAGTCATGGGGTAGGCTCTGATCTGACAGGATTATTGTTTTTATAAGAGGAGGAAATGCAAGAGACCATCTGCCACTTAATCCCCCTGGGAGGATGGCAGATGATGGCCCAAGTACTTGGGTCCATGCCACCCACAGGGTGTTTTTATTTCATTTTCTCTGAGACAATTTTACAGAAGATCACTCAGTGTAAGAGGAATAGCATGAAACCACAATCACAGGTCCCTGGATCACAGGGATCACAGCCAAGTCTCACCAACACTTCCTGTGTGGCCAGCGAAGAAGCCAGAGGACAGCAAACAAAATACAGCACAAAATATGAAACCAAAGCTCAAGTAATAACCAAAAGACAGTATCTTGTGGTTGCCTCTGCAGAGGTTTAAAATTCCCTGACATTATAACGGAATCCACTGAGAGAGACAATAGACAGGTTAATAGGAGAAAAGATACAGATTCATCAATGTACAGGGATTGCGGTACACTAGGTTAGGCCACCACTGGGGACAGCTGCACCCATGTCAGAGTGCCCAGGACCAAGTTCCACCTTGCTTTCTGTTAAGGCACACCCTGACACGCAGCAGATGATGGCTCACACACTTGGGCCCTTACCACCCACATCAGAGAACTGGATGAAGTTCCAGGCTCCTGACTTTGGCCTGACCCCACCCAGGGCGTCGTGAGCGTTTAGGAAGTGAACCAGCAAAGATCAATCACTCTCTCTCCCTCTCTGCCTTTCAAATAAGTGTATCTAAATACATAATCTCCATGGCCCAGCACTTTATTTTGAACTCAGCAAAGTGGGAGACGCTTTCTTTCTCTTAAATATAGGAGAAAATATGTTAATTATATAGATCTTTAGTCCCTCTGATACCCATCATGGCTTTGGGAACTGGCATCCTGAGCAGATGTGTAGGGGTAAGTTGTAGGAGAAAATTAGAAACTGCAGCAAGAGAGACTGGATTATGAATCCAGTCCTAACACACACCAGTCACACAAGTCTGAGTTAACTCATGCTAGCATCTAATACACCAGTTTTCTTATTTGAAAACTGAGAAAATGATTTCAAACTTTATTAAGAATTGGCTGAGTTAATATAAATGGCCAATAAATGATCTAGCCGTATAGTAAACAAATAAAATTGAGTATCTTCAGAAATTAGAATGGATAAAGAATAATAGAATTGTGGGTAAGGGGTGGGTGTTTAGTATAGTGATTAAGATGTTGCTTGGAAAGCCTGCATCCCATGTAAGAGTGCCCGATTTGAGTTTCAGCACCAATTCCAATCCAGCTTCCTACCCACATGCATCTGGGGAGGCAGGAAGTGGTGGTTCAAATTGTCGAGTCACTGCCACCTAAGTGGAAGACAGATTGAGTTCAAGGCTCCTGACTTTGGAGTGGCCTACCCTTGGGGAATGAATAGATGAAAAATCTCTTGACTTTCATTAAACAAACATTGTTAAAGTTGGATAGAAACAGGCACATGCTCTGCTGAGAAGTGTGCAAGTTTGCATGGAGTTTCTGGGAAACAAAACATCTACAAAAGATTAGCCTAGGAATTCTAGTTGCATTGATCTTAAGGAAATCATTTTCTAAGTACAAGGAAGTATGTATAAAACTATTTGCTGCATAGTTTCTTACAGTATAAGAATTGAAAATAACATACTATGAAGAAATTCATGATATACTAATGAGCAAAAAATGCTTTGTTAGTAATGTGTGATTCTGTTTCCAAAATTTTGCATTTTCTAACAAATACACATACATAAGCTAGTGCTACATGATTATGGATATATTGCAGAAAAAAGTCTCAGGTTTCCAGAAAGCTATACACCTAACTTCTAACAGTAGATATCTTTAGGCAATGGTCTTTGCAAGAAAAATTTTAAATTACTCTTGTTTTCAAATGCATGTTTAGATTTTATAACTTTCATGAACCTGTGTATGAATTCAGAAAACATTTTAAAGAAAAAACAAAAATCACATTTAAAAATAACTGATATGGTGTTTAAGATAACAAAAGTTAGTTTCTGCTATAATTATTTAAATTAATATAGAAAAAACTGACTCATCTTTGGGTCAAAGTTATGTACTTAACCTTATTATCTCCATTCACGGATTTGAATTAACTTCATTAGATTGAAGACAATATGTATTTGAATTATCCTAGAATCCTGGCATACATTCCTGAACCTAGTGCACAGTGCTGTGTAAGTGTGGGGGAAATAGAAAGTGAGCCAACATCCGCATGCAGAAAGAGTACTTCCCAGGCAAAGTGCAAGCTGACGAAATTGCCGCTGCCCTTAGAGCTATTCTGGATGCTTTGTTTACCAATCTCATTTGATCTCACAACTTATGATTTTACTACGTCCTCCTTACAGAGAGTAAATGTGGCTCCAAGAGGTTAAGCAAGTTGCAGCAGCAGGTCATACCGGCAACCAGCAAATAAGGAGAGAGGGCTGCGCCTGACCCCATCTCACTGTCAACAGCTTATTCTTCTGCCCTGCAGCGTGGTCGGTGATGCTATGCAAGGGATTTCATTGGAGGGGGTTAAGAGTCAGACTGGTCATTCAAATTCTGCAGTCCTCTTAGTCTCATGCCATAGAGATAAGTGCCAATGATTCAGTAGTTCACTCATTAGGAAACCAGACGTCGTGTCTCCCAGGTAATGAGGTGGAGCGACGGTGCTCCTTGGCCAAAGAAATTGTATGAATTTTCATCCATTCTCTTGAATTATCCTTTTCACCTCTCAGAAGACTTAGCAATCAAAAAGATGGTGCAAAGACAGGCAGTGGGGATTGGAAAGGTCAGTGATACTAAAGTGCACAGAATCTTCCTTCATTAATGTCCTAATTGTTTTTATCACCCAGTTTTCACTCAGACATCAAACTCCATCTCTGCCCACTTCTCCTCTCAGGTCACAGATGTTTAATATTCCTGACTGAGACATAATGAACCTTTTTATGTCACTGTAATACTTAGACTCTTGAAAACACGATTACCTTCATCCATTGTGAAATGCAGGCATGACTAGATGGGATTCCATTAGGCAGATATTACCAAGCCAAGCTAAATGGGAAATTAAGCCAGGTGGCAGAGTTCAGTGGTGATAAACTACACTGCCAATCTGTGCTTGGTAGTAAAACTCTACTGAAAAACATAGAAGATTGGGATGTTAAGGACTCTGAAAGGTTATGATCTCCCAATTTTTGAAAGCCTGCTTTCCCAAATGAACATTTCTCTTGATGTGCTGGTTTAAGACTTTCCCAAGAATCATCTCCATCTATGTTCCTCTAAATTGTAGTTTCCATCTTGACTGGCTCACTTGGCAAAAGTAAGTTCAAGCACTGATGCTTGAGCAATTACTCATAAAACATCATTAACAAGTGCAAAGTGCACTCTTATGTAAACACGCATGAGGATGTCCCTACCATTGCCTTTTTTTTTTTTTTTTTTTTTTTTGACAGACAGAGAGAAAGGTCTTCCTTTGCCGTTGGTTCACCATCCAATGGCCGCCGGGGTCGGCGCGCTGCAGCAGGCGCACCGCGCTGATCCGAAGGCAGGAGTCAGGTGCTTCTCCTGGTCTCCCATGGGGTGCAGGGCCCAAGCACTTGGGCCATCCTCCACTGCACTCCCTGGCCACAGCAGAGAGCTGGCCTGGAAGAGGGGCAACCGGGACAGAATCTGGTGCCCCAGCCAGGACTAGAACCCAGTGTGCCAGCGCCACAAGGCGGAGGATTAGCCTATTGAGCCGCGGCGCCAGCCACCGTTGATTTTCTTATTTCTCAAAGTAATTTAGCTGTTGCATGCTCATGAAAGAGAAAAAAACACTAACATCAAAGCATGTTAAGAGATCATTCTAACAAGGACTGATAAGAAGAGTAGGTCATAATCTTGTGCAATTCATCAAAATTTTCATTTTCCATCCTTCTTTCCAGATATAGTACATCAATTTCTAACCAAGAGCTCACTTTTGATTTTTAGTCTCCCAATTTTTTTATCCTATCAACAGCTTAAGACATGAGACACTCTAGAAACAAGAATTAGAATAATATCCAGCATGCAAGGATTCCAAGACGGTTGAATATGGAAAAGACATGTTGATTTTGCCCAAGGGAAGTTAATAGAAGAAAAGTGGAGGAAATGCATTCCCAGGGGACAGTTGGAGAAAAGTTTGCAGTGGAAATTTTACAGGAAGAAGAGGAGTGCCGTGGAGCAGCACAGATGATACAAACATAAGCAGCGAGCAGGGACACTACCCAGGACTCCTGCAGATGGAGACTGGAAGAGATGACAGCTTCTGAGAGCAAGGCAAGAAAAGACCATGGAAGCCCCCATTGCTGGTTATATTGCCTGAAGGAGAACCTTATAGACCACACTGACTTTGAGTCTGGCCTGGAGTGGGGCCCTGTGAGAAAAAAAGCACATTTCTTTCACCCCATCACACAAAAAGGTATTTTGTTCCTGATGGCATCATGTGCCCATCTTGATGCCAGTAGATGCTGAGGTACCTCTCACACATGAGACTAGGGAATTTTATCAGAAGGAAAAATCTGTGTTCCCATTGACTTTGAGTCTGGCCTGGAGGGTTGGCCGTGGGTTGGGTACCCACTTAGACTGTGAGATGTTCCCATTCCCCCATCCAATCACAGGCCCTGGGACTCAAACTACCATGGAAGATCATCCCCCATGCAGCTGGCTCTGAGAATGTAGCTTCTCTCCCCATAGACAGAATAGGTATGCAGGGTTGAGAGTGGATCCTCTGTACCCCTTGACTATGAGAGCCTTGCAAGCTACCACTGTGGTAATTCTGCGATTGCAAGATAGGGTGTGGATCTAGCTGGGTTTCTGGGAAATCCCTGCATCTGGCCTGAGAGACTCAGAGCACACCAACTACCTGGGGTGGGTCATTGCAGAGGGTTCTGTGATGACACTGAGAACCATACAAATCCTTTCTGTGGTTCATGTGCCTGAATGAGTGGTTATTATAGCCACTGTGGGCTAAACTTGACATCAATCACCTTGGAAGAGGGGAGGTAAGGCCGAACCCAACTAGGTGTCATCCTGGACTCTGGCCTCACACTTGAGCACTAACCAGAGCTCCCTGACCCCACCCAGCACATGCCTGTGGGTAGCCACTGAAAGAGAAGACACTCCACTAAGCCAAAAAGGCAGAGTTCAAAGATAAAAGCCATCAGAGGAGAAAAATCAACAACTGTTTACATAAATGAAGACAAGAAACAACAGAAGACTCCAATAGGAACATAACACTTCACTATTAGAATGTGGAGATGAAAAAAATTGATGAAATGCCTAAAAAGGAATTCAAAAGTTGATCATAAGATTACTCAGAAGCACAGAGAAACAAATTCATGAGATAAATCCATACAGGATATGGATGAAAAAAATTTGCCAAGAGATATGGAAGAGAAATCAAATTGAAATATTATTAGAAAAAAAGGAATTCAGTGTGTCAAGTAGAAAGTACAATGGCTGATCTCAACAATAGACATGGTGAGGCAGAAGAAAGGATATCCAAGCTAGAAGATAAGTCCTTGGAAAGATCTCAGTCATCCAAAAAGAAGAAAAAAACTTAGAAAAACTGAAAATACTGTTTGAGATTTACACATCTTAGGAGGTCCTGGAGGCATGGAGAGAGAGAATGGATTAGAAGGTCTATTCAGTGAAGTAGCAGTAAACTTCCTGTATTTGGAGAAAGAAAGGGACATCCAAGTACAGGAAGAATATAGAACTCCTAATAGACATGACCAGAGAAACATCTTCACTGTGACACACTATGGACAAACTTTCAATAGTAAAACCTAAAAGATAGTAAAATGTGCATGAGAGAAATGTCAGATTACCTTCAGATGATCCCAACTAGACTCATGGCTGATTTTTCATCAGAAACCTTAGAAGCTAGAGAGACAGGAGAGACAGAGACCAGGTCTTATGAGAAAAAAACAAAACTGGCAACCCAGAATACCATACCAGCATTAATTTATAAATAAAGGTGAATAAAGACATTCCAAAATGAACAGAAATTGAAGGAATTTGTCACCACTTGTCCACCCTTACAGATGATTAAGGATGTGCTATAAACAGAAACAGAGAATAGTCATCATTATGAAAAAAAAATGTGAAGGCAGAAAACCTTCCAGTACAAGTACAAATGAAATCCCAACAGTAAGTTTATGGAAAAAAATGGAACAAGTCATTACTTATCAATAATTCAAAATTACTTATTAAACATTCAAAACCTTGAATGTAAGTGGCCTAAATTCTCCAAATAAAAGATACAGATTTGCTGAATGGATTAAAAAACAAGACCCATCCATTTGCAGCCTATAAGAAACGCATCTCAAAGATACACATAGACTGAAAGTGAAAGGATGGAAAAGGATATCCCATGCTAACAGAAAGTGAAAATGATCAGGCACAGCCATTCTAATATCAGAAAAAATAGATTTTTTAGTATGAATTTATTATATTTATTAATATTAAAGTATGATATTGAAATATTTATATCAAATTTCAATGTGATATACTTTTAATTTTAAAATTAGAAGTGGACAAATGGTCTATAACTTCTAAATATTAAGTAGAAAAATATTTCAGATCTTAACAAATAGGTGTCATTGGCAAGAGTGATCTCACTTTGTGCTGCTGATTGCCCTATTTGTGGTATCTTGGTAAAATGGGCTCTAATTTGTTTCCTGGATATCTTCCTTGTTTATCTTTGAACTAAGAAAAAGTTGCCAGGGTAAAAAATATAGCTTATATTCTTTTTTTTTAACTTTTATTTAATGAATATAAATTTCCAAAGTACGATTTATGGATTACAATGGCTTCCCCCACATACCGTCCCTCCCACCCACTACCCTCCCCTTTCCCACTCCCTCTCCCCTTCCGTTCACATCAAGATTTATTTTCGATTATCTTAATATACAGAAGATCAGCTTAGTATATATTAAGTAAGGATTTCAACAGTTTGCTCCCACACAGAAACATAAAGTGAAAAATAATAGATGATTTTTTAAATGATGATGAAATCAGATCAGACCTATTGTCATGTTTAATCCCAGTGTGAGTCAAGTTGGGAGTTGATAATTTTTTTTTTTTTTACAGAGGATCAGTTTAGTATACATTAAGTAAAGATTTCAACAGTTTGCACCCCCATAAAAACACAAAGTGAAATATATTGTTTGAGTACTCATTATAGCATTAAATCTCAATACACAGCACATTAAGGACAGAGATCCTACATGAGGAGTAAGTGCACAGTGACTCCTGTTGTTGACTTTACAAATTGACACTCCTGTCTATGGCATCAGTAGTCTCCCTATGCTCCAGTCATGAGTTTCCAAGGCTATGGAAGCCCTCTGAGTTCTCTGATTCTTATCTTGTTTAGACAAGGTCATAGTCAAAGTGGAGGTTCTCTCCTCCCTTCAGAGAAAGGTACCTCCTTCTTTGAAGACCTGTTCTTTCCACTGGGATCTCACTCGCAGAGATCTTTTGCCAGAGTGTCTTGGCTTTCCATGCCTGAAATACTCTCATGGGCTTTTCAGCCAGATCCGAATGCCTTTAGGGCTGATTCTGAGGCCAGAGTGCTATTTAGGACATCTGCCATTCTATGAGTCTGCTGAGTATCTCACTTCCCATGTTGGATCACTCTCCCCTTTATTTATTCCATCGGTTAGTGTTAGCAGGTACTAGACTTGTTTATGTGCTCCCTTTGACTCTTAGTCCTTTCATTATGATCAATTGTGAACTGAAATTGATCACTTGAATAGTGAGATGGCATTGGTACATGCCACCTTGATGGGATTTCTTAACACAAAAAATTGCTAAGAGACAAAGAGCATTAGAAAATGATTAAGGGATCAAGTCAACAGGAAGATTTGACTATAATAAATATATATGTACCCAATGCCAGGGTACCTGGCTATTTAAAACAAATGTTAATGGATCTAAAGGGAGACATAGACTCCAATACAATAGTAATGAGGGACTTCAACACTCAATTTTCATCAATGGACAGATCAACTAGACAAAAAAGTCAAAGAAATAACAGAGCTAATCTACGCCATGGACTACATGGACCTAACTGCTATCTATGGAACATTTCATCCCACAGTTGAAAATGCATTCTTCTCATTTGTGCATGGAAATTTCTCTAGGAAAGACCTTATGCTATGACAATAAGCAAGTTTCAAACATTTTTAAAAATTGAAATCATGAAGCCAGCACTGTGGTGCAGTGGGTTAAAGCCCAGGCCTGAAGTGCTGGCATCCCAGATGGGCATCGGTTCTAGTCCCAGCTGCCCCTCTTCCAATCCAGCTGTCTGCTATGGCCTGGGAAAGCAGTGGAAGATGACCCAAGTGCTTGGGCTCCTGCGCCCACATGGGAGACCTGGAAGAGGCTCCTGGCCCTGTCTTCAGATTGGCGCAGCTCTGGCCATTGTGGCCATCTGGTGAATGAACCAGCAGATGAAGACCTCTCTCTGTAGCTCTGTCTTTCAAATAAATAAATCTTTTTAAAAAATTGATATTATACCGTGTATCTTATCTGAAAAAAATGGAATGATGCTGAAAATTAACAATTTAAGAAATTCTAGAAAATATGCAATCACCTGGAGATTGAACAACATGTTTCTGAATGTTCACAGTGGTTCATAGAAGAAATTAAAAGGGAAACTTAAAAATTCCTGGAAACAAATGAAGATGACAACACAATATATCAAAACCTATGGAATACTGCAAAAGCAGTATTGTTAACAGGGAAGTTTATAGCAATTAGTGCCTACATCAATAAATTGGAAAAGCATCAAATAAAAGGATCTATCAGTTCATCTCAAGGTCCTAGAAAAAGAAAAATCAGATCAACCACATCCAAAATTAATAGGAGGAAATAAAAATTAGAGAACTTAAAACCAAAAAAGATACAAAATATCAGTTAGATGAAGAACTGCATTTTAGATAAAAATAAAATTTATACACCATTGGCCCAACTAACTAGAAAAAAAAAGGAAGACCTAAATCAATGAAATCAGAAATGAAAAAAGAGATGTTAACAGATACCACAGAAATAAAAATAATCACCAGGAATAACTACAAAGAGCTATATTCCAACAAATTGGAAAATTTAGAACAGGATAGATTTCTGCATTCATACAACCTGCCAAAATTGAATCAGGAAGACACAGAAAATAGACCAATAACCAAGACGTAGGTTGAATCAATAATAAGCACCCTCCCAAAAAAGAAAACCCAGGACTGGATGGCTTCACTGCTGAATTCTACCAGATTTTAAAAGAACTAATCCCAATTCTTCTCAAACTACTCAAACAATTGAAAGGGAGTAAATCCTCCAGAACTCCTTCCATGAGGTATCACTGGGATTAAACATGACAATAGGTCTGATCTGATTTCATCATCATTTAAAAAATCATCTATTATTTTTCACTTTATGTTTGTGTGGGAGCAAACTGTTGAAATCTTTACTTAATGTATGCTAAACTGATCTGTATATAAAGAGAATAGAAAATGAATCCTCATGTGAATGGAAGGGGAGAGGGAGTGGGAAAGGAGAGGGATGCAGGTGGGAGAGACGATATGGGGGGAAGCCATTGTAATCCATAAGCCGTACTTTGGAAATTTATATTCATTAAATAAAAGTTAAAAAAGATATGACAGAAAAAGAACAATAGACCAATATCCTTGATGAACATGGATTCAAAAATCCTCAACAAAATACTAACCAATCAAATCCAACAATACATAAGCATGATCATTCATCCAAACCAAGAGGGATATATTCCTGGTATGCAGGGATGATTCAACATTCACAAGTCGGTAAATATGATACATCACATTAACAAGCAAATTGAAGAAAAAAAAACATTATTTCAAGAAGAAAAGAAAGCATTCAATAAAAATACAGCATCTTTTCATGATAAAAACCTTCAGCAAATTGGATATAGAAGAAACATTCCTCAACACAAGGCAATATGTCACAAACCCACAACCAGCATCATATGGAATAGGGAAGAGTTGAAAGCACTGCCACTCAGATTCAGAACCAAATGAGGATGCATGCCTTCACCATTTTTATTCAATATAATTTTGGAACTTTTAGCCAGAGCCATTAGGCAAGAAAAGGAAATCAAAAGGATACAATTAGAAAGAAGGAAGTCAAATTACCCCTGTTTGCAGATAACATGATTCTATATATAAGAATGAAAAGACTCCACTAAAAGACTATTGGAACTCGTAAAAGTTTGGTAAAGTTGTAAGATATAAAATCAACACAAAAAAATAAATAGCCTTTGTATACACAGATAATGCCATGATTGATAAAGAACTTGTAAGATCAGTCTCATTGCTACAATAAAAAAGCAAGATGTACATAAGTTGTAATACATTTAATGAAGTGGTAAAAAATTGCCATAATAAAAATTTCAGAATAAGTAGGAACACCAGAAATAATTGAAAAATCATCCATGTTTGTTGGCTGGAAGAATTTCAAAATGTCTGTACTACTGAAAGCAATTTACATATTCAACACATTCACAATAAACATTCTGGTGACATTCTACTCAGATCTAGAAAAAAATAATGCAAATCAATAAATGTAAAGATAATATTGAAGAATAAAAGCTGTATGATTATCTCAATGAATGCAGAGAAAGCATCTATTGAGATAATCAATAGAGACCCTGAATAGCTAAAGCAATTTTAAACAACAAAAGCAAAGCTGGAGACATCACAGTACCGTAACTCAAGACATACTATAGGGCAGTTATAACTAAAACAATCTGATATTGGCACAAAAATAGACATGTAAACCAATGGAATACAGTAAAAAATCCAGAAATTAATCCATACATATAAACCTAATAAACATTGACAAGGGACCTGAAATCAATCCCTATAGAAAGGATAACATCTTCAATAAATGGTGCTGAGAAAACTGGATCTATACAAAGTATTAAGCAAGACCCATACCTTACACTTTATACATATATGAACCCAAAATGATTCAAGGATCAAAGTCTACACACTCATATCATCAAATTACTAGAGGAAATCACTGGGTCATTGGGGAAACTCTGCAAAACTTTGGCATATGCAAATACTTCTTGGAAAAGAAAGCAGAAGCACAGGCAATAAAGACAAAAATAGCCAAGTGAGATTACATCAATCTAAGAAGCTTCTGCATCGTGAAGGAAACATTCAGCAAAGTGAAGAGGCAACCAAAAGAATGAGAGAAAATATTTGCAATCTAAGCAACTGATAAAGGATTAGTATCCAGGATCTATAAAGAGCTCAAGACACTCAACAACAAACAATCCTATTAAGAAATGGGCAAAGACATAAACAGGCAATTTTCAAAGGATGAAATACAAATGGCCAAAAGGCATCAAAAAAAAATGCTCAGGACCACTAGACACCAGGGAAATATAAATAAAAGCCATTATGAGGTATCACCCCACTCCAGTTAGGATGATCAACATCCAAAAAATCAAAAAGAATAAATGCTGGTGAGGATCTGTGGGGAAAGATCCCTGACACAATATTGGTAGAGATGTAAAATAGTTCAACCATTATACACAGCAGTTTGGAGATCCCTCAGAAATGAAAAAAATTATCTACCATATGATCCAGCATCCCACTCCTGGGAATTTACCCCAAAAAATAAAATCAGTGTGTGAAAGATATTTGTATCCCATGTTTATTGCAGCTCAATTCACAATAGCTAAGATATAGCATTAACCCAGATTTCCATCAACTGATGACTGGATAAGGAAGATATTGTATACATACATTATGAGATACTACTAGGCCATAAAAAAGAATGGAGTCTTATCTGTTGTAACGAAATAGATGCAACAAGAGACTATTAGTCTTAGTGAAATAAACCAGTCTCAAAAAGGCAAATATCCTATGTTTTCTGTTATATGGCAGTTAATATATAATAAAAATGTATTGGAATGAAATAGTCACTTAGAGATATGATTGTTGTTTTAAGCCTTTGTACTCCTGTGTAACTGTGGTCTTCCTTCTTACTTGTGGAATATTATGTTCAGTAGTGGAGTGGATAAAGCCTATGAAATTAAAATGTATTAAAGTTATGGCTTTGCAAAGACTGATGGAGAGAGGGAAAGAGGGGTATGGGGTATACAGAAGAGTGAGGGAAGTGTGATTGTCTTCTTGGAACTGTACCTTTGGGATGTATCACCTATGTTCTTTTATATTTGTAAAATTTTTAAATATATACAGCACTAACTGGAGTACAAGTAAATGTAACAGCAACAGAGATAGGAAGCATAGCAACTTAGGGTAGCAGGTGAATCATTCTTATGATTATCAAAATCATCACCAGTCTCTCATTTGTCAAGATAATTACTAAAAACAATACTTTGTCATCTTCATAATCTTGTATTGGAGTGTCATGTTCATTTGGGAGCATCATGATGTCTTCCTTGTTCTTGTTTCCTCAGTTTCTGTGTTTGTTATTTGGCATTGTGTAGATATTCTTTGTTTTTGTTTTGTTTTGTTTTTTCCCCCCTCCTCGCTGTCATGGCTTTTCTCATTATACTATGACTCTAGATTAAATGGACTGTATGCTTTGGTGAGTCTCTAGAGGCTTGTGGTAGGTGTGACGAGAGCACTCTGTACAGTTCTTCAGGGTTAAGGCTGTGCCAAAGGTGACACACCCAGGTTTGGCATGGTAAATCTTCTCTCCCTCTTTTCAGAAGGGAAGTAATTTTGCTCAGCTGAGCTCTTTTCCTTGATGGCAATCAGTGCCTGAGCACTAGCCCCAGTGATTATATTTGTCTGCTCTGTCCCAAGGACCCCACAAAGGATCTGTGTAGTCCTCACTATGAGCGAGATCCCAGCGGAAAGAACAGGCCAAAGGAGGAGGTACCTTTCTCTGAGGAGAGGAGAGAACTTCCACTTTTGACTATGGCTTTGTCTAAATAAGATAGGAGTTGGTGAACTCTAGAGGTTTCCATAGCCTTGGCAGCTCATGACAAGAGCCTAGGGTGATTACTGACGCCATAAACAAGAGTGTTAAATTGTTAAGTCAACAACAGCAGTCACTGTGCACTTACTCCCCAGGTAGGATCTCTGTCCTTAACGTGTTGTACTATGTGAATTAACTGTATAACTAGTACTCAAACAGTACTTTATACTTTGTGTTTTGTGTGGGGGCAAACTGTTGAAATCTTTACTTAGTATATACTAAATTGATCTTCTGTATATAAAGATAATTGAAAATGAATATTGATGTGAATGGGATGGGAGAGGGAGTGAGAGATGGGATGGTTGTGGGTGGGAGAGAGGTTATGGGGGGGGAAGCCACTATAATCCAAGTGTTGTACTTTGGAAATTTATATTTATTAAATAAAAGTTAAAAAAAATAAAGGGTAGATGAAAATTTCAAAATAAACACATAGTACTGTTTGGACAAATATCAAAGACATAGCATCAATTAGATCTCCATGACCTTCAAACAAACTATTATCCCAGGCATCATCACTGTGGTGTAGAAGGTTAAGCTACCATCTGCATTGGCATCTCATATGGGCACTGGTTTGAGCCTTGGCTGCTCCACTTCTGATTCAGCTCCCTACCAATGCACTTGGGAAAGCAGCAGAAGATGGCCTATGTCCCTGGGCCCCTGCTACCCTTGTGGGAAACCTGGATGAAGCTCCTGGCTTCGCCTGACCCAGTCCTACCATTGGACCATTTGAGGAGTCTGAACCAGTTAATGGAAGATCTTTCTCCTTCTCTCTGCCTTTCAAATAAATTTTAAAAATTACCAAATGTGACCAATTTCACTGCTGTAGTATTTTTTAATCTTTCTGTTCTCCATCCCTGTAAAATCAGCACCCCAGCAGCTCACAGCTGGACTGCTCTACAGATCCCTCAGATATCTACAGGCTTTCCCGTTGCTGTCTCAGTAACTCAATACTCATGTCACTCCCTGTGACATTCCAAGTCCTCCATGCTTCCTCTGACAAGTGGGAAGCTGACTCCTTCTGGCTCTGAAGTTTCTACTGCTGTGCACATACAGAGCTACAGCCAGGGAGGATGGAGTTCCATCTGAAGGGAAGCTGGGCTACACTCCCTGAAGACACGGTCTTCAATAAAGTAGCAGAAGGTGCATGCTCAGAGACATGGAAGGGGCCACTAGATTGCCATAGTTCACTGATTATTTTCTTCCATCATATATCATAAAATAGTCCATGTTCTATAGTAGTGTGTGCATTTGCAATTGACTCTGCTTTATGTATATTTTTATTTTTTTATTTGACAGAGTGGACAGTGAGAGAGAGAGAAAGGTCTTCCTTTTGCCGTTGGTTCACCCTCCAATGGCCGCCGCAGCCAGCGCATCGCGCTGATCCGAAGCCAGGAGCCAGTTGCTTTTCCTGGTCTCCCATGGGGTGCAGGGCTCAAGGACCTGGGCCATCCTACACTGCACTCCCGGGCCATAGCAGAGAGTGGGCCTGGAAGAGGGGCAACCGGGACAGAATCCGGCACCCCGACTGGGACTAGAACCCGGTGTGCCGGTACCGCAGGCAGAGGATTAGCCTAGTCAGCTGTGGCGCCGGCCGTATATTTATTTTAAGTCATTCTACTGAATTGTATTTCTTTACTCATTTTTAGTAATTCGCCATGAATCTGTCAGATATGTATCATTTAAACTCATGATAATTTCACCTCCTACTTCCAAATTTCAGAATGTCTTTTCTCTGACCAGCACATCTAGTATACTGGTGAGCTGCAGTAGTGATGCATGTACATTCTTGTCTTTTTCCTGAATTTAGCAGGAAGTTTCCAGCACTTCCTCATATATGCTGAGAATGCCTTTAGAACAAAAGATCATTCATCAAGTTAGGAAAATATGAATTCATATTTTATTGAGCTTTTTTGAATCAAGAGTGGATATTCAATTTTGCCTGATGCCTCTTCAGCATCTATGAAGATTATCATAAGATTGCTTTCCTTAGATGTATAAACACAATGATTTAGACATATTGCATTATAATGGAGCACTCCTGAATTATTAAAATAAATGCCACATATTCGTGCTGAGCTTTCCTTAATGTGATATTGACTTGCTTGTTAATATTTTATTTAGTATTTTGTATTATCACCATAAATGTGGTTTTCTGTAGTTTCATTTCTATGCAATATTTTTTATGTTTTGGAATCAGTGCTATGTTCATGATAAAAAAAAAAAAACTTAGACGTTTTCCTTTTTTATTAATACTATGGAAACATTTGGATAGCATTGAAACTACCTGCTCTTTAAATCTTTGAAAAAGTCCCCTGTGAAATCCTCTAGACTTGCAGTTTTATTTGTGGAAAATGTTGTCTTCCAACAATATTGTGTGTCTTCTATACAAATTTGTTTTTTCTTTTATGTCAACTTTGAGAATGTGTGTTTTTCTGAAAAGTAAAATCTTTCCCAAGGTTTTCGTTGTATTTGCACAGAATTGGGCAACACATGCTTCTATCATTCTAATTTCTTCTCTTTCTGTTATGCCTACTCCTTTAAAATGTTGTGTACTGGGGCCTGCATTGTGGCACAGTAGTTAAGCTATTGAATGCTTGCATCTCATGGGTGCCAGCTGCTCTACTTCCAGTCCATCCCCCTGCTAATGACCCTGGGAAAGTATCAGAAGATGCCACAAGTACTGGGGCCCCTGTATGTGGGAGACCCAGATGAAACTCCTGGCTTTGGTCAGGCTCAGTCCCAACCTTTGAGGCCATTTTAGGGGTGAACCAGCAGATGCAAGATCTCTACTGTCTCTCCCTCTCCCTCAATAATGCTGCCTTTAAATCAAGTGAAATAAATATTTTAAATGTTTTATATTTCCACTTAATATTACCACCATTTATGCTGAAATATTCTTCCCTATCATTGTTTTAATCTTTTGGATGGTTTTTCTTCTTTTTCAACTCATTAATTTCTGCTTCTATACTTATTAGTATTTTTCTTCTGCTTTCCTCTTTTTGGCATGATTGCTGGTGTTATTAGCTCTAATTTTTGCTTTTTAAAAAACTATTCATTTTACTTATCTGGAAAACTCAGCAATGCAGAAAGAAACAGAGGGCAAGAGAGAATTTCCTCCTACTCTTTCACTCCTCAAATGTCTGCAACTGCCAAGGCTGGACCAAGCCAGGCCACAACCAGGAGCCTAGAACTCCATCCAAATGGGTAGGCTCCCAAGAACTTGGGCCATCGTCCATTGCCCCCTGCCCAGCATGCCTTAGTTGACGAAGCAGTATAGCCAAGACTTGAGCCAGCACTGATATGGGATGCAGCTATCCAAGCAGCAACTGAACCCACTAGGCTACAATACCTATTCCTAATTTCTTACTTTTCATGTTTAATTTATATTCTTAGTCCTTCTTGTTTGTTGGGATAAGTATTGAAGACCATGAATTTTCTTCTGAATTAGTTTTCACTGCGCTCTTTAAGCACAGGCTTATCTGTCCTATTAACTTCTCAAATTACAGTTCCAAAAGTGTAAATTGGGCCTATCCAGTTCAGATAAGGCACCTGGAAAAATAGCAAAATATGGCCCCACTTACATGGGTCCCTGACACCCACTTAAGTCACCTGGATGGAGTTTCAGGCTCCTGACTTCTACGTGGTCCAGGCCCAGCCACTGTGACCATCTGGGGAGTGAATCAACAGATAAAAGATCTGTCTCTCCCTGTTACTCTGCCTTTCAAGTGAACTAAGTCTTTAAAAAAGGGCTAACCAGATTACATAAGTAGCACACTAAAAAGTAGTGCCGGTTTTAAAAGCTTTTGAATTTCTCAGTCGTATTCCTTAATTTCAAATTACATCTATTTTCGGAATTATTAGTTATCGAAATTCAAATTGGTATATAGAAGCATCTTAGAAGCCAAAGATAAGTGATAAGTAGTCCTCAAGCTGTCAGAAACAGTCATTCATACACAACAGAAATTAAAAACTTCGATGACCAAAGTTTATAGAGAACAAGATAGATAAAATATGTAAAAATAGGATAATTGAAGAGAAAAAGATTGGGAGAACCAGGATGCTTCAACAGAAAAAACAGAAGAGAGATGAAAATAAGAACAAAATAAATTACAAATTTTTCCATCAGCAGAAGTAGCCCAGGGATCAGTACCAGCTTCACTGTGTGGAAGTAACTGCCTTAATTCTGCCAGCACTTGTGATGGACCATACAAATGCATACTATTTTCATTCATAAGTCTCACTGTAAATATTTTCCTCCTATATCAAGTATTTCATAAAATATTTTCTCCAAAGTCATCATTTTAATATAACTAAAGAATCAAACATACAATGGACAAACAATGTGCTTCTGAAACAAGTGCTTAAAGAAAGGTTATGACCAAACTGCTGAGACGGTGACCAGCCTGCCCAAGGACCAGGGCCTTTGAACTTGGAGTTGTAAACCCTGCACCGTTAAGCACTCCAGCAAACGAGCCAGACGCTAAGCACTGCTTCATTATTGTAGAGTCTGCGTTGGACGAAACAGATATTGATCTGTGGTGAACAGTCTGTCTACCCACCTAACAGAAAATCCTATGAGAAATGCTTAACGTTTTCTGCCTGTGGACAACTATATGTAATTTTATTCAAAGTGAAATGAAACATTTGGACTTCTGCACCTGCCCTTGCCTGTCATTCATGGTCAGTCCCAAGAAAACACTGCTATTAGAACAAAGGGCTCTGCGTGCTTTTTAAAAACACTTTAAATTGCCACAGTGTGTGCCGTGGACCCCACGCCCCCTTAATTCTATTGAAAATAAAGTATCTCCACAGCATGGGGGAGGTTGACAGCTTTGGTATTCTGCCACATTAAATGTTTTTAGTTTGGGTTGTAGATGTGTTATTTCATACACATGCCAATTTGGACTTTCCTTTAAAGATTTTAAGGCTGATTAAATGGACTAGCCGTTATAAAGCCAGTCAACACTTTACTGTGATCATCTAAGGGACTCTGTCACAGACTTTTGAAAGTTAGAAAGCTAACACAAACAAAATCTATAAAAAGCGTATTCAAAAGGCTGATAAAGCTTCAGTGCACCACTTGAACTGCAATTTGAAAAGGCACGCTGGAGTGTTTCCATAAGCAGACAAGAAATTACAGGCTCCCGGACTGGATGTTACTGAAGGGTACATTTTTTATCATGTTTAAATTTATATATTAAGGAGATGAGAGGAAATGCAATTAAAAATTAATGGAAGCAAAATTAAAACATGAGAAAAAGCAATAGAAATTATTCTGACATTCAGAAGAAATCATAACAGAAACAATGTTCAGAGCACACCAAATGTGGTCTATCATTAACGGAAGCGCGATCGTCCTCACAGCAGTCACACACTTAGATGGTCTGATATTTCAACCCATGCAGATGAGTGGATCATCTGAACGTGGGGAAGAGATTCAAAAAATCTAGCTAACCTAAAACAAACCACAGTCATGTGAAACTCAAAATACACTAGTGGGAGAGGACATGATTGACAAGTTGGTGAGTGTCAGCAACTCAAAGATGATTTAATATTTAGTCACTTTACGAGGAAATTTGGAATGCCCTGAAATCTTACAGCTCATATGAGATACACCTGCTAGTGCTTTCCCGAAATTATCAATCCTAAATATTTACATGATATGACCAACAATGGCTTTATTCACTGAAAATAACTTATCTGAACTCTAAGTAAAAGCTTTCGAGTCCCCCAGGCTAGAAGAAAGGCTAAATAAGCTTTCCTTTTCTCACTAGAAATTCTAAATTTGGTGCCATGTGAGCAAGCAGGCAGGGAGACAGAGAGGGAAGGATGGAAAGAAGGTAGGAGGAAGTATGATTATCTTCTTTGGAATTATATCTATGAAATACATGAAATGTGTTCTATTAATACTGGTGATTTAAAAAGACTATGAATCAAACATCTTAGAGAAAACAAGCTATACAGGTGTGCCTGGAAGTCAGTTTAAGAGTCAATATACTTTTCTGGATTTTTAATGTTGTTTTAAGTTTTGTAGATTTTTCAACATATACAAGAGTGCTTCAAAAAGTTCATGGGAAATGGAAAACAGGAACTGTGGCATGTGGGTTAAGACACCGTTTGAGTTGCCTGAATCATATCTCAATGCCTGGTTGAAGCCCTGGGTACTCTGTGATACATAGAATGAAATATTATGAAATGAAAATTAGCTTCCTGCTAATTTACATCCTGCAGGCAGAAGACGGGTCAAGTGCTTCAGTCTCTGCCACCCACACGGAAGACCCAGATCAAGCTTTCTCTCAGTTTGCCTTTGAAATAAACTTTAACATTTTGAATGGAATTAAAGGTTTATTTTAAGTCAAAAATTATTTGAAATCCATGCATAGCTTGGGGTGGGGGAGTCGTCTTCCAAAATTTCCAGAAAATTCATGCTAAGAAAAAAAATGCAGGAATTAAAAGGATTTTGGCACAAAAGTCTTGTAATTTTTCATAGATGTTTTGAAGTGACCTCATGATTTATATTTATTTTCTCATTCTAAATATTTTTTTTTTTTTTACTAATTTCCTGCCACAGTCCTATACTTTTCCTTAAAGATAGCCCCCAAAGTTGGACAATCTTCAGGTCCCACAAAACCTGTCCCTGCCCCTGGGTGATGAAGGCCCTGTTTGCTCTGATGCCCCTACCCAGTGATGTCTTCCCCTGTCACCCTTCTGAAATCCCACACAATACTCTTTACCCTCTTGTCCTGCTTTGTGTTTCTTTTATAATTGAGCTGAAAACTTAAAGAAGGGTAGCTCCAAGCATGCAGAGACATTTTCCTGCTTAATTCTGTGTTTCTGCTGCCCCAAGCACTCCAGGGCATATATTAAGACATTTAATACTTACGTGCACACACAGAAGTGAGGAGATTGAGGCAGGCCTGGATGCACATACCTGTGCTGACTCACACATGCACCCGACTGTAAGAAGGACACTAAGGACCTGGGTTCAGATCTAGGTCCTGCTTTTACCAACAGACACCTGGATCAGATCAATAGTGTTTCCAAGTTCCTCTTTCCTCACAGGTGACATGGAAACAGCCATGATACCTATGTACTCATAAGCAGTTTCTCAGCCAAGGTAAAATGCTAATGGATTACTAATATGAGGCCTAGCAGTCCCAAGACAATGGCACAAGTCCTTTGTATAACAAAGCATTCCAATGAGGGAGGGACCACCACACCCAAATGTGAGATACAGTTGTGCAGGGTCATTGTCTGCTCCAGGGACATGGGACTTTAGTATTTCATTCTATGTATCTTCTATCCATAGCTCTCCTATCCCAGCTTCCCACACTCTCTATAAACACACTTTGATCATAGGAAACCCAGCTAACCCAAGCCAATTTCTTTTTTTTTTTTTAAACCAAATGCCTACTATGACAGCTGACATCCATCCTGAAGATCACATTTCAGTTCTGTTCACATGTCACAGAATTGCTCTAAGTGATAGCATGCTCACAAATCCCCTTCTCCCACACTCCTTATCCCTTGTCCCTTCAGCAACTGCCCAGATCTTGTTCATGCTGGGGACTGGATGCCTGAGGATTGCAAGTGTGCAGGAGGGAAATGGTTTTCTTCAGTGGGGATTTTGAAAGCTGTCCTGGATGGAGACACTTTGCTTACCATGGCAGTCCCCAAGCCATTTATGGAGTCATAAATATCACTCCTGTGCCTTATGTGTTCCAAGATTCCTCACATTCATGTGGCATTTAATAAAATTTCAGAAACTTCAAAAGAAATGTCTTATGCATAAAAACAACAGTTTAATTCAAGGACCAAAGACAGCATCAATGAAAACATGAGTTTTCAGTAAAAATGTTGAGCCATTATACTTAATGCATTATAAAAAGCCTCTCCCATCATTCCACTATGTAGAATCTCCTACCTGCTCAACTAATTTGCAGTTGTTGGCCTTTGTATGTTAAAACAAAGGCTAGATGTAGATCAATGGAAAAAAAACAAAGACAAGCTGACTTTTCTGAGCTGTTTAACAAGAAAATATCATGATAGTCTAATGCAAGGACCACCAGAAGGAAGACGAAGAACTGCTCAGTTGAACCCAGCCCTAATTGTTGACCTATGTAATTATTGGGAAATGAAATATTTCTTATTTAAAGTCATTATATTAGGGGTGGTTTATTACACAGCAAAATCCTACACCCTCAAAGTTGTGTAATCGTAAGACAACTGTGAAAAGCCAGCCATAATTGTTAGAAAGTTCTGCCTTCTATCAACCTTCAACCTAACCCCAGATCATATAGCTGGTTTGAACAGACTATCTCTTGTTTTAATGCCCTTTCCTTCTCTGTAAAGGTGAACTTGATCTTTGAAAGTCTCTGCTGTTGCCCTCCATGTCACTTCTCTCGCTATCCAGGCAATCATTTCCTTTCTTGTGTGTCTCCGCTCTACATTGTAACTGAATTATCATACAGTCTTACTCATCTTAGTGTCTGTAGTACCTGCTGCAGTGGCATGCATATAGCACACTCAAATATTTTCCATGTGGATGAAGGAATAGCACAGTGGTTCACAGATGAGCTTGCTACTACCAAAGTCCTCATCTCTAATTCCCCTCCACCACTTACTAGCTATGTGACTTCAGGAAACAGTCCTGACTGTGTAGAACAGAAACCCAACTGGTAGAGTAAATGGTTTATTTTCTCTCATTAGAATAACTCGAGTAAACAATCCAGGGCTGTGTTGCTGGACTCATGGTAACGAAGAGCTGAGGCTGCCATCATTCTCCCTCACTCCTGGCCTGTTGTTTCAATTCTCAAGGATGCTTCATGGCCCAAGAAGTCTGAAAAGGCTCAAGCAATCACATCTTTGTCACAAGCAAGAAAAATAACAGGATAGACAGCAAGAAAAAAATAATTGAGCCAAAATTATTTTTTAAAGAGGTCTTTCCAGCGGCAAGCATTTGGTACATCAGTCAAGACATTTCTTGAAACACTGACATGCTGTACCAAAATGCTTGGTTTCAAGTCCAAGCTCCACTTCCAATTCCAGCTTTGGCTAATGCATACCCCATGAAGCATCAGGTTATGGCTGAATGTGCTGAGTACCTGCCACCATTTGGGAGCTCCCAAATTGAGTTCCCAGCTCCTGGTCCAACTCCACATGTTGTGAAGTGAGCTAGCAGGTAAGCTATCTCTGTGTCTCTCTTCCTCTCACCCTTTAAAATAAGAAGTAAAACTTTACAGTAAGAATTCTCCCCAGAAGTCTCAGCTAACAACTTCTGTATAGCTCCTACTGGTCATTCTTGTTAGCAAAACAGAATGGAAAATGCAAATTATTGAGTGTATTATCATACCCTGTAATTCTATACTACTGTTGAAGAGAAGAAAACAGTTACTGAGTAGAAACCTGTGAATCATTGCAGTATTTAATAAAAGCTAATTCAACTTTGAGCATAAATTTCCCCATGTAAACAATTAAGATACACATTTTCAAGGTAGTGGTCAGTTTTTGTGAGTACACATGTGAAGAATGAGAGTATGCCCCAAAGCAGATATTCAACACATGGTAGCAGTTCTTACCACTAACTTCAGTGAAAACATTTTATCTGCCACCTCTCCACTTGACCATATTTTAAGTGTGTTAGAAGGTCTGAATTTTCTTTTCCCAACACTGAGCACCATGCCAAGGACTTAGGAAACCTTCAACAAATACTTCTTCAATAAGGTCAAGCGAAAGTTTAACAAAGTATTGGAAATACATAAAAAGCAAAGATCTGCTATACTCTCACCTTCAGACACAAATGTACGTCTGGAGAACCGTGTCTGTGTATTTGGTGAGAGTCTTCGCATAGAGTGAGCCTGAGCAAGTGACTTCTGTAAGCACAGTAGGCTCTCAAATGGCCACGCAGCAGATAAACACAGGGTATGCAGCTATGGAAGTTTAGTGACATCTGGTGCATAGAGTCCTGAGAAACTCAGAATGCTGACTAAAAGGGTGGAAAACATGAGAAGGGGTGAGGGCCATCGCGGTTTATCTCCATTTTCCTACTAAACACCCACCCCCCCAGGGCCGGCGCTGTGGCATATCGGATAAAGCCACTGCCTACAGTGCTAGCATCCCACATGGGTGCCAGTTTGAGTCCCAGCTGTTCCATTTCCAATTCAGCTCTCTGCTATGGCCTGGCAAAGCAGTGGAAGATGGCCCAAGTCTTTGGGCCCCTGTACCTAGATGGGAGGACCCAGAAGAAGCTCCTGGCTCCTGGCTTCAGATTGGCCCATCTCTGGCTATTGCAGCCAATTGGGAAGTAAATCAGTGGATGGAAGACATCTCTCTCCTTCCCCCTTCCCTCCCCCCACCATGTAACTGACTTTCAAATAAATAAATAAATCTATTTAAAAAACTCATCCCCTACCCCTTTCTTTCCCCCTTTTGAAACAGGTAGGCTTGTTGGCCTTTCTCAGCCACCAGTGGTCACAAACTGTGGAGGACCTACGATAGCCAACAAGAGGGGATGGTATCCCATTGGTAACAAAAGCATTCAAGCCAATGACCATGGCTCACCAGGCTGTCATCAATATAGCCCATACCATATTCCCCAGTCCTGGGCACTCTGCTAGCTTATAAGACATGTACTTAAAAGCACTTTTAGAAATAGGTGCTATTTTCCTCATTGTAAGGATGAGAACATTGAATCTCAGTGAAGTTATATGAAATGTTTAGGATCACTTAGTTAAAACAGAGAGAAAAGTAACACAGATTAAGTAAAAAAATAAGAATTGTCCCTGTAGCCTGGAAGTTTATGGACAGTATGAACTTTATGCAAAGCTAGATTCAGGATTCAACCATTGTATCAAGATTCTTTTCTCATCGCTCAGTACTCCTCAACTCTGCATGAATTCGTTCTCAGAGGATCTCCATCTCCAAAATAGCAAGATGGCCAGTAGAACCAAATATATGTGGCCGTGAGAACACCTGACACCATAGGAAGGCAAGAGCTCTTTCTTGACTGCACTGATCACGTCACAGGGAGAAATTTGATTGTTCCAGTTTGTGTCATGTGCACAACCCTGACCTAATCACTATGGCCAGAGAATAGGTGCATCAGGCTCCCGGGACCAAGAAGCACCTCAGTGGATTTAATACCGTATGGGTTTGGCAGAATTAAGGTGGCATGGGAATGTGGTTGTTCTCCAGAGACAAAGTAAAGCCTAACCTGATTCATACAAATCGGAGTCAGGAAGCAGAGTCAGTCCTTTACTGTGGTTTACCTTCCTCCATCATTCAGACTCTTCTTAGCACAACATTCCAGCTTCAGAGTAATGAAAGACTGAAAAGCTACATTGAGTTTAAAATTAACTCATTTTGTGGATTGATACTTTTGCTGGTCGCTGTGCTGCTTCTCTTACGCCTCACTTCTGTGAGAAGAGGTCACCACTATGTCCATTTTGCCATTGTGGAAAATGAGGTTCAGAGATGTTAAGACACCTGCCCCAGGTCAACAGGTAGCCTATGAGGGAGCTAGAATTCGTCTCTACTGACAGCTGACTTTGCAGGTGCACAACCACCTCATTCCCAAGGGGTAACACTTACCAAGTCTGCTTACTACTAGGTATTGAAGGAGTGTAGATGTGATCTGCACGTTCTACCATTGTTTAAATCTATTCTAGGCAGAGCTGGAGGCATACCAGGGAACTTATCACCACTGCTGGTTCGAAGGCGAATTCCCAAAGCCACTTCAGCCCACCATGAAGGATTTTGGTTTGCACCAAAAATTGCTGCAGTCACTGTAGATCCAGCTACATCTGACAAGTGCAGCCCAGCCTGCTTGGGTTAATCCCAAGCAATTTGAGACCTTCACTGGCCTCTTGTTATAAAAGTCAAATCTTAAACCTTATACTCACTATAAAAACAGAAGGTGCTGTATATAGAAAAGTTGTTTTGAAGGAATATTTGCAAAATATGCTAACTTCTGTATCTGTATTTGGAAAAGATAAATTCTTGTTGAAAAGACAAAGACACACACACACACACACACCCTTGTTCTCCCAGCCTTTGTTAGGGCTATGTTCAGGTTCAATGAGTGTCAGAAATAGGACTTGCCAACTATTCATCTCACACTGCCCTGTGGTCAAGTGATTTTAATCATGGTCCCAAGCCTCATATCTTCCCTGTGTTTTTACCATTTACATTTTAACTTTGCAGCTCCTCCTGCCAATGGGTATGGTTTGTCCCTACCTCTTAGATCTAGGCTGGCCTTGTTATTTGCCTTGACTGATAGAAGGTGATGAAAGTCATATTCTCCCAGTTTGGAGTCTGAGCCCAGAAGCCCAGCCTGATAGGCAGAAAGAGGTCATGTGGGAAGGATAGCTGTGCCCAGGGCAAGGCCAACCCAGTGCAGCTCTAAGCTAGACAAAGCTAGCCGAGCTGTGCACATGAGCCATAACCACGTAGACGTGTGCATCCAGTTCCAGCACAGCTGGACTCTACCCCCCAACAGCAAGTACTGCATTAAGATGTGGAGTTTGGGAAATGTTTGCTTTGCATCAATGTTGCTCCCCCTCTTCGTGGAGGAACGACACAAGACCCTGCACTGTTCTTTTGTCTGCTCGGCCCTTCCGGGGTTTGCTGCTGGTTCTTCCCGGGTTGGCTACCGACCCTTCCACCTCCGTGGAAGGGCAGTTCCCCCTGCCACTTTCCCCACTTCCGCGGGGGAGCGGCACACTGCCGGCAGGCTCTCTCGGGGGCTGCACAGGTGTTCCTTCAGATAGATGTTCCTGGTGCATGTTGTCTCTCTCCTCCTTTATAGTCCTCTTCCACCAATCCCAACTCTGCTACCCACACGCCGAGTACGCTGCTCTCCTCCAATCAGGAGCAGCTCGTCAAGTTGGTGAGAGGCAGCTGTGTAGAAGCTGTTTACTCCTCTCCCAGCGCCATATTGTGGGAGAACAGATGCATAGAATAAGTCTTAATTCCAGTAACTTAGTCTAGTCTGAGTTGCTCCCCACACATCAACAGCTAACAGATACAACCTCACAGACCTCTTGGGGCCTTTCAGATACCAACTCCAGCCCAGATCAGGGACGGTATCTCCACAACCCCTTGAACCTATTTGAACATACGGTCAATTTCATCCCTCATCACGGACTATACCAAGCCCTCAACCACTTACTTTCTCTCCCAGTTTCCAAAAAATGAAGTGCTGGCAGAGAATTCAGCTGGTTCTAACCGAGTTATGAAGTTACAAGCCTTAGCTGTTGTAAGCCACCAGCAGCCACATGTACAGAAGTATACATTCAGGCAGCAAATGCTTTACCATCGACTTGAAGACACCACCTAGTCAAAAAGCAATCAACAAGCAATTGTCCCACTCTGCTCTGTGCACATTTCAGCAATGGTTCAGATGAAATAACTACTATCCAGTCCGTCTTGGCATTCAACTTGGCATTCCTTGATGGAAGGATAAGTGTGGAACCTCCAGGAATCCAACAACTGAATTCTCCCTAGAGCAGAGCAATTTTCCCAAAGAGAAGCACAACACAGAGCTGCTGGCTGGAGAATTAAATGGAGTGGTTCAGATAAAACAGGGTCAAGCACTTCAGCAGGCGGTTGGCATACACTGAGGGTCAGTAACTTTATTAGAGGAATGATTTAAGTTGTGCATCATACGGTATAGGCATTAGCTGTCTGTATGAAGTGTTACAGAGAGGGTTGTACTGTCAGGTGATCCACTCCCCCGCTCACTGACCACACACACCCGGGCTCAAGTGCCTCAAACTCCTTTGTCTCCGTTTGACACCTTGAAGTGAGACTTGCAGTCAGAGCATGTCCACAAAGAGGATTTTCCCCCTCAGCCAGCCAGCAATGATCACATGTCATTAGGCACTGCACACACTGGTATCTCAGACAGCTAGGCAGGGCCCCAGCTGACAGTGCCTCTATGCCCAGTGCAGGATCTTCTCCATGGAGGGTGAAGGAGAGAACCTGCAGGCCACAAAGCACAGCACACTTGGAGGAAAGGAGCCACAGCCAGAGTGAACAAACCTAGATAGCACTTGGCAAACTCTCCGGTAGCACAGGCTCAAACAAGCGCACAAGCAGCTGTGCCGAGCAATGCTGACCTCATTCACCTGCTAAGCCCCGACTCTGCACTGGTGTGTGTCTTCTATATTGGCTCTCAGCTGTTATTTTCCACCTTTCTCTCTGTGTGCTTCTCATTTACTTTTGTCACAGTCCATGGTGTTTTCCCATTACCTTGCTTCACAGGGCCGCTGTGGGTGTTCTAACCCATGACCTCCAGCGACCCCAACTGAATAAGGCCACGGGAGCAAGCTGAAGACCACAGCTGCCTGCTAATGCTGCAGTGCCCAGCACCTGTGCCTTCCCAGGAGGAGCCAACTGCTCCTTTGAGTTTTACCATCAGGCACAACAGGGTTGGGTCTCGGCTGTGCCAGTCACTTGGTTGTGTGGTCTTGGACAACTGATCAACCTCTGTAATTTGTTTCCTCACCTGAGCAATGGGACAATAATGCCTGAATCATTAAGAATTATAACTATTTTATAAACACTTCTTAGATGAGTTGTATCATCCTAAATATTTTAAATGTTTTAGCTGTTTAGTTCTTACAACATCTGCCTTTTTCAGATGGAGAAACTGAGGCTCCTTGCCTTACCCATAATAGCACACAGCTAGCAGTGACAAGTGAAACAGAGGTGGTGATAGAGACCGCTCGACGAACCATTTATCATATACTACCATTCTTCCATAACGTGTTCACGGAGTAAGGGTATCCAAAGGCATAAACCTGCATCTAGCACATAACCCTAGAAATAGTAGTTGTGATTCAATTCAAGCTCTCTCTCCATGAATGAGTGATGTTGAAACAGAAGACAGAAGATTGTGATGGCCCAGGGAGCTACTTTCTAGAGCAGTGTTTCTCAACCAGGCATGATTTTGCCCCCATAAGACATCTGGCAATGCCCAGGGACAGTTTCATTATCACACAAGTTGGGTGGAAGTCCTCTTGGCATGTGGAGGGTTCTATTAAACATCCTGCAATGCACAAGACAGTCACATTGCACACACACACACACACACACACTTTATCTGACCCCAAGTGCCAATCATGCCAAGGCTGAGAAACCCTATCCTCAAACACTAGTGTGTGCTAACTGCCCCATGTCCAGCCTCACACAGACCAGCCACATAAACACTTACAGAACCAAGGCATCTAAAAATGAATGGATGTCTTTCCTCAGCTCTAAGATGCTGTCAATTGAATGAGCCATCAAGTAAAAAAGTGGTAGTTCAGAGGTGAAATAAATTGCCACTCCAACTACAAGATGCACCCCAGTGTCAGAAATGTTAACTTGCAGAGGAGAGGGAGAGGGAGCGGGGAGGGAAGAAACGCGCACCTTAAAAGTGAGTGAACAGGGAATATTCCTTATGTTTTAAAGGCCTCAAGTTAAAGAAGGGGTTATCTTTCCGTTATAGAGGGCCACCAAAATAAGATACCATTAAGGCCTCGTTCAGTCCTCAGAGAGGCAATACAGTAAAATATCAGGATGGGGAGAAGCGGTTATGTGCTATCAAGTCGTTAGTAGATTGCGAAGTTAGAAGAATACTGACCAATGTCTCATTTCAGCACACTAGATGCCTTGGATCGATTAGTGATGTCTGTAGAGACATGGGAAGGGGAGCACCGTCACGCATGACCCACCTACTAATATCACTACAGTCAAAAAGAGATCAGTGGAATTCAAATCACACTGGATAGATTAGAGCCTCAGTTCACCCACAGAAAAGATGCTTCCTTGGGCAGATCAGTTTACTTCTCTGAAACTCTAGATAGTCTTCCATAAAATGTATATAATACATTATATACAATATATATATTGTATATAATACATTATAATGTGTCTCATGGTTATTTTTGGTCAGCAGTTCTGGGTGTGATGAAAATAATATTGCCATGAGATTGAAGTGAGATAATCTGTTCTGGTTCTCCTGAATCTGAAGTTCCCATATAATATCTAGGAGCTATTCTTTATTTTTCAAAGATTTTATTTGAAAGTGAGAGCGAGAGAGAGATCCTTCATCCACTGGTTCATTCCCCAGCACTGAGCCAGGCCAAATCCAGGACCCAGGAGCTTCATCCAGGTCCCTCACATGGGTAGCACAGGCCCCAATACTGAGCCATCCTCCACTGCTTTTCCCAGGCCATAAGCAGGGAGCCGCACCAGAAGTGGAACAACCAGGATGGGAACCTGTGTCCACGTGAGATGCCAGCATTGCAGGCGGTGTCTTTATCCACTACACAAAGGCAGTCACTATCTTCTATCCTTTAACATGCATGCTGGGGATCATTCTTGATACTCCCTGACAGACCACTAATTAATTAGCTCCGTATGTCATATAACCCTTTGTGAGGTAGGTCTACACTGTTGAGGTTATATTATTCAGAGGAGGGGCCATCCTCTGGGCTCATCTCTGGTTTCTTTAAAATCTAGATAAGAGAGAACTGGGCATACTTTTTATATTAGGAAATAGAATGTAGAATAAATTACTTGCCTAATTAATACCATTTCCTGACTCCTATCAGAACCTTCAGGGAACAGATAATCTGTTCACAGTTAAGAAGGATACACACACACACACACACATACACACAAATCATAGCTGGTCTCCCAGTGGAGAGCCATGCCTCCCAACATGCACACTCTTGCATAATCCCCACCTCTGAGTCTGGGCTCAGTCTGACTTTCACAAATAGAATGTGGAAGAAGGGATACCACATGACTTCTGAGCCAAGGCTGGAATAAATAGTGCCACTGCTTCCTCTATATCTTAGAACATTCATTCATAGGGGGGAAAAAAAAGTCCTTAAAAGCAGTTAGATGACCTTAAGACTGAAATAATGTGAGGAAGCCCAAAGAGAGACCTAGCCAGCCCCAACGTGTTCCATTTATTTCAACCAAGGTACCAGACACAAGTGAAGAAACCGTCTATGACAGTTGAAACCAACTTCAGGTACCATCTTTCAACCATATGAAAGATCAAGGAAGAATCACTTAGCTAAGACCCATTTACCTCCAGAACCATGAGAGATTAAAAAAAAAAAAAAAAAAAAAAAAGCACTGGGGTGTGGGGAGCAATCCGGACTGGACTGAGTTACTGGAATTAAGACTTATTCTATGCATCTGCTCTCCCACAATATGGCGCTGGGAGAGAAGTAAACAGCTTCCGCACAGCTGCCTCCAGTTCAACTAATAAACTGTAGGACTTGCTCCTGATTGGAGGAGAGCAGCGTACTCGGCGTGTGGGCAGCCGAGTTGGGATTGGCGGAGGAGGACTATAAAGGAGGAGAGAGACGGCATGCACCAGGAACATCTAAGGGGAACACCTAAGGGGAACACCTGTGCAGCCCCCGAAAGAGCCGGCCGGCGGTGTGCCGCTCCCCTGCGGAAGTGGGGAATGTGGCCAGGGGGAACTGCCCTTCCACGGAGGTGGAAGGGATAGTAGCCAACCCGGGAAGAACCAGCAGCAAACCCGGGGAGGGCCGAGCAGACGAAAGAACAGCGCAGGGTCCTGTATTGCTCCTCCACGAAGAGGGGGAGCGACATAATGGTGCCGTGACTCGGATATGAAGCCTAGGCAGGGTTTTGTGTCGTTCCTCCACGAAGAGGGGGAGCGACACTGGGGCCTGCATTGTGCCGTAGCAGGTAAAGCCGCTGCCCCCAGTGTCGGCATCCCACGTGGGCACGGCGCAAGTTTGAGTCCTGGCTGCTCCACTTCCTATCCAGCTCTCTGCTATGGCCTGGGAAAGCAGAAGATGGCCCAAGTCCCTGGACCCCTGCACCCACGTGGGAGACCCGGAGGAAGCTCCTTCCTGGATTCTCCACTTCCAAACCAGCTCCTTGCTAACTGCCTGGGAAAAGCAGAAGATGGCTCAAGTGTCTGGGCCTCCGCCACACACGTGGGAGACCTAGATGAAACTCCTAGCTCCGGGCTTTGGCCTGGCCACTGCAGCCAACTAGGGAGTAAACCAGCAGATGGAAGATTATCTCTATGTCAGTCTTTTCTTTCTCTGTAATTTATTCAAAATAAGTCAATCTTTTTAAAAATTATCATTTGAAGTCACAATATTTGGGCTAGTTTGCTGCTCAGTATTAAGTATCTGAAACCAGAACTATTCCAGGTATTGTATATAGGAGAAATACTTCCCTGATTAGCTATACTTGTCTTTTTTCCCCTAAAGCAGAAACAGTGTGGAGAGAGGAGTGAGGTATAGGTAGACTGTCACACTTCTGGTTGATCATAATTAATGATAACGACACTGAGCTCAAACCTCTTATTGGCTACAAAGACCTCAGATACCCTCCAATCTTGACTAAATGCTTGTATTCCACCAAAGCTCATGTTAAATCTTGTGCCTGGTATGATGACAATTGGAGGTGGAGTCTTTGGGGGCTGATTAGGCCATGAAAGTAGAGCCCTCATGCCATTAGTGTCCTTATAAAATGAGGCCTGGAGAGCTGCCTTGCCCCTCCCACCGTGTGAGGACACAGAAACCAAAGAGCAGGCCTTCGCCAGACAGTGAATCTGGATATCGGATATCCTAGCCTACAGTACTATGAGAAATAAATTCTTGTTGTTTATAAGCTACCTACTTTATGGCACTTTTTATAGCAGTGCAAATTCACTAAAAGCTGGAGGCCAGACACTAAGCTGAGCCTGGCAGCTTCAACAGTCTCCAAACACTCACATTTTTATAACCCTTGCAAAAAAAAAAAAAAAAAAAAAAAAAGGTAGAGCCTCCACCCGCCTCTGCTGTACCTGGGAGAACCCCTTTGGCATTCACAGCTCAGCTACAGGGGAGTCCAGGAGAGAGAGATTTGGGCTTTCCCAACTGAGCAATAAAAGACACAGAGGAGAGGGGGAATAGATGTTCAGGACAGATGATGATCAAGCAGAATCTTGCTACAACAGAGGCACATGCACACTCCCTGGTTATAAAACACAAGGGGAGAAAGAGCAAAAGAGCTTGTGGGCATCAAGTGTGAGTATGCAGGAAGTCACTACTAAAAAGATGGACAGGCTGGACACAAGTGGCATAGGGAGTTACTATACATTGGAGGAAAGGGTTACTCCAAATAGAGGGGAAAGCAAGTGTGGACATATGGAAGCATGTTTAGTGTACACATTAGTTTATAGGATTCACATGACAAAGTACCACACTTTGGATGGCTTTAACAACAGAAGTGTTTATTGTTTCACCAATACAGAGGTTAGAAGTCCAAAGGCAAGGTGCCAGCAGGACTGGTTCCCTCTGAGGGCTTGGGTGAAAGCTGTGTTCCCTCATTCTCTCCTCACTTCTGGTGGTTTCCTGACAGTCCTTGCTGTTCCTTACCTGGTAGATGCATCACCCAGAGCCCCACTTTGTCTTCAGTCACCTCCATAGGTGTGAGTCTAGGTCCAAATTTCCCCTTCTGACAAAGGTGCAAGTCCTATTGGATTGGGGGTTGCCCTAATGCTCGTTTCACTTGCTCTCTTTATGATTGTGAGGTAGGACTTCAACACATCTTTGGATGGAAGAGAGGGTACATTTCAACTTAAAACAGTAGATGATCAGAGTAGCTGGACTACAATACCCATGTGAAGATTAACAGGAGATGAAGCTAGAGAGGTAAATCACCACCTGGTACTGAAAGTCATTATAAGTCCTGCTGAGGACGTTAGAGTTGATGGTCAGGGAAACATGGCTGTACTTGGCTTTAGAACAGACAACAATGCATGCAGCAAAAATCGGAGTGATTCAGGAGACCAAGGCAGGATATCAGGGAAGAGCCTGCTTCAAAAGTCAAGGTGAACTTCAGAGTGCATAAAAATTAATTTGACATGGTTCATAAACCTAAATGTGAAAGGTAAAGCAATGATGCTTCTAGAAGAAAACATAGGAGAATATTCTCATGACCCCTGGGCAGAGATTTCTTAAACATGCCACCGAAAGCACTAGCCATAAAAGCAAAGATTGATAAATGGGACTGCATTAAAGTGTGAACTGCTCATTAAAAGATACCATTAAGGAAGTGATAAAACACGTCATGGCCTGGGAAAAGATACGTGTAGCACACATATCTGCAAAAAGGACTAATATATAGAACACAGAAACAACTCCTACAAATCAAAGACTGGTGGATCAATTTAAAAATGGACCTGAGGAAATCCCCACAAGTCTAATGGTGATAACAAGCATTGGTGAAAATGAAAAATGATTAGGACTCTCCTGTGACATGGGTAGGTGTGTAAGTTGGTTCATAAACTACCTGGCACTATCAACTAAAGGTAGGCATGGATCATCCATGAGCTGGAAATTCCACCGTTCGCTTTGTCCAAGAAAAACAAAGACTTACACCCATCAAAAGATAGGAATAAAACTGTTTAGAGCATTAGTCATAACAACCAAAAGCTGGACATGACCAGATATCCATGGGTAAGTCAGCTGAGAGAGGTGACAGATGATAGCTAGATAGATGTACACACACACACACACACACACTTCTTGGTGGAATACTTCTTAGGAAAAAGATCAACTGCTGAACACAAGTTGGATTTGTTGCACAGTTGTAATGGTGAGAAAAAAAAAGGCTAAAATACAGGGGTACATATTGGATGCCTCCATGTACAAGTTCAAGAACAGGTGGAAGGCACCTTGATGGCAGTGGTTAGGACCATTGTACCTGTGGCTATCTATTAAGGAGGCATGAGGAGCCTACTGGGGAGCTGGTCTCCTCCCTTCATGATCTAGAGGGGACACAGGGGGAGACAAATGGGGAAATTCACCGAAGGGACACTGGGGGCTCGTGCACTTCACTGTGTGCAGATAATTTCACCATGAAAGTCAACGATGGCCTGAGTGACCCTGAAAGAAAGCCTAGGAGTGTCAGAAGCAAGACAGGTGTCTGGGCAGTGACAGCTACTGGAGGACAGAATGAGGGTGGTTGGAAACCAACCAGACAGGGAGCAGGAAAGGAGAGGGAGAGATACCTCTGGGTGTCTTTTAGTCCTGATGACAGAAATACTGGAGCAGGAGTGGACCACGAGGAATGCTGGGAGAGTAAGGAACAGATCTGTCAGGGGCTCCAGGGTGAGTTGGAGTCTGCTCTGGAGAAGTGACCAATGGAATGGATCGCAGAGAATGAAGAGCAGCGTGGGCAAGGCCAGGAAGTGGGCAGCATACAATCACCATGGTCATCGCCAAGGGCAGGCTATTCCCCCACCCAACTCCCTTGCCCTGTTAAAACCTGAGTTCTTGTGAGGAGTCCACACACACACACACACACACACACACACACACAGTGTCTGTTTGGCAGGGGTAACAGGAAGGCAGAAAGACCTCAGCCCAGCAAAGCAGCTAGCCTAGTCAAATCTTCCTTTTAGATAGGAAAAGAGGGGGCAGGGCAAGTGGCGATTGTATCAGAAATGCACGCTGATGCATTCTTCCAGGAGCCTGGCTCCCAGAGACTGAAGCCCACTTTATCACAACTGTCAAAACAGACTCAGGCAGTACATAATTTATAACCCTGGGGTGGCAGGCAGGAGGAAGAAGCCTAAAAGATTGGTTTATTTTTCTTATTAATATTTATTGGCTAAGAAACAGCTCTGCCCCCACTAGACCAGAATATGGGCTTAATTCAAGACAGACACATTTGATTTGCGTGTTTGAGCCTCCAAGGCTGGTCTTGGGGGCTGACAGGAGCAGAGACAAGCTGGCGACGCCTCGGTCCTTCCCCCCATCACCTGTGCCATGGTGGGGACCAAGAACAGAGGTGGGGGGAGATCGCAGCCTGGCTGACAGAGCTGGGAGCTTGTCCATGCTGAGGACATGTTCAGAGTCCACAACAGGCAGGAAATGAAAGCCCCTCTCTGCACACTGGGAGGAGAAAGTGCAGCCTGAGCCAGCTCAGGGCTCAGAGGAAAGGGGCAGAACGGCCAAGCTGAACACTGAAGAGCTGGAGAGGGACGTAAGCAAAGAAGGAACAGTGTCAGGCAGAGGGCACAGCATGAGCGAAGGCCAGCATGCATGCAGTGGTGCACCCTCTTCCAGGAACTGACTCTTTAGGAAGAGTACATAAATGCACAAGCATAAATGTGCACACATCTCTTCAAAGAAACTGACCAGAGAGCCTGCTGCCTGTGCTCACCCTTGCTGGAGAGCTCAGTGTTGAGTCAGGAGTGAAGAGGGTTTGAGCCACTGTCTCTGCAGAGGCACCCCCACGAATTGGGGTGGGTCAGAGTGGACTGTTTCCTGGCTTCCCACTGTCCTACATCGTGTGCTGACAAGCACTGTCTGGAACCAATGCAAAGGAGGGCCAACTGCCATGTTCTGTGCACACCTTGTGTCGTGTTCTGTGTCCATCTCACCAGAGGCAGACTAAGAGGCAGCAGGGACAGGTGTTCCTGCCGGGGCCAACCTCAGGTGAGGACAGAGCACCAGACAGGGCAGTGCTGGTCCTGCTGTGAGCCCTGGCCCGCCTTCAGTCTTCCAAGTCCAAATCCAGTGTTTCTTGCCCTGGCCTAACACTGCCTCTGCTGGTCCCCATCATAATCCCCGATTTATGGAGACAAGAGCGAGCTGAGAGGGATGAAGCCTGAAGAACAGAAAAGTAGAGAATGAGAAGCCAGGAAGTGGTGCTCCGGGATGAAGACGACCCAGGATCTATCTGGACTCCGTCCTGCCTGGCTATTGAATCGAGACAAACAACGAAACTTCTGTGAGCTGTTGTTGCAGGCGGTGGAAGAGAGAATCATATGGACTGCATCAAGCACCCGAGGGCAATCATTGCAGCTGAGCCCTCCTGATACGCCAAGCACCCACCACCCTTGTTTTATGTATCACCTAGACCATCCTGCAGAGCAAGTTCCATTGCACCCATTTTTCAGACAAGACAATTAAGGCCCAGAGCAGATACTACAACTTGCCTGTTGCTGGGTACCATGGGTTTGCAAGAACTCTGTAGCGTCCCTGCTTGAAAGAAACAGAGGGTAGAATCAAGCTGCCAAAGGCGAGAAGCCTCCCAACCCCGGACTCGCCCGGTCAACATTCCACCCGTGTATGTGCTCCTCTGCCACTTACACAACTTTCCTTTGCTTTTTTCATGTTTTCTTTGCCCCAAGCCCAGAGGACTAGAGGCACAGCTTCTGTTTTTAGGTGTGGTTTTTGAGAAGAGCTTTTAGGCCATGGTTTTAAGTGTCTTTTCTGGGAAAACTCACTCCCAGAGAAAATGCTTTCTTCCAAGCGAGAGAATCACAAGGCAGTAATGGGTTCTGATCTCATCAGCTTCCAGGGTTGGCCCCACGGGCGCCCCTCACCCCCCAAGTCTTACGAAGACCTGGTACCAGCCCAGC
Organism: Oryctolagus cuniculus; assembly: GCF_964237555.1. Classification (NCBI taxonomy): domain Eukaryota; kingdom Metazoa; phylum Chordata; class Mammalia; order Lagomorpha; family Leporidae; genus Oryctolagus; species Oryctolagus cuniculus. The sequence goes on along the minus strand of NC_091437.1, from coordinate 161,253,278 downwards.
CCCACGACACTGTGCTGTGGCCCCCAGTCAATAGGGCGGTTATTGCTGCCTCATTCTCCCAGGGGAAACCCACACCACAGGACCTGAAGGGTGAGTGGAAGGCAGGATTCAGGGCAGGCCTGGGGGCCACCAAAGGAGACTTGGGGGTGTGTGGGGGTGGGGAGGCAGGTGGGAGCACCTCCAGCCTGTGTGAGATAAGGAGAGACCTCCTCTCCTCTGGCTCCCCCTGACCACAACTGAAGAAAACTCACCGGAGACTCCTCTTGGGTGCCACACTTGGGAGGGTGATGACAGCAGCCCAGGTGTGAAGTTTGTTCTTCCTGGATGAGGCAGGACACACAGTGTCCAGCAACTCCAGCTACTCCCTGCTCAGTCTCCCCTCTGTGTCTCCACCTCGCCTCTCTGGGATTCATATTCTCTAGGACAGTGTGCACCTGTGGGCTGCAGCCAGTGTCCTTTTATTGGGCCTCAGATGGCTGAATGAGTGTCAGGTGCAACCCCAAACATTCAGGTTAGCTGACACCTGACAGGTGTCTTGTGCCTGAAACACCAGAAAGTGCTTTTACAGAAGTGGGATAACTTAAGGAATCACCACCCGGTGATATGGTGATCATTCACTCATTCGTTTTCTATGTGTTGAGCCCCTGCTCTGAGCCAGGAACTGGGTTAGGATGTAGTGGCCCATGGAACCCCAGGGAGTTCATAGACTTGTGGGAGAAACACTTCGCAAATCAGCTCCAGCACATGAAGGCACAACCCAAGAATGGGACTGACTGCATTTAAATTTCCCCAGCAAGAGACAAGAACTAGGGTGTGCAGCTTTTATTTGGAAGTGACTCTAGGAAACAGGGGAGAGAGAATAAGACAAGAGCTCCTGGGAGAAAGGCCAAGAGAGGCACACGGACACATCTGTGAGATTGCTGCTGATGACGGCAGGGCTTGGTGCAGCTGGGACATCGGAGAAGCGGAAAGAAACCCATCCGTAGGTGGGAGACTAGCCTTGGCCACTCCACCCTACAGGTGTGGGGATCCCCAAGGGAGATGACCGCACCTGCACTTCTCCAGGTGAGCGCTCTGCAGTGATGAAGCTCCCAGGAAAAGAGAAGCAGCAGCACCTGCCAGCACTGGGCACCATGCAGGAGGCGTGTCCACACACTATAATCTATCCACCAGGACTCAGCTGACATCAGAAGTGGACGAGGCCATGTGATGTGGGTCCCAAAGGCCCAGGCAGAGGGCAGTGAGGGAAGTGACCCAGCTGCAGACAGGAGGATGTGCCTGGGAAAGGGGCCATTGAGAGAGGTCTGAAGAAGACATAGGGTGTGGACAAAGAGGAGTCACATGGTGGCAGTGGCTGGGGAGGGGACTTGAGATAAGTTGGGCAGATGGCAGACAGTTGTCATGTGGACATCTGACCATCTCAACACGTGCAGAACACCTGCCCCAGTCTGCATCTGACACCAGGAACTGGCCTGCCCATCCCCCTCAGAGTAAGAAGCATTCATATGTCTCCAACACCACCCACCCCACACCCTGGGGTGATTCAGAAAAGAGGGACACCTGAACTCATCCTGGGAGGGAGGGTGGCTTTGCCGTGGGAGCTGCCATTCCCACCCCCCGACCGAAGAGCCCCAGGCTGATTCTGCCCACCAGGAGGCACTGCCCTTTGATAGCTTCCTCTTTTATTGAAGCCTCACAGAGTGTATTTTGTGATTTACAGCCAAGAGCCACAACACACTCTGTCCAGGGCTTCACAGATTGGGATGAGAATTTGAATTTTGCCCAAAGAGAAACAGGGGGCCCTGGAGCTCTGTGCAGAGTGATGGGAGCAGGTGTCTTCAGACAGGTTGTAGGGCCCTGCAGGAAGCTGTGGAAGTTGTAAATGGAAAATGGACATAAAGGAAGGAAAATAATGAGAATTGTTGATGACTTAGGAGATGAGGGAATGAGGGTTCAAAAATGAACCCTTGTAGTGTGGCATGCCTGGCACTGGAGGGTGTGGTAGGACAGGGCCCAGACAGCCAGTGAGAGAGAGGCAGCCATCATCAGGTTGCAGGGCATGCTGGGGGGAGGGGCGGACACCCTGAGTCTGCACATCTGTGTGAGGATGGAATTCCAGTTCTCTCAGAGCTCAGGACAGGAACTCTAATCTCCCCTCCCTTGCCTTTCCCTCTCTCCCTCCTTTCCTACTCCGTGTATTCCCCATATAATACGATCATCGCTGTGTTTGACAACAGCTTTGAATGACACCACCCGCCCCAGGTCCATGTTGACTTTTCCAGAGGCTATGCGTTGACCAGTGGGCAGCCTCTGTGATGAAGGACGGAGCTGTGGACGCTGCCTCTGCACAGCCAGCTAACAGGAGACCCAATGGGAGCGTGGCAAGGACCAGGGGACAACCCAGAGGGCTCCACAGAGGCGTGCATGTGCCCCAGGGAGGGCACTGTTGGAGCCTCTCCCCAGGGCAGGCCATGTGAAGTGAGACAGGAGGGAGACCCCAGTGCCCCGAATGTGTAGGCTCACTCTCCACCGTGTTCCAGTGGCCTACATGGTCCTGGCTCGCTCCACATGATTTCATCCACAGACTCCTGGGTGCTCAGGTATAAATGACAGCAGTGTGCTGATCTCAAGTCCAAAGTAAATCATTTTCTTGCTTCATGTTGGTCACCAGAGTAGAAAACTACAGAGGGTAAAATACAAAACTCTATTTCTACACCCTACAGGCAGGTTCAACCTGAGCTTGAGCAAGGGAAAAGGCAGTTTCTGTGTGTAAGACGCCAAAGCAAATGAAAGTGATAAATCCAGAGCCATGACACAAGGCGACTAAGAATCCCCAACAGAGGCACACTGTGAAGAAAGACATACATCACACACACACACACCCCATACAGGATAGACACATGCACTCTGTATACTACACTCAACACATAAACACCACATACACACCCTATACACCACAAACCACATACATACACGTCACACTACACACATTACACACACCATAAAACACACACACATAAACACCACATACACACCCTATACACCACAAACCACATACATACATGTCACACTACACACGTTACACACAGCATAAAATACACACACATAAACACCACATACACACCTTATATACCATTTACCACTTACACACCACATACTACATACATACACCTATACACCACATACCATACATACCACACACACACTACACATTACACACACCGTATACTATATACACACTATATATAACTACAGACCATACACACACCCTACACACCACACATAGGCTACATAAACATACCACACACACATTATACACCAAACACACACCACACACACCACACACATCCTTATCCCTGACATCACAGATGCTTCCCACGGGCAAAGGCGTCTGATGAAAATGGAGAGGGAGGGAGTTAGGTGTTGCTTTCAATTTTCTTGACTGTCTTGTTTTGTACAAGCTATTGAATAATATATGAGTCAATTTTCCAGTCTGTAAAATGGATATAATAGTGATTGCTTTGTGACTGCAGCAGACAATTAGAAAGCAAGTTTGAAACCCTACTGGAAAAGTGTAGCTCCTCTGTACATACCAAATGAGTCAGCAGCAGCATAATCATTAGTATGAGTATTGAAACTGATAACAGCAGTGATAATACTATTATGTAAGCAATTTTTAGCCAGTTTCTGTAAGAACTACAACCCCAGTTGAGGGGTCATGACAGCACAGTTCAAGATACTGTGGCTTGTCAGAGCCTAGGCCGCTGTGCACAAACGCACAGGTTGCACACCACACAGCTCTAGACACCACTGCGTTTGTCATCACTTCAGGACATTTTCTCAGTAGATAGCAGGGAGCAGGCGGTATTTTCTTGTTCTCAAAAAGGTGCTGTTTGAGCCAGCAGAGGGGCTGCTCAGGAGTTAAATTTCATTCTTGCTCCAGCATAAAGAAAATCAAGCCTTCCAGGCCCTGCTTCCTCTCCTCATTCCCCCACTGCCCCACTGCTGTCTCCAAGCAGGGCCACCCCATGTGCAGCAGCCTGGATAGCCAGGATTGTTCATCTGGGTCTCTCTGCCTCTCTCTACTGCAGGTGGGGCAATATCAGGAGCCAGCAGGAGCCCTCAGATGGAGCCTGGACAGCCACACCCAACACCAACCCAGAGAGGGCTCAGCCGTCAAAGGAGGGCGGGTATGCAAAGGGAGCTGAGCTCGGCCCGCGCACCCTCACCCGGCCTTGCACTCTTGGGAGTGAGGGGTGGGGCAGCACCTCCCCCACAGAAAGGGCACTTTTTTCTAGTTCATTAAAGACCCCTGTAGCTAATCAGGACTCTGGTGGTGGGGCAGGGAGAAAAGGAGTACAGAGAGGGGAGCAGAATCCTTGTGTTTAAAAAGCATGACTTTGTGATTGGGAACCTTGTCACAATGGTTAGGCTCCTTGGATACAAATCCTAGCCCCACTCCCTACTAACTGTGTGACCTTGTCAGCTCCTGGCCTCTGTGACTCAGTTTTCTTCTCTGTAAAGTGGGGATGATGTCAGCTCCCCTTTCAGGATCATGGCGAAGCTCACACGGGTGGACATGGAGAATATGATCATCTTTGCATTGTGCATGGGTCCATAGCTGCTCGCTACCGTGAAAGAATGTGTGGGCCCTAACTCATGCTAACAAATAAGATACAGGCAGGGGTCGGGGGTGAGGGGAGGGAGGAGCAGCTTTATCAGCAAGGACGGGCCTCGGTGGCCATAGGAGCCAAGAGGCAAGGCCAGGAAGTCAGGTCAGCAGGAGCCAGAGCCTCTGGACAGAGCTGGCTCGGACAGATGCCAGGGAAAATGAGCTGACGATGCTGGTTATGTTAATTCCTGCACTCTGCACATTTGGAGCCTGAGCCCTTCTCTATCCAGAGAAGACAGAATGGAATCCAACTGCTTAGCAAGAGTCCCCACCCAGGTCCATCTGAGCCCCCTCCATCTGTTCTCAGCACAGCCCCAGTGCTCATTGGTCCCATGCGCAGTACCTGCTCCCCTTGTCCCATTTTCACCCTCGTCCTACCACAGGTGACCTTGTGTGCCACCCCAGTCTTAGCATGGTTTCAGAAGCAAACAGGAATGGGTTCAAATCCCTGGCTCTTGCCATGGTCCACTCTGGCAAGTTTCTTCCCATGGATGGGACAGAGTGGTCTTACCATCTGTGGTGGAAGGAAGAGACGAAAGACAGGGTGCTTTCCCTTGGTGGCCCTGTGCTTTGGGCAAACCCTTGAGCCTCAGTTTCCCACCTGGAAAACAAGGATAAAGACAGTCAGTGAGAAAATGAGGAGCGTCAGAACACTGCCTGGCAGTGAGTGCCCAGTCAACACTGCTGTCATTGTTATACTCACCCTATGCACACCCGACAAGCATGTATAAGGCTGAGATGTCAGCAGACAGATAACCACTGCACGTTGTTGTACTCACGCATCAACTGTGGCCCTCTCAACAGTGCTGCATGACAGGCCAGCCCCAAACCCAGTGGCTTATGACAGTGCAAGCTCTCATGCTCTACAGCCAGTGGGTTGGCAGAAGGGTAGCTGATCTGCACTGCACCTGGCTGGGCCACACTCCAGGCTGTAAGTCGGATCCAAGTCTGCTCCACATGGTGTTCTTCCTCCTTGGACCAGCAGCTGCCAAGCAAGCCCTTCTGACATGGATGACCAGAGCCCAGAGGGTGAGCCCAGCCACACTCCTCACATTTTAGAACTCCATGCAGGGCTCAGCACTAACGTGCCAGTGGCCTAAGAAATCCACATGCCCTTATCAGTAACCAGGCCTAGGGACTGCTCTCACTGTATCCACCTAGGTGTAAAGGCTGTGGATAAAGATTGTGGGGGTGTAAAATGAGGGCCCCTCTCCCCCAGGAACTTGGACTAAATTCTGGTACAGTGCAGGTGTGGGAGCAGAAGGATGAACTCCAAACTTGGTTTATGGAGATTTGTCTCGGTCATGAGGAGGATCGATTTGAGGAGGGAGGGGCTGGGAGCAGGACGATGTCCCATAGCAGACCCCTGGGGATGGGGAGGCCCAAGCCCGTGGGGTGACAGGGGGATGGAGAGCAGAGGGTGAACCCGAGGAGCACACTGCACTCCCTAATGCTGTGAACGAGTCCCAAGTGTTTCCAGTACATGAAGATAACTCCCCAAGGTCACCTGATAATGTTGGTAAGATAGATCGGGAGGGCAAAGTGGTTTTTCTAAGACTCCATTAGCAAGGATCAGATGACCAGATGGACGACTTTTCGCTTCACTTCTCACCAGTGTGGGTTCCCGAGCTCCCGAGGACGGCCGCACTGCAATGCAAATTATTAGTTGCCATTTGAGAAGTCTTAATTATCTGGATCCATTGGAAACCGTCTCAGGTATTTGAAACCAAGGGGTCGATAGTTCTGATCAATGCCAGGCCTTTAAGGCACTGAGTGTTCAATAGGAGCAGCCCCAGCTCCCGTTCAGAACAGCCATCGCTGAGGAGAGAATGGAAGACGCCAGAGGCCGGCCAGTGCGGTCACTGCCGAGGCCAGCGTGTGTAACCACACAATCAGGGCTGCAAAATGAGATTAAGATCTTTCACTGAAGCTGGTTGGGCAGCTTGATTCCCCAAGGAAACTTGTTCAACATCAAAGTGAGCCAAACCAGAGGGTTCTTTTCATTCTGAAGAGCCTTGACTGGGGACAGGAGAGCTGAGCCCTGCTCCCAACACAGTCACTGCACTGCTCGGACATTTCTGCATGCAGGGGCTCACTGAGCAACCCCGTGTGCACGTCTTCCTGTGACTTAGGGCGCCATCAGGCCTGGGCCTCCACTGCTCTCCCTGGCACAAAGTGACAACCCACCACCACCATAGCTTAGGCCAAATACCTGGGAACCATCTGGGATTCTTCCCAGTCCTGCAACGCCCACCCCAACAGGTCTCATAGGCTCCAAAATATGTTCAGAAGGAAGTCCTTATTCTCCATGGCTGTACCCCCACCCTGGTCTAGACCCCCAAGGTCTCTTGCCTGGATGACAGTGACAGCCTCTTCATTGATCTGCCTCCACTACCCCTCCTCACAAAAGACCTCTGCAAAGTGGCACAAGTAACCATCACTGAACATGAATCGAAGGAGGATTTCTGGGTGGACCTGTGTCTCCTAAAAAGACAGATTGTTGAAGTTTTAACTCCTGGTCCTTGTGAATGTGGTCTTACTACCTAGGTGTGATTGGGGCCGGAAACCCAGTGTACTGGGGGCACTTACAAGAAGAGGGGCCACAAACACACAGGGAGGACTGTGACTGGGTGGAGGAGACAGAGAGTGGCTCACCCAGGATTGCTGCAGCTGGAGTGTTCAGAGAACGTGACCCTGCTGACCCATGAGTGTGGGCTCCAGCCTGCATCCCCCCAGACACTGAATATCTATCAAACGAATACAGGGGGCAGGGAAAGTCCTGGCGGTCACCACCCATCGAAGGCGTCTAGGCCAGCATTGCCCATGCCAGGTCTTGCTGAAATCACTCAGGCACTGATGCGATAATGCGAGAAGGGCACTACACCTCTGGGGTCTTCTTCCCCAAAAGCCACAGCCTCAGGTGAAGCATGAGGAAGCAGTCAATAAACCCAAACTGAGGAACAGCCTACAAAAACGCCTGCTTGCTGCTCTTCAAAGCCTCGGGTCATGAAAGGCAAGGGTGACCAGAAGCTGTCATGAGTTAGCGGAGTCGAAGCAGACAGAGTGACTGGAACAAAAAAGCGACATTATGCACAAACTAGCAAAACTGAATAGTCTGTAGCTTACTGAAGAGTGTTAGTTTCCAGCTTTGATGGACAGGTCATGTCCACGTAAGATGTTGACATGATAGGAAGGTGTGGAAGGGTTGATGGGAGCTCTGTGCTGTCTTTACAGCTTTTCTGGAGACCTAAAATTATTTTAAGCTAACTTTAAAAAGGCAGACACAAATCTTCCCCTTGCACTCAGAATGAAATCCAAACCCATAAGCACAGCCTACCAAATCCGCCGTGGCCTCCCCCTCCACCCCATGTGGTTTCACTTGCCCACCCTTAATGCCACAGGACCTCTAAACCACCTGTTCCTTCTTCTGGCCAGTTTTTAAAGGAATACTACCCTTATCTTCCCTTCCTCCATCTCTCAAACATTCTATGAGGGCAGGAATGTGGTGTAATGATTAAGACACCTGCATCCCATATTGGAGTGTCTGGGCCCAGTTCCCACATTTGATTCCAATTCCCACTTCCTGCTAATGCACACCCTGGGAGGCAGTGGTGATGGCTTAAGCACTTGGGTCCCTGTTACCCATATGTGAGATCCAGATTGAGTGCCTGGCTCCTGGATTCAACTTGACCCAAACCTGACTTTGTGGGCAATTGGAGAGAGCTCCAGAAAACCAGAGCTGTCTCTGTGTGACAGCATCTCTCTCTCTCTCTCTCTCTCTCTCTCTCGCGCGCGCGCTTGCAACTAAAAAAAAAAAAAATTAAGTTCTGTGTACCATCAGCTTTTTAAGTGTCCACTTCACACTAATTGCTGGTTTTTCCATGCTTGTTGACTTATCAATTGTGTATCTTACTTCCCTAGACTGTCAACTCAGTAATACCAGGGAGAGCCTTTCTGGTCCACTTCTGTCTCATCATCAATGATAGTGTCCAGCATACAGAAGGGCACAAGAAATAACCATGAAGTGACTGAGCTCATGAATGAGGCTGGGGAAGTTACAGAATTGCTCCAAGACCACTTTCTCCTCTGTAGAAAAATAACTCTAGGACTTGCTTTATGACTGACTGCTCCATAGCACATGAAAACTACCAACATGGAATCGGGCACACCGGGATATGCTCCTTCACCAGCCCAGACAGCAGGCAGATGTCTTCAGACAATGGAGAGAGCAGGACTAGTCACCATGGAGCAAAGTAGGAGTCAGGAGCTGAGAACAGGGCGAGCCAGGATCTTGTGCAAACTGCACTGAACCTGTCTGGTGGGAAAGGACCAAGGTGCCAAACATAATGTAAGAGACCCCAACAGGAAGCTGGAGCTGCCCAAAGCCAGGAGAGCACACAGCAGCTGGCGTTGGGCTATGAATCACTTATTTGTTAACCACACCATGGGTGTTGGGGGTCTAGCCACCACGTCCTCATCTCAGGCAGCAGGAAGGAGAATTGGAGAAGGTGAAAGGCCATTCCCGAGCCTGGCGAAATCCTCTGCAGGACTACTTCAGGAAGCTCATCCAACTTCCACATCTATCTCACTGGCTGACCTCAGCCACGTGGCCAAACCCAGCTGCAGGGGCTGGAGAATGGAATGTCTCAGCAGACAGTGCCCCCATAACACAGTGGGAGCTTTATTGATTTGGTTTTGGGGAGAAAAGAGAAGGGTGTGTGACCTGCAGGCTTGGATTCCTATGGCTCATGCCCAGGAAGCTCTCACCAGGGTCCATCCTGCCCTTGGCAAGGGTCCCAAAGCAAGGAAGAAATGCACCAGGCCTAGGCAGGGTCAGGATGGGGTGAGGGTGTGGTGAGCAGCACATTCACCCAGTGCCTAAAGCGGCTGACAGGGCAATGGCAGGACCCCAGAGGGTCTGAGATGCAGGTAGATGAGGGGACAAGGACCATGAGGCAGCCACATCATACTGGCTGGCTCATTATTTCAAAAGGGAGTAGAGAAACCGTGCTCAGGCCAAGCAGACAGAAGTCTTTAGGCCCAGGTCCCAGTCAGAGGAGCTGGGTTCAGTGACCCACAGCTGGAGGACGTGGATCTCATCAGGAATGGGCAATGACTCTAGGTCTCCACCAAGCACAGGGGCAGGATATTCAGTTCTGGTAAGTCCCATGCTAGGGGCAGACAGTAGTGTGGCTCTACACATTGTCTCCATTTCAATTGTTCTTTTTTAAAACTTTTATTTAATCATTTGTTTGTTTATTATTTGAAAGAGGGAAAGACGGAGATCTTCCATCCACTAGTTCACTCCCCAAATGCCTGCAACATCTACGGCTAGGCTGGGCTACAGGAAGAAGCTGAGAACTGAATCCCAGTCTCCCAGGTGGGTGTCAGAAATCCAAGCACTTAAGCCATCACCTGTTATCTCTCAGAGTGCAGATTACCAGGAATCTGGAATTGAGAGCAAAGCCAGAACTCAAAACCAAGCACTGCAATATGAGATGAAGGTGCCACCTGTGAGTTCTTTAAAAAAAAAAAAAAAATATTTATTTATTTATTCAAGAGGCATAGTTACAGAGATGGTTCACTCCCCAAATGGCCACTAGGGCCAGAGATGTGTCAATCCAAAGCCAGGAGCCAGGAGCCAGGAGCTTCTTCCACATGTCCCACAGCAGGGCAGGGATCCAAGCATTTGGGCCATCTTCCACTGCTTTCCAAGGCCATAACAGAGAGCTGGATCAGAAGAGGAGCATCCAGGAGTTGAACCGATTCCCATATGGGATGCAAGAGCTGCAGACAGAGGCTTAACCTATTATGCCACAGCGCTGTCCCCCACCATGAGTTCTTAACTACTCTGCCAATGCCCCCTCCCCTGCCTTCATTTAAAATCAGCTAGCCATAGCATTGGTGTGTGAAGTAAATGCCACAAAACACTACACTTATAAAGAGATCCAAGCACCAGAAACCTGGGCATCAGACACCTCCCAAAATGCTCACCCTGCTGGTCACCAGATCTTGCTGGCTAGCTTCTTGCATCCCTTAAAGCTCAGCTCCCTCCTCTGTCTCTGCTGGTCTACCATGTCTGGCTCTCATCTCTGTGTTTCTGAACCCTGATTGTCTCCTAGATGGAGCCCCTACTGCGTCTTCTTCACCAGCCAGGTGATTCTCCACCAACTGATGGGACTGCTTTCTCTGAAACAAGCAGCGCTGGCCTCACCTGGGAGAAATTAGAAACGCAGAACCTTGGGCCCACCCAGACATCAGAAATCTCCATCTTGTGGTTCACATCATCCCCAGGTGTTCCCTAAGGCCAGTAAACAGGCTTGAGAAGCCCAGTTCTAGTCCATGCTCCAGTAGGGCCACATCACCCCAGTGCCCTGGGGTGCAGCCCACAACCCTGTAAGACATGACCACCTGCATCTCCCATATCATCTCTCTCCACTTGCCCCAGCCTGTGGGTCTCCAGTGCTGGTCCTTTCCTTCATCTGTCATCAATGCATTCATTCCTCAAAGAGGCTTGGTTTCATGGAGCTTGAATCTACACAGGGAAGACCCTAACAGGAAAGGCAGGCACAATGTGAATTCATTAATTCTACAGATAATTAATCATACCTGTGCAGGTGCCTTGACATAGTTCAAGGTGATGAGAGCACACAACAAGGGACCCTTATCTAGAACATTCCTCTGCAGTGGGTGGCAGAGATGGAAGGGGGCAGGAGCTTCCAGATTGCACAGAGCGGGGAGGATTATCTGGCTTCCCAGGAGGCCCCAGAGACCACAGCAGGAATCAAGCCCAATGGAGAGACCAAGTATGCTCCATAGAGGAGTCTCCCCATCCTTGAAATGCCTTGAAATGACCAAGCTGAGCTTTCTAGAATGCCTCTCCCCAGGAAAGATCAATTCTCTATGATACTTGTGGAGCAGCCTCTGAGTGCCTTGGGAGTTATCCCTGGGTTTTCCCATAGTGCCTACAAAATAGCAGCCATTGCTCCCGTCACTGGGGTGAAAATATGGCTGTATGAATAAAATTGATTTACTGCCAGAGAAAGGGGCATTAATCCAGCTGCAAATTCTCTCTGCTGGGACACGAGGCGGTAAATTTCAGGCAGCCGGCAGCAGCTCCGATTCTGCATGAAATACGGTGCTTGTGTTGTGTTTGTGTGTTTTAATAAAGGGAACTCTTTTTCAGATTCTTAATTGACAATCACATTTCCCCATCTAAAAACCATAGCAGATGATGAGATCATAAAAACATGGAGCAAAGAAATGCCTTTTCCCTGCCCTTATTGACACTTCAAAACACAGAGTTAATTGAGTGAGACTCTTTGTCTGTAGTAAGGATATTCCTGTTTCTGAGTATCAAAAGGAAATTAAGTCAACCAGAATAATTTATTGAACACCTATTAACTGCAAGGTGTTTCTAAGAACAAGGAATAGTAGTGAACATCATTATTAATGGCAGTATTATTACCTCTATAATTTATTGAATGCCTACCATGGACACAGCCCTTGAAACAGCTCCGGGAGGCTGGCTAGTATTATCTAATTTTGTTGACAGTGAGATTTGTGCTCAGAGAGGGTAATGGCTCATCCATGGTTGAACAGCTAGATGGCAAGCTGTATTTTAACCCAACTGCCAGTGTTATTTCACCATATCACACAAACTAGACACAGATTTCTTCCTACTCTAGGAGGGGGCATGCAGTTGATCATGTTCCTGGGTGTAGCATTCCTCGGCTGGACCTGTACCCACCAGTCTCTGCCCCCATGGGTTCCAGGGAAGATTTGAACACCTCTACCCCAAATCCCCAACTTCTCCATGCAATGGTTTATGGGTGCCCACCTGACTGGGCTAAGGGATGCAAGGGTAGCCGGTGAAGCAGTGTCCTGAGTGTGTCCATGGGGGCATTTCTAGAAGACATTAGCAATGAATTGGTAGATGGAACAAAGAATTTCTGCACTCATCAATGCCATCACTCAAACTGATGAGGGCCTAGAAAGAAGAGAAAAGTGGGACAGGAATATCTCTCCCTCTCTGCCTCTACCCATCCCTGAGCTGGCACTTCCAACGTCTCCTGCCCTTGGACACTGGATCCCCTCGTTCTGGAGTCTTTGGACTCTGGGACTTACACAAGTGCCTTCCTTTGCCATACCTCCTGCTCCCCCTGCTTTCTGGGTGTGTCCACCTTGCTGACTCCTCTGCAGATCATGGCACATCACAGCCTCTAGGACCAGGGGAGTCACTGCCTGTAATAAACACATCCACGTTCAGGTGAGCTGGAGAACCTTGACTAAGAATACCCTTGAGTGGATTATCTGGACTGGGCTTTGTGGCAAGTTTCTGCCCAGAACAAAGTCAGTTAGTTTCAAAGGCATTTTCCTGGCCTTATTTGGCCCCCAGCCAGTTTCTCCCTTGCAGTAAACTTTCAGTTCTGGGATTACTCCTTTCATAAGTATCTGTTGAACAACTACTGTATAGCAGAGGACGCCCTCAGCATTGGGAGGCAGCCCTGTGCTCCTATACTGTAGGAAGAGGGAAGAGAGTGAACAGGTGATGGGAGTTCCTCATCCAGACTTACCACCTGTGGCTCCAGCACCAGCTCCAGCCCACCCAGCCTGTCAAGAGGACTTCCTGGGAAAGCCTGCCCCCGGGACATGTGGACACAGGGCAGTGTGCTGCAACTTGGCACCCAACACTCACACTGCTCACTCAGAAAAACTTGATTCCCAATGAAAGATTCTGGGAAGATCCTTAACCAAAAGCCAACAAAGCCATGCCTGGACATCTGGCCAACAATAAGCATGTGCTGTCCAACTCACTGGTAATAGATCAATGCGTTACACAGCCATAGACAACTGACACACAGGCATCCTATTACTTTGGACAAAATGCGTGAAAATGGATGCAACACAGGAATTCAAACAAAGGGCTTTGGGATCCTAAGGGAGGGAGAGCTGGTTGAGGAACTCAAAGAAGGTTGTATAGGTCTGGGCCAGATGTATCCCTTGTGTAAAACGAAACCCCCTTTCTGTCTCCGGATTCTCACCTGCACAAGCAGCTCATGACTCGACCAATGGGAGGGTCACTTGGATGATGCTCTGAGTGTTGTCTGTTGCTTTTCTGAGTCCAGAAGCCCTCCTTCTCCTCTACTAATCAGATCCCAATTTCCCCCAGGGTCACGAATGCCCCCTCTGCCTCCAATCTCAGCACACAAGCTTTTAGCAGAGATGACTGAACCACACAGGACTTCAACCTAAACCAAACATTACACTCACCATCCACCTAGCAGGAAATGGCCACAGGTGCCAGCCCAAGCTGGTGAGGTGACACGGGACTTCCACCAGGAATTCTGACCTGAAACCCTTCACTACCCCCGCAAGACTGGGAGTCCCTGGCTGCCCTATGACAATAAAAGGAGAAACTGGGGGACAGGGCGCCACAGAAGCAGCCAGGAAGCACCCAGAAAGAGAAAGCTGTGATCCTAACAACTCCAATGTGGCCACCCTTAAGCCAAACCTCACCTGCGGATTTCTCAGTTACAGGAACCAATTCCAGTCAAATTTCGGTCACTAGCAGACAACATTCATAATGGGCATATGTCAATTAAAAAGCTAGAGCAGTGTCTGGCATACAGTAGGTGCTCCACCAGTGCCAGCGATGGACCAAGCAGTGAAATTCCTCTAATCACTTCTCCATGTTTTCCTTCCCCATCTCGTCAGTGACAGTGCCTGGCAGAGCCTCATCCCTGAGCAGCCCTGGCGGCAGCAGTTAGGCTCTCAGAGGCTCCACAGACGACCAGGAGAGGATGCTGGTCAACCTCACTGCCCTGGGCCTGGCACTGGATGTGGCTGGAGACAGGCTGGGCATTCCTAAAACTTCCAGGTCACGTGGCTTCCATCAGAGGCTCATTCCTTAGCTGGGCTATGGCTTCCAGCTGTGGGAAGTCTGTCCAGGACTTGATTCAGGGGGTCTCCACCCCCTTTAACTGGGCTTCCCTGGTCCTAAATCAGGAGGGTTCCACTGTGATAGGCTTAAGCCCCCACCCTTCATCCCACACCTGCTTCTCCGGCATCTACAGCCTCTGTGGACGCTGATGCTCAGGACGCAGATCTCATCCTATGGAGAGGCACAATGGAAGGGAAGGAGACTGAGGGCAGGCAGGAGGACAGGCAGGGGAAGGGGCAGTCATGGAGCCTGGTGGGGAGGAGAAAGAGGTGAATGTTATCAGAGGCTTCAAATGTACAATTGGGTCACAGCCATGCCGTGTGTTCTGCCAGGAGGATCCCTTTGAAGCAGTGACAGCTGAGATCTGAGTAAGGAGGAGCCGGCCTTACCCAAAGTCTTGGAGCAGGAGGGTGATGAAGATCATTGAGCCCCTGGCTTTGCTTTCCTGCCTCTGTCTCATTCTTGCCGACTATAGTGGGATGGGCGCGAGGTTGAGTTTGCTTTTGGAGCCAGATACATCTGTGTCCAGAGACAGTGACTGTACAACCCCAAGCTCATCCTTAAACCACCCCACACTACTGCCTTCTTAATGGAATAGAGTAACTTTGCTCCATCAGGGGTGTGGTTAGTTTAACTGAGGCTTCTTGATAGATGTTGTGTCCAGAAAGCGACTCCATGAGCCACAAGCAATGTGGTAGATTCTCTCTGCTGCTGCTGTAAGAGAGTCCCTGGCCTCTCCTGCCCGGTTTTTTTAGATGAAGTTCAAGGTAAGGTCCTAGATGACAGGAAAGGGCTCTGTGCTCCTGGTAATGCCCACCCCCAAGAGCAGCTTTCAGCTCAGTAACTAAAGCACCCAGCTCAGCTTACAACTTCAGGGCAGGCATTGTGCTGCAGTGGGTTAAGCCACTGCTCGGGACACCTGCATTCCGTATTGAAGTATCTGGGATAGAGTCCTGTCTTGACTTTGGATCCAGTTTCCTGATAATGCATCTGGGAGGCAGCAGGTGATAGTTGAAGGACTTGGGTTCCTGTCACCCACATGTGAGACCCAGCTGGCTCCTGGCTTCAACCTGGATGGACAACCAGATGTGGTCCAGCCACATCTGTTGTAGGCATTCTTGAACTAGCAGATAGAAGCGCTCTCTCTCTCTCTCTCTCTCTCTCTCTCTCTCTGTATGTGTGTGTATGTATGTATAAAAAATAAACTTTTAATTAAAAGACCTCTCAACTTCATTTAAGGTGAAACACCCCCCAGTCCAGGTGTCTAGTTCTTGACTCTATCCAGGCTCCTACTCTTCCCTACCCCACCCCGGGGGCAGGAAGTGGGAGAAGGATCTGGGAAGTCCTATGGGTGAATCTCTGGGATAACACTTGTGTTTTGCTGCTCTGTGTCCCTCAGCGGACATTCATGGATCCATGGGAGGTGCCAATGAGAAGCTCCTTGCCATCCAGGCCCTGAACACAGGAGATGCCCCCATTCCTGGTGGACCTGGTGAGACCTCCCTCTCAGCCACCACCCAAGCTGCACAGCCCCTAATATCACTATGGGCTCTCACCCTGGGAGCCTGCTTTCTCAGCAGGGTCCCTTCAAAGACAGTTTGGACCCAGCTACATCTTGCAATGGCCTTGTGGGAAACTCACAAACACTTGCTGAGCAGATGTGGGAGAACTCCACTGCTCCCACTGGGTCTTTCTTCACACCCAGGCACTGTGGAGGAGAGGAGATAGAAGTTGCCAATACAACCAGTCCAGCTGGATTCTCTCCATGCCCCCAGGAAACACGTGGTAAGCTGCCCTGCAAGTGGTCCCCTTAGAGACCCTCTCACTAGATTTGGAGTGAAGGAAGCCCTCCTCTTCTCCCCTCTGCTCCGGTAAGGGACAGAAATGTCACAGAATCTCAATTCTCTCTCTAAATACACCCTCTGCTGTGGGGAGCAATCCGGGCTAGACTAAGTTACTGGAATTAAGACTTATTCTATGCATCTGCTCTCCCACAATATGGCGCTGGGAGAGAAGAAAACAGCTTCTGCACAGCTGCCTCTCACCAACTTGACAAGCTGCAGGAGCTGCTCCTGATTGGAGGAGAGCGGCGTACTCGGCGTGTGGGCAGCCGAGTTAGGATTGGCGGAGGAGGACTATAAAGGAGGAGAGAGACGGCATGCACCAGGAACATCTAAGGGGAACATCTAAGGGGAACACCTGTGCAGCCCCCAGAGAGCCGGCCGGCGGTGTGCCACTCCCCTGCGGAAGTGGGGAATGTGGCCAGGGGGAACTGCCCTTCCACGGAGGTGGAAGGGACAGTAGCCAACCCGGGAGGAACCAGCAGCAAACCCGGGGAGGGCCGAGCAGACAAAAGAACAGCGCAGGGTCCTGTGTTGCTCCTCCACGAAGAGGGGGAGCAACATAATGGTGCCGTGACTCGGATATGAAGCCTAGGCAGGACTTAGTGTCGTTCCTCCATGAAGAGGGGGAGCGACATAATGGTGCCGTGACTCGGATATGAAGCCTAGGCAGGACTTAGTGTCATTCCTCCATGAAGAGGGGGAGCGACATAATGGTGCCGTGACTCGGATAGGAAACCTAGGACGGATAGGAAACCTAGGAGGGAAGAAACGGGAAGAAATGGGAAAATTTCGGAGAGAGAGACTAGCAAACAGCCTAGGGAAAAGCCGGACGAAAAAGGTGCCGGAAGAAGCTATTGAAAGCCTAGGCATAGACTTGGATACGGACTACGGGGGGAAGCTGGGAGAAATCTCTAAGGTCGAAAGCGAAAGTGAAAGCTAGAACAAACAGACTCGGATGCGGACTGTGGGGAGAGGCCAGGAGAAATGAGGGAGGAATATTGTTGGAAGAAAGTTTGGGGAAACATACCAGGTAGAGAAAAATGTTAGGGAAATTGAAGCCGCGGGGGGCAGGCCGAGGCGGAAACGAAAGCCACTTTGGGATTCTCAAGTTAGCCCGGGAATAGGGGGCGAAAAGTTGAAACCAGAAGCGGAAACGTAAGCCGGATTGGGATCCGTCTGATTAGCCCGGGGAGCAAAGGACGGGAAGCCAAATCGTGGGGCGGAGACGTGAGCTGGGTTGAATTCGCCAGGCTAGCCCGGGGAACTTGGATTGAATGCTAATGGCGGAAACGTAAGCTACGCCAGCTACAGAGCGCGCGGGGCTCAAGTAGATAGGGAACGCTGGGCTAAGTGCGAGACCGCGGAGTGTGCGCGCAAAGCCGAGCCGCGCAGATGAGAGAGGCACGGGCTGAAGCGGCTCAGAGCCGGAAAGCTGCCGAGAAGCAGCCTCGGGGCAGGCGCCGGGAAGCCGCGGGGATAAGAGAAACAGAAGTTTAGAAGTAAAATGAGAGAAATGGGAATGTTGGCAGACAGAAGTAAAATGGGAGAAATAGGAATGCCCGGAGATAGAGAAATAGAGAAATAGAAAGGCCTCCCTACAATACTGCAATTAGAAGACTTGGATTCGGTCTGCCCGATTAGTGAGGCGACGAGCACCTGCGGCGGCTAGCAGCTTATGCACCGCAGGTCACCGAAGACAGGCACGAATTAACATCAATAAGGCCTCCCCACAACACTGCAATGTGAGAGCTTGGATTCGGTCTGCCTGATTAAGTGAAGCGATGAGCACCTGCGGGCGGCTAGCAGCTTATGCGCCGCAGGTCACCGAAGACAGGCACGAATTAACATCAGTAAGGCCTCCCCACAATACAGCAATTAGGAGGCTTGGATTCGGTCTGCCTGATTAAGGCGGTAAGCGCCAGCAGGCGGCTCGACCAAAGTATGAGCCGCAGGTCACCGAACACAGGCACGCATCAGCGCCTAAAAACCTCCTCACAACATGGCGAAGAGAGGACCCGGATTCGGTTTGCCTGATTGATAGGACTTGTAAGAACCTGTGGCAACTCTAGCAAGTAGAGCAGAGTGTGTGCCGCGGGACACCAAAGACAGGCGCGTATCAACGCCAAAAATAAAAAGAAAGGGGGATCTGTGGGGAGCAATCCGGGCTAGACTAAGTTACTGGAATTAAGACTTATTCTATGCATCTGCTCTCCCACAATATGGCGCTGGGAGAGAAGAAAACAGCTTCTGCACAGCTGCCTCTCACCAACTTGACAAGCTGCAGGAGCTGCTCCTGATTGGAGGAGAGCGGCGTACTCGGCGTGTGGGCAGCCGAGTTAGGATTGGCGGAGGAGGACTATAAAGGAGGAGAGAGACGGCATGCACCAGGAACATCTAAGGGGAACATCTAAGGGGAACACCTGTGCAGCCCCCAGAGAGCCGGCCGGCGGTGTGCCACTCCCCTGCGGAAGTGGGGAATGTGGCCAGGGGGAACTGCCCTTCCACGGAGGTGGAAGGGACAGTAGCCAACCCGGGAGGAACCAGCAGCCAACCCGGGGAGGGCCGAGCAGACGAAAGAACAGCGCAGGGTCCTGTGTCGTTCCTCCACGAAGAGAGGGAGCGACATAATGGTGCCGTGACTCGGATATGAAGCCTAGGCAGGACTTAGTGTCGTTCCTCCATGAAGAGGGGGAGCGACATAATGGTGCCGTGACTCGGATATGAAGCCTAGGCAGGACTTAGTGTCGTTCCTCCATGAAGAGGGGGAGCGACACTCTGCCTCTTAGCTTCTCTGGCTTTCCCACCTCTTGACCTCATTCATAAGTAGAGTCTTCACAGTGGTGATCAAGTGCAAATTTGGGTCTGTAAGGTGAGCCTTCATCCAACCTGATTCATTCTAAGGAAGACATAGATAGCCAGGTGCAGAAGGAGGAAGCCACATGAAGAGAGAAGATCAGAGCTGTGCATCTACAAGCCAAGGAGTGCACAAGATGGCCAGCAGCCACTATAAGCTAACGAGAGGTAAGAACGGATTTCCCCTCCACAGTTTTCAGAAGGAGCAAGGACCTGCGGGAGCCTGCATCTTGGACCTCTAGCCTCCAGAACTGTAACATGGTCAGTTTCTGCTGTTTTGAGCCACCCAGTTTTTGGCACCTGTTACAACAGCTTCAGGAAACTAACCAAGTAGCAGGTGGCAAAAACCATTTTAAGCAACCTCTCTCATGAGCCTCACACGTTTCATGCCTGATGTCTCCCTGGAACTCTGGAATGTTGACCAACGTGAATCCAGAACTCCGGGACAGAGAGGGTTCCATTTCCACATTTTGTTACCTATGAATCCAGCATATATTTGTATACGGAAAATTCAAAAAATCTAATGAAAAATGCAAACTCTGAAAAAAATATGCATGGATTCCATTTTTTTAAATAAAATTATCTATAAATTCCATATGTCCATGAATATTTTGAAGTACCTTCTCATACAAGACACTGAGCCTGGTGCTGGGGATACACAGTGGATAAGGAGCACAGTCCTGGCCTGCTGAGGCTCATGAGTTATCAGGTCTGACAGATTCTAAAGCATGGGCAGCAGTGAAGTGGGCCCTCCAAAGACCTGTGAGGTCAGGGGTCACTGACCCTCCAAAGGAGACCTGTAGGGTCAGTGGACTTATCCCTTCTCCAACATCCGGGGCAATGGAAAGCATGCAAGAGCATGGCTTTTATCTGTCCTACAGTCCAGAGTGTCCAGCAGCTAATGGTCATCCTCACACAGGTGGGAAAAACCTCCATAGCACCCTGGACCTGGGCTGGGAGTCGGCTGAGAGGAGAGCAGAGTGTGGTCTGCAGCTCCCCAGCACCTACTTTTATAGCTCAGGTGTTGTAATAAATCACCATAGACCACAGGACCTAAAGAGCAGATATTTCTCAAGTTCTAGAAGCTGGGAAGTCCAAGATCAGGATGCCAGCTGGGGTGGATTCTGGTCAGGGCCCTCTCTCTGGTTCACAGATGGCTGTGCTGTGCCCACACATGGTGGACAGCGGAGGGAAAGGACGTGAGATGTCTCCTGTCTCTTTTATAAGGGCACTAATTCCATCACAAGGTCTCCACCCTCAAGACCCAATGACCTCCCAGAGGCCTCATCTCCAGGCACCATCATACAGGGAATTAGGGTTCAGCCTATGGGTGTAGTGGGGAACAAGCATTGAGTCCACTGCACTCCCAAATCTGAGCAATCCAAGACAGCCCCTCTGGGTCTGCAGTCTCCACAGCTCACTGTGGTTTCCTAGGCCCCGCATGGCTCTTAGAGACAAGGCCAAAGTGCTCCTGCCGGGGTGTGGGAGGGGTATTCCCTGCACCCCATAGGCTCTGGAGAGTTGGGGAAGCAGCTAAGAAGGGACTGCACGTCCAGTGCAACCTTGTGTTAACTTCCAGCAGGACAGGAAATGGGAGACACACTCCATGTACCCCTGCCAGCCACCCCTCCTGAGGCTGGTTCCTCTCTGCTCACCCACCAAGGAGAATGCATACTTTGCTCTGCCAACACCTACCTCGAAAACCAAAAGAGTGACAGTTCCAGGCACAGGTGGCACCAGGCCTGGACACGTGCTTCAGACAAGCCTGGTGAGAGGGGAGACATACAGACCGTGGGCAGGAGGCAGGCTCCAGGACTAAGCAGGTGGAAAGGGGGAGTAGTCATAAGCACTGCTCATGGGCTTGCTGCACAGCAAGAATGATGCTAAACGCATCCAGAAGATGTTAACTAGAATCCTCATAATTCTCCAGGATGTCCAGGCATTATCCCTGAAAAAACTACCCAGCAGAGCTGGCAACGCATGAAGAGCACATACATTCACACATCTGGGTCAGGTCACAAGATCAGAAATGTGGGGGGAGGTGTCGAGCTTCAGAGTGTGGGGACTGGCAGGGCTGGGGCACAGGTGCACTGTCAGATCCAGGGTTTTGGTGGCAGGTGTGACGGAGCTGCCGGGACACATTGGGGAGAGTGGCCTGGCAGAGGGAACACTAATGAGGAAAGAACACTATTCCCAATTTACAAACGAGAAAGCTGAGACTCAAAGAAATTGAGTGATTTTTCCTGTGTCACACAGGCTAATAAACAGCAGAGCTGCTTGCGAAAAAGTTGAGTGCTCTGGTCCCTCCCAAGTCACAGCGGACTCTGGTATCAGAAGTGGTTGTCACAGCTCTGAAGGCTGGGACAGCCTATTCTTAGGGACACTGTGGCAGGTAGAGATGGCCCTCAGTGGGTGCGGGCCTGGGACCTGCCAGCTGTGCTTCTGGGGGTCAGGGTATCACTCGACATCTTTAGTTTCCTCTTCTGCAGAGGGAAGTAGATGCTGGAAGTGCCATTGTAACCCCGAGCAGCAAAGTCACTGATGACCTTTTCGCTAACAAGGAGAGCACGGGCATTTTGCAGATGTGAGAAAATGTGCATTGTCCATGGCGCACTGTGGGTGCCTAGAGCAGGCTGAGCAGCCATTAGTTCCCTTCCCAGGGCTGCCTTTTAACAGGTTCCTCAGTCTATCCCTTCCCTAAGCAGCTGGGACACTTTGCGGGGTCTGAGAACAGAGCCCAGGCTCAGAACCAACCTTTAGCAAAATCTGCCCCATGCCCAGCACCTCTAGGGCTGAGAGACAGAGAGAGAGAGAGAGAGAGAGAGAGAGAGAGAGAGAGAGAGAGAGAGACTCCCACCCACACCGTTCCCCTTCAGCGGCAAGCCCACAAGGATGGAATCAAAAAATCCATCAAGGAGGAAATTAGGACACTGAAGAAGGGAATTGAAAATGAAGCTGAGACTGACAAGAAAGTAGATGAAGTATGAAAAGGATCTCTCTGTTCTATGCATTTATACATGAGAACATCAGAAATCCCACATCCGAGGGAGGCTGCATTTCCATTTGCAGAAGTAACCGTAGGAGTAGAAGTCAGGGCCGGAGGTCGTGATGGCAACAATGATTTGGCAGCAAGGGCATCCCCAGCCCTTTCTACACACACACACACACACACACACACACATGGGGCACACTCAGCCAGGCCACTCCACAGCCCTCCACATTCCTCTTGCCTTCCCTTCCCTGTAGTGCATCCTCCCTGGAGCGGCCAAGGGGCTGCTTCCCAAACCCGGGGCTGTCAACTCTTCCTGCACTACAACCCACACGGGCTCCTCTCCACCAGCTCCGAGCTCGCTGTGCCCTGATCTCGGTCTCGCCCCAGCTGCCTGCCTATTCCAGGCCCCCATCTCCTCCCTCCTTCTTGCCTCTGCACCTTTACCCTTGTCAGCTTTCCTCCACTCACCCAACAAGCATTGAGCAAGTGCCTTCTGCACACCTCGTAGAGGAGCCAGTAACAGGACTGTGATGAGATCTGGAGACATCCAAAGCTCTGAAAAGGAGCTGAGCCTAGGGGAGAGACAGATACATACAGAGATCATTAGGAAGTCCTCTGCCCAGGAAGGCTGGTGTGTTTGGGAGGGAGCAGGGTGGGAGCCCAGGCTGGCTGAGGAGGGCAGCCATGCAGGGGGTGGCCAGTGGGAGGAATCAGAGCCCAAGCAGGTGTAGGACAGGGCTGGCATCTGCAGTGGACACAGATACTTTCTATACAGGACTGGTCAAACAAGTGAGTCTATGAAGGGGGAAGGGAAGACTTCCACACAGATAAGGGCTGTCTGTGATGAACTCGTGGTTCCCACACATGCAGAGAGCTACCAAAACCACCACAGCTGTAAACGTCCCACGAGAACGCCTGAGAGCACCGACACGGCATGAATAACACACGTGCCTGGCGCATGGATCTAACTCCAGATCTCGTCCTCTTCTAAGAGTGATCAGGGCCAAACGCGGAGCATGGAAATCAAGCCAGGCACGCCCGAGGTGGGAGACGCAGATGGTGCTGAATGAATGACAGGGCCTGACTGACCAGAGGACACAGAGGCAGCTGGAAGGAGAAGGAGCCCAAGCCAGAGCATGGCGAGAAGAGCCAGATTACAGCGCACGGAACACGCTGGGAGGCCTCCTGGGCAGACTGATGGGTGAGTGAGTGCATGGGCTGGAGGGGTCTTGAGAAAGCAGATCTTTACATATTTGCTCCCTGCTTGCAAAGGGAAAGACGTTTCACAGAGGAGCCAGTCAGGTGGGACAAGTGTGCCCAGCAACGGCACCCGGCGAAGCGGGCAGCACAGCATCCCCTCTGCGACACTCCCGCCAAAGGAAAGGGGACTGGGTGCAGCCTAGAGGAAACAGCAGCTGGAGGTGAAGGCTGCCCCACAAAAGGGTTGGCCTGAAACGTGCAAACGTGCCCAGGCCATCCAAGTCAGGGAAAGGAGCATCCTAAAGGCACCTGACAGCTGACGTAACAGCAGATCCTTTTGATAGAAAGGGAGCCACCGGGACAGTGGAGAGAACTGGGTGAGTGAGGACGGCTGGGCAGTGCTGCACCTGTGCCAGTAGCTGATGCTGATGGCTGCACAGAGGTTGTAGGAAGACTCCTGCACTCACAGGCCATGACAGCAGAGACTTCTGTAAGTGGGTCCTGCACTTCCAGCCTTCTGTAAGTTTGCAGATGTTGACATAGGAACAAGAAGATGTGCACTGATGTGGCTGAGTCTCCCCCTCCCCACTTCTGCTTTCCCTGGCCCTAGGATGCCCCTTTTCTCCTTCCTCAGTCTGGGACCCCCGCTTCTCTCACTGCATTCAGCCTGAGACCCCCATTTCTCTTCCTTCTCCCACAGCGGGCCCCTTTCATGCTCTGTATCTCTGTCATAAACTTTGTCTGGGGCTCTGTGTATCCCCAGGGAAGCCCCGTCCTCCCTGCCATCTGCAAAGCACTTCATGTCCTCGATGCATGGTGTGGTCCCCACGTCAGCCATAGCAGCATCTCCTGGGGACTGGTTACAAATGCAGAGAGCCTGGCCCCCATGTTCCCAGCTGAGTCCTCATAGCAACAAGTTCATCATCACAGCTGAAGAAACATCTCTGAGACCAGTGCAGAGCGGCAACTCAGATCTGGATCTTTCCCCCACGCCCAGGGCCCTGGCACCCCTTGGCCTGGATCTTTCCCCCATGCCCAGGGCCCTGGCACCCCTTGGCCTGCCCTTCCTTCTCAGCAATTCAGGGGGCTCCACTGTGGATCTATCCATGCCCCAGTCCCCTCCGCAGAGCTCCTGAGACTGGAAAGTCAGTATCACTACAGTCCCCACCTCTTACAAGGTCCCCAGGGGAACTGGAGAAATGAGAGGGGCCAGGAAGGAAACGATTGGCACGACTGTCACACTGAGGAGCTCAGTAATTGCCCGGCAAATGAAGCTTGCAGAGGGAGAGGCGGAGCTCTGCAGACTGGCTGAGCGAGGCAATTGGTGGGTCTCCCAGGAGGGCGGGAGTCTGCTCCCAACAGACAGACTCACACGAACACCCTTCCAAAAGTTCATGAAAAACAAATTAAAGGACAAGTTCATTTTGGTGCCAAAAAATTGATATTCATTCATGTGACGGATTCCTCCAAAGGTCAGTAAATATGCATTGAACAATTGCATGTGATTTGCGTGGATTTCAAGGGGGGTTTTCACCAGAAAACATTGCTCTTTTAATTTCATAGTTATGTGAACTTTTTCAAGAACCCTCCTGTGTGCATGTGTGTGCGTGTATCTATGTATGTGTAATGTGTCTATATATATGTGAGA
The DNA here is from genome assembly GCF_964237555.1 of Oryctolagus cuniculus. Classification (NCBI taxonomy): domain Eukaryota; kingdom Metazoa; phylum Chordata; class Mammalia; order Lagomorpha; family Leporidae; genus Oryctolagus; species Oryctolagus cuniculus. The sequence continues at coordinate 161,228,126 of NC_091437.1, read as the reverse complement.
CTGTGTGTGTATGTGTGTACTTGTGTGCTGTGTGCATGTGTTTATGTGTGACATGTGTCTATCCATGTGGTGTGTGTGCATGTCTATCCATGTGGTGTGTGTGCATGTCTCTAGGTGTGTGAATTTGTGTCTATGTGCGTATGCAAGTGTGTGTGGTGTGTGTGTCTATGTGTGCATGTCTATGTGCACTGTGTATGCATGTGTGCCTATGTATGTGTAAGTATGTGTGTATGGTATGTATGTGTGTGACTATGTATGTGTATCTATGTATGTGGTGTGTGCCTATGTGTGTATATGTGTATGTGTCTATGTATGTGTAAGTAGGTGTCTTTGTGTGGAATGTATGTATGTGACTATGTATGTGTGTATGTGTGCATGTGTGTGGTGTGTGCCTGTGTGTATATATGTCTATGTCTATGTATGTGTAAGTATGTGTCTATATGTGTGTAGTATGCGTGTTCATGTCTATGTGTATGGTTTATGTGTGTCTGTGGGGAGCAACTGGGAGCAACTCGGACTAGACTGTTACTGGAATTAAGACTTATTCTATGCATCTGCTCTCCCACAATATGGCGCTGAGAGAGGAGCAAACAGCTTCTACACAGCTGCCTCCAGTTCAACCAATAAACAGCAGGACCTGCTCCTGATTGGAGGAGAGCAGCGTACTCGGCGTGTGGGTAGCAGAGTTGGGATTGGTGGAAGAGGACTATAAAGGAGGAGAGAGACAACATGCACCGGGAACATCTATCTGAAGGAACACCTGTGCAGCCCCTGAGAGAGCCGGCTGGCGGTGTGCCGCTCCCCCGCGGAAGTGGGGAAAGTGGCAGGGGGAACCGCCCTTCCACAGAGGTGGAAGGGTCGGTAGCCAACCCGGGAAGAACCAGCAGCAAACCCGGGGAGGGCCGAGCAGACAAAAGAACAGCGCAGGGTCCAGTGTCGTTCCTCCATGAAGAGGGGGAGCGACAGTGTCTATGTATATGTCTATATGTGTGTGTCTATGTGTGTGTGTGTGTGTGTGTGCATGTGTGTGGACAGTCTCCACTCCCTGTCAAGCAGCCCAGCAAAGACATGGCAGGTAAGGGCAAATCTGCTTAAGGATGGCCACCACCATACTTAATTAACTGGGTAGCACTAGGAAAGTTCTTTAAAAGGAGGAAATCCTGCCAGCAGAGACAACGTGGGTGACGCTGGAGGACGTTCTGCTGAGTGGAATAAGCTGGACAGAGAGAGACAAATACAGTGCAGTCTCACCAGAGTGTGATCTACAGAGGGGAGAAGGTGGCTGCCAGGAGCTGGGGCAGCTGGGGCTGGGAGGGTTTGGGTAGAAGGGCAGCAACCTGCAGTGAGAAGACTTCCACATCCTGGAGATCAAAGAAGCGACATGGGGACCATATGTAGTTGTGACATGTCGAGGACTTGAGGTTTGCTAACTGCAGAAGAGATCTTGCATCCTCTCACCAGGAAAGAAGGTAAAGACGTGAGGGGGTGGACACGCTGACGAGCGCAACACTGGCGAACAGGTCACGTCACAACACTGTGGCATCTACACTGAATAGCCACAACTTTTATTTGCCAATTGTACCTCAATGGAACAGGGGACATTTTTTAAATTAAAAGCAGATATATATACACCAGGGGAAGCATCAAATCCCAGCGAGACAGATTGTCAGCTGGCCGTGGTCAGCCCAGGGGCACCTCTCTGGCCTCTGTCTTCTCACCTGACAGGCAGAAAGGATGAAATGGAGGAAATAACCACAGAGCGGAAGTGAAGCAGAAGCAATTCAGTAAAAGGATGAGGATCTCAGAAGAGTCGTGCCTCCTCCAGGAAGCTTTCCTCGATTTCCCAGGGACGATGCACGGGCCCCTCCCTTCTGGGTTTGCCGCAACGACAGACAGAATCACCGCACCTGGGCCACCCCAATGGCACAGGGTCCTGCCAACCCCATGCACAGCACACACTGGGGCTCCCTCCCTGAGCCCCACCCTCGCCTCCAGCTCAGTCCAGCGTTTGCTCAGCTCCCCACTTCCCTCCAGGTCTCCTGAGCCTGCCCTTGGGCTTACTCTGGACTGATGACAACGCTGGCTTCTCCAGACCAGATCTGTGGCTCTCTCTGTCCCTGTGCTTTCTTCTCTCTTCTCCACCCAGCACATGAGCTTTCAGCTCCCCAGCTGTCAGGGAAAGCCCCTCCCCAGCCTGGGTGCCCCCACCCACCGGGAGCCACATTAATAAGCACCCAGCCCCACACCCCCCACCCGCTTTCCTAGGTCCAGGACACTGACAGGATCCACACTCCTCAGAGCATTCCTGTTTCCAGAAATTTTCAATGAAATGAGACCTGCTCTGTCTCTAGTAATGGGGCCACAGGATAAGAAACCCAAAGATGAAGCCAAACAGAATCACCACCCTGGGGAAGAGTTCAGAAAATCAAGCCAGCAAGCTGGGGGAGGCAGGTGCTGGGCCAGCATCACCCCACACACTCGTCTCCTGCTGCAGTGATCGCTGTCCAAAGCCCCTCTCTCTGCTCTGGGCTAGTGCTGGAGACCAGAGGAGCACAGGACACTCTTCTCAGGGATGGACAGGCGTGGAGCTGCCCCCTGGGACCTGGACACCCTTGCTCATCCCCAACCATTAAACCTGCTGACCGGCATTGCCCCAGAGCCCTACCCGGCACGGGGCGGAGCCCACAGAGGCAGTTGCCACCCTGGCAGGGATCCCGCCCAAGAGCAGAGTTGCCAGGGCCTCCCCTGCCCCCAGCTACTCCTCCTGGGGTCCCAGTCCAGCAGCCAAGTGGGTGTGGCTTCTTGCATGTCCCACAAGCTCCAGCTAGCCCACCCCTCCTTTAGGGTGACATCCTGATCTGCTTACCAGCCCCCCACATCCATGACACCCCAATTCCCTTGGCACAGTGCTTCTGAGGCTCCACTTCCTAGTCTGGGTGGACTCATGTGGGGGTGGACGCATGACCCAATTCTGGGAGCTCTTGAGGCTGGGATGAGACCCCTAACAGGTGGTTGTCCTGCCTTCCTTTGAACCCCTGGTCCCCACTCCCACTACTGCCTCCCGAGAGCCCATCTCCTAGCAGCAGCACAAACCAGGCCACTCCTCACTGCTTTCTCATCACCACCAAGAAAAAACCCTTGGACGGACCCTGCTTGCCCCTCTGGCCTCCCCTACCCCAGCTGCTCACTGCCCCAGCACTGTGCAAGCCATCCTTCCCTTCCCATAGCTGCCAAGCCCCTCCCCCTGTCCTGGCGGCCAAAGGGTACATTGCCTCTCACACTCAGGTCTCAGCTCCAAGGCACCTTCCATAAGAGCCCCGCCAGCTGGCTGCCCACTGGGTGTGGCCCTGGCTGCCTCCTTCACTTCCTGTTAAAGACTAGCGCATAGTCAGGCAGACAGAGGAAGGGGCTGAGCATCTGTCGGGCAACTAATGCACCTGCCTGCTGGCTCAGCTCAAAGGGAGGGCAAATAAAGATCAGAGGTGTCACTGGATCCCACATACATCTGGTTTATGCATGCTTAAGGTGTTCCCCACTGGGAGTCCCAGCTCCCAAGGGGAGGAGAAGGTGACACTTTTTATTTTTCTTCTTATTTCCTTGAGGTCCTAGTACAAAGCCAGATCCAAACAGGTGTGCACTGATGGCTAAGTTTGCAAGGGGCCCAAGGAACTCATATAACCATTGGCCCAAGTCTTCATGACAGAGAGGAAGAGAAGCAAGACTCCAAGGAGAACAATGACTCAGGTCCCCAGTGACTGAGCACCGAAGCCCCCATAAAACATAAGGATGTAAAATATGAAGAGGAAGGAGTAGTCCCCTTTGCAGACAGTGTCATTGACTTCTGGACCTATGTCCCAAGCCAGGAGACAGGAGACACGGGCCAACCTTGTCAACCTAACCTATCTACACCACATGGCACACCACCCCAGAATACAGTAGTATAAGACAGCCTCAGTCCACTCCCGCTACTGAGTCCTACTCAGTCCCTGGTCCAGGACTTTAAACTGGAACACAGAGAGCCACAAAGTGCAGGGCCCGTGGAGGTGCTATCTGTGGGCTGACCAGGTAGTGACCTTGCTCGATGTGGTGCAGCTGGCTCAGCCAAGACCCTGCACACAGCCACGAGCTTGCCCAGGGAACCTCAGTTCTCCTCCAGTGTCCTGACTTTCCTCATGGCATCTCCTCCTCCAGGCTTCTATCATCAGCTGATAGCCTGACTTCCTTAAAGCATGGTCACCATAGCCCACGAGGCAAAGCCCAGACACATTGTCACTTTGAAAGCCTTTGTTTGCTTCGTGATTACTAAGCTCCTGTTTGCCACAGCGAGCCACATGGCCAAACCCCGAGTCAGCATAAGATGGGAGGGGGGCACCAGAAAGTGTGTTTGTTGGGGACACTTGCACCCATTTGCCACGATCAACCTCCTCAGAAATGCCAGACCTGTCACCTCCCCAGTGCCTGGCTCTGGGTCTCCTGAGGGGGTGGCAGAGGTTGCCTAGATGTGGTCCAGAGCATGGAGAGGTTCTGCATTGGCTGAACACTGTAAGCTACACTGTCACTGAGGAACAGTATAAACGCTGGGAACAATCTTAACATATCCCTAATGCAAGCTTGGAAGAAAATTAGAAAAATTCCCAGAAGCCAAAAATCAAAGCAAAAAAGGAAGCCAAAGAGATAGGCCATGCTGAAGTCAACTGTTTCCTGGAGACACTTGCTGCACCCTGGAGAGGTGAGCCTCCTCCATGTTGGTGGCCACATACCAAGGAGGAGCACAGACACAGGTGTGGGGAGTCTGACGAGACTCCTACGTGAGGTTACCCTGTAAGTGTGAAGGACAGAAAGAGACCTGCATGGGCAGAAGGGGAATCTGCACCCCAATTCAGCACTAAGTGGAGAGACAATGCTCCCCTGGAGTTCACGGCCATCAGCCAGCACTCACCACCTGCAGACCAGACTTACTCTTCATGGGATTCAAAAGACCCTGTACTCACTTGCTCATGCCTCCCAAGGAAATACCATAGGCTATATGGCTTAACAATAAAAGTTTACTTTCTCACAGTTCTGGTTTGTGGATTTTTCAAGATCAAGGTCCAGGCAAGGTTGGTGGCTGGTGAGGGCTCTCTTCCTGGTTTGCAGATGACCTTCTTTCTGGGCATGCATTCAAAGAGTTAGAGACAGGGAGAGAGAGAGAGAGAGAGAGAGAGAGAGAGAGAGGCTATTCTATGTATAAGGACATCAGTTCTATTGGATTAGTGCCCTACCCTTTTGACTTTAATTTTCACTTAATTTTAATGACCTATCTAAAGCCACATTATAGTTCCAACCTGTGGATCAATGTCCAGTTTGTAATAGGCCCCATGTTTAGAATTTATTTCAAAGTCAAATGAGAATCATTTCTAGAGGAACAACTTCATTTTAATATTTGAAGAATTCCTGCAAACAGATATCCAAGGAATCTGAGTTCATAATATTAAAATTTAAAATACTGAAGAAAATAAATCACTATGAATGTGGAATTAGAAGCACAAATAATTAGATTCCATCTAAAATGAGCATATTTGTTGTTTAAAAGAATAAAAAAGGAAGCTGTCTGCATTATAGAGGAATAGGAGGTGATAAATATGAACAAGCAAACTGGAAGTAGTACTCCATTTGTAGCAAAATGTACGCAACTAGAGGACATCATGTTGGGTGAAATAAGTCGGACCCAGAAGGACACTGCATGTTCTCCCTTATGTGTGGGAACTAAAATTTAAGAAAAAAAAAAAAGAAGAAAAAAAGAAAGGAATGTCTGTGTGTATCAATATTGCTGCAAATATAGTTTTATAAAACTTTTATACTTTTATGAAACTAGTGGTTAGGAATGTTACACTACTATAGTTTTAAAGATCTGTGATCACTTTAAAATTTATTGTATATGGGAGAAATGGTCGTTTTTCCATTCAATTATTTTCATTGTTTATAGTCATTGTCTATATCCTCACTAAAGTAGGGTCTTTTTTGCTTTTTACTTGTTAAACCTCTTTTTTTTAGAAAATTTTTATTTAATAAATATAAATTTTGAAAGTACTATGTGAATTAATGGTATAACTAGTACTCAAACAGTACTTTATACTTTGTGTTAATTAAAAATGAATCTTAATGAAGAATGGAATGGGAGAGGGAGTGGGAGATGGGAGGGTTGTGGGTGGGAGGGAGCTTATGAGGGGAAAAAGCCACTATAATCCAAAAGTTGTACTTTGGAAATTTATATTTATTAAATAAAAGTTTATAAAATTTTTTAAAAAAAGAAAGTACAACTTTTGGATTGTAGTAGTTTTTCCTCCATAAACACCCTCCCACCCACAAACCATCCCATCTCCTACTCCCTCTCCCATCCCATTCTTCATTAAGATTCATTTTTAATTATCTTCATATACAGAAGATCAACTTAGTATATACTAAGTAAAGATTTCAACAGTTTGCACCCACACAGATACACAAAGTATAAAGTACTGTTTGAGTACTAGTTATACCATTAATTCACATAGTACAACACATTAAGGACAGAGATCCTACAGGGGGAGCAAGTGCACAGTGACTCCTGTTGTCTGAGAAACTCTCATGGGGTTTTTAGCTAGATCCAAATGCCTTAAGGGCTGATTCCAAGGCCAGAATGCTGTTTAGGGCATTTGCCATTCTATGAGTCTGCCTTGTATCCTGCTTCCCATGTTCAGTGTAGTATTAAGCCTTATTACTGTAATGTTAATTTAATGTTAATGTTATCAGAAAAATGTTTTAAAAAATGGAGAAGGAAGGAGAGTGGGACAGAGGGAGGGAGGGAGGAAGGCAATAGCATTATGTTCTTAGAAGTCTATATACAAAGGGCCGGCGCCGTGGCTCACTAGGCTAATCCTCCGCCTAGCGGCGCCGGCACACCGGGTTCTAGTCCCGGTCGGGGCGCCGGATTCTGTCCCGGTTGCCCCTCTTCCAGGCCAGCCCTCTGCTGTGGCCCGGGAGTGCAGTGGAGGATGGCCCAGGTGCTTGGGCCCTGCACCCCATGGGAGACCAGGAGAAGCACCTGGCTCCTGGCTCCTGCCATGGGATCAGCGCGGTGCGCCGGCCGCGGCGGCCATTGGAGGGTGAACCAACAGCAAAAGGAAGACCTATCTCTCTGTCTCTCTCTCTCACTGTCCACTCTGCCAGTCAAAAAAAAAAAAAAAGTCTATATACAAAGTATATTGAATCTGATAAAATTTAAATTAAATTTTTTTGAAAAAGTAGTGCTTCCCTAAATAAAAATACAACATTATTTAAATTTAAAACTCAGTGAGTGAGTTAAAGAACAGATTGACCAGAAATGAAAAGAGAATTCATGAACAAGAAGATAATTCTAAGGAAATTTACTCTGAACACAGCACAGGAAGACCTGTCTGGTGCTTTGAAAGCAAGATTGAAAGCAAGGACACCAGTGTGAAAATCTTACAGTCATTTTACAAACATCCAGAACAGTGACAATGTGAAGAGGACATGTGTAAGGATTTTCCTGAATGATGGGAGGTCAGGAGTCAGGAAACACGACATGTCACAGGTAGGCACACCCTGATGAACCCGAAGAACACCAAGGACAAAGAGTCTCTACCCATCCAGAGGCAGTAGAGAGATGAGCTCCAAAGAACTGACCACAGAAAGAACGTGAGCGTCTCAGGAGCAACACTGGAAGCCAGAAGACAGTCAAGTCACGTCTCCAGATGAGAGAAAGATCCATGTGGAATTGTGACTCCAGCAAAACAATCTAAGAATGGACGGGCACAGTAAAGGCACGTCTGGACAAGTGCAAGCTGACAGCACCTGACCAGCAGCACCTCACTGCAGGCAGAAGAAAAATGATCTAGTGATAATTTATAGATAGTTCTAACCAAACTTTGTACAAAACAATCATCCAACAGCAGTCACTTATTCATTTCTTTATCCCACTTGGATTTCCTGAGCACGCCTTGGTCTTCAGGCTCGCAAAGAGAATGGGCTTCCACAGAAAATTTTATATTAGTGACCTCAGAATCCAAGGGAAATGTCCATTGCATTAATGCTTTTATGACAGAACGTGGAAAGTACCTCACTAGGAATAGACAGATGATAAGAAAACTATAACAGGGGCTGGCGCTGTGGCGCATTGGGTTAACACCCTGGCTTGAGGCACCGGCATCCCATGTGGGCACGGGTTCAAGACCCGGCTGCTCCACTTCCAAGGCTGCTGTGGCCTGGAAAGGCAGTGGAGGATCGCCTAAGTCCTTGGGCCCCTGCATCCGCGTGGAAGACCCAGAGGAGGCCCCTGGCTGCTGGCTTTGGACCGGCAGAGCTCCAGCTATTGCGGCCAGTTGGGGAGTGAACCATCGGATGGAGGACCTCTCTCTCTCTCTCTGCCTCTCCTCTCTCTGTGTGTGTGTAACTCTGACTTTCAAATAAATAAATAAATCTTTAAAAAAAGAAAACTACAAGTAGTCTGTTTTTGGATCTCCCCCACTGGGCAGGAGCAATGGGAAGGTGTAGGACCCAAGAGCTCTCACTCTTTTCTGTCATGGGAGAGAGGCTGGGGAGTGAGAGAGAAGAGGCCAGATTAAGTTGATGGGTTTTCTAGAAAAAGTTGCATCAATTCAGTCTACAGGAGGTAAGAAAGGCCACAAGGCAGCCTTGTGCGATGCTGAGAGCTCAGGCCAGTGGCCAGGGAAGGGCAGCGAACTCGGTGATGTGGAGCATTTATGACATCCACAGCTGCCCTCCTACATGCTGCTGGGAGTGGCCACGGATCAAAGATGGTGGGTACATCCTGACCCTTGAATCATTCTATAACATTAGAGGAGCTCCCCTGGGAATATAGTTTACGATGCATATGTAGACATTTACATATTTGTATTTACAAAATGTGACATGTCATAGTTTACGATAGGAAGAATATGAAAACAATAAAATTGTAGTTAAGGGAAATCATGGTACATCCACTCAGTGAAATAACACGCAGCCAATACCAATGGCTTATGCTGTGAGAGTAAACAACCTAGATATAAAACGCCAGGAGCCATATGACTGCCACTCAGTGAAGACATCCATGGGAAGAATAATGGTGAATGAGAAAATAGGCTCAAGGGCTGAAAATAGGCTCTAGGTTATTTTCATTAGGAGGGCTATCAATGATTCCTAATTCCTACTTCTGTGTATCTTTGAACTCTTTATACAGGTATGTATCATTTTCATAACAAAAACAAATTCTAAATCATGAAATCATGAGCTAACCATGTTTCACAGGATGCTTACCTTGCGCGAAGTGAGATGGTATCAAAAAGGCACAGAATGAGAACTTCTCGGGTTCTTTCTCCACCTGTGGAAGTGCTGAGCCTCCAGCTCTGGGCCATTTCTTCCTTCTGCTCAGGCCAGAGTTAAGTCCTGGGATTTTCATCCACTGAGCTCTCCCACCAAGCTCCCAAGAGCCTCTGGGCTTTGGGTTCTCTATGGAGGTCCAGGCATGCCTGGAGTCGGCTGGAGCCCAGACTCTCCACCTCCAGCACTCACGTGGTGGGCTGCAGGTGCCTCTCCTTCCGCATGACTCTCGCCTTCTCCTCACACCTGCCCTAGATGCCAGCAGGAGCACTAAGATCCCCTTCAGGGCCAAAGGCCTTGCTCCCCCAGCTGCTGGGAGTGCTTCCAACTGCTAGCCCTCCTCAGGATTTGCCTTGGCTTCGGAGCATCACCTTGCTCAAGCTTATGTTTCTTCCTGGTCAGCCTACATCCAGCAACTGGCCAATAACAGCAGCGTAAAATCACAGCCCCTACTGCAACAACCCCAGCTCCGAGCTCTTGATGGTATAGATTGAAAGCTTGTGTTGACTCCGTCTTGCTTCGCCTCTCGCACTGCCTGATCCTTCTTCCTCCAGTAGGGGGTGGCAGGGTGGTATTTTTTTTTTTTAAGTTTGCAGAAAATGGAATCAAAGGATATATTTATATTGGCACAAAGAAAACCTGAGACTCATCCATATAAAAGGTCTTCAAAGTATTCCTGGAAAATGTGTACTATGCAAAAAAGACTATTTATGGACTTAAAATTATTTTGTACCAAGACGATTCCATTTCCTGTGAACTTGGAAGCACTCTTGTCTTACTCCCATAGACCAGCTTCCTGAGCACTCTGTGGAAACTCCCACACATTCACTTCCATCTCTGTCTACTGCCCGGGTGGGCTGCCTGCAACTCCTGCTGAAATCCCCCCTTCAGGTGTCTCTGAGCTGCTAGCAGCAAGGGCCACTTTCTGCCTGCTCATTATCTCAGACTGTCCCCAGGTTCATCCTGGGGTCCTGCCCCAGCTAGGATGTCTGCCCTTTCAGCCTGTCCCTCCCCTTTCTTGAGTCATCTTATCCTTTCCTGAGGACAGACTTGGCAAGCCTTTATTATCTACCAGCATCCTGCTAGTTTCAGCCAACAGAAAACAGACATGGTGCCTGTCCCCAAGGAGTTTTCAGGTCAGCACCGGGAACAAACCTTAATGAAGTTGTCACATGAATTAATTATGCCAGCTTGAATCCCATGAAAATGCCAATATTAGGCCACTATAGCTCATAAAGCCAGCCCTCGCATTTGGTTCAAACTAAAAATTGTAAATGGAAAGAAAGCCCCAAATCTTACTTTCATTTATTAGCAGTAATTTTTCTCAGTGCTCAAACCAAAATTCCTAACCCCTTTTTTCTGGTTTCTTTTCTTTCCATCATTGGTGCCTTTGTCATTTTTGTTAAAAAAAAAAAGCTAATATCCCCCATAAGCCTGATTGAAAATTGATTCTCTCTCTTAGTTACTTATGTTCTGCTTGTTACAACTAACATTGAGATTGAAATTGAAAAGTGCATTGAAAAATTCAAGCCAGAGCTAAGCAAGAGAAAATCTAAATAAACAAGCCCACAGATGTGCTTGGCTGTTTCTCCAGATGTGCATTTTCGTGACATCTGACAACCAGAAATGGGTGGGCTTCCCCCTCCCCACTCCCCACCCCATAGAGAGACACCTCAATGATGATGGGCTGAAGCCATGGCTGATATAAGGAAGGAGACTCCATTGCAGCCATTCCAAGGCCAAAGTAAAGATGAGCGATGGGGAATTTCCCAGGGGACAGCCCTCTGTAGGCCTCGGTGGACAGCCACATGACCATTTTTGTAGGAACAGTCAGGATTCGTGCAAAAAAAGAAAACATGAAAACTGAATGGAGTGGAATGGAAGGGGGAGTATGGGAAAGAATGGGGCAGCATGGTGGTGGCAACTCATTTGCCATGGAAGTCTTTGTATTCCAGATAGTTGTTGTGTAGCCTTCTCTTCTTCTTCTTTCCTGGTGTTGGCACGAAATTCTAACAACCCTCCAAGGTGTAGAAATCTCAGAACTGAAGAGTCTGAGTTCACCCAGGGCATCGCAGACAACAACAATACAAACTAGACATTGAATTTCACAGGGCAAGACTGGGTCTTGGGGAAGCCTTTTGGACTGTAAGTAGATCAGGGAACGCAGGGTAGGCCTTTCAGGCCATCAGAGATTCAGTGGGGCTTTCCCTTCTCTTGTCTCATTAATACTTCCTATTTGGACAAGTAAAGTTCTCACCCTGCCTCTGAGACTGAAGTCACAGAACAGGAGATGTCAAGGGAACTGGGCCTGGAATTGTTGACCAGCTACTGCCCACATCCAGGGCCACTCTCACCAACTCCTTGGATGAACCCTGCATGGACACTATGGAAGCTAAGACTACAAATTATGCACACAGTGAAACACACACTCACATGTGATCCTGATGGTGGTCACCTCTCTTCTGAGATGCTAAAATTCTGTAAGATTTAATAACCAATGTGTCAGGAGTTATTGGAGGCAGAACACAATAGCCTTTCTCAGAATTAACTAGGAGTCTTCCTTTTTCCTTGCTGGGGTGGACAGACTTCTAGGATGGGCCCTAAGATTTCTATGTCCTGTCCAGATACCCAGGGCTTTTTGATAGCAAACCAAGGCCAGGCTATTTCCAGTTGGCTACACACTGTGCAATTGATTTTTTTAAACTTTTATTTAATGAATATAGATTTCCAAAGTACAGCTTATGGATTACATTGGCTCCCCCCCCCAATGACTTCCCTCCCACCCGCAACTCTCCCCTTTCCTGCTCTCTCTCCCCTTCCATTCTTATCAAGATTCATTTTCAACTTTCTTTATATACAGAAGATCAATTTAGTATACATTAAGTAAAGATTTCAACAGTTTGCTCCCACATAGAAACACAAAGTGAAAAATACTGTTTGAGTACTCGTTATAGCATTAAATCACAATGTACAGCACATTAAGGACAGAGATCCTACATGAGAAGTAAGTGCACAGTGACTCCTGTTGTTGACTTTACAAATTGACACTCCTGTTTAGGGCATCAGTAATCTCCCTGTGCTCCAGTCATGAGTTTCCAAGGCTATGGAAGCCTTTTGAGTTTACCGACTCTTATCTTATTTAGACAAGGTCCTAGTCAAAGTGGAAGTTCTTTCCTCCCTTCAGAGAAAGGTACCTCCTTCTTTGAAGACCTGTTCTTTCCACTGGGATCTCACTCACAGAGATCTTTCATTTAGGTCCTTTTTTTTTCCAGACACACTGTGCAGTTGTATTATGTGATTGTTCTGGACTCTTGTTGCTTGCTCTGAAATGCTAGTCACAGGTTTGAATTGACCTGCTGGCAGTCATACTTTTAACAATGTCTTTGTGAAGATCCTACTTACTGGCAGAAATGTCAGAATTGATTGAGTGTCCATATATTGGTGGGTCATCATTATTCGTACACTCAGTTTTCTGAGTGCTCCCCCTAGGCAAGGCCCTGTCTGGGGCATGGGAATTACTTCAGTGATCCAGGAAGATGAGGTCCTGGTCTCTCAGGAGCACACAATCCAGAGCAAGAGAGAGACAAGTATGTCCTCCAGGAATGCAGGGCATTAAATGCTAGAGGAGGACAAGTACCATGGACTCCAGGGCTCGAATCAGGCTGGGCAACATGGGAGAGGGCTTCACCCAGGAGACTGAGGAGGAGGAGAGCGAGGAGGGGCTGTGCGGAAGGGTGTTCAGAAGAGGGAACAGCATGCCAGAGACCAAAGAGGCAGAGCTCTCGGTGTCCACGGAACCACAATGTGTGGGTCATTACGCCTGTTGTGCCTGAGTCAAGGCTCCTTCAGAGCAAGCTCAGGAGCCTTGGCTGCGACCAGGCCGAGAAGACACAATCACCTGTGAGACTCACATTTGGCTACGTCCACTCTACGTATTCTAGTGGTAGGGGCTGAACATCCCTAATTCCAAAATCAGGTATCTAGAGGGCTCCAAAATCTGAAAGCTTTTTGAGCATGGACAACTCTACCGGTAGATAATTGCACTCCTGACCCTATGGGACAGGTTACAGGAAAAATTCAGGCAACAAAAAACACTGTTACAAATTACCTTCAGGCTATATGTAAGATAGTTTATTCTGGTTTTAGACTTGGGTCCCAGCACCATGCTATCTCATTATGCACTTAGAAATATTCGAAGATGCAAAAAAATTCAAAGTTGAAAATACTTCTTGTTCCAAGCATTTCAGATAAAGGAGACTCCAGCTCTATTATAAGGAGGAAGATACTTGAAGACAGCAGTGTTTTAAGCTTTGCAGACCACATGCCCTCTGTCCCAACCACTAACTTGTAGTTAAAAGTAGTCATAGACAGTACCTAGAAAAATGGGCATGGCTGAGTGGTCAATAAAATTTCATTCACAAACACAAGCTGTGGACTGCTTTATGGGGCAGACCTTGGTTTATCAACCTCTTCTCTGGAAGCGTGGGCTCCATTTGTCACAATGCATGAAGATTACGTACCAGAATGCTGCAAGCTGCTCCCATAATTCTACAATGATTTTTCAAGCATGATGATGGCGATTACTCAATTGCCATTCCATCCTGCCCTGTTGCCTTTTGTTATCACAGATATGACCAGCACCCCTGGACAGACAATCTTAGAATGCAGGAGCTAGAATGGATATATGAATTGCACAGTCTCATGGATTTCCTAGATAAGGCGATGGGGGACTCTGAGAGGTTTAGCAGCATCCCCGAGACCACAGAACTGGCACAGAACACACACAATTGCTTTCACTGGTGCAATGCTTGCCTTGTGTCAGGACCTGGGCTGGGCGTTTTACACCATTTTCAACTGCCGTCCATGGTACAGCCTCTCCTGCAAATGGGTCTCAGACAAGGATCTTAAAAGAACCCTACATTCCCATACTCTATTGATCAGTGGAAATGGGGATTCCACATGTGGGCTTGTGTGGAGAAGAGCAAAAGGTCAGGCAAAGAGAAGCAGCCAGTTTGAAGGCCACTGGAAGTGGCCAGCACCCCTGGGCCTGCTCTGACCTTTCCTGGCTGCATGACCCCAGCAGGTCACTTAACCTGTCCGAGCCTAATCTAGCTCTTCCTCTGTCCATGCGGGCTTGCTCTGAGAGCTTAAGAAGGCTCTGACTGTGCCTGACAGCCTGGTGCCGCTCACCCAGTGCACATGGAGCAGGGCTACACCTTTGCAGGACCTCCAGCACGTGTGATGTTCAGCGCTGTCCTCTATGGTGGCTGAATGAACAGCTGGAGCTTCTATGAATGGTTTGGTGCATTCCTGGGTCTTCAAGAGCTCAAAGCGCACCTTAGACAAGTGATTTGGGAAGTCCCTCCTTCGCCCACACAGAGCCCTCCTTCGTCCTCAGAGCCCACTCCCTAAATGTCAGCCAGGCTCAGACCCAGGCTGGGCACCGTGAATTTCCCACAGACACCTGTGTGATGTTGCTGTCACTCTTTTCTCTTGGGCTGGCCTGGAGCAGCCCTGAGGTGCTGGCAATGTGCTAAGAACCCTAAAAGCAGGGTCTCCTGTGGCCTCCACCATCCCTGAGGGTCAGTGTGATGGCTGATTGTAGGGGTCACCTTGACAGGAGTCAGGGCTTCCTAGCGAGCTGGCAAAGCGTGACTTCTGGGCCTCTGGGTGAGGTGTTGCTACAGGAGACTGGCATGTGGGCCCACGGACTGGGTGGGTAGGGAAAAGCAGCCTTGGTGTGGATGGGCAGTGCTGAACCTGCCGGGGGCATGCACAGAACACAAAGGCAGGGGAAGGGTGAGTCCTTGCTCTCTCTTTCAGGGCTACTCTGCTGCCCTTGGATGTTAGATCCCCAGGCACTGGAGCCTCTATGCCAATATTCACAGCAGTGCCCCTTCCGACCCCCAGGTTCTTGGGCCTCAACTTAGAGTTGCGCCATCAGCTTTCCTGAGGTTCTTGGGCTTGGACTGAGCCATACTCCTGGTTTTCATGGATCTTCAGCTTGCAGATGGCCTCTGAGGGACGTCTCAGGCTCTCTCACTGTGTGTGCTGGTCCCATCTCATCTCTCTCTCATCTATCTGTCTCCTAGTTGGTCTGTTTCTTTGCAGAACCCTGACTAATAGAGTCAGGTCAGAGAAGTTGAGGGCCTCGCCCAAGGCTGCAAACAACACTAACAGAGGCTGGCTCCATACCAGCTTAAGTACTTGGAAAACAGGGAGGCAGCAGGCATGGTTCTTGCCCCCAGTAGCTCTTAGGCTAATAACAGTGGAAACAGGCACAGAAGGAGTTTGTGTCATTACAATGACATAAGCAGGATTAAGGAGAGGCCCAGCTCCATCTGCAGGGACAGGAGAACCTTCCAGAGCAGGTAGCACCCAACCTCAACCCTATGGGTCCCAGGAGGGGCTGGAAAGCTTGGTGTTCGAATAATGGGTGCTCTAGGCTTGAATCCTTACCAGTTGAGTAGCCTTTGATGCATAATCTCCCTGTGCCTCAACTGCCTGAGCTGTACCATGGGCTCATAATACAACCTGCCTCCTAAAATACTACACGGAGTGAATGCGCTAGGAGGCAGGAAGCAGCCACTCACGGTCCCTGGAGAATGGTGGGCTGAACCCAGTGAAGCCGGGACAGGCCTGGGGCACCCTAGCAGGAGATGCACCCGGGCAAAGAGCCCCAAGGTTCATCTGTGGAGCAGACACTGGAGAAGGCCAGACCCTCTCAGGGGTGCATGTGCGACCTGTCCCTGTCGAGGACCACTGGGGACCTGCTGCACCATGGCCACGTCTGTGCCTGACCATGATCCTGCTGGCTGCAGGCAGCTGGACAGCTGCCACCTGAGAGCCATCCAGGGTTTCTCCCCAAGTGCGCACAGCCCAGCCTCTGCTCCCTCGTGCCAAGCAGCACAGACAGCATCTCTGTGAACCTCGAGGTCCTGCAGGCCCTGGCAGCCCCGCGCCCCTGCCACTCCCCGCCCACCACGCACACCGCCACAGGCCCAGTCATCCTTCTTCATTACAGACGGGTCCTCCCGCCACTGAGACCTTGTCCTGGACGCTTCTGACAGGCGCTGGACTCCGACTCCTGGGTCGATTCCACAGACGCCCCTGCTCTTTCTAATCAGAACAGTGCTGCATGACACCAAGTCCACTCTCCTTAGAACGCACGGGGCTCTCTGAGAGGTGCTCAGATGATGATTAATAGAGGCTTGGGCCCAGCCTAATCAAGCCCATACGTCTTCATAACCTGGGAACGGAGCAGCAGCGGCAGACAACGGGGCAGGAGCCTGGCCTGCACTGGGAGGAGGGGAGTCCATCCAGCGTTCCACCAAGAGCACACAATTGGGTCTTTGGTAAGGGGTGCCCAGTGCGAGCCCCCGGTGCAGGGAAAAACCTCGGGGGCACAGGGAGGCGGGGGTGTTGTGGGGGCATGGCAGCTGAGTGTGAATCTGGGCTCCCCCACCGGCAGCTGTGGGATCCTGACTTCCTCGTGGTAATGGTGATACTGAACCCCAAGAGTAATTGAGATCAAGGGAGATATTTCAAAGAAGCTCTTAGCACAGTGCCTGGGTTATAGTCAGAGGTGCACAAGTTCTGTCTAAGAGAGAAAAACACAAGTGTTGCTTCCATGGGTGGCAGGGCCTGCAGGGAACAGACCTGCGGAACCTGCCTGCCTTTCAGCCCTGCTCTCCTTCCCAGGATGCATCCAACCCATTCTGGGATCTTTCCCGTTTGCTCTCCCATCACCTTGCAAATAAACATAATTAGCCACGCTGTGACTCCTGAACAGACAAGCTCACCAGTGTGAAGTGAGTCACACAGTGAGGCCCCTCCCACACCAGGGTGTGCAAACCTAAGGGAGAGATTTGAGAGTAATTCGTGGTGGATTTGCAGTTGAAAATCAACGGTCATAAAACTATCACAGACAGTGTTTCTGCTGGAAAAATAACCGTGATTATTACGATAATCCCACCACGCAATTTTATTAAATCTTCCCCAAAAACCTTGGGAACGCTGAGGTGAGCCATGGCTGCTTGCTGTGTAAATGCAGCTCAAGGTTCCATACCCATTCCCCCTGCACCCACAGGCAGAACCCAGTCTGGGAGACCTCAGGGACTTGTGGGGGTCACCCACTACCACAAGGGTGTGTGGAACACAGGTCTACGGGCCCACACCCCAGCTGCTGCAGAACTTCCTGCCCAGCCACTGTGCAGGGCACCCAGCGTTTGGCTGCGTTGAATTTCTGCTTCCAGGAGAACCAGAAGCCATCTTCAGGGTCTCGTCCAGGAGTGCAGAGCAGCACTGAGGGCCCCAGATTCTTTGTTTCTGAGTAGATCCCAGCCTGGCCTGGCCCACTGCTGTTTCCGAGAGCTCCAGTTCTCTCCGGGGACCGCTTCACTTAGCCGCAGGGAGACCCAAATCGGGAAAACCCTCTAAGCTCTTTTTACAGATTCTAGGGGTTCCAACTGTGACGTGAGAACAAGAGGTGCATTTGTGCCTCAGTGTGTGGTTGAGACAGGTCTGGAACTTTTCCCAGGAGGCCATGGTGCAGTCCAGCCTGATTTTACAGGGGAGGGAAGAGGGGCTTGGAGCAAGGAGACTCGACCAAAGTCACACTTCCTGTTGGTAACCCTCACATCAGACTGTGCCAATCCACACCCCTCTCTCACACACACAGGCTCACCCTGTGTAAGCTCCTTGCTGAGTGCACAGACTGGCAGCCATCTAACCAGCATCCAGACCCTCTGCTCAGTGGCTCCCAAAATACTCTGGACCACCACCAGCAGCACCCGGGACTTTTTTGGAAATGCAAATTCTCAGGTCCCTTCCCAGACCAAGGAATCTGGAACCCTGGGCCCAGTGCCTAGCCATCTGCATTATAACAAGCCCTCTAGTACATCTGATACAGCCAGCATTAAGTAGCCACTCCTGACCAGCATGTGGGCTGACCCTCCGCACACCCCTTGTGCCGCTGGACGTCAGGTGCAGCTGGGGATTTCACAGCCGTGGAACCTAGGGTTCATACCCAGTGTGGGTAGCATCACAGCCTAGGTGCCCAGCAGCCTGTCTCTAGTGGGACCATTTGGGGCTGCACCTCCCTCGAGGTCCCTGGGGCACTGGCCCTCACATGCAGCACAGTGCCCCGTTCTCCCTGATCCCACACACAGCACATACGTGCTCCCTGCAGCCACGCCCCTGCAAGGTCCCTGAGACGCAGACTGCACTGATGCATGCGCCTGCCTCCCCAAGGGAAAGGGGAGGGCAGCTCCACCCTCCGTGGATGCGAGCGTACAAGGAGTGCTTTCCAGGGGGCTGTCCATGCAACATAGCCTTTGCCCCTGGCCTTTCTTCTTCCCCTGCTTGAGCCACACACACAAAGGCGAAGGCCAGCTTCATGGTGGAAGCCACCTGCTGAGCACTGCAGAGCACAAAAGTCATAGAAGCTGGTCCCTGAGCAGACGGAGCGGCTGTACCATGGAGTGCACTCTGCAGGTGGCACCAAGGGCCTGTGGCAGGATCTCAGCTCTGCCACTCAGGGACTTGCAGTGTTGGGCAAGGTCTTTCCACCCTCGGGGACCATGGAGGTAAGCACCTCTTTCAGACAGGGCTTTGGGGAATGGCATTGGATGAGGGAATACCAGACTGTGGCCCAGGCCAGGCTTATGGTCAGGGACCACTCATGCTAGCTGTTAGAATGTCACTGCAGGGTCAGCACCTTCAGAGGAAAACAAGCCAATTTGTTTAAACCTATTTTTCAGGTTTGTAATACAATGCAGTTTTACCTTTTTTGACACTTATTCAAAGTACCAAAGTTCTGGCACTTGCATTGTGGTGAAGCAGGTCGGGCCACCACACGTGACACTGCCATCCCATAAAAGCACTGATTCAAGTCTTGGCTGATCCATTTCAGATCCAGCTCCCTGCTAATGCGCCTGGGAAGGCAGTAGAACACGGCCTAACTACTTGGGCTCCTGCCACTCACATGGAAGAATTGGAATCTTCCAGGCTGAACATGCCCCTGGACAGGCCGGGCCGTTGTCTCTGCTGTGGTGCCAAGAGGGAGAAGCCCAGGTTGGAAGCTTGCATGGAGGTTCTGTGATTTAAGCCCAGGCCTCTGCTTCCAATCTGGGCCAGAGAAGAGTCCTTAGCCTCACAGCCTGTAGTCCCTCACCTTCTCAGTCAGAATTCCCGGCTCAGCCCAGGGTGCCAGGAGCCTTTAAATACCATGGACAGTCAAGCTGAGGGCCTGGTACCACACGCAGCACCTGTCGCCTCTCCCCGAGCCTGGCTGCCTGGGCTCAGTCCTGCTCCCACACTTCCTTGCTTTGTGACCTGGGGCACCATCACACCCTCTCTGTACCTTGTTTTTCCTCCTGTAATATCACAGTAAACCGTTGCATCTGACTTGGAAGACCAAAGGTCTGGTGAATCCAGCCTGAAAAACACTCAGACCAAGATTCAGCACAATCTTTTTTTTTTTTTTTTTTTTTTTTTTTTTTTTTTTTTTTTTTGACAGGCAGAGTGGACAGTGAGAGAGAGAGACAGAGAGAAAGGGCTTCCTTTGCCGTTGGTTCACCCTCCAATGGCCGCCGCGGCCGGCGCACCAAGCTGATCCGATGGCAGGAGCCAGGTGCTTCTCCTGGTCTCCCATGGGGTGCAGGGCCCAAGCACTTGGGCCTTCCTCCACTGCACTCCCTGGCCACAGCAGAGAGCTGGCCTGGAAGAGGGGCAACCGGGACAGAATCCGGCGCCTCGGCAGGGACTAGAACCCGGTATGCCGGCGCCGCAAGGCGGAGGATTAGCCTAGTGAGCCACAGCGCCGGCCAATCTTTTTTTTTTTTTAAGATTTATTTTATTTATTTGAAAGACAGAGTTACAGAGAGGTAGAGACAGAGAGAAAGGTCTTCCATCTGCTGGTTCACTCCCCAGATGGCTGCAACGGCCAGAACTGTGCTGATCTGAAGTGACCGGGAGGTTCTGGTCACTTTCAGAGGAGAGGTTGGAGCTGCTGTCCAGGGCCCGAGGTGCAGAGCAAAGTGGGTAGAAGTAAGTTCTGGGTTAAACTAAGGGAGCATTTGTATTCCCCTGCTGCTTATCTCTCCTGGCCCTCTCCGTCCATCCACACGGTGCAGTGAGCACATACCGTATGCCAAGTGCAGTGCCAGTGGCTAAAGAAGTAGACATTGCCAAGACACAGTCCCTGCTCTCCAGCTGCCCTTGGTGCGGCAGAGGAAGACAGCACCCAGCAAGCCTTCTCCTCAGGGTCCCCCCCAGCAGCTGTGTCACCCCCAGGTTTTAACACTTCCCACGTGGTCTTGCAGACCTGTCCATTAGCAATGCACTGCCCAGGGGAGGTGCTGAGCCCCGTCTGAGTGTGTAAGCAGAGGCAGAAGCTTTGCCAGAGCTATCACTGGAGGAAGAGTGACCTCTTCTAATGTAAGTGGCCACAGGATGACCCATCCTGGGGCAGGGGGGGCTGCAGCCCCAGCTGGGCCCTCACACATCCTGGTGACTCGGCCTGCCAACCGCCAAGCATCCTTGGCCTCCATAGGCCCACAGAACTCCTCCCCACACCTTGCTCTGCGACCCCTCATTCCCATCTTCACTGGGCCCTAGTGGCCGCCATATTGTTTGTGGCTGGAGTCCCATTCAGTGGGGAGGGGAGCACTCGGAGACTCATAACTCAGAGCGGTTCCCCCTCACCACCTACCCATCCTTCCTCCTGCTCTCCCATGCTAGGTACCAAGGACATCCATTTCCACTGGCTTGTCACTAGGCATTCTGCCAACCTCCCAGGGTCCAGCCCACCAGGGCCACTGGGAGGAGGAGCCGTGCTTTAAACACCCTCCCTGCCTGCAGGTGCCCATCCACCACGTTAACCATTGCCAACCACACTTTCCTTAGGGCGCGTGCTCTCCATGACTGATGGCGACAACCGCTAAGGAGCCCTGGACCGAGGATTTCACATCTGCTGTGGGGTGGGCAAAGCAGTGGTCCTCTGTGTAGTTCCCGAAGGAGCTGCCGGCCAGGCACTGCCAGCCGCAGAGAGGAGCCGAGGGGAGGGAGCGCTTGGTGAGCCAGCGGCCCCGGCGACTCCAGGTGCTTCCCTCCCTGCTTCACCTGCAGCTGCCCTAGAGCTGAATTAATAGCTCAGAGGCAGGAGTGGCGTCCTTCGTATTTTTTCTGTTTCTTTTAAATGACTTTATTTTGTGTAGGTTTCTTCCATTGCTCCTTTCTATATGCTTTAATATTGGAAGACTTCTCAAATCCTTTCTGAAGGCAGGCAGACTATAAATGATGAATGAATAAACACATAAATAAGTGAGGAAGACACAGCCGACTTTTCCAAGTACGTTTTCGTTCCTTTCTGGGTGTCTGTCATTCAGGGCAAATGCCCGTCTCACTCTCTGGCCACAATCACGCACCCTCTTGAAGCCTTTGTCCACCCAGTGTGAGAGAAGCACCTACTAGGTGCCGGTGCACCGGGCCCTGGGTTACCCCGGTGTCCAGAAGCAGGGTGGCAGCCTTGTGGAATAGTGGCAGGGAGGCTGTCCCTGGGAGGCAGTGACTTCCTCTCAAAGAGTGTGTATGGGGCATGGGGACACAGCCATTCCTAACTGGCATCCTAGTGAGTCCTTTCTGGTGACAAAATTGGGGGTGGCAGAGACATTGGGAATCCCAAGTCAGTGTTTCACTGCCCCACCCACCCAACACCCATATAGACTCTCATGGCCAAGGGGACCTGATGAAGACCAGCATGACCCCAGTGGGGTCTGGGCCACTACCCCAGGGCTGGACTAGGTTGGACCTGACAGGTGCTGTGGGGAGGCAGTTACAAGGGACCCTGGTGTGTCTCTTCCCAACTGAGTTTCAAGTGGGTTTGGTGGAGTGAGAGGGACTACAGGGGCAGGAGTTCCCCCCGCAGGCAGGCAGGGTGAATGAGTGAGTAGAATGGGGAGACAATGGCTCTACACCCTTCCTTCCCTTCTCATAGAAAAGTAGGGAGAGAGACCACACGGATGCCACCCACTCCCAGAGGCGGACTCATCCTGTCTCTGTGGAGGGGAGGGAGTCCTGAGCTCCCTCTGGGGCCCGTTCAGTTTGGAAACAGTACACTGTCAATCCAAAGCTGAGCTGTAAGGACTCCTTTAACAGGGAACCTCATGACAGAATCTTCCAGAAAGCTAGTCGGCCCATATCTGTGGTCACCAAGGCTGAGTCATGGAGCCTTGGAGGCAGGAGGGACCCCCAAGGTTGGCTGTCCAGTAGTTTCTCTACTCAGTTCCTTGCAGTCGGGGTGGGGGGCCAGGAGGGTGTTCTGGGTCAGCCCCCTTGGCCTTAACCAAAGCAGCTCCAGTTTCACCAGTTCTGCATGGTTATTGGTGAGATTGTATTAGGAGAAAGGGTGAGGAAACTTGGCCTTGTACATGCAGCACAGGAGGCGGGAATCCCATCCCTGGCTGGGGAGCAGCTAGCACCCGTTTAAACTGCTGGGTGGTAGTGAGCTGCTAATGAAACCCCCAGCTTTCTGGTCCAAGAACAAGGCCAACAGAGGACTTAGAAGTCCTTCAGTGGAGCTCAGAATGGACGCTCTGTTGCTTTCAGCAGAGGCTGCTGGTGGTCATGCAATGTTCTTCCTCTCCTCCTTCCTAAGGAGGCAAAGTTTCATGCAGATTGTGCACTCTGTTAAAATACTGCACTGTCCCTCATTGCCAGGACTGGTTGCTAAGTGTTGGTCAAGACCATATAAACCGGCCAGTGCCACGGCTCACTAGGCTAATCCTCCACCTGCGGCGCCAGCACACCGGGTTCTAGTCCCGGTCAGGGTCCCGGATTCTGTCCTGGTTGCTCCTCTTCCAGGCCAGCTCTCTGGTGTGGCCCGGGAGTGCAGTGGAGGATGGCCCAAGAGCTTGGGCCCTGCACCCCATGGGAGATCAGGAGAAGTACCTGGCTCCTGGCTTTGGATCAGCACGGTGCAAAGGAAGACCTTTCTCTCTCTGTCTCTCTCTCTGCCTGTAAAAAAAAAAAAAAAAAAAAAAAAAAGACTATATAAACCAACATGTGTCAGACTTCCAGAAGAGGTTGTGCAAGAGGATCTGACCTAGCTAGAAGGGGCCTCACTTTTGTCCTTTATATTGCTAGCAAGGGATGTAGAGGCAATGGCTAGAACTCCAGCAGCTGTTTTGGCCTATAAAGTGACTCTCAAGATGAAGGCATACATTTTGGATGGTGGAGAGGAAGACCAGGAGCGTGAAGCCCTGTGATGTCACGGCCATGGCTCTACATTATTTGCTTTGTTTGTGAGCGTCCTTTATGTAAAGGAGAAACAAACTTCTTTCTGTCTAACTCATTATGATTTGTGAGTTTCTGTGAAATAGCGTTAGGTCTACTTAGTTAAAAGAGCACATGACTTACATTGATATGTGGCTGCAAGGACAAAGCTGACACTTTCGCCTTCCCAAGACCCCACGTCTGGAGCTTGAGACAGCTCCACGCTCCCGGCAGATGCCAGACTTCCAATCACTGCCTCTGTCCGGTCCTGACTAAAGATGAAAGAGAAGACAGAGAATTCCAGCCCACAGAGCCTCCTAACAGCTGAGGAAATTCAGAGACCCCCTCCCTGGGAATTTAAGGAGGGGACAAGTGTCGTGCCATGAGACAGCATCCCTCCCTCCGGGGAAGGACTCATCAGCCACACGACAAGGCCGACGGCCGCAGGGCTGCTCAGCACGCGGAACTGGAACATCTCTCTCCTGGTGACAGCACCTGGGGGCGTTAGCTCTTCCTGGAACCACACAGGACAAGTGTCATCTTCCCCAGCAGCCCGGGACACCTCCACACCAAGGGGCAGCCTGCGCTGTAGGGCTGTCCGATAGAATGTGACACAGCCAGTTAAAACCGAATTTCAGATAAGCCGTAAATGTTTCTTTCCTGTGAATGTGTACCAAATATTGCCAAGGCTGTACTCCTACTTAAGGACTTATTTGCTGCCTATCTGAAATCCAAATTGAACTGGGCTGCCTATGTTTTTATTAGCTACACCCGGCAACCCTAGCTTAGGGGCTCGATATGTGCAGACTTCCGGATGGGCTGCATGTGTTTTGGAGAAAGGGTGCGATGAAAAGAAAATGTAGAGGTGCTTATCTGTGACTTCCACCTGCAATGCTCTCCTCCCTCCATGCAGCCGAGCTCTGAGCCAGTTCTAATCCGGCCTTGCTCAGAAGTCCGTGGCCTCCACCAAAACCCTGCTGTCAATGGTAGCTCATAGCAATCCAGAGTGGCATCTATGCCCCGCGTCTGAGCTCCATTACCTAAGTGCTCCGCCACATCAGCCTCTGCCTCAGGGCTGGGAGAAAGCCCAGGGCTGAGCCCACAGTAGCAGCGGTGGGGGTAAAAGTTCCATTCTCTCAACTCAGTGATTGGATGGAGGGCTGGCATGTGACCCAAATCTGCCCAATAGGAGTAGATCCTAGAGTTTGGCAGAGGTAACAGTCTCCAGCTACAGTGATTGGTGGGAAGGCTGGCATGTGACCCAAGTCTGTCCAATAGGGATGGACTTTGAGTCCTGGCTGGGCGGGACACTGCATTCTTGAGGTCCTGAGGGGATGGCCAGTTCTGGAATGGCTCCTTCCCAAGGGAAGAGACCCAAGATACAAGTTGAACTTATTTTCTGGACATTTCTGCTTACCAGCATCAGTAATTCCCCTTTGGCTGAACACCATCTTGTTCCCTTATCCCAGCACTTGCAGACAGAAGACTCCAGCTTCTTAGAGAGCTCAAGAACTGGTGTTGAGAGTCCAGGAGGCCTGTCCCATCCCAGCATGAGGTGTGGGGAGTCCAGGGCATGCGGTGGCCCCCAAAGCCTGGGGTTCCCCTCACTCCTTATTGCAGCTAAACAGATAATGACATGATGATGGTGATGATGGTGATGATGACGACGACGATGATGACAATGACGGCAGTGAACATGTAAGGAGCCCTCTTGTGTGTCAGGTTCAATGCCAAGCATCCTTCACTGTTGTCTCTGGCAATGCCCCCACCAACTGTGAATTCTCTGCTGTTCACATCCTCGCTCTGAAGATGAGGACACAGAAGTCCACACAGGTGACCTCAGTGCCAAAGCCAATGTGGCTAGACTGGAGGCGAGGCTGGGTTTGAGCCTGGATGGTCCAGTTGCAGGGCCTGTGCTCGCCATCACAAGGGGGCCCCCTGCAGGTGCCACGGGTCTCCAGGGCAGTAACAAGGCATCGCCGGGAAGATGGCTGCTCTGTAGGTCCAGGAGATTGGTCGGATCCTCCCCCTACCCTGGTATGCACACATCCCACTGGCTTTGGAGGGGGAAGCCAAGGACTGGCAGGAGACCAGGGTGATGGGTTCCTGGTGCTGTGGGGTGACCAGGGAAGTGGAAGGCACGCAGAGGGTGCCTCTAGAGATCGGCTCTCCCCTCCTCCTCCCGGATGTTGGTCTGAGCCTGTTTGTCATGAGGGCCTGGCTGTTTTCAGCTGAGCCTTCTTCCCTACAATTTTGGGTGCGTTTACTGCCATTCTGATCAAACCAAGGAGACAGCTTTTGTGTGGTGAAAATGGCCCAGAAAAGAGAGTGGCACCTTATAGAGAGAGGATGGGGTGGGGTGTGGGGAGCAAGTGAGACTAGACTGTTACTGGAATTAAGACTTATTCTGTGCATCTGCTCTCCCACAATATGGTGCTGAGAGAGAGAGACCAAACAACTTAAACACAGCTGCCTCCAGTTCGACCAATAAACTGCAGGAGCTGATCCTGATCCTGATTGGAGGAGAGCAGTGTGCTCGGCGTGTGGGCAGCAGAGTTGGGATTGGTGGAAGAGGACTATAAAGGAGGAGAGAGACAACATGCACCAGGAACATCTGAGGAACATCTGAGCAGCCCCTGAGAGAGCCGGCCGGTGGTGTGCCGCCCCTCGGCGGAAGCGGGGAAAGCGGCGGGGGGTGCCGCCCCTCTGCGGAGGCGGGGGCCTGCAGCTAACCCGGGACAGCGTCGTTCCTCCGCGAGTGAGGGAACAACAGCAAACCCGGGGAGGGCCGAGCAGACAAAAGAACAGCGCAGGGTCCTGTGTCGTTCCTCCGTGAGAGGGGGAGCGACAGTGGGGCACCTGCTCTGGTCCCCTCAGAGTAGGCCAAGCCTGTTTCTGTAACCCCTGTGTTTACAAAATGACTCACAACCAGGTGCTGGCTCTAAAGACAGCAAATCACTGGGGAGTCCAGACCCCTGCTTTCCCACTTCCTGCTTCTCTGCCTCCCACGCCCTGCTTTTTCCCACCCCCCTGCAGCTTGAGGATGAGACACTTGGCCAACAAGGTCACTGGGTCCAGAGTGGCCAGTTTGGGTGCTGGCTGCTCTGTGGCTCTACGTCTAGTGCCCCAGGCATGGCAGATGTCCTACAGCTTAGCCAGTGACAACCCGGGGCTGGGAGGCCACTCCATATGCATAGGTGCTGGGGGCCCTCAGACGGTGGGTAGAGCACCCGCTCTCGGAGACAGCATTGTCTCTGGTGTCTTCGGGGAGTGCAGGGGCACAGTGAGCCAGGTCACCAGCCACTGGAGCAGCACCCCAACACCCAGAAAGTCCTGCAGCCACAGGTGCACTGGACATGGCTGCCTTAAAGGCAGCAGCAGAGTGCAGAGGTGGAGGGGAGCACAGCCTGCGCCCACGGTGCTAGGGCAGGCTGTGGGAAGAGGGGCAGCTTTTTGCTGTAGACTCTTGCTCAGGGGGCGGAGTTTCTCCTATCACCTAAGCCTCGTGGCTGGGTCCCTCCTCTCTCAGCAGCATGGACTGCCTGTGACCGTCTTCTGGGCTTGCTGCTGGTGGGGCATCCTTTCACCTGTCCAATTGCCATTGAGCAGCTGCGTGGGGTCCTGCCCCATCTCCTTCACAGTGAGCGAGACGCCAGCGGTGCCTTTGGCTGAGTGGTCCAGAGTTAGGGGCCTGGATTGCCACCTTTTCTAACTAATTCGACTCCCCTGTGCCAAACAACCGAGTACAGGACAAAGCCTCACTGCCTGGGCTATGGGCTATGGGCTCCAATGCCACTGCTGATGCAGCCAGCAGTTCCTAGAAGTGCTCCAGTTGGCTGGGTGCGCAGCACTGGAGGATTCGGGGAGCAGGGCTGAGCCTGGCAAATGAGCCATGGAAAGCTGACGGGCTGCTAGCAAGAGAAGCCAGACATCTCGATGCTGGTACACAGTTATTTAGCAAGAGTGGACATAAACTGCCCCGCTGTGTAAGCCAAAGGAGACAGGCGCCCAGCTGAGCAGGAGCAGGGAAGCAGGCACACCCTCGGTGCTCCTTCCTGAAGAATCTGTGATTTGACCTCAATTACTCAAGTGTAATAGCTTTTGTAGGAAACCACATCCGAGGGGACTACATCCGCAGTAACCAGGTAGAGCCAGTCAGTTAACATGGGGGAATGCGAGGGCGGGCGGAAGAGCTCACCCGTCAGGCCAGAGTGCTCTGGGGTCTGATGGGCACAGCCGCGTTTGTCACCATGAACTGGCTGTCATGAACAGCGCGTCCCTCACGCCCCAGCGTGCCGGCCCAGCACCGCACAGACAGGGGCCCGCAGCTGTCGTGAGCAGCAGTAGCCCAGGCTGGCTGCTCTTTGCTCCCCGTTCCTGCAGGTTCTGATCTCGCCTCTGCCATCATGATCTTCCGACGGCTTCAGACAGCGTAAACGCTCAGAATCGGTTCCCGCCCATCGAGGCAGATGCAGTGCTCTTTGCTGTTTTCCGTCGTGCAGGGATGAATTCTCCCGGGATGGGCACTGATCTCCCTGACAGCTGCGGGCTGCTTCCTGGGTGCATGGGTTTGGAAGTCAGGGGTGGCGAAGGAATTAGCACATCGCAGTGTTTTCTTTGAAGAGATGATCCTGGATTTTGTTCAGCTGAAATACCACACTCGACAAGAAACCTAAACATTTGTCTGGTGTCTGGTTTTTAGGAAATGGGTGCGTTTGTGATCCTTGTGTCCCTTCTCCCTCCTGTGGATCTGAGCCACTCAGGGCGGGGCATGCCTTTCCTGCCCACATCTCTGCACCAGGCACAGGCCAGGCCTAGGCAGAGCACACAGCAGGTGCTCAAACATTGGGTGATACAGTGAGTGTGCCAGGTTGAGCGCTTGCCTTGTAATTTTCCTCTTGTCTGAGCTCCAGCGCATCCTCACCAACTTGTCGCCTCTGAGAATCCCTCAGCAAGCTCAGGAAGGAAGGGTCTACTTCCTCCAGATGCAAGAGCCGAGGCTCAGAGAGCCGAGAGCCCCGGCTGCTCACTGCCAATCTGATGGGGATGAAGAGGTGGAAACGCAGCCTGGCTGGGGAACCAATCCACTAGTAGGACTCCAGGGGCGAGGACACAGCCTGAAAACCCAAGGGGCCAGAACTGGGAGAACAGGCAAGCAGCTCAGGTCCAGCCCTGGGCTGCAGCTGGTCACACAGCTGAGGTCGGGTCCCACAGGCAAGAAAGCCAGGAGAAGAGGGCCCCAGGCAAGTGAGGTCTCAGGAACCAAAGGTAGGGCAATGGACAGCAAAGGAAGCTGAGGCCACCTCCAAAGGGAACAGCCAGGCCGTGACTCACATGACATGGAGTGGCAACAGTGGCAGCAGGAATGCTGAGTACAGAGCGGGGCAGCTGAGCAGGTCTAGGCTGCGCATGCTGGCGTGGGAAGTGTGGGTGATGTGGGCAGGGCGAGTCCTCATTTTGCCAGTGGAGGTCACTGCTTTGGAGAGGACACACCTTTAAAGAGACCAGTCTGTGCCAAGGTTCAACAGCAGAGGTGGGTCTAACGGTGTGGCTCAGGGGGCCACTGCCCCCACAGAGCCACGCTCAGCATGGGGGAGTATTGCAGTGTGGATGTGTGCCTGGGAGCATGGCACCAGGTCCCTTCCACAAGAGAGGATCATGGGAAACAGCTGCCTGCGAGGGAAAGAGGGGCTCCCTGCATGCCACAGGGATGCACGCACCTGCCCCAGGTAGCAGCTTCCTCACGGTGCCGTCAGCAAAGCTCCCCTTCCCAGCCCCGGCATGGATACTGGATCTGGAAAGCCCTCACTCCCGAGTAGCCATGGACATGTAGTAACACTTGGGAAAAGCCCCAGTAGCGTGACGCACAGGGACAAAGGTACCGTTATACTTCTCCATTCCTAGCTCTCTATGCCCCACTGCACCAGCCCCACCCAACAGAGCAGGCTGGGGAGTTTCTTGCCCTCGTGTCTGTGCTCTGCTGGGAGGTCATCTGTGCCGTGGCTCCTTCCTCACCAGCCCTTCCCCAGCTCCGGGGGCTGGGCATTTTGGAAGGGATTCAGAGCAGGGTTAAGTATCACCAGCATCCATCTCTCCCCCTTGTGAAATGCTCTCACTGTCTTCAGAAACACAGCAAACAATTCTTTCATCAATGAAGGCTTATGTGTTCCAAAATGTGTCTAGACTGCATCGCTGTTAGTGGCTGTAGCCTCCCACAAGGCTGTGCAACAGCAAATGAGCTGAGAGCTAGGAGCCAGCCTGGGCCAGGCTCAGGCCTCACCTCCACACTGCACAGGCTGAGATTTGGGGAAATGTTCCCTTCCTCAAGGCAAGGCTGCACACACACACACACACACACACACACAAACACACACAGCTACCTTGCATAGCAGGGGAGCAGGGAGTGCTTGCTTGAGCAGGCCTTAAAGGTGCTAATCACTGTGAATGTCCTTCTCCTTACTATAATCCTGCAATCCGCACCCCAGGACTCCCACTTCTCTCTGCCAGGTATTCAGTGGGGGCGGGCAAGTGCCTCGGTGCAGAAACATCCACACATGCGAGTGCCAGGGTCTCAGGAGCTCAAAGGCAGGTGCGTCCCTGAGACATGGGAGGGAAGCCTCCAGGCTGGAGAGTGTAGCTGGGAAGGCTCAGACTGCAGTGGAAGAGAACAGTGTGGAGCTGTGTGCGGCATGGCTGTTGGGGCACGGTGAGCCCCTGGTGGCCAGAATCCAGGTACAGCAGCGGCAGCTGGAGAGGCAGGCTACCGCCAGACAGGGAGCCTCACCCTTACCCTGGAGCCAATCAGGCAGCATAAAGGAGTGTCATCTAGAGGGTCCATGTGGTGAGGGAGACGATAGACACTGATTGAAAATCAATCTAGTGCAGGGTGAGGGGCACATTATAGAGGGGTTCCAGCTGGAATTGAGACCCCAGGAAGCATCAAGACAAGTGCTCTGCAGTGCTGCCTCTCAGTGACGATGTGGTCTCCTGCCCCAGCAGGTGGCAAGGGGCCTGGGCAGGATGGTCGAAGGCTTGTGACCAGGGGTTAGCACGAGGGGGATGGGGTGGCCCCACCATTCTATACTGGGAGTGTGTGTGTTTGAGGGAGGGGCAACAGCTGATCTATATCAAGCATTTATTGTCTCAGCCTTCATTTTCAGAGCTGGGCACACAGGGCACTAAATCTCAACAACTCCTGTGAGGTGGTCGCTACCATCCCACTGTGCAGGTGAGGACAAGGCACAGGGATGGGAGGTGACTTGCCCTGGTGGGAGCCAGTCTGCAAAAGGACCTCTGTGGTCCCGGCCTCCTGGTTCATACCTTATGTAGGGACCACCCACATTGCAGTGGCAGAGTGATGTTCTGTCACTTTGGAAATCAGGGAACAAAACGCTGCGGCTTCCGTCTTGTGCTTTCCTTCCTTGTAGCTTCCCCCTGTCTGGGAAAGTGAGCTGTCACTAGAGAGTGACCACCATGTGGATGGAATGGAGAGCCCTGGGCAATGGGCGTGTGAGTGCGCCTGCATGCGGGGCTCACCAGCCCCAGACGTCTGACTGCAGCCTTGTAAGACTGTGTAGCACAATGGGTCTCCTGTTCCTGACAGAAGACCCACACGCCAGCACGCATGTGTGTCCTCTCAGCTGCTGACTTCTAGAACAGCTTGTCACACATCAACCGATAGCACACCAGGGGCAGCTCTCCAGCGGCTGCACTTGACCTGTGTTGTAGGATCTCCACGAGCCACGGTGAGGAACCATTCTGAGCCATTTGGAGCATGCTGACTGGGGACTGTGGACATGCACATGTAGGTGTTGTCTAAAGACAGGTGGAGACGCAGAACCAGGCATCAGCAAAGGTGTCAGACACGAGCGGCCAGTGTAGGGTGTAGGACTGACAGGAAGTGAACACACTGTAAATTGCCACTGAGCAAGAACACGGGGAATGGAGCTATTAGGTTCTGTGCACAGCATCACTTTGCCAGGGCTTGGATGTTTCGTCTGGCTTGGGTCACCCTGGAGAGCAGGTTTCTGAGTACCAGTAAGGAGAAACTCTTTGATGTGGCAGCAACTGTAATTTTCACAACACTGTGGAAGGCAACACTTTAAAAAGACGGATTTAAGGACAAATATAAATACACTGAAAAACCCATCAGCTGTTATTTTTAAAATCATAGAAGTTAGAGTCTTTGGAGCCAAACACTACAAGGGTCATTTCCACCTTCTCTGCTTGGAGAACTGTTGACAGCAGGAAACACGGAAAGGAGCAACATGCTCGTCTGAGATGGGCTAAAATTAGCCAGACAAAAGGAAGGCTGCATTTCAAATCCAAAGGCTTCTTTTGGTCAGCTGTCCTCTACTCTGAATAATTCCCTCTGGTACTTCTCTCCCCTAGAGCTATGGGTGCGTGATCCTATGTCGCTGTGATCAGGGACAAAGAGCACTCACAACGGATGATGTTGGAAGCACAAAATCCTGAACCGTAGTCTCCGTCCTGCAGGGCCACTATGTCCTGGACACTGCTTCCCCCAGAATTCTGCTGCTGAAACCCAGCATCCCATGTGAGTGACAGCACTGAGTAGGGCCTGCAGGGAGAGACTAGGTCCCGAGTGCTCCTCTCCCACCAGAACCCCCTCTGCACTTCCACGCTGTGAAGGCACACAAAAGGCACCATCTCTGAAGCCAGAACAAGCCCTCACCTGATGCTAAATCTGCAGGTGCCTTCACCCTGGACTCCAGCTCCACAACCGTGAGCACTGACTTTGCTTATACATTAGTCTAGGGTATTTCGTTAGAGCAGCTCGAATGGAGATTAGCACCCAGAAGGGAGGTGCCGCTGCAACAACACCTAAACTCGGAGAGTGGCTTTGGGAGCAGATGATGGGCAGAGGCTGGGAGAGTTCTGAGGTATGCTGGTGATCCTGGCGAGGGGTCGGAAGAGAAGGGCTGTCTTCTCGCAGACTGCCTCAGTGGGACGAATGCAATGCTGATAGAAAAACGGATGGTAGAGCCATTGTGATGAGGTCTCAGATGGAAGTGAGGGCACATTATCAGAAACTGGAGCAAAGGGGATCCTTGCTATAAAGTGGTAAAGAACTCGGCTGCCTTGTGTTCATATCCTGGTGTTGTGGAATGCAGAACTTGCAACCAGTGAGATAGGACATTCAGCAGCTGAAATCTCTAAGCCAAGTGTTGACGGTGCAGTATGGCTTCCCTTCTGCTTATAATAAAATTCAAGAGATAAATGAATTAAAGATGGAATTTATAATTAGAAGGGAAGAAAGACCTTAAAAGATGTGTAAAAATCTTAGCCTGGACTTGTAGTAAAGAATGAGAAAATGTGTTCGAGAGAGAAAAGCAAAGGTGTGACTAAGTGACCATTAGATAAGGATATTAGTATATATGGGCAAAAGTCTGGGGATGATAGAATGGCCCTAAAGCTATTTCAGAGACCTCCAGGGTTGCCACACTCACCACAGGCTCAGAATGCTAGGGCCTTGATTTTCAGGCACAGTCCCCAGCATTCTGGCACAGGGCTCCATGGCAGCCCCACTGTGGCTGAAGTGGGCCTGCGTGTGCTTGGGCCTCTACTTCACAAAGCAGCATCCACGTGGTGCCGTCTCCACTGGGGTGCAAAATGCATGAGCTGTGAGGTCCAGCATCGCTAGTTCTACTTAGATTTCAAAGGCTAAGCCAGAAAGCTTTGGGGTGGAGAGGGAAGGGGTGAGTACAGAACACCCACTATGAGAACACTTAGTGGAGCCAGGAGTGTCAGGCCACGTTGTCTGCTAGGGAAATGCTCAATGGAGCTCCTGGTGTGCAACTCCAGCCTGGGAAAGTCACAGGCACAAGACCTCAGCCCATGAGAGCTGCCATATGGACTGCACCCAGCAAAGACACGGGGCAGGGCCCATCTGGAACCTTGAAGGACCACCCCCCACCCCAGTGTATCCAGGATGTGGGATTTCAAGTCACAGACTATAGATGCTCCTCAACTTGTACGTGGGTTACATCCTGATAAACTCACGGTAAGCTGAAAATATCTTCAGTTGAAAATGCATTTAATACACTTGACCAACTGAACAGACTAGCTTAGCCATCCCACGTACTGCAGAGCTGTTTACCCAGTGGCCCGAAGGCTGACTGGAGATGAGCTCGCAGCTGCTTGCTGTGTTGCCCAGCACCATGAGGGATGGACTGCCCATCACCAGTCCAAGCGCAGATCAAAACTACAATTCGAAGTATGGTTTCCACTGGTTGTGTAACACCTTCACACCATCATGAAGTCTAAAATTACACTGAATCACTGTACCCTGGGGACTGTACTTATTCTGGAAATGTAAGATTTAACATTTGCTTTTTGGGCATGATGGCTTCTTCTTTCCCTTCCTATTTCGTTCTTTCGGAATGGTCACACTTACCCTAGTATCCTATGTCTATCCCATCAATGTATGAGAGTTCTTGGGAAAATTGAATTAAAAGATAAGTGTACCTTGGTGCAAAGCATTTCCAAGTAGACAGTTTTCTCATGGCAGGTAGTTTCCATGACCTTTTTGAGGCCCCTTTTTAATTTGGAAGAGTGTTTGATTTCACAGGTTCACAGGACAGAGAAATGTAAGGATACAGGCTACCTTGAGACTCACATCTGATTTAGATGAGACTCTAGGGGCTGGAACAAATTAATACCCATGGGCCTATTGGGATGGGATTCATGAATTTTGCATGTGAGAAGGGCATGAATCTTAAAGAGGCCGGGGGTGAAATGCTATGGTTTACCTACTCCCATCTCCAAATTCTTACATAGGAACCTAATACTCAGTTGGCAGTATTAAGAGGTGGGGCCCTTGGGAAGTGGCTAGGTCCTGAGAGCTCTACTCTCGTGAAATGTGGTAGTGCTCTCCCTTTTAAGAGGAGCTCCTCTGTCCCCTTCAGCCATGTGAGGTCACACAGAAGGTGCCATCGATGAGGCACGGACAGCCTCACCACACTCCGCCAGTGTCTTGTTCTTGGCTCCCCATCCTCCAGAATGTGAGCAGTACCCTTCTGTAGTCCACAATGACCAAGCATAAGGCACTTTGTTATACAGTCCAAAAGGACTAAGACTAGGGCTGCAAAGAAAGCCAATGGCTAATACAATGTGATTAGGCACATGTGTGTATTATAGGGGTTTCTGGACTGTTAAGATTTTAGTTACTGTAGATTCAGAGGAAGAGGGAGGAGGCCTGTAATGGCAGGGGCTGGGCCAAGGCCAAAGCTGGAAGCTGGGAACACAATCTAGGTCTCCCAGGTGAATGGCAGTAGCCCAGCTCTTGAGGGTTTGGGAATTGCACCCAGGGACTCTGAAATGGGGATGCCAGTGTCCTGGCTAGACTCTTGGTTGTCATCTTTAAATTGCTGTGCCATGAATGGACTGTTTGTGTACAGAGTGATTTCCCTCAGCTTTTGGGCAGCTCAGCAGGACTGGGTAGCTCTGGGTCACCTCCACTTAACTCCCGTGAGTAGTAAATATATCATTCTATCTACCAAGTCCTGAGAAAGGTGGGAGACATGGGGTTAGAGGAAGCCATTCAGTGAGGTTCAGGGTTTAAAAGGAAGTGGGAAGATCCAGTCCCCAACCTGCGGCAGGCTACACGCAGTTCTCAGTGATGAACACATGTGAGTGCGGCTGAGAGTCGGGAGGTTCATGTCTACCTGGTGGCGATGGCACCCCTGTGAAGTTGGTAGGGAACTCTGACCTCCATCCCCACCTGGCTCCCTCCTGGTTGGGATGGGGTCAGAAAGGCAGAGGGGAAGGTCAGGATTCCGCCCCGCAAGGAGGCCCATGCCCCACACCATGCCAGCAGAGTCCAGGGGTTTAACAGCAGAGACCTTATGAGAGCTGGCACTCCCAAACCTGGCCAGGAGCAATTAGGAGACCCCTTTTCCTTTCGCTTCCCCTTGTTAACAGAGGCCAAGAGAATCCTGGACCCTTTCTCTGTACCCGGCAGTGAAAGGCAGCACATTCCTTCTCTCACCAAAGTCAACTCAAACAGATTTAATTCAGATCAAGAGCCAGGTAACATGAATCTCAGAATGCTCATGTCTCAGCTGGAAATCCTGCGTAAGACAATGGATGGCAATGCCAGGCTGACACAAAAGTTAGAGTAACCTGGTAATTTTCCACCATGGGAATTTAGGGCTAGAGATGCAGGTAGGAGCCAAACCGTTAGTGGTGATAAGCTGAGGAATCTGCCAGTTGAACTGGATGCTGAGGGGAGAACCTAATAATGTTGACCAATACGTAACATGTACAACAATTGGCTGTACTACTCAGCTGGCAGTAGAGCAGCCTGTAGGCTGAGAAAGCATCAGGACACCCATGAGACAGGAAGACCTGCTGACATGGTGCATATACACTCCACGGTCTCCTGTCCCGCCCACCCACCTCTGCGCCTCTGCACCCACTCATGGTGTGTGTTCATGACGCTGAGGTCAGTGCCTGTGTGGAATGTCCTCACTGGCTCACGGACATGCCTCCAACAACTCTTCTCTCCTCCACTCTCCAGTTTTTCCTATCAACTCCACAACCCTCAATAACTCCTTAAAGAGCCCCATAGAGTTGACTGAGCTAATCTCTCCTGTCATTCTTTCTTGAATCTGCCCCATGCCTTCCATCCAGAAATGAACCAGGTCCACCACTGACCTCTGCAGTCATCACCTGCAAGAGGATGGTGTCCCCTTTCCTCACAAGCCTTTCTTCAGACTCCTTCCAGAGTGTTCCTCTCGGATTTCTTCTCCCCGTCCCATGTTGGTTCCTCTGTAGCTCAGCGACCTCTATATCCGTTGTGACATTCTACATATTTGTTATGACCACCCCTCACAGTATAGCTTTCAAGTTAAAGGAGGGGCCGGTGCTGTGGCACAGGTTAATCTTCTGCCTATGGCACCAACATCCCATGCGGGCACTGGTTCTAGTCCCGGCTGCTCCTGAGCCAGCTCTCTGCTATGGCCTGGGAAAGCAGGAGAAGATGGCCCAAAGTGCTTGGGGGCCCCTGCACATGGCTCCTGGCTTCAGATGGCTCAGCTCTAGCTGTTATAGCCATCTGGGGAGTGAACCAGCTGATGCAAGACCTTTCTCTCTGTCTCTCCCTCTCACTATCTGTAACTTTACCTCTCAAATAAATAAAATATTAAAAAAATAAAGTTAGAGGACATTTATATTCTGGTGGCTTTCTTCAGCTGAAATCTCCCTCCTCCTGGTCTGCATCTCGAACTGAACACATAACCTGTGTCTCATATAACCTTCCCACTTTGCAAAGAGGGTATTTCCCCAGTGGCTCTAGAACAAAATCTCTGCATCCCCTAACTTTTCATTTTCTGCATTTCACAACTGGTGCACTAAGTCTTCTCGGGTCTACTTTACAAGTCTTGCTTGTTCTCAGTACCCTGGACCATGCTCACGTCTCTGTATCTTCATTATACGGCTTCAACTGACTCTTGCCACTGTGCTCACTACAGTGATCCTGGCACAACCAGAGGACCTTCTCACACCTCATCCTGCAAAGCTTAAAGGAAAGCTCAAAGCTGCTCCTACAGGCTCTGGCCTCCAGGCAGCTCCCGATCTCATGTTATTGTTGTTAGACTCTTGCTCACTCCATTACTTCTACACTGGCATCCAATTCTTCCTCGAGTACCTAAGGAGGGAAGGGTGCTCCCACCTCAGGATCTTTGGAAAACATCTCACTACTTCTCTTGGTCTCTGTTAAAACAACACCTTACTATACCTCAGTCACCCAAATTAAAGTCTAACCCTCCAATACTGTGCTCTAGTGGCCTGCGGAGCGCTGTCCCCATCTCACTTCTGGACAGTGTCAACTGTTCCTGATGGCCTGCCTCCCCACCACTTGAATGTATGTCTCTCCAGGTTGGACT
The DNA here is from genome assembly GCF_964237555.1 of Oryctolagus cuniculus. Classification (NCBI taxonomy): domain Eukaryota; kingdom Metazoa; phylum Chordata; class Mammalia; order Lagomorpha; family Leporidae; genus Oryctolagus; species Oryctolagus cuniculus. The sequence continues at coordinate 161,190,591 of NC_091437.1, read as the reverse complement.
TCCTTTGTTTTGTTCTCTGCCTTCTATCATGCAGCAAAATGCCCAGGAGGCTCTCAATGCATGATTTTAATGAATTAAGTAATGCAGGAAGTGAGACAGGAGGTCAAAACTACAGTAAGAATGAGATCAAGTAGAATCTAAGATGACTGGATGGGATTTTACTTGTAGGCTTACAATTTTATCAGTGACTCAGCAGGTGGAAAGGATGCAAACAAAAACAGAGTTCAAATTCTTTTCCATTTACCACACTCTGGCTTTTTTCTAAAGTTTCTGTTCATTTAAAATTAATTCCAAACAGAAGTGTTCTCTGAGTTGTCCCTCAACTGCCCACACACAGCCTTCGTGAGCCTGGTGCTCCTGCTCACCGCTGTTTTAACATGCCGGTTTATAGTCCATGCATTTCTGGGATAGGGAAACATGTATTCAGCTGTTTTTAAGATCTACCATAAGAAGATAGGCAAAAGCTAAACTATTCAGTGTTATTCTATGGTTAACACAATGTTCCAGACGTGGTTCACTGTAAAAAGTAAATGCCTTGAGGAAATGTCTCTTTAAGGTAAGAAAGTGACAAAACAATGGGTAGGACTGTTCTTGACATTCCAAGAGTGGGAAATACGGGTGAGCTTCCAGCCAAAGAAATGAAACACATCCTCCTGAGGCAAACTGAATTTAGTTCACAACGTGTGATTTAGAGTAAATGAGGAAAAGAGAACAAACAGAACAATACCGTCTGCAGGGATTACGACCTTTATGTGCCGTGACAAATTACAGGGAGGCATGAAAAATCAGGCTGCTATCCCATATCATTTTGCTTCTTGAAGAAAACCTCTATAATTAATCCTTTAGGTGACAGCATATTCTGCTTTACACTTTTGTGTTTATTGGAGATGGACAAATGAGAAAAGGTGTAGAAGAACCTTGATTTCTTGCAGTGAGTTGCACCTGTAGTTGGTTCTCAAGTGTATAACACTAAAAAGTTGTGCTGACATAAACAGATTTTTTTTCTCACTTTCTAGTGGAGTGGAAGACCTCTGATGGGCACAGTGGGCAGTTTTTATTAATTATTACACAAATCATTGTCTTTTGTTATTAGGAGACAATAAAATTTTTTTTTTCAAAAACAGGATTTCCAAATTGAAATACATACCATTTTATAAAAACATTTCACAGAACACAAATTTGGTTGGAAAAAAAATTAAACTAAGATGATTTTCAAGGTCCCAAGTAGATTCTTTACTGACTAGGCACGCTGGTGAGGTGACTATTCTTAAGAAGTCCATAAACAGAGGGCACATTCCTGAAAGAGAGGAAAATGAAATATATTTGTATATACCAAGGAACTAATAATAATTATAGGATGTGTTAGGAGTGGTAGGATCTAGGCAGAGGAATCAGGTAAGTAGAAATCTAATGAACATATTTTATATGGAAAATAATGCAAAATAGAATTATTAAAAGTAAAGACAACATATTTGTGTTCTGCAGACAGAAAAATTATTAATTCCACTTAGCATCAAGATCAAAATACTAAGTAATATGGGAATTTTTGGGTTAGATCTCAGAATGGCAATGCCTTGTCTTCTGTGAAACTTCTAATGTTTAGACATGAAGCGAGCTCCTATGGGTCCATGCTGGCGCAGTCCTTGCATTCTTGTCATCTGATAAGCAACTGATATATTCTTAACATTTTTTAATTGACAGACCCCAGAAATGCTGATATGCTTATACATAACAAAATTTTGTTTCTTCAAAATCTGTGTGGTGATCAAAGGAAAAACCTAATCACAGTGGTGAAAGCAGCCATTGCCAGTTCACTTTTCTTGCCTCTGTCTACATCTGCCTCACCCTAAGGGATCGCTCATCCATTCAACACAGCTGCAAGCAACCTGGTGCCTGTCATGGCTCCCGGGAGCTAGCCCCTTCCTACCAGATGTGTCTCCCTGCACCTGTCTTCTGGCACCCTGTTTTCTAGCTACTGCATAGATGTTCCCAGCACACAGTGGTTTCCAGAACTTGGCCAGTCTATTAGGTCTACGTTTTCCTTCTCCCTGCCTGCTTGTAAGATTTTGGCTTTGTAGACCCCTTCCAGGTTTCATCTCCCCCCGTCATTCCCAGACCAAGTCCACCACTTTTCCCTGTGTGAACTCTGCCTTTACCAGCCTTTCATGACTGCAGAGTCATCTCTGTCCCCTGCATGAAGCATCAGGGTTGCTAGGATCAATAAGATGCAAATGAAGTTAAGGCTAACACTTAAAAAAGTTGAACTTCAAATAAAGCAAATCTACTGATCTTTAAGTAACCAATGAACATGTTTTGAATAGCTTGTGAGCCAGTGCTTAAAAGGTTTCTAAGATAGAGCAGCCTCGTTTGTGACCCCGGGATAGAGGACAACCACATGTGAGCAGCAGTTCAGGATTAGTTATCTGCCAACTGAGTGCTATGAGCAGGACTCGCAGGCCGAGAAAAGAGGGACTCTCGGGTGAAGGAGCTGGGGAAGAAAACTGTTGGCACAGAAAAGTGCTCTGTTTCTTCCAAAGAGGAGAGGGCCCCTCAGAACAAAAGCTGTCTGTCTACTCAGGGTATCCCAGTGCTTAGCATGAAGCCTGCATGTGACAGGCCAGCCCCTGTTACCTGCTAACATAAATAGGTTCTGCCAGTGAGAAGCCACCAGCACAAGTCAGAGTAAGAGTCGGAAACTTTGTGTTCTCCCTGGTAAAGACACAGAGATGAGCAGCTGGAAGTGTCTGTGCTGGACCTGACACACCCTGTGTCCCCTGGGCATCAAGCCAACCACGTGCCAACACTGTGCAGTGTACAGAATACCATTTCAATGCCACTTTCCAGCAGGTAACTCATCTGTGTGACATGTTAACTGCATTTAGAATTTAAGCTTCCGTCAGAAAAGCGTATTAAGATACACCATGACTTCCATGGGGAACAAGAGTTAACATCTATAGAAATGTAATGACTTGGTAAATCTGCTCTAAGAAATTCATTGTGTGCGCAAGCAGGCACACACACACATATATGCGCAAAAACAGAAAAATAAGCCTGTTTTTTTCTTAGCACTGTCTTTAATGAGGAAAAAATACTGGAAACAAACTACATGTTTGTCAGCAGTTGTTTACATAATGGATCATTCACACAAATATTATTCAGCTAATAAAATATAGCCTTATATTAAAAATAATAGAAAATAAACTCCAACATATATTATTCAGTCTGAAGTGAAACAAGTAGGAGAGAAAACAGCATAAAGTTTTGTACATAAGAATAGTCTTGATAGGGGTGTGTGTGCGCCTAAGCACAGATTATCTCTGCAAAGATACATCGAAAGTTCTAGGAACCGACGGGTATCTGGAGGTACCGTACACTTGGGAAGTTTTAGATTTTGTGCAAGCACACTACTGCCTACGAAACAAAGACGGATTCTGGCTGTCCAGCTTTGCATTCCCCACAGAAACAGCTGCTGGTTAAGGCAGCATGGATCTCAGCTCCGCTGAGAAAACAAACTGCGCAGTGTCAGTGTTTCGAGAATGATTTCATTATTTCACTCGTTGTTCCTCACCTAATACCTCGTTAGCTCTTCCTGTATCTTTGTACCAGGCTAAGATGTACTCTAAGATTTTGGGGTACAAGTCAAAAAAGACATGGTTTTTGCCTTTAAAGGACCTAAAGTCTTGAACTTGAGGAGAAAACATTTGAACAAGCAGAGCAGAGACCTAGCTTCAGGTTAGCACTGCACGTCCTGCAGACGTGGCAGTGGTGTCTGCTCACTTACCCACCTCTGGGTTTGCAGGGTCCTACCTAGTTCAGGAACTGGGAACTGCATTAAGTGAGCACAGTGCACACAGTTAAGTGGCACAGCTCAAACACAAACACTTGAAGACAGACTCTGGCAGATCAAGACCTAAATAGTGGTTTTTGATGGGTTAGGACAAAGTAAGAATATCTGAAAGTGAGATCAAATCAGTGATACCTTTCCTTCACAGATCCCTAGATTTTTAAAAATGTTTGAATGATTTTCCAAAATACATTGTACATTTATTTTAGAAAAGTAATAATTTATTTCACGAAGTGCATAAGCACAAAAAACCATATTTAAACAAAACTGAGATAATTAAAGTCAGCAATTTAATGTTTATTTGTGTAGCTTTGTGTGTGTGTGTGCATACACATATGGAAAGCATTAAGTATGGGAAACTACTTCTTCTATGTAATAATTCTGAAAACTTTTTCATGTTGACTATTTTTATTTAAGAAAGTAACTCACATATTTAAATATTGTGATGACATGAGCCTCCAACTGCTGCAACTCTAATAAAGTTGACTGAGTCTGATTTGTTTACATTCAAGAAGCTCTTTTTCTGACCTGAAGACTTAATCTGCCACCTTCACCAGAACCGGCAGCAGGGAACCAGTGTGGGAAAACTTCCCGGTGACTTCGATGCCTTCATCTTGCCCGGTGAGCAAGCTTCCGGGTATAAACAGGCACTCACCTTCCTTCCAGGTGTGCACCAGTTCCTCCCACATTCCAAGACGACAGATGTCTCCTAGCAAAAGAAAAGATCATTTTACTCAAAATGGAAGGCGATCCCTCAAGAAACAAAAATTAAACATTTTATATAATCTACACTTAAAACAAAACTTAAGCAAAATGATTAAATAACTTTATTAAATATTTGTCAGTTTTAAGAAGTGCCCTCAATTACTAACCAAATAATGTATTACAAATAACTAGTTATGAGGTTTTACATTTGTTTAATAGGGAATAATTGGCCCCAATTAAACTGACTAAACTAAGGCTTTTTAGATTACTAAAACAAATTAAACTTTTTAAAATGAGAATTTAGGTGATCTTAAAACTTTTCTAAAATGGATAATGAAACTTGCTAAGTTGTAATCTCCCTAGCTTTATTATTTATATTAAGATAAATTAATTGAGATTAAAATCTTATTTGATTTATTTACCTTTGAAAATGAAGACCGTTTAAGGGTTACACATCCTCAGCCTTGGCGAGTGCGACCTCAATTAGTCAAGTCAGAATGTCTTTAAAAGCTTTGTGCTTATTGCTTCCAGCATGGAGCGAGGTGTTCATTAAGGTACCAAAATTCTCATAAAAAATCCAAAGTTGCACTAGTGAAAAAATGCTCAACAAGATGAAAACTGATCACATCTTTTTCAGAAAATCCAGTAGTTATTTTTAAAACCAGTTTTTAACCAAGATTTGGTTTTGCGTAGTTTTAACGTGCCACTCAAGCAGCTTGATAACATTTGGACTCTTTAAACAGCATTTAAATCTACGGTGAGTATATAATGGTACATTTAATTTTATACCATTTTTAAAATAAGTTGTACAATGTTTAGTGTGACCCTGTTATGACAAGCATTGTTAAATGAATTCTTTCCCTGTTTACAACTATTTATGAAAGCCTTTTTAAATAAGAAAAACATGAAATTGTTAGCTCACACACACGAGATTTCTTTCAAAAGTTTATTTAGTATCAAGCAAGATAGGACTTTGCTTAACACTACAGAACATTTCAAGACTTTAGTTACAAAAGAATACCACATTATTTGCACTTGTAATTGGCTTCCCTTTTTACGCATGTTGGCAAGAGAAAAAAAAAGAACTAGCATATTGCTGAAAGATAAAATAACTAAATTCTATGGAAACCTTTAAAATAAAAGGTGAGGCTTATGTTAAAAGAATGGATTAACATATTTAGTAAACCTATTTTTTTGTTTAACACTAGTTAATCAAAGTTATTTTTTCTCCTTTTGATGACCTATTTTTTCATATACAGAGTGGAAATAACAAAATTTTACATGTCTTTTTTTTTCTGCCCAGGTTGATGTTTCAACAAAGTAGTTTTAAGTTCCATCCATTCAGATTTTAAGCATTTTGATTTATTTAAAAAGGGATTGTTCATAGAAAAAAATTACTTTGAACAGTATACAGGACTGGTGGAGATTGGCTATTTCACAACATCAGACAGTACAATCAGTATCTGCCATATGGCTGGTCTCTGTAGACTCCCTTCGCTGTCCTCGCTGAAGGTGCCTTGTGTCTTGAGTTAGTCCACTCCTCTTGCCCTAAAATTAGTAAGAGGAATCACAATTACATCATTGCCATGGCTGTCACTGGCTTCATATTTTAGAATATAACAATATTGAACCAATGGTAGATGTTGTATTTAAATATATATGCATCCCTGATATATTAAAAAAAAAAAAACAAACAAGAAATTAAAAAAAATTTACAAACACAATGGAACATGCCGGCCTCACTAATGAAACCTACCAACACGGGAAAAAAGGCAATTTTTGTATCTTGAATGGTAATCATCTTTGCAAGAACTTTGGTTACTCTTAATAAAAGTTCAAAAGCTCACTCAACCAACTGGACCGCCTTTCGGTAAATATTAACAGAAGGGAGACAAATCACTTAGATTGTTCCTTATCGCAAAAACAAAGAAAAACATGGATAAAAATCTGTGAGGATAAAAGGATTAAGCGCAAAAGGGGGAATGGGCAAAGTGAGAAAAAGATATATTGTCTCACTCTTCATAGGCCCTTTTATAGAAATTTGCACTGGGTAAAAATTCACATCAAGAACACTTCAGGAATATGAAATAAACTAAATGATACAACGTGAAATTTCAGTCATTATAACTAAACCCGTACTGGACAATGGTATTGGTAACAAAGGATATCCCATCTTTATCTTCTGACATTAAACAGCTGTTCAGCTTCAGGACTTCCAACGAGTTACCTACAGGTCTCTGACAGCAAACAGTTAACATCCCTGCTGCAACATACAGCAATTTAAAAGCCATGTGTCCACAGAGACCAATTTAAAAAGCTGTGAAGGAAAAATGCTTAAAATGACCTCTTTTTTTTGATACAAACATGCAATCAACGTCATTCCCTCAAGCTAACTTGCATCAATTTAAGTAGATAGCTTTCAGTAAGCCAATGTATTTCTCTTAAGTGTTTGTTACGAATAACCAAAAAAGAAAAAAGAAAAAAAAAAGAAAAACCAAGATATGGTCATCATGTGTTCAGGCAGGTGATATAACAAAATACACTTCAAAAGGAACCCTGGAAAATGGTTTTTCAGTTATGTTCAGAGAAATGTCATAACATCCATTAACCACAGTCCTGACTCACTTGTACTGCGTACTACACACTCATCATAGCTTTGCAACTGATTGAAGCTTCGTGTTCTCTGATCTCTTTGCCCTGCAGCAAAGGTGCTTCTTACCATCATTATGTTGCTGCTGCCAACTCTTTTAATTAAATCTGTCATCCTTCGGCATATTCAGACTTTGGACATGGGCTCTCCAGCATCTCTATCAGGTCCCACTGAATTATGAGGGGTCTGGTTGCCTCCCTGAAGCCCCACAGACCCCTGCATCTCCTCGCTGGCTCAGTGCTTTTTTAAACCTTTATGGGATGACTCGCTGTGTAATTTTTTTCAGAAGATTTGAGATTGAGAATGAGTTAAAACATAAAGAAGTAGGAGAATCACTTAAGAGCTGCAGTCTCAATGGTTTCATTTCCTTTTACTGTCAAGAAGCAAAGACACTTCAAAAAGACCCATGCTATCAAGTATATGCAGTTTGCCAAACTGTCCATGAATGAGAAAAATCAGCACATGGCAATCAACCCAAACAGAAAATCTAATTCAGTATCTTAACCCATGCAATTTTCTGCAAATCTTTAGTACTCTCTAAATATTAAATAGTAAAGAAGCCTCTGGAAATAGCCAAGATATGCACAAATGAATGCAGAGAAAGCTGCTATTTCACAGGCAAAGTGACTTTTTAAATTTTTCCTCCAATTAAGACCTTCAAGGTCTTTCTGTGGCCACTCCCCCTCTCCATATGAGGTTGCTGTGACCAGTCACTCACCATAGGAATCGTAGGTCTCCTCACTGAGCCCGTGTCCATAATCATAGTAATCAGCACCACTGTATTGAATAAAAGGAAACATAGGACAAAATGATCTGGCTGTGAGTTTAAAATGTATTCTGAAACTTAAAGACAACTAACAAAAAGCAGGGCTAAAAACAAATCTCTACTAAGATGACAGAGCCTTAAGACAAAAGCCTTACACTTCATGGTTATCAAAAGCCTCTCTCCTTAATTCCCCCATTTTAATACATAATTATATCTGAATCTTCAAACAACACTTTAAGGAACTCATGGTAAGACCCTAAATTGCATGTGAGAATATAAAGACAGAACTTGTTCTGGGAGTGTGTGTGTACACAATGCTAGAATGCATGCCAGTGACTGGGGCGGGATTGTGCCAGGTACTACGGGAGTGGAGGAGGCAGCAAACATCACTCCTTCCCAACAGATGGAAAGTCAACCACAGTGACTTCTGTTGTTCCTTTAACAAGTAACACTCTTACTTATGGATGGGAGAGGGAGTAGGAAGTGGGATTTGAGTCAGGGTGAGAGGGTGAGTATGGGGGAAAGAACCACTATATTCCTAAAGTAGTACCTGTGAAAAATGCATTCGTTAAAAAAAAAGAAAGTTAACCACAGGGACTTTATTTCTGCTTAAGCCCATTCCCACCAGAGAAGTTGGCGCTGTGTGAACTGTGAGCCCTGGACAACACGTCAAGAACAAGCGTAGAGATGCACACGGTTCTGCAGCACTACTGCACTGCCATCAGGAAGTGGTGGACCACACCAACACTGCCCCAGTGACCAAGTGCAGCAGGAGGGCTGACAGATGATCTGTTTAAAAGTCAGAGGGCAGAGAAGCTTTTCAAAGCATTGGCAATCTATACTCCAACATCCTTGAGACAGAAGGCAGGAGAAAGCATGTTACTACTGCAACTTTGCAGATAGTGTAAAACAGGCTACATATACACAATATATCTTAAGTATGCATAATTTTTATGGGATCAGACCTATGGAAAAACCTAGGCTATCAAACCATAAGCATCTTGAGTATTTGAAGACGAGCTTCTACTTGCCCTCTCAGGCTTTCCTCTTTCCCACTCTACTTAATTTTGTAAGGAAATAACAGTCCTGAAATTATCTTAGCCTGTTGTGGAAATAAAACATCCCAGCATTCCAACTCCATACAATCAATCAAAATGGGAAATGACCAAGCTCAGCTATGTAACACCTTGGGGAGTCACAAGAATAAAATCCATGTGGCAACTGCCTACCATACGCTAGCTGCTGAGATGGCTCCTAGAGTTATCACAATAGCTCCAGCCCAAGGTAACTGTAACTGTCATACCCATTTTGTAGATAAGGATATTACACATAATAAAGCCTAAGTCTGCTTAAAATCTCATTGAGAACAGGAGAGCTGAATCTATCTGACTGCAAAGGTCGCACGTGTTAGCTACACCCACACCTGGTTCTCACCCTTGTTTGCTTTCTCAGGTATATGACACCAGAGACCAATCATCAGATGCAATGACCACGGTACAGTAAGCAATTCCTTTGATAAAAACATAAGCAATGGAGCTGTGCTCCTTTTTGTGTCACATGTATGGGGATGAGTCTTCACATTTGCTACCAGACATGCTCCTCTCCCCTCCTCTGAGCTATTTCCTATGTTTTTAGCTTAACTGTCACTTCCAGAGAGAACTCTCACAATTGCCCAGGGTTAGGCCAGTTTCCCCTACAGTATGTTTTCACTATTTCTCACCCTCTTGGCCTTAACAGACGCTTCCATTACATGTGTTGACTGACTGGGTATATGGAGAAGGGTACCTCCATCACTCTGGTGTGTCACGAGTAGCTTCCTGAGAATGTCCTGCTGAGGAGCACTCTAAAAGACCAGGAGGATGAAGGTGGAGAAGGGCTGAAAAGGGATGGGCAGAAGCAGTGGCAATAAGGGCCTTCCATCAGAAGGAGCAGCAGACGCAAGCATGGAGGCAGGAAACAGGCTGAAAAATCTGAGTAGCTGCAAGTAGTTCTTCATATAGAATAGTAAGTATTGATAAAATACTTGGGCCAGAATTTCCTCTCTATGCAGAATATAAGCTACACTTTGTTATCCTGGTTTAATCGAGTTGATTGAAAAGAGTATAAAATACTGGTTATGATATGAGCTCTCTGTAAAACATAAGCTCTCTGAAATGTGCTGTTAGTCTCACTGGCCCTTTTAAATGCTTCCCAGGAACAAAACAGTCACTTCTAGAGCTGACTGATATGACATGGCAGTGTGTAATCTTTCCAGAGGCACATATACAGCTACAGAGTCTTAAAAAATGGTCTTCAAACTCAGGGCTGGATTCCTAGAGAATCTGGAAGACAAAAAGGAGGTGTAAGAGGAAAGGAGCTACTGTGAGCCCATCGCTGCCGCATCAGCAGCACCTCATGTGTGTGACCTCACGTGCTGTGAAAACATCTCCATGCTGCCGCGGCAGTATGGCTCAGACAGGTTATACCACGTGCCCAGGGTCACACACTTCTAAGTGGTGGCACCTACTCATACCAAAGATGTGACCTGCTCACCATGGCAGGTACCTGCGAGGGAGGGTCCTGCTTTACTCTCACATATGTTGCTGATCTTCCAGAATGCCTCTGGGTTGGTCCTTGTGGAGCACCTATACCCCGTCTCATGCTAAGAAACAAGCCAGGGTCCAAGCGGAACTCACTGCCACATGATTACAGTGACCTCTAACTGCCTTACTTCTCTTTGGCCTCAATTCTCCCCCCCCCCCCCCTTTCTGTAGGTCAATCTTTCCCTCAAGGCATAATATACATTTAAGATGAGAAGAAAAGAAGGACTTGCTGAAAAAAGGAGAAATTTTCATATTCAAAACAGACCATATATCCAACATAAAAACAGTGAAACAAATATGGTTTTCCTACTTAAGATATTGTAGCTTCAAAGATAGAATGCTATTAAAGTAGAATGGTTTCCTTGTCTTGAGAACAATCAGACTCAAACCTTTGATATACATAACAGTGTCAACAGTCCACACATCTTCTAAACAAGAGCCTTTGCCTGCAGTGCATCTTGATAGAGTCACTATTCTGGCTGGATCCTGCTGTTCCTCTGTCTGGCCAAGGGCTGATCCACATGCTGCGTGGAGTTCCTTGAAGCTCTAACATACACACAATGGCTCATTCATAGAATCTGGCCTTAAACTAGTCAAAATAACTTCTCTTTTTGCTAAAAATAAATTGGCTAACACTTCTTTTAAATTTTATTTATTTATTTATTTATTTATTTATTTTTTGACAGGCAGAGTGGACAGTGAGAGAGACAGAGAGAAAGGTCTTCCTTTTGCCGTTGGTTCACCCTCCAATGGCCGCCGCGGCTGGCGCGCTGCGGCCGGCGCACCGCGCTGATCCGATGGCAGGAGCCAGGAGCCAGGTGCTGTTCCTGGTCTCCCATGGGGTGCAGGGCCCAAGCACCTGGGCCATCCTCCACTGCACTCCCTGGCCACAGCAGAGGGCTGGCCTGGAAGAGGGGCAACTGGGACAGAATCCAGCGCCCCGACCAGGACTAGAACCCGGTGTGCCGGCGCCGCTAGGCGGAGGATTAGCCTAGTGAGCCATGGCGCCGGCCTTGGCTAACACTTCTTAAAAACTCAGTACTAAATTAAATTAACCTCAGTCTTCTTTCAAAGGTCACAAGTAACAACATAATGGTTCCTTGGAAAAAACCTTGAGGTTCTTGAGTTTTTTTTTTTTTTTAAAGATTTGATTTATTATTTGAAAGGCAGAGTTACAGAGACAGACAGAGAGAGAGAGAGACAGACAGACAGACAGACAGAGAGGGTTTTCATCCACTGGTTCATTTACTAAATGGCTGCAATGGTAGGGGTGAAACTGGGAGCTTCATCTGGGTCTCCCATGCGGGTGCATCGGCCCTACCACTTGGGCCACTGTCTACTGCTTTTCCAGGCCATAAGCAGAGAGTTGGATCAGAAGAGGAGTAGCTGGGACACAAACTGGTGCCCACATGGGATTCTGGCACCACAGGCGGAAGGTTAGCTTACTACGCCACAGCTCAGGCACCGAGTTCTTGAGAATTTTATCTCTGTCACAAGGATAAAGTGAGAGTGACCACCTCATACAACTGAAAAGGAATTTCTTTGAGATGGTTCTCGATTGTTTAAGTTGAAATCAGAAAGGACAGCTAAAGGACTGATACACAGAAGAGTCTAACAATTGCTTTCTGACCAAACTAAGCCTCCTTTATTAAATGAAGTAAGCAGTAATAAACATCAGTACAGATTGGGAATTTGTCTGTGAAGCACAGCTACGGATAAAAAAATGGAGGTGAAGAATGCTTTCCAATGAACAAAAAGATAACAGGTAGCATAATTTGGTCCAGCAATGGTTTGGTGATATGACAGTCTCAGTTTTGACAAGTGAAAACTTTAAACTGACATTTGCTATCAGTTCACCCAGTTTCTGATTATTTATTGCAAGACTGTCATCAAGCTGAGGAGCTGGGCACAGCTGAGCCCCATTCTCATACCTGTCAGTTCCATCTGAATTGCTTTTGCAGCATTTCATTTCGTGCACCTCAAATGTCTATTAGCCAAAGATGTGTCCTACTTCCCAAGGATAAACTAAAAACTCAACATACAGGGAAGAGGGAAAAACATTAAAATCTCTTCATTTATAGACAGAAATTAAAATGTTAATAATAAAAATTAAAATATTTATAGTCTGAATATTCCTGACCTCCACTAAAAGGGAACACGTGGAAGCCCCTCCCTCAGTAGCTCCAGAGTGGGCCTCTCTCTCTGACAGAGAATCTGACTCTCCATCTCCAGATCACGAGGTTAGTCTTCCTCTCCAGCAAGCCTACACTCCACACATCCCACCCATCCTCATTCCCCACCCAACTCCGCAACTCTTTCACTGTGCACTACGGAATTCATGAAATTCAACAGAATTTCATATCTAGCAAAATCCCTGTATATTCTCAAACTCTTTGAAACCTTCTTGTCCAACAGAAAGTTGATTCACTGTAGTGACAAACCTTTTCCCTCAGCTCTCTCCAATGTTTTCATTATCTACCAAGCTAAGGGACCACTGGGCCTAGAAGGGTCACTGTACTCTTTCCTCTACCCTTAAGACAGACACATCACTTCACTTTCAGATCTTTATGTTTCACTTTTCTGGACCAACACCTGGCTGCGAGTCTCCCAACAGCACCAATGTGCTGAGTCTTAGTGATTTCTGTACATAAGTAGATAATCATTTAAACAAGCAGGCCTCTCAATCACTGAGTCTCAGTTTTCTCAGAGTCCACTGATCTTGCCTCCTTTGACCATTCAGTTTCCATGCACGCTAGGATCTTACATATTCAGTGTCATGTTCCAAACATTCTGACTACTATTTCCTCTCTTTACGTTGCTGGTAATACACTGATTATTCTTCCAAATCCATTGCAATCATCCCCTCTACTACTTTTATACTCTTCATCCTTCACTAAATTCAAGGATCAATTCTCGTTCCTCATGTTATGTGACCGATCAGTAATTAATGCAACTGACCTCCTTCCTCTTCCCTGATATTCTTTTCTGTTCTTGGCCTCCAGGATGTTCTGCTTCCTGGTTTCATTCCTGTCTCACTGACTACTTATCAGTCACCCAGTCATCTTTCTTCTTAAAACTGGAACAGTCCACAGTTCAGAGCCTGGTACTTTTTTCTGCTTTATCTAACAGGTCCCTTGGCACAAACGTTTATCTCAAATCTTTACTTGAAATGTAATCTAAATAGAAAATTCTCCCAAATTTATAGCTCTAGACCAGGTATTTCTGCAAGGGTCATTTTACACCTATGTGTCTGCTCAACATTTCAACTTCTAATAGTCATCTCAAATCTAAGGCCAAAATTACATGGAACTTCTCATCTCATTACCTAAGTCTTTCTACATCTCAGATGATACTAACTTTATTTTGTTTTTTAAGGACAGAAAGCTGAGAGCCATTCTTTTCACCAGCTATAATATTTGCCTGGAACAATTTTACCTACAAACATCTTCATGGCTAACTTTACCTTCCTCAAGACTGCTCAAACGATGCCATATCCAAGACATCTTCTGAGATGAAAACTGCAATCCCCTACCCTGGCACACCTGATCCACTTTATCTTGCTCTATTTTCTTTTTTCCACACAATTTGTCACCTTCTAAATACACCCTAATCTATTCATTATGCTCACTGTTAACTTTCTCTCATGAAAACGTTAAGTCCTACAAGGGAGGCATTTGTGTCTGTTTTATTCACTCACACATACACACACACACACACACACACACACACCACACATTAAATACTCTGACTGAATAGATTACAACAAAATTATCAAAAACAAAAACAAACCAATCTGTGTGTTCAGGCAGTTTAGAAAAGACAAAGTGTTAGTAATGAGTAAACTTGAACAAGAGGCATTTCCCTGACCCACCTCAATTCTAAATGTATAAGGATTCAAAGAAACAAAGAAGATGTGAACTCTTGCCTCTTAGTAGCTCGTACAAATACATCTCCATAGAACAGGGAGTAAGTAGAGACCCTGGTATCAGAGTCTAATTTTGTTGGTGGTAGGAAGAAGGTAAGAAGGAGGAGGCTATTCAATGAAGGTGACACATGAGTGGTTGAGGGACTTTGAGGAAGAGGAGAGAGACTGTGATGCGCCTGAACTCCTGAAGAAGGGGAATTACTAGTAATCCTACTATATTCAGGGTGCTGCTGGCAAATATATAATTACAGAATATATCTATACTCACTATTATAAATAATTAAAACTATAGTTACACATTTTAAGTATACATGATCTCATTTATGACAATGCTGTGAAGCAGGTATTATTCTATTTCCTTTATATACAAAACAAATGAAGCTCTCAAAGCTTACTGAGGTATCCAAAGATGATCAAGTAAAAACCAAAGCTGTAAGTCAACTCTGTCTCACATAACAGCTGATTTTTGCCCAGACACCAGGGCACCTGTTTCTGAAATGCTAAAAGCCAGGAGTTTACCCTTTTGACAAGAAATCTATACAAGTATGTTTATACACAGATTTTTTTTTTCTTTCCTTATGTCTTCTCTCTTTATCCCAAATTGACAACCTGTGACAATCACATCTTTTTGGCACTTGGTATACCTTTTCAATGTGAATTATAATCCACATTTTTTACTTTGATTTGTCCCATTTTTAAAAAGTATTCTCTCCTCCCCAAGCCCCTTTTAAAAATATTTATTTATTTATTTGGAAGGCAGAGACAGAGAGACATAGATCTTTCATCTCTCGTAACATCTCCCAGATGGACATGGGCCAAGTCAGAGTCAGGAGCCTGGAATTCCATTCTGGGTCTTCAATATGGGCAGCAGGCATCCAAGCACTGGGGCCTTGTTAGGCACATTAGCAGGAATCTGGATTGGAACTGGAGTAGCCAGGCCTCAAACTGGAAGCAGCAGCTTAACCCTGGCCACAATGCCTGCCCCACTACTTTCCTTCATCTGCTTTGTTTTCCCTTTCTGGAAACCTCAGTGTAGTTACTTTTGAAGTTTGGGCTCCATCTTTCTTATCTCCTAGATTTCCTATCATGCAGTTCTTCCCCTTTAGTACTATTCATTGGCCTGCTTAGCCATCTATTAATTCCTTAATTCCCAATTCTAACTTGTTTGGCCTTTATGGATGCCTTCCATTCTTATTCACTTGAAGATTTATTACTTACTTTATAATCATCCTCTATTTGATGTGCGCTGTCACTCATGGTGTCGGGTTCTCAGTTTACTGAGTCGAAGTTTCTTACATGGCTTGTAAATCATGGGTGTGTGTTAATTCCTGCTTTCAAGATTCTCAAAGTTTGCTTGTCTGTGAATGTTATCACTTATTTAAAATAGTTTCCTCAATCGGACTTGCCCCAAATGGTGGAGTTAGAAATGTGCCAGGGGATTCTAATACAATCCCATCAAGGCTGCATATACCAATGCCATCTCACTAGTCCAAGTGATCAATTTCAGTTCACAATTGATCATACTGATAGGTCTAAGAGTCAAAGGGATCACACAAACAAGACTAGTGTCTGCTAATACTAACTGATAGAATAAAAAAGGGAGAGAATAATCCAGCATGGGAAACGGGATACACAGCAGACTCATAGAATGGCAGATGTCCTAAACAGCACTCTGGCCTCAGAATCTCAGAATCAGCCCTTAAGGCATTTGGATCTGGCTGAAGAGTCTATGAGAGTATTTTAGACATGAAAAGCCAAGACACTCTGGAAAAAACAACAACAACAACAACCACCACCACCTAAATGAAAGATCTCTGCGAGTGAGATCCCAGTAGAAAGAATGGGCCATCAAAGAAGGAGGTACCTTTCTCTGAAGGGAGGAGCGAACTTCCACTTTGACTATGACCTTGTCGAAATAAGATCGAAGTCAATGAACTCAAAAGGCTTCCATGGCCTTGGCAACTCATGACAAGAGCCTAAGGAGATTACTGATACCATAAACAAGAGTGTCAAATTGTTAAGTCAACAATAGGAGTCACTGTGTACTTACTCCTTATGTGGGATCTCTGTCCTTAATGTGTTGTCCAATGTGAATTAATGCTATAACTAGTACTGAAACAGTATTGTACACTTTATGTTCTGTGTGGGTGCAAACTGATGAAATCTTTACTTAATATACACTAAATAGATCTTCTGTATATAAAGAGAATTGAAAATGAATCTTGATGCGAATGGAATGGGAGAGGGAGTCGGAGATGGGAAGGTTGCGGGTGGGAGGGAAGTTATGGGGGGCGGGAAGACATTGTAATCCATAAACTGTACTTTGGAAATTTATATTTACTAAATAAAAGTGAAAAAAAAATAAAATAGTTTCCTGATGTTGATAACAGAAAAAGGGCACACTCTACGTTTGGGGGTTCCTAATTCCCCCAGAGGGAGGTTTTACCAGAGGCTTAGTCCTGTGTTGTGATGCCTTTAATCTGGGAATAAACAGTACTGCTTTGTACTTCCGAGCTCCACTGAGTCAGGAGCAAGACCAGACCAGCCTAGTTGCTCCCAAGGCAGTTTTTCTATCAATTATGAGAACACCCTGAGCCCCTTAGTACTCCTTGGTCACAGCAATTGATTTGGGATTATATCTTTCACAGAACACTCTAACACTCTTCTCCTGAATGGGGGTTTGTTGTTTTGTTTTCATAGAACTGGTTTCATTTCCTTCTTTCTCAGTAAATCTTTTCAAACTCATTTCTGCTACTATGTGAGATTTTAAGGAGGGATTGTATGGAACAGGTATATATTCTTAGTCCATCTCCTTGATTTTATTTTTGTTTATGTTTTTAAAGTCCTCTAATTTATAACACATTTAGACAATCTTTAGTTCTCAAAATCTGTGCTTGAAGAAGACATTATTTAATTTTACAGGTAAGAAAAAAGATAAAATGAGAACCATATCTAATGCACATTTGTTATGTACAGTACTTATCCTTAATATATGATGGTATTCCAAAAACAAAAAGGTGATTGGAAGACTAATATGAACATGGGCACTGAAAACTCTGTCCATGCATCAGTGAAGAGTGTCTAACAGTACTGTCTGTTTACTATTGGTGAAATGACTTTCTTTGGAGGAGAGGAAGAACAGTAAATCCCTTCAGACGTCATTACTAAGTTCTGCACTACTGCATTAATACTGAAGAGCTAATTTCCATGATTATTTCATCCTGTTCCTTTAAAATCTTATCATTAGTCACTGTGATAAAAATATTTTATCCAACATTGACTAAATGCTTATCATGATAGGAAAAGCTGAAGAACGAGACATGTACAACCCAGGTAATTGCTTACTGACTGACTGTCCCAGTCTACCATTTCCATTCTACTTAGGGGGTTTAATTCTTAAAAACACCATTAAGAAACTTTATATTCAGGGCCTGCACTGTGGTGCAGTAGGTTAAGCCACTTCCTGCAATGCTGGCGTACCATACCAGAGCACAGGCTCAAGTCCTTGCTGCTGTACTTCCAATCCACGTCATTGCTAATATTCCTGGGAAAGCTGTGGAAGATAGCCCAAGTACATGAGCCTGACACCTGTATAGGAGACCAGATGGAGTTCCTGGCTCCTGGCTTCAGTCTGGCCGGGCCCCAATTGTTGTGGTCATTTGGGCAGTGAACGAGTAGGTGGAAGATCTTTTTCTCCCTGTCTCTGTCACTCTAATTTTCAAATAAATAAAAATAATTCTCAAAAGACCAAAAATTTTTATAGACAATATATGAAAGTATTTAAAATGAATTTTGGGGATAATATCTCATTTTCCCATGTCATGGATTCCTCAAGATTTAAAATCCTTTATGGTAAATGGCTAAAACATTTCGAATCTGTTTTCAATAAAAGTCTTACTTATCTAACAGTTATTTGATGAATCTAATACTTCATCAGAAGGATATTTAGTAAGTTTCAGAATGAGGATGTGTAAGTTGGACAGAAAAAGAGCTATAACAAGGTCCTGTCTTCTGACCATGGCTTTGTTGCTTTTTAGCCTTTCCTTGATTTTTGTGAATCAGAGTTGCTACTGGAGCTATTGTCATCCAACCTGGGAAAGGTATCATAGTAACTTTGCTTCATTCCTGTCTTCTATCTTTCATTAAATGTGTTTAAATTGAATACATGATTGCTAATATTTTGTCCCTCTTGGGAATTCTGAGTTAGTGCAAGTTTTGTTCTGTGAGGTGACCTGGCATTCAGAGTGCTTCCTATGTGAGCAGCAGGCAGCCACCATGACATTTCTGCCTCAAGGAACTTATGATGTGAGGATGATTCACTTGTTGGGAAGGATGCACAAGGTGTAGAATATTCTGGACATCTCACTTGACTTTGAATTGCTGCTGGATTCCACAGCATTCACACTGCATCTCCAAAATGGCCTGGAGAAGTGGTTTACCAAGTGTGGCCTGCAGACTCCCAGAGGGCCATCAAAGTAAAACTACTTTCCCAGTAATACTAAGATGTTACTTGTCTTTTTCACTGTGATGACATTTGCACCAAATGTTGTATGTTAAAAAGTGGTGGTTCTTTGTCAGAAATTAATGCAACAACACAAAGCTGTACTAGTTAAAAACAAAGTGATTTTCACTTAAGAAGACTCCTGTGTAGAAGTAAAACTTACTGATCTCCTTAAATCTCAACCGTTAAGTACACAGCCTTTTTTTTTCACTTTTATTTAGTAAATATAAATTTCCAAAGTACAGTTTATGGATTACAATGGCTCCCCGCCCCCCATAACTTCCCTCCCACCCGCAACCTTCCCATCTCCGACTCCCTCTCCCATTCCATTCGCATCAAGATTCATTTTCAATTCTCTTTATATACAGAAGATCTATTTAGTGTATATTAAGTAAAGATTTCATCAGTTTGCACCCACACAGAACATAAAGTGTACAATACTGTTTCAGTACTAGTTATAGCATTAATTCACATTGGACAACACATTAAGGACAGAGATCCCACATAAGGAGTAAGTACACAGTGACTCCTATTGTTGACTTAACAATTTGACACTCTTGTTTATGGTGTCAGTAATCTCCCTAGGCTCTTGTCATGAGTTGCCAAGGCCATGGAAGCCTTTTGAGTTCACTGACTTCGATCTTATTTCGACAAGGTCATAGTCAAAGTGGAAGTTCGCTCCTCCCTTCAGAGAAAGGTACCTCCTTCTTTGATGGCCCATTCTTTCTACTGGGATCTCACTCGCAGAGATCTTTCATTTAGGTGGTGGTTGTTGTTGTTGTTGTTGTTTTTTCCAGAGTGTCTTGGCTTTTCATGTCTAAAATACTCTCATAGGCTCTTCAGCCAGATCCAAATGCCTTAAGGGCTGATTCTGAGATTCTGAGGCCAGAGTGCTGTTTAGGACATCTGCCATTCTATGAGTCTGCTGTGTATCCCGCTTCCCAAGTACATAGCCTTGTATCATTTCATATGCTGAGAGGAAAAGTAGTCTCACAGCAATTCTTGGGCACAATGAAGTACACTGGTGACCTCAAGGAAAAACACCTGGTATTTGTTTACCTAGTTAGTTTACCTGATTGCTCTTTTCACATAATATCATTTTTACTTGAGAGAATGATGGGCAATACACAATGCTTATTCAGATTTGGGTATCTGATAGAAGTATTCTCAAAGAAGAATAAAAAGGACCTGCCATTTTCAAGACAACTGACAGTATTTGTTAACAATGATAAAAGTTCAGCCTTTAAGTAAAAGCTACAAGTTTGGAAAACTAGTATGTGCCAGTATAAGCTGATAGCAAGCCAATACTTCTTGTTTGAGATCAGTGATGATCACAAATGTGATTCTTTTAGATACTGTACAATGAAATGTGTCACATCTGAAAAAAATGTGCATGAGCTGATAAGCCAACATTTTTTAAATGAATACAAGCATGATGTCACAAAATCCATCAAGTATCAAGACAGACAAAGCTATTTTAACATAACAGAGCATGAAAATCTACAGATATTTCAGAGCCCACACTGCAGCTAACTTTTAAGAAACTGTCATCTGCCAAGTTATGGTATTGAAAGAATAGTCATTAATTATTTGAAAAGGCTATTTTTCCTTTTCTAACCACATATCTGTTGTTCAAACTACTGCAACCAAAAAATATATCACATTAGACGAATGCAGAGGAAGGTATGAAAATCCATAATGGCACAATTCTTACTATTTCTTTTGGAAAATGATAATTTTTTTCATAAAAGTAATCACATTAACAAGCAATGAGTTATTATTTTATATTAATACTTAAAATGTTTCTTTGAATTTCTTGTATGGTAAGTATTAACAGATATAAACCATATACACTAAAAAATTTTGTAGCATTCATTAGTTTAGAGTATAAAGGGGGCATAGAATCTTAAACTGTCAGAAATATCTGGCGTAGAATACAAGGCAAGAGTAAATCTTAAGAGGCAGCAGGGCAAGTATTATAAACGTTTACCTGTAGATTGGTTTATTTTAATCTGCAGAATTGTCTCTGTGTCTATGCAGTGATGGGGGAGACACCACTAACCAGCCAGCCACATAGACAGAGCCCAATATGTCACACGATACCATGGTTAAAAAATCCCTGTCTTGAGGGAGGCATTTGACCACGTGGCTAAGATGCCCATTTCCTCTATCAGAGTGCCTGGGTTCAATTCCAGTTCCAGCCTCCAGTTCTAACTTCCCATTAATGGAGACCCTGGGAGGCAGAAGGTGATGGCTCAGGTAAATAAGTTCCTACCATTGAAAAACAAGACGGAACAGATTTTGTTTTCTTCCCTGGGAGGCTGCAGGCAGCTCAAGAATGGAAGCTGTCTCTTACCTCCTTGAATACAGTAAGAAAAACCCAGAGAAAATGAAATTTCAAATACATCAGGGCTGCTGCTGTAGCGTAGCAGGTAAAGCTGCTGCCTGCAGTGCCAGCATCCCCTATGAGCTCCGGTTCAAGACCCGGCTGCTCCACTTCCGATCCAGCTCTCTGCTATGGCCTGGGAAAACAGTAGAAGATGGCCCAAGTACCCTCATGGGAGACCCAGAAGAAGCTCCTGGCTCTTGGCTTAGGGTTGGCACAGCTCCGGCTGTTGCAGCCAATTGGAGAGTAAACCAGCGATGGAGGACCTCTCTCTCTCTCTGCCTCTCCTCTCTGTGTAACTCTGACTTTCAAAGTAAAATAAGTAAATCTTTAAAAACAAAAGTGTATTAAGAGGAAAAGTAATTGGGTGAGAAAATGAGCTTAAAAAAAAAACAAATAATAGGAATACAAATATACATACAGGTTCTTCTCAATCATCAGTAACAGTTTTAGTGCTAGAATAACTTTAGCTCCTTAACTGGTATGAATTATTTACTACTGCAAACAATGTTAGAAAACAGAAAAATAAATTTAGGTTTGAATTTTTGTTTTAGAAAATAAAAATCATATATTTGCAAATGTTTGAATATTTAAATAAATTTAAAAGGATGGTTTAAACTGTAGGTTTAAACCTATGGTTTAATTAGAGGATGTCTCTCTCTGTCTAAATAAAGGCTCAGCTAACAAAAACTGAAGGCCTACACAGCAGACTCATAGAATGACAAATGCCCTAAACAGCACTCTGGCCTCAGAATCAGTCCTTAAGGCATTCTGATCTGGCTAAAAAGCCCATGAGAGCATTTTAGTCATGGAAAGCCAAGACACTGTGGCAAAAAATGACCTACATGAATGATTTCTGTGAGTGAGACCCCAGTGGAAAGAAGGGGCCATCAAAGAAGGAGGCACTTTTCTCTGAAGGAAGGAGAGAACTTCCACTTTGCTTAGGCCTTGTCTAAAAATCAATGGAGTTTGTGAACTCAAGAGGCTTCCATAGCCTTGCAGCTCATGACAAGAGCCTCGGGTAATTACTGATGTCATAAATAAGAGTGTCAATTGTTAAATCAACAACTGGAGTCACAACTTAATATGTTGTAGTATGAGAATTAATGGTAAAACTTGTCTTCAAACAACATTACATTATACTTTGTGTGTCTGTGTGAGTGCAAACTGTTGAAATCTTTACTTAGTATAGTGTTTGTCTTCTGTATATAAAGATAATTAAAAATGAATCTTAATGAAGAATGGGATGGGAGAGGGAGAAGGAGGTAGGACTGGAGTGGGAGTGGGAGGGCAGATATGGGGGGAAGAATTGCTATATTCCAAAAGCTGTATCTATGAAATTTGTATTTATTAAATAAAAGATTTCTAAAAAAAGAAAGAAACAAAAACAAAACAGGGGCTGGCGCCATGGCGCACTGGTTAATCCTCCGCCTGCGGCGCCAGTACCCCATATGGGTGCTGGTTCTAGTCCCGGTTGCTCCTCTTCCAGTCCAGCTCTCTGCTGTGACCTGGGAAGACAGTGGAGGATGGCCCAAGTGCTTGGGCCCCTACACCCGAATGGGAGACCAGGAGGAAGCACCTGGCTACTGGCTTCGGATGGGTGTCGCTCTGGCTGTTGCGGCCTTTTGGGGAGTGAACCAACGGAAGGAAGTCCTTTCTGTCTTTCTCTCTAACTCTGTCAGATAAATAAATAAAATCTTAAAAAACAACAACAACAAAAAAGAACAAAACAAAACAAAGGAACTGAAGGCCTGATTTTCTAAATTACAGACCTTTTAGAATTGATATTATTAACCTGACTGCTAGGAGACATTTCATTGTTCAGGAGAAGATCCATCACCAGGCTGAAGGAGGAGGGAAAATAAAGGCCAATTTACAAAATAATTTCACCATGCTTTTTTAAGCTATGAAGTAAGATTTGGTAAAAAGAGTAAATGTAAATAGGTATGAAAACATTCTTCATTCAAATGATTAACAGTTAACACAAACTGTAGTTCATCGTTGGGTATGGGTATACGGGAACTCTTTGTACCTTCCTCGTGAATCTATGAATCTAATACTGTAGTCCCCAAAACAGTCTTTTAGAAAATTAAAACTGAAAATTGATCTCCTATATTTCTCATAAAGTATAATTCTAAAATGATAAGAAAACAGACCCTTTCCTCCCTTACTAGTAATTTAAAACGCGATGAACTTGGTTATATTTAAAATATTTAATAGTAGCCTTATTTTGCAAATTGACACTATTAAAATCTGAGTTTTACTGTGGCAATAATATTAGCCTATAGCTCTCTATATATTCTACAACAAAAGTACAGTCATCTAATTTATTAAAAGTCTTATAACTATTCTAGAAGAAACCCATTTTACTGTTTTATTCCCACAGAGACTGAGATCCACTGAGACCCACAGGTGAAGCCCTGTTCTAGGGACTGTGCTACACTTCACTGCCCGGGTCTAATCAAACCTGATCCAGTGTCCTGGCCCTGCCACCTAGAAAATGCAGCAAGAGCCAGAGCCATTTACTGAATCTAATATTAACACCCTTGCTATCTGAGAATCTAATAAGACCCTTGCCATCTTCATCTACTGACTTATTCACTCAGGGATTCAACTGGTTTCAAAACATTTAAGAAACAAATTCATTAATTTCATAGAGCTTGTATGCATATTACAATGAGAGAGACAGACACAGTTTATATGTCACATGGAAAGGAGTCCTACTAAGAATACAAAGAGTGGCTCAGAGTTTGCAGGGATGGAATAAGGCTTTTATTTTTTACTCTGAAGAGAGAACCCTTCCAATATGGGTCATTTGAGGGAAGATTTGAAGGTACTGAAGGAATCATGCAAATACCGTAGGGCAGAGGGACTATCCAGTCACAAAGTCTTTCTGGGGGCACAATCACAGCATAGCTGAAGCCTAGAAAGACAGGCAGTGCAGGTGGAGCAGAGGGGACAACAAGGAGGGCGACAGAATCAAAGAGAATGCAACAAGCTAGGGTGGATCACGGAGGATCAGGGAGGCCACTGAAAAGCTTTGGCTTCTTGTTTCTTGCTTTGTATTTTTAAATTTTTTTAAAATCCTGAGATGGGAAAATCTGATATTTTAATGGTTTTTAGAAAAAAAAACAAAATTTTTATTTAATGAGAAAGGGTGGAGTATGGCAGAAATAGCTTTTGAGGGAAAAGAGATCAGAAGTGTGGTTCAGGACACACTGGGTTCAAGAGTCCTCATGGGAGAGAGTTGGAAGCAGTTGTAAAGAGAAATCTAGGGGTCAGTTTGAATTGGAGACCTAAACTGAGATTTATCATACAGAAGACACTTAAAACCATAAAACACGAGATCACTTAGGGCCTAATTGAAAGGACTGGGCCTTGAGGCACTACAAAACAAAGAAAAGAGGGTGACTTGGCAGGAGAGACTGAGAATGCACAGCCAGGGAAGTGGAAGCATGGAGGCTCCTCAGATAGCGAGGGTCTGTGGTGCTTCAAACAGAAGGAGGGAGCCCCTAATCATCTGGGATGGAAGACAACCAAGGACTGAGAAGTGACTTGGAGATTTGGCCACTTAGAGTCACGGAGAATACTGGAAAGAGTTGTTTGGTGACAAAAAGATCAAGTTCAAAGGAAACTGGGATGAAGTCAAGTAGAGACAGTGAAATGAGACCACTGCTGAACATTTCAGTTTAGGTTTTGTAGTTAGAATGTGTATATGTGATATCACCCAGCCTTATTAATAATTTCAGGTATTAATAATCTTAGTGGGTTCTTGACATCTATTCAGAGAAGAATTCTGAATACTGGCTGAAATAAACCAGACAACATGGTAAGTTTTTAAGTGTTCTATTCAGTGAGAGAAATGTATAGGAAAATGAGGGTCTTAATTAGGGCAGAAAGAAGCCTAGAAGCTAAGGTGGGTCCATACCAGAGAGAGAGCAGCCAGGAGCCACGTGGAACAAGCATACGATTATGGGCAGCCACAGGCAGCTTAGCGTGGGCAGCAAAGCAAAGGCAGAGAATGAGCCATGGGCACTCCAGGCCTTTTATATGATTTCCAAAGGGGAGTGGTCACATAGTCTTATGACAGACAGGTGGGCATTCAGGCGAGATCAGGTAGGGGCATGAGATCACACAGGAGGTATGGTGGAGGGGTGTGGACTCCAGCTTACAAATTTAATCAATTTGATCCTGTCTGCCTATATCATAGGTACATGTGTTTACATAGTTCCCCTACTGTATCAACACCTCTAGTGTATGCTTGAATCTGCATATGATATCTAACACAAATTTTTCCTGCTATAAATTTCATGGATACAATTGATCTTAGTAATTTCAGCACACTTTTTTTTTCTTTCTTTATTAAGTTGAGAACTTATATCTTTTCACTTAAAGAAATCACATTATGGCTTCCCTTTGCCATATCCTAATTGCCAGCACCACTACCCTTGAGCTTTGGGGTCTATGGTTAAGTATAATATGGGTTCCCTGAAAACAAGCAATGCAATACCTCTACAGTCCATGTGATACAGCTACTAAGTAACTAACAGGTGGGTAGTGTATACAGTGTGGAAACACTGGCCAAAATGATGATTCATATCCTGGGCTAGATAGAGTGGTATAGTGTGATCTTCCATCATGGAACTCAGAATGGCATTCAACTTTAATGAATTTTTTCTTTCTGGAATTTTCCATTACTTTGGAACTACAGTTAACTGAGGACAGGTGAATACTTAGAAAGTAAAACTTGGAGGCAGCATTGTGGAGTACTAGGTTAAGCCTCCACCTGTGGTGCCATCATCCCATATAAGTGCCGGTTCATGTTCTGGCTGCTCCTCTTCTGATCCAGCTCTCTGCTAATGGCTTGGGAAGGCAGTGGAAGATGGCCCAGGTGGCTTGGGTCCCTGCACCCATGTGAGGGGTCCAGAAGAAGCTCCTGGCTCCTGGCTTCAGATCAGCCCAGCTCCAGCTATTGCAGCCATTTGGGGAGTGAACCGGTTGATGGAAGAATTCTCTATCTCTCCCTTTGTCTGTAACTCTGCCTCTCACATAAATAAATCTTTAAAAAAATTTTTAAAAAAGCAAAACTGCAGATAAGGGGGGAGGACTGTGGTATATACACCTATGCAAACATGTAGACATGTACATATATATTAAATTCTTGCAGACAGTATTATCCCCACTTCAAAAAATAGAATAAAAACTGCTTTTTTTGTTCGGTTTTTATCAACTGGCGTTTTATTTTATGTTAATGTGATTTTTAATAAAGATTTATTTATTTGAGAGGTAGAGTTACAGACGGAGAGAAAGGCCTTCTATCTGCTGGTTCACTCCCCAATGGCAGAAACTGCTGGAACTGAGCTGATTCAAAGCCAGGAGCTTCATCCAGTCTCTCAAACAGGTGCAGGGACCCAACCATTTAGGCCATCTTCCACTGTTTTCCCGGGCCATAACCAGAGAGCAGCCAGGACATGAACTGGTGCCCATATGGGATGCCGGCTCCGCAGGCGGAGGCTTAGCCTACTATGCCACAGCGCTGGCCCCTTTTAATGTGATATTAATGCTAGGATAACAGATTCAATATAATTTATTAGATACAATTCTAATAACATAACGACATTTCTGTTCTCTCTGTTTTAATGATAGCATTTTTAATTTACATTAGAGTCAAGACCTTTATGATCCAGCAAAAAAAGGGTTCAACAAGTAAAAAGTTTTCAGTCTTTTTAGACCCAACTTACTCAAAGTCACAGAGCTGGTGAAGCCAGGATTCCAACAAATGTCTGCTCTTAACTTCTCTGAGACTAAGGTTTTATGTTCCCAA
Organism: Oryctolagus cuniculus; assembly: GCF_964237555.1. Taxonomy (NCBI): domain Eukaryota; kingdom Metazoa; phylum Chordata; class Mammalia; order Lagomorpha; family Leporidae; genus Oryctolagus; species Oryctolagus cuniculus. The sequence goes on along the minus strand of NC_091437.1, from coordinate 161,163,408 downwards.
AATCAGCAACATCAGACCAAGCAGACATCAGGAGTCAGTCTCCTGAAATCCAGAGCACCACAGAAATCCCGGCCATGGGGCTCCTTTCTGAAGACAGCACAGTCAGCTCAGCTGGGACTCTGCAGGCACTTGCAGAATGTCCTCTTCCAGGCTTACCCTCCCCACTCGCATACTGTCACTGTAAATGCTGGAGGCTGGTATGCCCTCTTTCAGCTCCCACCACCTCTCAGAAACCAACTCTCGGCTGTCTGTTCCCTCAGAAAGTGTTTCTGTTCGTTGCTGAACAAATGCAGTTAACTTCTCCCCAAGTCTCATTTTCCAGTTTTTCTCTTATCTTCTGCAAAGTTACTGACTGGGCTAAGTTTGCGCTATGAAGCAGAGGCTGGACAGCATGTGCTCTAATTTCAACTCAAGTACACAAACTCAGACACAGAATGTTGGTTAAGTCAGACACTATCCCAAATGCCCCAATTCAGTAGTCTTCTACCATTTGGCTCATATAGTCAGAGCTGGGCCAGACTGAAGCCAGAAACTCCATCCTGGTTTCTCATGTGGGTGGCAGGGGTTCAGATACCTGGGCTATCTCCTGCTGCTTTCCCAGGTGCATTGCCATGCAGTTGGATCAAAAGCAGAGCAGCTGGGATACAAAGCTGCACACATGTGGGATGCTAGTACTGCAAGTGGCAACTCAATCCACTGCTTCACGGAACTGGCCCAGTGACTATTATTCTTAATCCTATTGCTGTAATGAAGTTTACAAAATTTCATTTCAGATGTAAGATTTTAACTATTAACACACATTTACCAGAGGACCAGAAATAATACATGCCTTTCATAGTTGAGCCTTCCCCTCTCTGTAGTGAAATGCTTTTACATTTTACCTCCACGACAAAGTGCAGGAACTTACTGGTACTTAACTGAATCAAAGGGAAGAAATCGACCTTGAGATGCCATAAGGGCCTTCAGGCTAAAGCATCTTAATCAGCTGAGAGAAATGATTATCTCGCTCTAATTTCAAAGACTTCCAGAAATGACACCTGAATAGCTTGTCACGGTAACACCCTCAAGCAAGCCTGTCAGAAAGTCCTTGTTTCATGTTTAAACCTGATCTCTCAAGAAACAGAATGCTTTCTCCCTCATTCTCTTCTCCACAGAGGCTGACAGCACCACCTCTGTGTAAGGCAACCCAGAAGGATACATCATGAGTGACAAAAAAGCATGTGCCCTAGACATTCTTGGCAAGCATAATTAAGAAGAGGCCCTACTGCAGCTACTGTGAGCTGGTACCACATGGGACACAGAGACATACAAAGACGTCATACAACGCTAATAGCAGGCACCACCTATCATATGCCTATTATGAAGAATTATGCTAGGTATTCTACAGACATTATGTTTATCTTAAAGACAAACTGAGAAATTAGTTATCTGTATTTTGTAAATTTATGTTAAAAACAAAAATGTAGATCTTTGTGAGATGATCTTAGTAGGAATTCAGGAAGTTCAAATAGTGTCTTTTTCAACATTTGTTCTCAGGTACTTATAGGGTACCTACTGTGTACAGGGCAAAATGAGTACTATGATGCTGAAAAACCATAATTCTGTAGGAACTCAAGAGGCTAGGTATCTGGAGTTTTGGGGAACATGAAAAAGTTTCCCAGAAGAAAAGCTTAAATTGACTAATCACAAGACAAAGATGAAAAATCTGAACAGAACAATATCGAATCTGACCTGGCATTAGGGATAGCAGCTGATCTGAGGCATAAAATGATTTATCTGAAGTCATGTGGCTAGAACACCATGGAGTCAGGATAGAAGTTTAGTCACTCTGACTTCCACACTCCCTGCTTTTCATTACTATCTAATTCAACTACCAATTATTACATTCTCAAAAAGTAAGAGATGTGTCTGGGTATTTTTTAGAAAATCATGCAATTCAGATTGACCAAAGGAGATGACTGGAATTAAGATATCTCATATTCAAAGTCTAAAAGAAAAAGCCAGATAACCTTCTGTGACACTGGAATCTTTCCCTCTTGGTTACATGGGTATACTACAGGTAAAAGTATATTGAACTAGTTCAGCTAGATGTGAATTCATGCTCTTTGCAGTCAAAAGAAAAAATCTAAAAGAAAAAAAAATTAATGTGTTAAAAGAGGAGAATCAATAGGCGTCTGCTGCCCATTTAACATGCAGTATTCCTTCTTTCTCACCAAGAGATCTCACAGAAGACCTGGGGTGGGATGCCAGTGTTAACAATTTAACAATCCCAAACAACTGAATTTCTTAGCTACTTTTGCATTTGAGGCAGTCAGTGAAGCCAACACCAGACTCCACTCCTGGAGTAAAACGTTCTTGGGAATTTCCTAACAGAGATCTAACTAACAGGAGTTCTTACTGCATCAGCTTGGTGGCTGGTACTGTCACAGCCCTGGGAATTGAGCTGAACCTTAGGATAGAAGCCAGGGCGAAGGACAGGAAGAACGAAAGCAGAAGACTGGATTCTTAGGAACTACAGAGTTGTCACATCAGCTAGGAGGCACATTATAAGGAAAAATCAACCTCTCCTTTGAACTGACGATCAAGTTACAGCATTATTAACCTGTCCTGAAGGGATGTTGTGTACCTTCTGTATCTCTGATACCGGAGCTAACAGCTCCTAAATCTCACTTTCATCAAAAAGTAGCTTAAAAGGTTGCAGGTGGTCCTACATAATTGAAAAATAAAACTATATATTTTTGTTAGATTCCAAGTAAGACAAATTTTTATTAACAAAAATCTCTCCTCACTACAAACTGTGCCAATCTTCTTCCTCCACAGCCGAGTCATGCACACTAGGCATCGTGGTGATGCCGGCTTGCTGAGTTTGCTTCACAGAGCTTGCACTGATGGGGATCCTGTGAAATCTAGGCAATGTTTGCCATATTTACATTCCTTGTATAACCATATTCTCACTTTAAGCAAATTTCTTCATACTACTATAATCAATTTAGAAGATGGCACAGAATTAATAGTTAAGAGGCTCTGGCGCCACACACAGAATAGAATCTAAGCTTCAGCATTTATACTGAAAGCTTAGGTAAAGTTAATTTCCATTTAGAATTATGAAATGACTATCTCTAGTTAGAAATATCTTGAGATCCACCTGAAATTAATACAACTATGTTAGCTTTTTAGTGAATACTATTTCCTTTTCTTGTATTTTCAAAGTGTACAGTTATCTTTTAAGAATTTTTCTTTTGGGCCCAGCGCTGTGGTTCAGTAGATTAATTCTCACCTGTGGCACCAACATAATATATGGGTGCTGGTTCTAGTCCTGGCTGTTCCTCTTCCAATCCAGCCCTCTGCTATGGCCTGGGAAAGCAGTAGAAGGTGGCTCAGATGCATGGGCCCCTGAACCAGCATGGGAGACCTGGAAGAGGCTCCTGGCTTAGGATCGGCACAGTTCTGGCTGTTGCAGCCATTTGGGGAGGGGATCACAGGATGGACGGCCTTTCTCTCTGTCTCTCCCTCTCACTGTCTGTGGCTCTATCTCTCAAATAAATAAATAAAATCTTTAAAATTTTTTTCTTTCAAACACAATATAGTTTTTTAATCTAGTGTGCTTTTTAATTTAGGTTTTTAATCTCCTAATTATTGATCCACTTTGATCAAAGTGCTTCATCATAGTATTTTTCTAATTTTCCAAATTGCTCTATTTTCTTGTTTTTCCTTTTTTGCCTTTTTAACTAGTGAAATGAATATTTTTCATATTTTATCTCCTTTACTGATTTTTAGTTATACTTCTTTAATTTTTTTACAGGTTGCTCTAGAAGTTACAGTATGTATCTTTAACTTATCATTTTATCTTCAATATTTAAATGGTTTGCCAACAGTGTAAATACTTCCAACAATATACTGTCAGTTACTACTATCTCTCTGGGCTTTTATACTACTGTTGTCATATTTTATTTTTATATATTCAATAAATATGTATAAATTCCACATTAAATTATTATTTTTGTTTTCAACAGTTAAATACAAATAATAAATGCAAAAGAATACTTTTTTAAAAAATTTTTTGACAGGTAGAGTGGACAGTGAGAGAGAGAGACAGAGAGTAAGGTCTTCCTTTGCTGTTGGTTCACCCTCCAATGGCTGCCGCGGCCAGCGCGCTGCGCTGATTCGATGGCAGGAGCCAGGTATTTTTGCTGGTCTCCCATGGGGTGCAGGGCCCAAGCACTTGGGCCATCCTCCACTGCACTCCCTGGCTACAGCAGAGAGTTGGCCTGGAAGAGGGGCAACCGGGACAGAATCCGGCGCCCTGACCAGGACTAGAACCCGGTGTGCCGGCGCTGCAAGGCGGAGGATTAGCCTAGTGAGCCACGGCGCCAGCTGCAAAAGAATACTTTTTAAAGGGCTTCTAGTGTTTTCTATATCTACTTTTTCAGTGTTCTTTTCTTTAGATAGAATGATTCTTTTTATTAGTATTAATCTATTTCACTCAGAATAATAAATCTTTTAGCATTTCTAATAGTGCCATTCTGCTGGATATAAACTTCCTTTTAACTTTTATTTTTACCTGAAAGCATGTTTATTTAACATGGCTCTGTGCAGATAAGTTTTTCTATATGAGATGCTGTGGCAACAGCTGTTGTTCATCAGTTTAAAGACAATGTCTCATTGCTCCAGATAAGAAGTCAGCTATATGTCTTATTCTTCCTCTGTACCTAACATTCTTTTCTTCTTTGGCTACTTTCAAGATTCATCTCTCACCTATCTGTGTGTCTCCTTTTTTTGTCTCTCATCAGTTCGTATATGTTGTGCTTTGTTGTGTTTTTCCTTATATTTACATTGCTTGGGATTATCTGAGCTTTGTGGATACATGTGAGGATGTTTTTCTTAATTTTGAAAATGTTTACCTACTATCTATTCAAGTATATCTTGTGTCCCATGTTTTCTCAGTTTCTCAGTTCTCACTCTGGGATTCTAATTACAAACATTAGACTGTTAGGTTTTTTTTTTTTTTTTTTTTTTTTTTTTTTTTTTTTTTTTTTTACAGGCAGAGTGGATAGTGAGAGAGAGAGACAGGGAGAAAGGTCTTCTTTTTGCCATTGGTTCACTCTCCCATGGCCGCCGCGGCAACAGGGACAGAATTTGGCACCCCAACTGGGACTAGAAACCGGTGTGCCAGTGCCGCAAGGTGGAGGATTAGCCTAGTGAGCCACGGCGCTGGCCAGACTGTTAGAGTTTCTAACAAATCTCAAGACTATTTCTTTTCCTCTGTGTTTCTGAGTAATTTTTATTAACTTGTCTTCATGTTCTCTTTTTATCTCTTTTAGGGTCGATAATTTGTTGATAAGCTCATGGAAAGAACTGTTCAACTCTGATATTCTAATCTTTTTCATTTCTAGCATTTTCACTTAACATTTATTCAGTTTCCACATGGGGCTGGCATGATGGCACAGTGGGTAAAGCTGTTGCCTGCAACGCTGGCATCCCATATGGGTGCCAGTTGAAATCCTGGCTGCTACACCATTCAATCCAGCTTCCTGCTAATGTGCCCAGAACAGCAGAAGATGGTCTAAGTACTTGGTCCCAGTGCCCATGAGAAAACTCAGATGAATGGCCAAGCTCTGGCTGTTGTGGCCATCTGGGAAGTGAACCAGCAGATGGAAGAAATGTGTCTCTCCCTCTCTCTCTGTTAACTCTGCCTTTCAAATAAATAAATAATTCTAAAAAAAGAAAGTTTCCATGTTTACTGAAATTCTCATTTGCTCGGGTATGATGCCCACTTTTTGCACAGTATCTTTTAACACATTTATCATATCTTTTTTTAAGATGTTCTTTAAGGATTCAAATACAAGGGCTAACTCTGGCTCTATTACTTTTTATTGACTATCATGTTTTCTTATTTCATTTTTTAACAGAGTGATGAATGGCTTTATGAAAAAGAACAGAGTGAGTAAGATACAATTCATACCTATATAATTATACCTCTCTTCTTTGGTCTGGGTATTAGTTACTGAATTTCTTTCCTATTTTGCTATACAAATTGCAACAGATGTAACAATATAACACAGATTATTTGTCTTGCAATTCTTTAGAGGTCTGACATGAGTATCATCGGGCTAACAGAGTGTTGGCAGGGTTATGTTATTTTCTGGAGACTCTAGAGAACAATCTGTTTCCTTGCTCTTTCCAGCTTCTTAAGGCCATTTGCATCTGGCCTGTGGTTGTGCTTTTCCCCATCTTCAAAGCCAATAGTATTTGCTCTCTGTGCTCTTCTTCCAAAGCCACATCTTCTCTAAACTCTTCTGCTTTCTCCTTTCACTTTTAAGGTCCCCTGTGACTGCAGTGGATGCACCTGGATTTCCCAGGATCAACTCCCCACTCAAGGTCTTTATTCAAAGTGAATGCACTGTTCCTCCTGCCTTGTATGGTAACACAGCCACAGGCTGTAGAAGTGAGGATGTGGACATCATTGACAGCCTTTAACTAGCACACAGTTGCCTATGGGTGGTCAATGTGTTTGCACGCACTAATCTTGCTCTGTAGCTTCTTCATTTTACATGTGCAAGCTTTTAATGACATTGGTATTAATTTTAGATAGAAGTTATTATAGTTTTGAAATGCTAATTTTTCTATTCCCAATTGTTCAAAAACATCTGATTCCAAAGGGACTTCTGAAGTTTTCTATTCAGAAGAATACGAATTTATAAATTAAAATGAATGGAAATTATAACTTTAAGGGTGACAGAGCACATGAGACACATTCCCATCAGACAGGTTTTGCACAAAGTGTTGCTTCCATAGATATCAATTTAGGCAAACTATGAAATTGCATTCAAGCTTTAAATTAGCTCCTAAATGACGCTGACTATGCCTAACAAATTTTAAAATGTCATGATTAGAGCTGAAACGGAGCAGGGCAGGTCTCCTTATCCTGTTTTGTTCACTGATATTTTGTAAGCTCCTCGGATAGTTTAGGGCAAATAGTAGGTACTTATAAATTGTTCTGTAGTATATTACAGAAATGCCAAAAATTTGAGAGGGAAACAAATATTTATTTGGCAGTGATATGTTCATCACTGTGCAAAGTGTATTATATATGTTTTCTCACTTATATAGTACTTAATAGTTAAGAAGAGTAGTTCCCAAACTTCACTGATTACCAAATAACTTCAGTGATTACCAAAATAACCTGGAGAGTTTAAAAATAACTTGAAGATACCTGGGCTACAAGACCCAGATTAAAAAAAGGTGATTTACTTGGGCACCATGTGTATACTTTTAAAGGCTGCATAGCGGGGCTGGCGCCATGGCTCACTTGGTTAATCCTCCGCCTGCAGCACCAGCATCCCATATAGGCGCCGGGTTCTAGTCCCAGTTGCTCCTCTTCCAGTCCAGCTCTCTGCTGTGGCCCGAGAGGGCAATGGAAGATGGCCCAAGTGCTTGGGCCCCTGCACCCTCATGGGAGACCAGGAAGAAGCACCTGGCTCTTGGCTTTGGACCGGTGCAGTGCCAGCCGTAGCCGCCATTTGGGTAGTGAACCAATGGAAGGAAGACCTTTCTCTCTGTCTCTCTCTTTTACTCTCTATAACTCTACCTGTCAAATAAAAAAAAAAAAAAAGAATTTAACAGAAAAAAAAAAGGCTGCATGGGTAACTCTTCTAGGCACCTACAGTTCAGGACAACTGTCCATTTTCAAATTAAAGTTTCAATGGTACCAGATTTATTATTGTATTTTAATAAAGAAGCCTACAGTAGACATGGACTTAGATGTTATCAATATATCTAAAAACACACAAAAGGATTACTTTTTTGACCATTTGTACTAAGTGACAGAGATATAAAGAGGAGTACAAAAGGCTCCTACCATTGAGGGGCTCTTAATAAAAAGGGGACAGATTATCAACAGTCTAGCATGTACTACTGGAAGACAAAGACAACTGTAGAGCACTTTGGTAAAACATAAGACTGACTTAGTACTTACTTATCAACTTATATGAGGTGAAGAGAATCCAGAAAGGTTTTTGGATAATATAACTACTGACCCAAGGAATCACAGCTCTGTTAAACTATAGCTCAAGGGTGGCTTTTGGATTTCACAAAATCCTAAAAACCACCATGTCTTTATAAAGCATAAGTGAACAGAATACTGATGAGCTATTTAGATTTTGATGTCATTAAATTTTTAAAAGGTTTATTTATTTTATTTAAATGGCAGAGTTACAGAGAGATGGAGAGAGAGAGAGAGAGAGAAAGAGAGAGAGAGAGAGTCTTCCATCCTCTGGTTCACTCCCCAAATGGCCGCAATGATGGGTACTGGGCCAATATGAAGCCAGGAGCCAGGAGTTTCTTCCAGGTATCCCATGTGGGTGAAGGGGCCAAAGGACTTGGGACATCTTCCTCTGCTTTCCCAGGCCATAGCAGAGAGCTGGATTGGAAGTGGAGCAGCCGGGACTTGAAGCAGCACCCATATGGGATGTGGGCACTGCAGGCCTCACCTACTACGCCATAGTGCTGGGCCTGACGTCATTAAATTTAATCTTACAAATTATGCCTTAGATTTTAATATGTAATTGAACAAACTATAAATTACTTGCTATAGAACAATTCAGTGTAAAGTCAGATTGCATGACAGGATGACTTGAAATGATATCAAAGATTATCAGCCAGAACAAGTGCTAAAGTGATGGCTGCCAATATTAGAAATGGTCTTATATTAATCCTTTAACTCATCCTCTAGCAATACTTCATATTTGGTGGGATTACAAATTGCCAGGGATAAATCCCATACATTATTCCTTCAGAAATTTCCTAGTTCTTCAAATTGCCACACATACTGTTATTCATACTTCTGTAAACAAATTTTCCTTGACTGTAAACTTCAAACAATCCATGAAGCAATCATTACCCTGGAGAAGCACAACTGGCTCCACTGGAGTTTACTGACACATGGTGTGTACACAACATTGCCTTTCCAAAATTCTAAACCTTAGATACTTAGCTTCAAGCTTTTAGGTAAAGGATTACAGAACTTCAACACGTAAAAAGTGTGAAGTAGTTATTATTATCTTTGCCATATTATAGATCAGGACCTTGGAGCAGAGGTTCAATAACTTGCCCGTGGTCACACTATTAGCAAGTGGCGGAGCTGTGATTCAAATCCAATTCCAGATAAGACATGTAAAATAGTGTTTATTTTCATTAACTATTTATTAATTCAGTCTTGAGATGTTATTTTCCTCTTATTAACATTCAAACATGTAGGGATTTTCTTTATCTAAAATGCCTTATCAGACTATATAAGGGGGCTTCAAAAGTTCTTGGAAATGTGTATTGTCTTTTAATTCAACTTGTCCACAAACTTTTGAAGTTCTCTTATATAACAATATGTACTGTTTACATTCAATGTCTAAGATTATACCCAGTGCTTTTTACTAATCCATTCACAAAGGCTGTACTGGATTAGGTAAACAACTACTTTCATTATGTAACAACATACATTCATCTTCCTGTGGTACACACTGAGCATCCCTAATCTGAAAATCTGAAACTTTTCGAGTACCAGCATGATGTTCCCTTCAGATCTGGAAGCATTTTGGATAAAGAATGCTCAACTAGTAAAGTCTAGGCAAACATTCTCAAATCTAAATAATTCTGAAATTTGAAACATTTCTGGTTCTAAACATTTGGATAAGGGCCACTCAACCTGTATAGCAATTTTTTAAAGGTTTATTTATTTGAAATGCAGAGGTTACAGGGAGTGGAAGAGAGAGAGGGAGGGGGAGGGAGAGAGGGGAGGGAGAGAGGGGAAGGAGGAGGGAGAGAGAGAGGGAGAGAGGGGGAGAGGGGGAGAGAGGGAGAGAGGGAGAGAGAGAGGGAGAGAGAGGGGGAGAGGGAGAGAGAGAGAGAGAGAGGGGGAGAGAGGGAGAGAGAGAGAGGGGGGGGAGAGGAGGAGAGGGAGAGAGGGAGAGAGAAAGGGAGAGAGGGAGAGAGGGGGAGAGAGGGAGAGAGAGAGAGAGGGGGAGAGAGGAGGAGAGGGAGAGAGGGAGAGAGGAGGAGAGGGGGAGAGAGGAGGAGAGGGGGAGAGAGGAGGAGAGGGAGAGAGGGGGAGAGGGGGAGAGGGAGAGAGGGAGAGAGGAGGAGAGGGGGAGAGGGAGAGAGAGGGAGAGGAAAGGGGGAGTAGTATGTAAAATATTTGCACATCAATTACTTAATTTTTACAATTTTGTAGGCCTTAAATTCCACAGACCCCAGACTTTTTCCCAAATCTTATTACCTATTTTATTGAGTATAAATTTAATTGAAAAACTAGGTTAAACAAAAAACTAGATTTATCATCTACCCCTTCTTTTCACCTGAACTCTGCCAGAAACTACTTACTCTTTTTAAAGAGCTCTTAAAATATATTTAGACTGTCAAATACTCATTGTTGGGGCAGACACTGTGGTATAGTAGGTTAAGCCTCCACCTGTGGCAAAGGCATCCCAGCTGCCCCACTTCTGATCCAGCTCTCTGATGATAGCCTGGGAAAGCAGTTGAAGATGGCCCAAGTACTTGGGCTGAAGCACTCACATAGCAGACCCAGAAGAAGCTCCTGGCTCCCCGCTTCGGATCAGCTCAGCTCTGGCCTCTGTGGCCATTTGGGGAGTGAAGCAACAGATGGAAGACCTCTTTCTCTGTCTCTCCCTCTGTCTGTAACTCTGCCTCTCAAATAAATAAATAAATCTTGAAAAAAAAATACTCATTGTTACATTGTTTATTGTGCAAATACTGGGTCATAGGTTATAGATAATCTTAAGGGTCTTGATGTACTTTTAAATTACTTCCAGAAAGGAACACATCCCTTCATGATGACAAGTATCACGGAAAATAGAAACCACACAATATCTGCATCACTTCAATTTTAAAAGTAACATTAAGCCAAATAAATGAGATCTGAATAAATTCTAAGAAATGCAAGCACTGACATTCTTTTTCATAAATCATCCTTCAAAAAATAACCTTAAACTCTGACCTCAAGTCAATGTTCTAACACATATTAGGACTCTAAGCAGCCTAAATAAATGAACTTTCCAGAACTCTATTTCACAAACTGGGCCTCAAAATGGCATGCATAATTTTATTCGGTTTGTTGTCTGTTGAGATTTTATTGACCACAGATTTCCTCAGACAAGACTAATAGCTTCTTGAGGTGTGGTATCTGGCACAGCACAGTGCTTGATGGCCTGGGTTAAAATGCAAGCCTTCACCTTCTCTGATCCGGGGAAGTTCCATAATCTCTTTATATCAATCTTCTCAACCATAAAAATAATAGTAATAACAGCAACTACTTTTATCAGTCATGAAACATTCAGAACAGTGTTCGATAGCCACTACTTTCTACTATAGAAAATTTATTGAAATATTACTGTTATGTTTGCTATTTCATTTAATCACATTCTTACAAATCAAATATTACTGTTGTCATTTCACAGATAAAGAAAACACACAAAAGAAGTTAAGCAACGTGGTCCAAGTCACGAAGCTCAAGTAGTAATGGAGTTAGGATTCAAATCCAGCTTTGATTATTTTTTTTTAAATTTATTTGACAGGTAGAGTTATAGACAGAGAAAGAGAGAGAGACAGAGAGAAAGGTCTTCCTTCTGTTAATTCACTCCTCAAATGGCTGCTATGGCCAGTGCTGCGCTGATCTGTAGTTGGGAGCCAAGTGCTTTTTCCTGGTCCCATGTGGGTACAGGGGCCCAAGCACTTGGGCTATCCTCTACTGCCCTCCCAGGCCACAGCAGAGAGCTGGATTGAAAGAGGAGCAACCGGGACTAGAACCCGGAGCCCAAATGGGATGCCGGCGCAGCAGGTGGAAGATTAACCAAGTGAGACAAGGTGCTGGCCCCTGAATATGTTTTATTATAGCCACTGCCTTTGCATTACATCACGCCACCTAATCTTAAGAGTCATATGTTATACACTTTAGATTATTCCCAATCACTAAGAGGCTATATATGCAAGATTTCCCAGAAAAATTCCTTTAAAAATTAAAAAAGAATACATTTGAAAAATGTATGCAACAAGGGGAATAAAAGATGCAGAGATTTACTGAATAGATTTTGATCTTACCAACCTTAAAACTCTACACTAAAGACTTAAAATTGGGGGTCAGATAATCAACACATCCAATTTTTACAAACCCTGTCACATAATCTACATTTTAGTAATGAACCTCTCTCCCTGGTATGCTCACTCTCTGCAGCATCTGTCACTGCTATGAATGGTTGATCATAAGCACTGCTGTAGTCTTCTCAATGCTATTAAGCAGATGGAAGTGCTAAATCCAAATGATGTAGTACATGTCCCTGGTGGACTGTGTTTTCATATACTACCATTATTCTACAGTTCCTCTGTGATAAATCTCATGTATTCTCAAGCACAGTAAAGAGTGAGTTGACAGTGTCAATTGATTTATTACCACAAATATGCCTTTGCCCACTACCATGCTTCCATATGCTTGTGGAGATGATACATGAAGATTTCAACTTCAACTTGAGTACAGAATTTCTAGTACTTTGTATATTTATCAGAAAAAATTAACCAGTTGTTTTCAAATTAAGGAAAAGCATCTGAGCTTTCTCTTGAAGAGAGGTGGATATGAGGCTTGACTTACTTACTGGCTATGTGACATTGGTCAAGTTCAAAAGTATCAGTTTCTTTATTTGTAAAATTAAGGACTGAGAATTTTAGAGGTTCATCAGAATTGAAATGATAGACCTGAGAACACCTAACAGAGTAATAGACACCACTCCTTCAAAATTTATTTATTTATTTATTTTTTTTTTTTTTGACAGGCAGAGTGGACAGTGAGAGAGAGAGACAGAGAGAGAAAGGTCTTCCTTTGCCGTTGGTTCACCCTCCAATGGCCGCCGCTGCAGCCGGCGCACCGCGCTGATCCGATGGCAGGAGCCAGGATCCAGGTGCTTTTCCTGGTCTCCCATGGGGTGCAGGGCCCAAGCACCTGGGCCATCCTCCACTGCACTCCCTGGCCATAGCAGAGAGCTGGCCTGGAAGAGGGGCTACCGGGACAGAATCCGGTGCCCCGACCGGGACTAGAACCCGGTGTGCCGGCGCCGCAAGGTGGAGGATTAGCCTATTGAGCCACGGCGCCGGCTCTCAAAATTTATTAACATAACAAATCTAAATAATTTATTTTTTCTTAGCTTAATTTTAGGAATTAAGAATTCTTGATGAAACCACAAATACTTCTTAGATTATTCAATACAACCGAAGTTTAGTAGAACATGAAAACCGTGAAAAGTCCAAGTACGAGTCTCAGACGGATCTGATCAAACTTCCCAGACAAGCAACACTACACGACACTACCTGATCAGATTCCCCATTTCCCAGCATCGCCCAGGTGGCAGGGGGTGTCTGATCAGCTGCGCCTGTTTCAGCAAGACTTTTTTATGTCTGTTAGCCAGAATCACCTTTACTCTGCTAACTGTCCTTATCTACTGACTCCTACCCTTTCCCCGGGCTATAAATTCCCACTTGCCCATGCTACATTTGAAACTGAGCCCAATCTCTCCCTCACTATAAAAGCCCCATTGCATTGGGTTCTACATCTATAGCAATGGTCCTGATTAATGTCTGTATTGCCATGTTTTCAACAAGTATCATTGAATATTTTTTTGTTTTTTTCTTTATCAGGGTTGTAATTTTTCACCACTGTCCTCCCTTTTATTTATTTATACTTGTCTTACTACAGGGTCTTTGAGAATTTGGTCATTTACAAATCTACAGTATAATTTGTGTTGCGATGTTTTTTTTTTTTTTTTGTCAATGTCTACATGGTACCATGTTATAAGTATTTGTTGACAGTTTATAATGTTCAGCTTGTGCTGCAAGATTCCTTTAGTAGTTATGCAATAGTCACACACACACACACACACACACACACACAAAAGGTCCTTTTCCTTTGAAAAGCCTGACAAAAGTTTTACAAAGCATGGCTAACTTCTTCTTTTTTTGTTTTTTGACAGGCAGAGCGGACAGTGAGAGAGAGAGAGACAGAGAGAAAGGTCTTCCTTTGCCATTGGTTCACCCTCCAATGGCCGCCAAGGCCAGTGTGCTGCGGCCAGCGCACCGCGCTGATCCGATGGCAGGAGCCAGGTACTTATCCTGGTCTCCCATGGGGTGCAGGGCCCAAGCACTTGGGCCATCCTCCACTGCACTCCCTGGCCACAGCAGAGAGCTGGCCTGGAAGAGGTGTAACCGGGACAGAATCCGGTGCCCCGATCGGGACTAGAACCTGGTGTGCCGGCACCGCAAGGTGGAGGATTAGCCTAGTGAGCCGCGGCGCCTGCCATGGCTAACTTCTTAATCCAGACTAAATCATTACATCCTGCTTTTAAAAGTCTGAAACAATTGATCCTAATCCAACAGACCATTAATTTCTAAAAGATAAGTTCACTGATGCTAAAACTGCTACACTGTGAATTAAATAACAAGTCATCATCTCCAAAGTGATAATTTTAAATTATTTTCAGATTTCCATGGATCAGCTGCCAAGAAGACATTATTGGACACATAATGCTAAGCAGCCAACAGAAATAACAATAAACCAGAGAGCAGGCACATGGCAATACTCATTTCAGAGTCACTGCTTATCATGGATTTGACATTTGAAAACACACCAACAGAATACACAGTTTCTAACAACTTTCATTGCTTTGCCTATTTAGATCAAGGGGCTTAGTGCTGTTGTGTCACAAGTCAGTCATTTCATAATTAAGTTGGGCATTTCATAATTAAGACAAAAGTTAAGACTTAAGGACTTTTCAGCTGCGTATTCTTAGAAAAGCTACTAAACATCCCACTTCTCAGTTCCCTTACATATATAAAACCCTACCATCAGGGTCACTACGAAAACTGCAGATAAGATATATACAAAGAACACAGCTGGATGAGAGACCGCACAGATTCTACAAAGTTGACAACTGTTATTTTAAATTCATTTTTCAGCAATTTAAAATATTTTTATAAAGATCACAGAGATTTGGGAGGATGCAATTAAGTAAATACTTGGAAGTATGTCTAAACCACACAGTACCATGGGGAAACAGTATATCTATATTAAGCCCAGAGTAGCTACGTGTGTCTACAATACAGGTAACCATATACACCCATGTCTTTGAGACCATTTTTATTCTACTTACTTTATGATTGCTGGAGGACCCAAGTATTTCTCTGGAAAACTTGCATTTACCCAGAAGCACAAACTAAAATATTGTGACTATTTTCAATGAGACATCAAATCTCAACAACTCCTGCTTAATTTAAATGAAAAAGATATACTTCTTTTGGGTTTCCAGGAGCCAAGAATGATCTCGATAACTGTCAGGGTTCAAGTCATGTCTGGCCAAAGGCAGGGCAGAGAAGTGAGGCCATTTATCACCTGTTCTTTTTTATGCACAGTAGCTGTACAGAAGGTGTGTAGCCATAGGAATCAATGAGTATTTTTGAGCCAATATGTACTAGAATAATTCTAATATTATAAAGAATACTTTTTATTTCTCTTCACAGTAATTATGTTGACATCTTACTACCTATTAAAGGTGTAAAGTTAGATAAGCAATGCTTTGTCATAATATTAGAGTTATCAAGGTCATTATGACAATCAATGGAGACATATAGTTGAAATATACTGAATTTTCTGTCATTCTGTAGGGATTCTCTTTTATACTACAATTTTAATACAAAGTATTTTAAAATTGGGGGAAAATGTCTAATTTGTAAAATATCTGAGAGAAACTTTTTCTTGACAAAGGAGTATTATAAAATGATTAAGACTTAGGAAGTTTCTTAAAAGTCACTGCTGAAAGGAATCCTTTCACACAGGTGATGCCCAAAGGGCAGCCAAAACACTGCTGTTTTGTCCCTTTCTGGCTTTCAGGTGGGCTAGAGGTTCCCCTTACTGACTCCCGGTTTACTTTAACAGTCACATGGACCATCCACAGAGGGAGAAGTCCCTTGCAAGGCATCCCCTCTCTCTCTTGATACTTACTGCAAAATATTTATTCACACAGTCCTTCCAGAGTTACTAATACCTGCTTTTTGTAGTCATCCTTGTACGAAATGAGAAACAGCAGTAATTCAGAGGTGTAATTCAGAGAGAGGGTAGAAACTAGAATCTATTCAGTGTGCACTGACTACTTTATAAAAGTTATCTTATTCAGTCCTCCAGCAGACAGCACAGTGTGGAGGTACTGAGATACTGCCCTCCCACACAGCTTACAGGAACCTCATGCTCTCTTGTCTCATTCAACCTTCCCGTTGATCCTCCAAAGTAAAACCAATTATTACACAAACTGAGGCTTACAGAGATTAAATAACTTGCTCAAAATTCCATAGCCAATAAGTGGTAAGGCTGGAATTTGACCACAGATCTTTCAAGTAAAGACTGCAGCATGGTTTTCCAAGTATTTTGATAATATATCTGTATCAGAAAGAATGTTTTCAACTTATAATTGTAATGTACATTTATGCAATACATGTACTATAACATCATATCAAAATATTAACATAAAAATATAAAAAATGAATGTGAGTTGAACCTAATTCTCTCTTCATCTAGTGGATTTTCTTGTTTATTCCTGCATGAATGTGTCCGTAACCTGGAGACTATTATATTCCTCTGTTTGCCATGGACAGACATGGCCAGAAGCGTTTAACACAGAGCTGTCTTACAAAAAAGGAAAATGAGAGCCACATTTATAATTCAAAGCTTTCCAATAGCCACATTTATAAAGAAGTAAAAATAAACAAGAGAAATTAAAGAACATTTTCAGAATTGCTTTGACGCCTAAAAATAAAAGAGAGAGCAAATAAAGAGTTCATCGGTGATACCAAACTGTGCCTATAGCAGAGACGATTCCTGAGGTACGAAATTAATTTCGCAGAACCCAAAGCATCAAAAGGAAGTCATTTTGGACTGCAGATATCAGATGTTACATGGGATTTTCCACTGGTGAACACTGTGACTATTGTATGCTCCTGAAGAGCAGAAGCAATTAATGTTATTTGCTGATATAAAACTGGAAAAACAGTTTTTTTTTTTAAGATTTATTTATTTATTTGAAAGAGTTACACAGAGAGAAGGAGAGACAGAGAGAGAGAGAGACAGAGAAAGGTCTTTCATTTGTTGATTCATTCCCCAATTGGCCGCAACAGCCAGAGCTGCGCCGATCTGAAGCCAGGAGACAGGGGCTTCTTCCAGGTCTCCCACGCGAGTGCAGGGGCCCAAGGACTTGGGACATCTTATACTGCTTTTTCCAGGCCATAGCCGAGAGCTGGATAGAAGTGGAGCAGCCAGGACTTGAACTGGTGCCCACATGGGATGCCGGCACTGCAGGCGGTGGCATTACCCGCTGCGCCACAGCACCAGTCCCCAAAGTTCTTAATTTCACTAGTCTTTGCCTACAACTTTGCTATGTAGCATAAATGAAATTCTATGTTTGGTTAAGATAGCCCGAGTTTGCTAAGTTTTAGTGCAGGTTGAAGCATAATTCCTAAGAAATCTGAAAGCATCTTGCATCTTAAAGTTTTAGATGTTTGGATAATAGACTTGGGAGACACAAACAGGAATCTGCTCAGTAACTGAAATGAAGACCACAGTAAAAGACTCGAAAGGCAGTGGAGGAGCGTTCAAAAGAGAACATGTGAAGGCCAAGGTGGATTTGTGAGGTTGGTCTGCCTGGTTAGTTTGGAGGAGCAATTTAATCTCTCTGAATCTGGATGCAAGAAAATGTTTTCAGACTCAAATAATATTGAAGGTGACACTGATGTGGTGGGACAATTCAGGTCAACTCTACAAAGCAGTGCCAAGCACTGAGTAAGCAGTAACTGAAGGTAGCAACGATGATATTCTTGTTAATACCTACTATTTGGTACTGGGGATGATTTGAAAAAGTGCTGTTCTAACTGGTTAATATTAGGTTCCTAATTCAGGGACATAAAGTGTTGTGCTTAAAACAGTGTTATAATAATTGCATGTCATTGTGCACCTCTCTCAGATTCAAATGTTGCAGCCTTATGACCTCAGTTCATGACAATGTTTGCAAATAGGACTTAAAAGATGTGATTTAAGTTGAAATTAAGCCCTTAGGATAGGTTCTAGTCCAATCTGACTGGTGTCCTTTTAAGAAGACAGTGAAGACAATGTGAAGGCAGTCACATGCAAGCCAGAGAGGGGATTCTCAAATGGGACACAACCTGCTGACATCCTGATCTTGATCCTCCAGCCTCCAGAACAATGAGAAAACAAATTGTTGTTGTTTAAGCCACCAGACTGCAGTATTTTGTTATAGTGGCCCTAAGAAACTAACGAGGTGCCTAAAACTACTTCTTCCTCCTACTCCTTAATATGACTATAGATGCTTCACTTCAATTTAAGTACAGCTGATTATTTGAGGCTTGAGAGAGCTATAGTGGACAAGATAGATGTTCATGGCCAGACAGGCTGAGGTTCGAAGTTTGGCTCCTGCGTTTGAGGGCTATATAATCTCATGCAGGTTATCTAATTTTTGTGAACCACCGTTTTGTTTTCCTTTAAAAGGAATGGATATTTAATATGTTATAAGGACTAAATGAGCAGAGTACCCAAAAACAGTGGCTTCTGTATTTACCAATGTCTGCAATTCTCTGTATTCCTTCAGATAAGACATGTTGTAGCACTGAACAGATCACTTTAAAGATCTAGACTGGCTGTAACACAAGATTTTCTTTTAATTGAGTCTTTCCTGACATTCAAAGGACTTGTAACTTACAATGTACCTCTTAACAGGTCTTAGAAACCCCTAGATGTACCATCTGCCAATCCAGCCTCTATAATGTAATTTAATTAATTTTTCTAAATTTAAGTCTAAACACTTCATTCCCTCCTATGCGGCTATTTAATGGCTCCCTACTGTTGCCTACAGTATCAAGTCTTGGCAATTTGACAACGTGCAGCCACTCCTCTCACCTCATCTCTGCCCCACTCCTCATCTGCATCGTATACTAGAGTCCTTCAAAACTACTGGAGTTCTTACATAAAAGTTATTGCTTCATGCCCGTGTGACTTGTCAGTCTCGTTTTGTCAATGTCCTTCCATGCTTGTCACTTGGTGACAACTTTTTATCCTTTACTTACATAGGGAAATGATCCAATATTACCAACCAGAATTTCGCCTTGTCTTCTTATGGGAACACTGAGTTTCTCTTTAATGATTATCATTTTACATTGCATTTGTTTTCTTCCAGCTAGTGAGTTTTTCAGTAGGGTCACTGTTGTAGACTGGACAGGATTTTTCTCACCCCAAACTCTGTTAGGAGTTAAAGTCTTATGCTAACAGTTGATGGATAAAGGGTGGAAACTTGATCTAACTATGGTATCTAAGAGGTGGGCCTGGTGGGAGGTGTTTCAGTGACTGAGGACTTTCCCTTGGAAGGCAGTTCTCTTGAGAGGGTTGATTACATAATTTGAGCAGGCTTACTGGGTCGCTCTGTTTCCTAGCTTGTCATGTGAACACTACCCTGCATCTCCTCAGCCACTGCTGGCCTCCACCCAAGGCCAGATCAATGGGGCTATGTGAACTTTGATTGAGAGCCTCCAACTGTGAGTCAAATAAGTCTCCTAAATTGTTCCTTTCAGGTATTTTAGATAAAGTAATGAAAAGCTGACTCATATAGTCACTATCTCAATAATCTTTGTATTTTAAATGTCAAGTACAGTGGCTACCACAAAAGGAATATTCAGTACATGGTTGCTGAAAAAATGAGTAAAGGAATAAATGCATGTAACTAATCATGTTCATGCAAGGGCACTTCAAAGAACTGATAAGAAAACAATTAAAAGGTAAGTTCATTTTGGTGCAAAATAATTATGAAATACACGCCTATTTTTCCTTAATATGCACTTTTCATGAATTTTTTGAAGAACCCTTACATGTATGGATTTCAAAATTTTTGCACCATTAATACAGTTATCTTTTTTTTTTTTTTTTTTTTTTTTTTGACAGGCAGAGTAGACAGTGAGAGAGACAGACAGAGAAAGGTCTTCTTTCCATTGGTTCACCCCTCAATGGCCACTGTGGCTGGTGCACTGTGCTGATCCGAAGCCAGGAGCCAGGTGCTTCCTCCTGGTCTCCCATGCAGGTGCAGGGCCCAAAGACCTGAGCCATCTTCCACTGTACTCCTGGGCCACAGCAGAGAGCTGGCCTGAAAGAGGGGCAACTGGGACAGAATCCGACACCCCAACTGGGACTAGAACCCGGGGTGCCAGTGCCACAGGTGGGGGATTAGCCTATTGAGCCGCTGCACCGGCCTACATTTATCTTTTAATTCAATTTTCCCTGAATTTTTTTGGACATATCCTTGGAGGTTATCATAGTTTAAAGTGTAAAGATGATGAGCTTTTTGTACATTTGGATTCAAACACAGGCTCAGTTACCTGGGTGAGCCTCAGTTCACCATGTATGTTAACTCTTGCTATTTTCATTTGGACTAAATGAGATATGTTAAGAAATGGATTAAATTTCACAACTGATTTACGGAAGGCACAATATAAATACGGGTTCTCTTATGTTCTCTATGAATTCACAGATCTAAGAATTTAACAGGACAAATAGTTAAAATGTTGTTTTTAAGGAGTGAGTAGTTGGCCTAGGAGTCAGGATACCTGTATCCCATATTTAAGTGCCTGGATTCAATTCCTAGCTCCAGTCCTGATTCCAGCTTCCTGCTAATGTGCTTTCTGGGAGGCAGTGGTGGCTGTTCAAGTATCTGGGTTCTGGCTACTTATATGGGGGATCTGGATGGAGTTGCTGACCCTTAGGCTCAGCCTACGTTCAGCACCAGTTGTGAGCATTTGGTAGGTCAACCAGTGATGGGAACTCTCCTCTCTCTGCCTATCTGTGTCTCAAATAAATGTTTTAAAAAATTAGTACTTCACATCAGGTTATCAAAAACCCAGAGATCACAGGAACTATCATGTATTACAGATGCACATCTTTAAAAATATACAAGATCTTGGTTTCCACATTTACTAACCAGAGATAATGATACTTACTGCATAGGACTGGATAGGTGCTTGTGAAGACCAGCTGAAATCAAATACAGTCTGGCAACATTTCAATGAAATTTTGGTCAACAACAGACTACAAAGATGATGGTGGTCCCATAAGATTCTATCAGTTGATGACACTGTAGCAGTCCTAATTGTAGTAATTATATAATCAAATGACATAGCCCTCATATGCTATTTATGTGATAAATTCACCTAAAGATGTATTTCTCAGAATGTATCCCTATCAATAAGCAACATGTGACTATAAAGTAAGTGCTCAATAAATATTAGGTTCCTTCTCTCGTCCACAAAATGAATCAAACTGTAAATATCACTGTAGATTATCATACTGTTCAAGCAATAAAAAATTGGCATTTCCCCAAAGTTCAATAGACTGAATATTATAGCGAATATTGCGACAAAATTGACATACAAATGCAGTGGGATTCCAGAAAACATACCAAGGTTAAGAATACCCACTTGGCAACCATGCAACCTGAGTTACCACCTATTGGCTGGTAGTCACAGGAAAGTCCCAGAATCTGTCATTCAGGCTGCTTTTCTATAGTAAGAACATTTGCATTATAGGACGGTGGTTAGGAGTGCTGTGCTCACATGATCCTGAATACAGACTTACGAAACTCAAGGAAGCAGTAATACAGTACACACTCAGCAAATGATGTATGGGTGGGAGACTTGCTTTGCCAGGGTTTTTTTAGATCAAAATTTGAAATATTTTGCATTATGATTTCAAACAAAATTTAGGAAAATGACTTTTTTTTTTAAATAAAGAATACAAACCTTTGAGTTAGGAAATCTACCTTAGAATTTCATTTTTCCATTTAGTCTCTGTCTTTTATACTCCTTTTCTTCATCTCTACAATGGCATAGCACTACACACTTCATAAAGTGACTGTGAAATTTCAATGAAATAGTAGGGATATAGTCTTATCTGGCATTCACTGATATGCCAGTCATTGGCTCAATGAATAATTAGGAGTGTGCTACTCCCATTATAATAAAACATACAAACATGATGAACAAGGCAGCTATGCAAAAAGAGCAGTTGAGAGTCAAAATTTGAATGCTACTTAATTTGTTACAAGTTAGGTAAGAAAATAAATTGATCGGAGTAAAAATGAAAAAGTCAGTAGCACAATTAACAAATGTGAGACTGAGTCCAAGCTTAATTGGCACAGAGTTCAAAAGTGATTTTATGCTTTATCAATCTATATTTATTTGTGCTTCATAATCACTGTAAAGCCAGTATTTTATGTTTGTCTATCTTTGTACTGTGCTTAGAATTTTAAACATGGGGCCAGCGCCGCGGCTCACTAGGCTAACCCTCTGCCTTGCGGCGCCGGCACACCAGGTTCTAGTCCTAGTCGGGGCGCCGGATTCTGTCCCAGTTGCCCCTCTTCTAGGCCAGCTCTCTACTGTGGCCAGGGAGTGCAGTGGAGGATGGCCCAAGTGCTTGGGCCCTGCACCCCATGGGAGACCAGGATAAGTTCCTGGCTCCTGCCATCGGATCAGCGTGGTGTGCCATTGGAGGGTGAACCAACAGCAAATGAAGACCTTTCTCTCTGTCTCTCTCTCTCACTGTCCACTCTGTCAAAAAAAAAAAAAAAAAAAGAGGAATTTTAAACATGGAATAAAAGATGTCTAAGCATTTAGGAAAAGATTATGAACAGAATAAACACTGATTTAATTTAACACCAACTATCAGAGTATTTTACCAGAAGAGGTAACTATAAGACTACATTATGGCTCTCATATTATTTATTTCTGGGTAAATATTTCTTCAGAAAATGAATCAGAACTAACTCATTATTCACACGTAGGATTCTGAAGTTGTAAAATAGGAGCACTGCAGACAAGAAACTGAAATATTTTATGAATAAGGTTAAAAAAAAACTTGGCATTTTCTTCTCCTGGCAAGATTTACTCATTTCTGATGTGATTTTTGGCCTCAGAACTGAAAAGTGAGACTTTGAGGCCAGAGTTCCATCTAAGAATATAACGAACACTTAAGTTAAATGTTTAGGGAAAAAAATTCTATTTTGATTACCCAAGCCTTAGTGCTTTAATAGTACAGTAAATTTTGGTGGGGTAATACATGCTAGTTGTTGGAGAGACAGCACTTTTTCAATTGAAGTAAACAAAAAACAGAATAGTGCAAGCAAAATGAGTCTCTTTAGCTAATTATCACACTTTCTCCAGGGTACACAACTAGGAAAGGGCACAGTGTCTGCTGTGGGGTCTGGTAATGAAGAATGACTCTTACCTTTGTGCTGGGGTGCTGTAGCTGTTATCATAGGAATCATAACTCTGTTCATCATAAGCAGTGCCATATCCATCATCATAGTCCTAAAATACAATGGGAGGAGTACAAAAACATCAGAGAAGTTTCTGGAAAGAAAGAAGCATTCTGCTTTCAGTCAATTTTCATTAATTCAGCTAGCCTTTAACTCTATGTCTAATTAACAATGTAAAGAAAAACACAGGTGTGACTTCATTGAAAATGAAATAAGAGAACTTGCAAGCAGTGAGCCAGAATCATCATTTTCAGAATCCTGGAAATTAACCAAAGGATTCAGAGATATAGGAAACACTGATTTTTGAAAAAGTGGTCAAAACCTGGTAAGAGCAGCAAATTTTGTGCTGTTTTAAGTGGTTCTATTTCTACCCTCTCTCCCTCAGCTTTGGGGGAGCACTGAAGATCACCAATGGGAGAGACAGAACAGGGCTGGGGCTCTTTCAAAACTCATTCACAGAGAACTGTTTTTATCGGCCTTTTATGCAGTGCAGAAAGCCTTTTGCCTCAGTTTATCAGAAGAAAATAATTTTAGGCAATTGTTTAGGACTTCAGCTGCTTCAAGTGGTAGAGAAAAACTGGGAAAACAATATGCTAATCAAAGAGATTCAATGTTAAAGTAAGGATTGAAATGTCCACACAGGCTTTGAAAAACCCTGAAATATTCCCGAGAATCTGGAAGGCCACATCCACGCATAGTGTTATGTCCACATTCCACAAAGACCTGAAATGGCCTGAGCGTTCTTCTGGCTTACCACCAGGTCTGTATAAGCAGGAAATGGAAAGCTAGCTAAGAATTAGTTCTACATTAACTGATGGAATCTCACAAACAAGTCCCAGGGTGCACCCAAGGGGCTCTGTCAAAGAGTAGGAAGTTCACTGAAAATCTCTAATCAGTAGCTTTTGAAAACAATAAGCTAATACAGAGGTCTTAATGGTGAAGCATGATAGATATAGACTTTAAAAACTAGTTTGGAAAAGTCATTGAAGAAAAAATAAAGCAAACAAACCTTGGAAAAATTTAACTTCCAGAGTACACAAATTATATTAAATATCCAGTTTTAAGCAAAAAAAAAATTGAGACAAGTATGCTCTCATACAAGGAAAAAAGTCAATAAAAACTTGAGGAAGCCCCTGAGGAAGATACCAGACTTATTAAACAAAACTATAAGTTGGCTACTTTATATACAGTCAAGGAACTGTAAAAGATATACACTGCTTAAAAACAACTAAGGAAAATATGAGAAAAGGGCATCACCAAACAGTAAATGTTAATACAGAAAACATAAACAACCAGAATAAATTCTTGAGTCTCAAAGTATAATAATTGAAAGGAAAAATTCATTAGAGAGGCTCTTCAGCAGATATGAGTAGGCAGAAGAAATGGTAACTTGAACGCAGACGAATGGAGATTAACCAGTGTGTGGAAAAGAAAGAAAATAAGGGAAAATGAACAGGGCATCAGAGAAGTGAGGACACCAAATGAATGGACATGCACATGGTCAGATACCTACAAGGACAGCAGAGAAAGCAGCAGAAGTGTACTGGGAAAAACAGTGGTGGAAAACTTCCCCAAACTGATAAAAACTTTATACATCCAAGAAGCCAAACGATCTGTAAAATTTTTTAAAATTTAACTTTATTCAGAAGGGAGGGAAAGGGATATAGAGATATTCCATCTATGTGGTCATGCCTTAAATGCCCAACAGCCAGAGCTGAGCTGAACCAGAAGTCCAGGACACAGTCCAGGTCTCCTACATTAGTGGCAGGATCCAAGTACTTGAGTCATCACTTGTTGCCTCCCAGAGTGTGCATTTGCAGAAAGGTGGACCTGCAAGTGGAGTTGGGACTCAGACTCTGGGGGCATTCCAACTGGCATCTGAATCACTGTAGCCAATGCCCACCCCTCAGCAATCTCCAGTACATTACTGTTAAACTGAAAGGTAAACACAGACACTTCCCTGATTCTGGATTGGGCATGGAGTTCTTAAAATACGCCAGCAAAACCAAAATAGCCAAAGACAATAGATAAAATGGGCTTCGTCAAAATTAAACTTTTATCCTTTAAAGCATACTAACAGAAAAGTTGAGACAATTCACTAAATGAGAGAAGATATTTGCAAATCATTTATTTGATAAACTGTCTAGTATCCAACTCTACAATTAAAATAAAAAAAAATAACCCAATAAGAGCAAAAGTTCTACTGGGGACAGACTTTACACTGAGGAAATTTTACAGGTATTAGCAAGCACACTATGGTTATTTAAAAAGTATCATGGGATTTAAAAAAATCTAGAAAAACTACTATTCTGTAAGATCAAATGAGATGTGTGTTATTCAGTAATGTTTATATCCATGAAACTATGAATCCTATTCAACAACTGATTTCTAAGTTTCCAGACTTATTCAATTATATAGTGGCTATGGATTTACTGGGATAGTATTTAACTTAATATTCAAATAAGCCTGAAAATAACATCTAAGACAAGTATATTGGGATATCTATATTATTGGTGGAAATGAATTTAATGATTGCAGAGTATACACCAAATTTCTTGAAGTAGAGAAATGTGGTCTCAGAATAAAAGAAAGGGTCTGGCTTCACGTAGGCTTCTATAGTTTGACATCAATGAATTTAGGCAAGCTTATTCATGTACCAGAACCCGTATCTCTACCTGTAAAGTGCAAACCTTTGCAAGCATCTTAAAGGGATGAGAAAATATATGTACATATGTGAATATATATTCCAGCCCAATTCCTGACACATGAAGAATTTCATAATGTATAGCTTGTTTTAATCATTATCACAGTACAGTAGTGTCCACACAGACCTCTCTCATAGATTTCTAAAATACCACAACTCACAGATGTAGAACATCAGAAGGTACTACATGAAAGGTATCAGTCAAATGACTGGCTTTAAAGTGATCACTTCATTCTCTTTTAAAAAAGCATCTAATACATAGCAGACCTCAATTTATTTTAGAAAGACACACATATCTAAATAGGAATTACACTGTAATGCTTTCAGTTATGTAAAACATACATTAACATAAAAAGATAGTATTAAGGTTTGTATAATTTATACATAATCACCTAGATTTGTCATTATTATTATCAGTTTTTACAAAGGAAGAACCAAATATCTATCAAAGATACATGTTCTGTACTTTGGAAAGAACATATACCAGAATATAAAATACTCATTAAAATGGGAGACAGAAGAAAAATAAAAGTCAGGAATAAGCTTATAAATCAATAAGCAAGTTATCATGTTCTTCATAGTACTACCAGTACATTACAAATTTTGCTATAACTTTCCAGTGGCAACACAAGGATGAGAAGGCTTTTACACAACCAAGGGAAAAAACTGAAATGATTTTGGTTATTTGGAAAGTAGCGAAATGCAAGCATTACTAACAATTCTGACAAATTCATAAATTAAAAAAAGTGGGCATCTCCTAACAAAAAGAAGTTGCTATTAAATTTTTTAAATCTTCACCTGGCACCTACTCTGTTTCTGGCACTCTGCTAGATGGAAAGGCACCTCACAGTCTGGTGTGTGCACTGACCACAGGTGACATGGGAGAGATGAAGAACAACTAAAGAGACAACTATAATTCCAACTATAATTCAGCACATCAAATGCCACGTCAAAGCCAAGCACTGAGGTGGGACTCACTAGTCCAGTAGGCAAACGGAAAGGGGAAGGACATTTTCCAGAAACGTCAACGCCAGATGTTGGTTTCACAGCACAGAAAAGCAAAAGTTGCAGGGGAAAGTCATGATAAATTAAAATTGTGTAGAATGAACAGCAGGTACAAAACAGTAGAGGTATAGAAATACAAGAACCCTTCTCATTTGGGGAAGCAAACAGCCTACTGTGAGTACACCGTAAGGTGCACATGGAAGACAGATAAGAAAACTGAGAAACCTATAGGCAGATCAAGAAAGATCAAGTTGAAATGCCCTGTTTTAGTCCCTAAGGATTCTCGTTGCGTACTATGCCAGATTATAAAATACTTATTTTTAAAATGAAATCTATATATTGACTTTCTTATAAATCATCATATTGTGCAATCAAAATTAAGAATTCTTTGAAAACAACACCTAGAGTCTCCAGATAACTTTTAAGACTTCTGTAGTTTTGTGGGTGGTATTTTCATGCAAACAGGTAAGGGTGGGTTTTATATTTTGTAGACCTTTTTGGTCCTACTTTAATACTTTTGTATGGCAGTATGTAGGTAGTGTGTTAAGTTCCTCAAGAATCTCTCCTTAAAAACTTTGAAGTTAATACTTCTGTGCAACTGTGTTTTGAATAAAGCCATGACAGTGTTAAAAATACAGTAAATACAGTACTCCCGGTCATTCTTCTGTTGTTTCTATCCCATTTTTTCTGTGACTGCTGTAACTTAAAAGTTTTTGAAATGGAATTGCTTCAAATAAACTGAAGATTTGTTATAAAAAAAAAAGAAAGATCAAGTTAAAATGGCTGTGGATTTGAGGAACATGATTCACTATATATCTTATTTTAAAGATTTTATTTATTTATTTATTTGAAAGGCAGACTGAAAGGAGGAGGGAGGGAGGAAGGGGGGAGAGAGATCTACCTGTTCTTTCTTTCTCTTTCTCCCTTGCATTCTTTCATCATTTGCTGGTTCACTTCCCAAATGGCCACAACAGGCAAAGCCTCAATCCAAGAAATCCATCTTGGTCTCCTTCATGGGCTGGCAGGGACCCAAGTACATGGCCTGCCCTCCACTGCCTTTCCAGGCACATTAGTAGGAAGCTGGATGGCCAGAACTCAAACTCCACACGCTATTATGGGATGCTGGCATGGCAAACAGTTGCTTAATCACTTCGTATTTTACATATGCCAGTTTCTCACTTTATATTTTAGAAATCTCAGATACTTGCAGGGTGAGGCTGAGATAGAAAAGGTGTACATGGAGGGAGAGAATTGCAGCTACAACTATATCACTAAAATGTGCATAGAGTTTGGCAAAAAGTGGGGATCATGGTTTCTTTAACAAATTATTAGTAGCATGAATAGAACATGGCATTTTTCCATGCTTAAAGAATAAAGACTACATGACTAAAATTTTTAAAATGAACTAAAATATTAAGCACTTCACTGTTTTAATCCTACAATTATGTCATTAATTCTCTGCTCAATTATGCTCCCAGATATTACAATGCTAGGAACTCATTGAAAATTTCAAATTGTTTATTTCAAGAATTGTTAACTTCAATTTTTAAAAAAAAGATTTATTGGGGCCAGCACTGAGGTGCAGTAGGTTAATCCTTTGCCTGTGTCATCAGCATCCAATATGGGTGCCGGTTCAAGTCCCAGCTGTTCCTCTTTCAATCCGGCTCTCTGCTATGGCCTGGGAAAGCAGTAGAAGATGGCCCAAGTGCTTGGGCCCCTGCATCCGTATGGAAGACCGGAAAGAAGTGACTGGCTCCTGGTTTCAAATCAGCACAGCTCCAGCCATTGTGGCCATTTGGGGAGTGAATCAATGAAAGGAAGACCTTTTTCTCTCTCCCTCTCACTGTCTATAACTCTACAACTAAATAAATGAATAAAAACCTTAAAAAAAAGATTTATTTATTTTATCTGAAATGTTGTAAGGCAGATTTAGAGAGAGAGAGGGAGAGATATTTTCCATCCACTGGTTATGGCCTCAATGGGTCAGGGCTGGGCCAGGCCATAGAAAGGATCTTCATCTAGGTATCCCAGGTGGGTGCACTTCAGTCACCTTCCAATGCTTTTTCAGTAACATTAGCAGGGAACTGGATAAGAAATAGGGCAGCTGGGAATCGAACCTGTACCCATATGGGTTGTCAGCATCACAGGTGATGGCCTAATCCACTACGCTACAATGCTGGCACCAAACTTCATTATTTTTATATTAACATTTTAAAAGGCTAAATTTGTCACTGTCACAACATTTCTTTCATGATTATTTCTCATTTAGATTTGGCCATGGGGTGCATATCTGCATTCTCTTTCATTATAACAAGTTCTATGTGTTCAATAGACAATGCTTGAAAAACACAAGGAAGCATAAAGACAACTGTGACAGGATAAAAGGAGGGAAAACTGAGAGTGACAGCAGATAAGTGTCTAAGTTTCTAGACAGGAGCAGAGGGAATTCTTGCTGATCATCTATTTTTACCACAAGACAGGAGAGGGGTCACTGGTTGAAAGCAAGAGATGAGATGAACCAGTAATGACTCATCAAATGATTAACATGAGGAAGGGTATTAGGTGGCAGAGTTTGGTAAGAGTTCCTGCACTACTTCAGGCTTTCTTTGAAGATGGGGTGATTTGCGGGCTAGCAGTCCTCCCTTTTTTATCAAATGCTTTCATCTTCCAGTTTGGTCCTTTTTCTTATTTACATAACACTACATTATAAAATTATTCTTTACATTTTTTTCTGAGGCTGAAGTAGGATTTTTTTTAAAATAATGCATGATTTGGTACAACTTAGTATGTAACTGAGGGGAATCCTAAGATACAGTATAGGAGGAGATGTTAAAGATTAGGTTCAATCACATATTTAAACTTATAATCTATTTTTTCTACAGATTTATTTGAAAGAGTTACACAGAGAGGCAGGGGAGAGAGGGGGAGGGGGAGAGGAAGGGGGAGGGAGGAGAGGGAGATCCTCCATCCACTGGTTCGCTCCCCAGTTGGCTGCAATGATTCGAACCCAGGAGCCAGGAGCTTCCTCTGGGTGCAGGGGCCCAAGGACTTGGGCTGTCTTCTACTGCTTTCCCACGTCATAGCAAAGAGCTGGATTGGAAGTGGAGCAGCCTGGACATGAACCGATGCCCATATGGGATGCCGGCACTGCAGGCAGCGGCTTTCCCTGGTATGCCACAGCACCGGCCCGATAATCTACTCTTCAAAGAAGCCTGTCAGAACCAGGACAGAGAATTCATTAGACTTCACACTTAGCACTGCTCAGATGCACTGGAAGAGTTTCTTTTATTTTGAAGGCAGAATGGGGGGAGGAGGGTAAGAGACAAAGATCTTCCATCTTGGTTCACTCCCTAAATGGCTGCAATGGCTAGGGCTGGGCCAAGTGGAAGCCAGGAGCCAGGAACTTCATCTGGATCTCCCACATGGCTGTTGGGGCCCAGGCAATTGGGCCATCTACTGCTGTTTTCCCAGAAGCATTAGCAGGAAGCTGGACTGGAAGCAAAGCAGCTGGGACTAGAAACAGTGCCTATACGGGATGCTGGTGCTGCAGGTGGTGGCTTAACCAGTTACACCACAATGACAGCCCCTGGAAAATTTTCTTTACACCTCATATCTTTGTGTATTTTCGCACATTTCCCTTTTTCATAAACAGCATTCCTCCTGATTACATGGCCCCCAGTCTACACATCAGCCTCATTTTCTGCCATGTGTCTTGGTCTTCAACTGCAGTAACTAATTTAAGATCATGTGTGTTTCCTATAAGTCTCTGTGCCTTCTGTCTTGAACCAAATTTTTCAAGATGAAGCTCAAATGAGCACCTTCAATTCTGTTTTAACTTCCCAATCTCCTAAGAACAGTCTATAACAGTCTACCTGTGTTATGACAATAGTAGACCTAATACATACACCTCTATTACTGTTTGGATATGACATGCTTTTCGTCTCACCTCCCACTTTGTACACAGATCATGTCTTATTCATTCTTTTAAAACAGAGTAATAACAATGCCCAAAACATATCAAGAACCTAATATGTGCTCATTACACTGCTAGACAGAATGTCCCTACAACTTTTCTCCTGCTTTGTCATCTCTCCTGTGCCTTGAGTTTTCCACAGCTGATCTATACATCTGCAGAACCAAGTCCTTGCATGACAAGAAGTAAGGAAATGGGGCATTACAAACTTATTTTAAGCAATATATTGATTTTCCTTGGACATTTAATAGAGCTCCAACACATTGTCAACACACACCACAAACACATTTGATCCTCTTCCTTGCACGTTTACAACTGGATCCTGTAGCTGTGAAGCCATAGCAGAAACATATGAGATGCACCCCACACCTCATACAGTGGCAAAAATGCATCTGTGTGCATACAGCTGGAAGATACTTCCATCTGGAGAAAATCAGCGCTTTCTGTTTAAACATCCCACTATCAGAGCAACTAGTTAGTATGTCTAGATTATACTCTCTGAAATCTCCTTCACAACCACCCTTTCCTTGTATTCCCAAGAGAATATAAGGATTATTAGATTCATTGTGCAGGACTATTAGATTCACTTGAATCATGCAGCTTCTCCAAATGGACGAGCACTGACATCTTCATGGGTTTCCCTGGTTCTAGCACCTCCTCATACAAACATTCTTCTGGATTATTTAACAAAATGCAGCTCTGCGCTTGTTGCTTCAATGCTTTAAGTTTCTTCTTCCCATTCTCCTCTCCTGCTTCCTATAAAACACAGACCAAATTCTTGCACCTCCCAGAGTCCTCAGCACCTTACCCAGAAACAATGCATGCACAGCTGTGTTGCACCCTGTGTTGCAGAACCATGGGGGGCACACACAATTGTTACTTCATGCTGTGATTGCTCCGAATGTTCTGTTTCATTTGACATCACTTTTTGTAGGTCCACGTCAACACAAGACCGAATTATCATTTTCCTCCATGACAACTGATACTTACAGCACAGTAAGTATTTATTTGCTTCCTTTCTCTCTCACTAGTCTCCAGGGTCTTTGAGGGTAAGGATCAGGGCTTGTTGTCCTGTATTCTCAATGTCTGGCACATAGTAGATGTGCAGTAATGTTTGTTGAGTGAATAAAGAAAGAAACTAATTAACCATAAAATGGCAGGAAATGCAGAAAGTTTTTTTTTTTTTTAAGATGAATGCAAATGGGAAGCAGACCACACAGCACACTCATAGAATGACAGCCCTAAACAGCACTCTGGCCTCAGAATCAGCCCTTAAGGCATTTGGATATGGCTAAAAAGCCCATGAGAACATTTCAGGCATGGAAAGCCAAGACACTGTAGCAAAAAAATGACCTACATGAAGGATCTCTGTGACTGAGATTCGAGTGGAAAGAAGGGGCCATCAAAGAAGGAGGTACCTTTCTCTGAAGGAAGGAGAGAACTTCCACTTTGATTATGGCCCTTTCTAAATAATGTCAGAGTTTGTGGACTCAAGAGGCATCCATAGCCTTGGCAGCACATGACAAGGGCATCGGGTGACTACTGACGTCATAAATAAGAGTGTCAATTGTTAAATCAACAACAAGAGTCACTGTGCACTTACTCCCTATGTAGGACCTCTGTCCTTAATGAGTTGTATTATGAGAATTAATGGTAAAACTTGTCTTCAAACAACAGTACATTATACTTTGTGTGTCTGTGTGGGTGCAAACTGTGGAAATCTTTGCTTAGTATAGAGCTGATTTTCTGTATATAAAGATAATTAAAAATTGAATCTTAATGAAGAATGGGATGTGAGAGGGAGTAGAAGGTGGGATGGGGATAGGGATGGGAGGGTGGGTATAGGGGGAAGAACCGCTATATTCCTAAAGCTGTACCTACGAAATTTGTATTTATTAAATAAAAGCTTTCTTAAAAAAAGATGTAAAACAAGTAGAATAAACCACAATATGTATTAAAATATTAAAATTTTTACAGCAGCAAATGATTTGCATTATTCTCTATCAAACATTAAATAAGTCTTACATATATGTTATAAATATAACTGTATTCAATTTCTGAAAGTTTGAAGAACATTATTAAAAGTCATGAATATATATTAAAATGCATTCTTTCTCATTAAAAAGACTTGGTTATTCATCAAGCTACATGTCGGAGTTTACAAATGGCACTGAACCGGTGGTGGTGGCCTGGACACTTGGCGGATGTCAGGCAGGCTTCAGAGAAGGGCAAATACAATGTAATACAGGTACAGATTCTTCATGGTCATTCTCTACCTTTAAAACTCAAACTGACATATTGCCAGATGTCAGAGGAATCTTGCTTTGAAAAGAGATGTTCAAGGAGAAAAGAAAATAGCATGACCCACTCAATTCTAATTTTGTCACAGGGAAAATCAAGTCTAACATTTAAACCTGGGAAAAGACATTTTAATAAGGCAGAATTTGCACAAATGAGATCTTAAAAATACTGTTTCAATTCTGAAAATTTTAAAAGGAGATAGTTATGCTATTTAACACTTCAGTTGGGGGTGATAAATGGTCATTTTAAAATGTAAAAAGTTTGGGGCCTGCACTGTGGTACAGCAGGTTAAAGCCCCAGCCTGTAGTGCTGGCATCCCATATGGGTGCTGGTTTGAGTTCTGGCTGCTCCACTTCCAATCCAGCTCTCTGCTACCGCCTGGGAAGATGGCCCAAGTCTTTGGGTCCCTGCACCTACATGGGAGCCCAAGAAAAAGCTCCTGGCTCCTGGCTGTGGATCAGCTCAGCTCTGGCTGTTGCAATCTTCTGGAGAGTGAACCAGCAGAATGGAAGACTTCTCTCTCTCTATCTCTGGCTCTAACCTCTCTCTGTAACTCTGTCTTTCAAGTAAATAAAAATAAATCTTAACAAAACTGTAGTTTTCATATATATAAAATACAGGGTTAAAACTTCAAATTTATTCTTACAACGATTCTTTAGATTTGAAAAAAACATTACTTAAAACTGGTCTTCAGAAAAAAAAAATTTTGGGGGGGGGGGGACAGGCAGAGTGGACAGTGAGAGAGAGAGAGACAGAGGGAAAGGTCTTCCTTTGCCATTGGTTCACCCTCCAATGGCCGCCACGGCTGGCGCGCTGTGGCCGGTGCACCACGCTGATCCGATGGCAAGAGCCAGGTACTTATCCTGGTCTCCCATGGGGTGCAGGGCCCAAGCACTTGGGCCATCCTCCACTGCACTCCCTGGCCACAGCAGAGAGCTGGCCTGGAAGAGGGGCAACCCGGACAGAATCTGGTGCCCGACCGGGACTAGAACCCAGTGTGCCGGCACCGCTAGGCGGAGGATTAGCCTAGTGAGCCGTGGTGCCGGCCCAGAAATTCATTTTTTATATTATGCTTTAAAATTTTTTTATTTTGTTATAGAAGAGAGGGAGAGAGAGTTTTGCTATCTTATGTTTTACTCCCCAGCTGGCAAAGGTCGGGGTGGGGCTAGGCTGAAATCAGAAGCTAGGAGCTTCTTCCACGTGTCCCATGTCGGTAGCAGGGTCCCAAGCAGCTGGGCCATCTTCAATTGCTTTTCCCAGGCCATCAGTAGGGATCTGGATTGGAAGTGGAGCAGCCCAGACACAAACCAGTACTCATATGGGGTGGCAGCGTGGGACTGCAAGTGGTGGCTTCACTGCTATGCGACAATGCAAGCTTCAGAATTTTATCTAGGTTCTGGTTAATACCCTTGTCAATTACTACCAATTATGAGTGTCAATGATGATTATGAGTATATCATATAACCAACCTATTTTATGAATAAGGGGATAATCACAATATTAATTCTAAATAAGAAATCTTTCCCACATAATTTAAACATAAGATCAGTATTTAACAATCAAGTCACATGCTCAGTTGTTTACTTCATGGCTATCAGCAATACATTACGTGCCTTTTTAGACTAACAACTTCTTCCTATCAGTCTCGGAGTCTGATAACCATGCTCAAATTCCAGCTCTGCCATTTTCTACGTAGATGGCTTTGGAGAATTTACCAACCTCTTGGAAAAATTTATAACTTCCAAAATGAGAATCATAATACACTCTTACTGGCTGTTTCCTGGTTGTGGGAAAATTAACCAAAACTGCTTGGCACAGTACTTACCATTATAGTGGTATTTTCCTTTTATTTAAAGGCCTGTTCTTTTTAAACAGACAAAGCTATTAAGTCAGAGGAAAATAAAGCTATTCAGGTATTTTTTTTTTTTAGAATCTGAGGAATTCTTAAAACATCACCTAAATGTAATGTCTGTATTTACATCCTGTAAATAGTATTAACTTCTGTGGTTTCTAGACTAAGAAATTACTTATCAGGATTAGCTTCCATTCTATCCACAGCTGAATAAGGCCTTTAACAATTTATCTGTGCCAATTATTCAAAGAATGCCTCTCATCTCTCAAGAGTTCCTATCTGAGGTGGAATTACATTTGTTCAGATTCATTAATGAAAACTAAAAGGAAAATTAAATAACAGGAAGTTAACCCATAAGTTCTACAATCATGAAGAGGGAAAGCAAACTGTAAATGGAAAATTAGGAAAATGAAACTAATCCAGAAATCCCACAAAGATGAGAAGACATGCGAATAACTAAATTTACTGATTTCACATTAACCTGTCATCATGCTCTACATTTTTTCAATCAAATTTTTTCATTGATTCTGGGAAGCAGACATTTGTTCAGTGCCTAACTCTGTGCCAGGCACTGTTTTGAACAGCCTTGAACACACCAAACAAGTATATTTGTCCATATAAGGCTTGTATTCCAGTGGGGAAGCAGACAAAACTAATCATAAAAACATATCATAAGTAAGATAGTGAGGGTGTTGGGGAAGTTTGAGTTTTCTAGACAGGGTGTTCAATGAAGCTCTAGTAGATAAGAGAACTGACCACATATTTTAGGGGGATCAGGAAGAGCTTTTCAGATAGAATAAGTAGCAAAAACAAAGACCATAACATAGAATGGTGCTATTGTTTAAATGCTGGTATTCCTCCAAAATTCATGATGAAAACTTAATCATCATGTGATGGGATTAAGAGGTGGGGTAGGGGGCTTTGGGAAGTGATTAGATGATGAAGACATTAATCTCATGAATGGGATTAATGTTTTTACAAAAAAGAATTCAGAGAGCTGTCTGGCCCTTCACTCCCTTATATCCTTTTGGCCTTCTGCCATGCAGGAACACAGGAAGAGGTGCTATTTAAGAAGCAAGGAGTCTGATACTCAGTCTGGTGCCATGATCTTGAACTGCACAACTGCCAGAAAAAGGAGAAATAGATTCCCATTATTTATATTCAGTGTAAGATATTTTGTTTAAGCAGCAGGAATGGACTAAAATAAGAGGTACAAATGGAGTGAGGCAGAAGAAGGAGAGGAGTCAGACCCTGTGGGGTCTTCAGAGCTTTCAGTAAATGAGCTGGCCAGTGCAGAAGGTGTTTCATGCTAATTTTTGTGCCACTCAGTCTTTGGTCTTTGTGGGTCTAACTTCCAGTGTACTATTTCTTCAGCTGTGTCTAATCTGTTACTCAATTTATCTATTAGTTCTTTTCAGTTGTTATGTCTTTTAGTTTTAGAATGTTTTTTTTCTATATTTTCTAGTCCTCTACTTAAATCACCTATTGCATTTTTTAATTCTTTGATTATAATGAGCATAAAGCATTTATTTCATATAGGAATCTTCTGTGGTTTGCTTCTTTATTTTCTAGTATGGTACTTCCCTATTCCTGTCTCGTTTGAGTATGTATAATTACACATGAAAATCTGTTTTAACGTCAATATTACAATATTTTTTCAGTATTTCTTCAGAGAATATTTGTATTTGCTTTTTTAAATTTTTTTGACAGGCAGAGTGGACAGTGAGAGAGAGAGACAGAGGGAAAGGTCTTCCTTTTTGCCGTTGGTTCACCCTCCAATGGCCGCTGCGGCCAGTGTGCTGCAGCCGGTGAGCTGCGGCCGGCGCACTGCGCTGATCCGATGGCAGGAGTCAGGTGCTTATCCTGGTCTCCCATGCAGGTGCAGGGCCCAAGCACTTGGGCCATCCTCCACTGCCTTCCCGGGCCACAGCAGAGAGCTGGCCTGGAAGAGGGGCAACCGGGACAGAAATCCAGTGCCCCGACCGGGACTAGAACCTGGTGTGCCAGCACCACAGGCGGAGGATTAGCCTATTGAGCCGCGGCGCTGGCCCTGTATTTGCTTTTAATAGAGGATAGCATAATTAGCAATTCCAGGTTAGCCTTAATGCCATCAGGAAGTGAGATACCTGAGAGCTAGACATCAGGGTCTTCCTCTCTGGAAATATACTTTTTTAAGGTTCCAATAAAAAGGTCATATTTATCAATTCCTTTACTCAAACTTCATGAGTCTTAAGACTCCATTTTTTAAGTTTTCCAAAATCTGGATTTCTTTTAAGACTCAATTCAGCTTCCTAGTAAGGAACTGGCAGGAAACCAAGGCAGCCATTCTCAACGAGGGGTCCAGCAATGAAGTCTAATGGCCTCAAATGTCCACTGTACATTAAAACAACTTTCTATGCATCTATCATAAGACCAGTTATGTGCCACACTTGGGACAGTTGAGGAAACAGTCACACAAATCATTTTTGAGATTCACTGATTCAGATTTTGAGTAACCTCTGCTGAACAAGTATGCCCAAGGGAAAAATCAGAGTTTCTGAACTTAACTTTCTGACTTTCCTTTTCCCTAAACTTCTGCCCTACAATTCTTTTCTTAAACTTCTTTAGCTTTGATGCCTTCAAAGATTATTCTACGGTGTTTATTTGTCATTTTCATTTCCCTCTTAATAGCTGTGCTCAGCAGGAAGGTCTGAGTGTTGCTTCTCATCAACATCTAGTATTTGTTTATGACCTATGTCTCCCACTGGAAGTACAATCTCCATGAGAACACAGGCTTCATTTGCTTAGTTACTACTGAGTTCCCAGTGCTGTCACAGAATGAATGAATGAAGAAATAAATAAAGCATCTAATAAATAGTTTCCAAATGAATGGAAGACAGTAATGCATTTACACACAGTCACTCATTCTTCTGTTGTGCTTGCTCAGAAAGAATGACTCCTGTCTGCACTGCATGATGACTGGCAAGAACAGAGACTCCAAGTGTCTTTAAGTATTTGTTTTTAAAACTTTATGGGGGGGAGGGAGATGAAGAGAGAGGGAGGGATGGAAGGAGGGGGAAAAGGAGAGGGAGAGGGAGGGAGAGAGGGAGAGAGAGAAGAAGTGGGGGGGGAGGAGAGAGAGAGGGAGAGGGAGATAACTGACACTCTTATTTATGATGTCAGTGATCACCCGAGGCTCTTCACATGAGCTGCCAAAGCTATGGAAGCCTTTTGAGTTTACAAACTCAGTCAGTATTTAGACAGGGCCAAGCAAAGTGGAAGTTCTCTTCTCCCTTCAGAGAAAAGTACATCCTTCTTTGATGGCCCCTTCTTCCCACTGGGGTCTCATTCAGAGATCTTTCATGCAGAACCATTTTGCCATTATGTCTTGGCTTTCCATGTCTGAAATGTTCTCATGGTGTTTTAAGTCAGGCCTTAGGGGCTGATTCTGAGGCCAGAGTGCTGTTTAGGGCATCTGTCATTCTGAGTTTGCTGTGTAGACTGCTTCCCATGTTAGAATTTTTTCCTATTGAAATTCAATCTATTGTTATTACCAGGTACTTGGTCTTATTTATGTGATCTCTTTCTTATGAGTATAAAATAAACTGAAGCATGTCATTGTAAAAATTGAAAGAAAGAATAAGAAGCAAAGGAGAAGGAAGGGTGGGAGCGAGTGTGTGGTGGGAAGTATCACTATGCTCTTAAATCTGTTCATATGAAAGATATGAAATTCGTTCACCTTAAAATAAATTTTAAAAAAAGTCAATATAAAAAGAGTAAGACAAATAAAGGATTGACTTAATTACATATGCTAAATAAGGTATATACTAAATAACACAGGGATTCCAAAGATTTATAGACAATTATTAAAGGATTAAAATCAAAGGTGATAACTGCTTTTTTAGCATAAGGCTTATTTTGGGGTTCAGGCAATTGAAAAAAGTAGATACAAGAAAAGCTACCTGTCCTTCCTTATTGTTCTAAAATCAAATGTTGTGGGTTGAGTAGGAATTGTCTTTGCTAAATACATGCAGATATTTAAACTTTAATGTCTTAATGTTTAATGCCTAATGGATGATGGGAGAAGGGTGAATATTTGGGCCAATTATTGTCCCTGAGAATTGGGTCTGCTGGGAAGAGTTTGGGTTACTGGGGTCATGCTCTCAGATGGTGGTTCTCCAGAAATGGTTGATTATTTTGAGTTCAAATTCAGGCTAGGTTCTCTCTGCTTCCTGACTCATCATGTGATCATGCCTCAGAAATGCATGGCCTGCCTCTACAAATGCCAGACTACAGGGCTGCTCAATGCTGAATTATAACCTCCAAACTCTAAGCTGAAATAAACCTTTTCTATTCTCAAGAAGCTCCTCTCAGGTATTTTAGTTAAAGTAATGAAAATTGATCTAATACAGCAAGGCATTCAAGTACAAAGGCAAAAGGGACCCCCTCCTCCCCTTTTTCCCAAGAGGGACAAAGGCTGTTCACTGAAGGCACCGTCAGACCTTATAATCCTGAGATGACACCAGAGAATCTATACCACAAATTCTCACTGACTTGCCTTTCTACAGTTTTCTGGCTCCAGAAACACAAAGTCCTGCTCCTTTGTCCTCTCCCTTTTTTGAGATACACTACTGTTCTTTGTTGAGGATGCTTTGTAGTGAAGTTCAAACCCACTGTTTTCAGATTTACTCACTTCTTGGGAATCTTCCAAGCACATGAGTACATGAAATACACATGCTAATAAACTTTTGTATGCTCTTTTGTCACTTGAGTCCATCCAAGTAAAGAACTCAGAAAAAACATTCCCCCCCACCCCAACCCATAGCATTCCTTCTCAGACTCTGATCTACTTAAAGGTAGAGACTGAGTTGTATGAACACTGGTTAAACGTTGAAGGAAAATAATAAAACTAAGCAGGAAGGTTCTAGAAGGAAATCATTATGACACAATACTAATCAAAAGTTCCCCTTTCTGTCCCAGCCCTAATTCACCCGAGTGACATGCACATTTGTCACATCAGCCCCCATGCAGTCAGTCCTGCTCATTAACTTGGACGGGCACGTCCGACTATGAAGGAGAGTACCTGTTTCCAGCCTTGCTCTTCACTTTGAACCCTCTACTCCTTTGATAGGGTACTCTTTTTTGTTGTTACAGTTTTTGTTTGAGGAAAAAAACCACAAATACTTATATAATCTGGAATTATGTCCTGAAATTTTACATTTCTAAAATAAGTAAACCTTTCAAGTAATTTAAGAAAAATACTGACTTGTGAAGCTCCTGAAAGACATTCAAGTAAGCCACGTGCTGCCTTGCCCTTGCTTCTGGTAAAACACAGAAAGTTGCAGAACTTTCATCTTTTTATCTAAAATAAAAATGTTCCTAGGCTTTCCAGTTCACATTTAAAATGCATTTTCAAAAATAACTTTTACACAATCTGTACTCTGTTTTAATTAAACTTCCCATTGTGGAAAACAAGATAATTGAAGCAGTACAGAAATTTGTGAACTGTCAAAAGTGTCTCCAGTATTCATCACATTGGGAAAATTTGCCACTAGTACAACCCTCACATTGAAAATCCCAAAGTAGGTATACAGAGCTTCAGGTAAATTCTAGCTTACGGACAAGAATGAGGATTATGACTTCAGTCTATAAACAAAATTCAACATTAAAGAATTGTAAGCACATTTAAAAATACATTTGGTTTTCCTATTACTGATCTTCCTAGATAACATTTTCAGAGTTTATCCTTATTTCAAAAATGAAAGTAGAGGTACTATACTTTCATGTTACAGGAGAAAATACCACCCATGTTAGTAGCAATGGTTTTTTTTCAACACAATATTCACCTTATGTAAACTTAGTGAGTTATGAAGCTATACAGCAGGCAGCAAAGGTATGTCTACAAAAGGTTCAGATCTCTGCTCCTATGCAGAATGATCTCTTTGACTCTTTCAATGAGGATTACGTTAGGGGCCGGCACTGTGGCTCAGCAGGTTAATGCCCTGGCCTGAAGCGCCAGCATCCCATAAGGACACTGGTTCTAGACCTGGCTGCTCCACTTCCGATCCAGCTCTCTGCTACGGCCTGAGAAAGCAGTAGAAGATGGCCCAAGTCCTTGGAACCCTGCACCCATGTGGGACACCTGGAAGAAGCTCCTGGCTCCTGGCTTCGGATGGGCTCAGCTCCAGCCATCGTGGCCCACTGGGGAGCGAACCATCAAATGGAAGACCTCTCTCTGCCTCTCCTCTCTCTGTGTAACTCTAACTTTCAAATAAATAAATAAATCTTTTTAAAAAATGAGGATTACATTAACTAATGACATACGTCTTCTGAGGAAATATTCTATAGTAGTTGCAGAAGGACTGGTAAAATTAATTACTCCTTAATTATGTACCACAGACTCTAAATTCTGAATAGCAACCTCTATGCCTGAAGAAATTAAACAATTTCACTCTGCATTTATCAGTTTCTCTAAGTGCAAATACAAGGTCTGAGATTAGATGAAATGGAGGGGTCTAAATCCCAATTCTGCCATAATTAGCTGTATGGATTTGAAAAAGTTCCTAGTTCATGGTGGTGCTGTAAAGATGTAACAGATGTTTCTAAGCATGTCAAGTGTTTAGGAAAGTGCTTGCCAGGAATAAGGTCATATGGTTTCATTACCTTCTGGAGGCATAATTTGGGAAAAATTACCCTCTCTAAGCCCTCTAAGTTTCATCTGCGTAGAGACAATAATATTTATTTCACAAGGTTGAAGTGAGGATTGACTGAGATAATACAATAAATATACCAGATACACTAATAAATTTTGCAGGTAGCAAATATCCAATAACTATCAGCTACCTTTTTTCTCAATTAACTGAGAAAGGTTGAAAAGTGCATCATTGGAGCACGCGCTGTGGTGCAGTGGGTTAAAGCCCTGGCCTGAAGCACCGGCATCCCATATGGGTGCTGGTTCGAGTCCCGGCTGCTCTACTTCTGATCCAGCTTTCTGTTATGGCCTGGGAAAGCAGTAGAAGATGGCCCAAGTCCTTGGGCTGCTGCACTTATGTGGGAGACCTGAAAGAAGCTCCTGGCCTAGGATCGGTGCAGTTCCAGCCATTGTGGTTATCTGGGGAGTGAACTATTGGATGGAAGACCTCTCTATCTCTACCTCTCTCTGTAACTCTTTCAAATAAATAAAATAAATCTTTAAAAAAGTGTATCATTATCCTGTAATAATTGGATTAGAAAAAAATTATAAAATTTAAAAAGTTAACTGTATTCTGGACTACAATTTTGTAATGGTTTCTCAATGCTTACATTATCATTCTTACAAACTTACAGTAAGTTAAAACAATAATTTTGTTATGGGCCTTCGGTGATAATTTTACAAAGAAAGATCTTATTCAGTCAGTAAGATACACCAGGTAAGGATATCAGTTTGGAAAAAAGGTCCTTGACCCGCTATGCCTTGTTACACACAACTCCAGCTCCAGCTCTAGTACTCTTTCCTGATTTATTTTAGCCCATAACATTACAGAAGTTAGCATTATGGGAATAAATGCTTTAGACTAGGGAAATCTGGGGTCACATCTCAGTTTACATTTTTTTAAAAATTTATTTTTAAAAAATTATTTTAAAGGTAGAGTTACAGGGTTGGGGGGGTGGAGAATATTCCAACTGTCATCTGCTGTGGTTCACTTTTCACCCATGCTAAATCACTGGATGGTCATGGCTGGGTCACCTTCTTCATCTGAGATACAGTGACTTTCATACTAATTCCAGGTGGGGAAGCCACCTGATGGTGCTTCTGTGAGGACTGGAAGTTAACAGTGAAAGTACAGCACTAATCTCCTGTGGAATGTCCCGGATATCACCTGCCCATACACTATTCTCCCTCAAATCCTGACAAAGGGTCTGGAACAAAAACAATGGGTACTGCAGGCATGTGCACTTGACTCTGCTACTTCAACCTGGAGGAGCTACTACTGTGTCTTTAACTTAAAATTACCTAAGGCAAAGCAAACGCTTCAAAGCCCTTTATTGGCCTAGCTTCACTTTTACCTCCTCCTAATTCCACATTGTGTTCAATAAATATCTTAAGAGAGGATAATCAAAACATA
The DNA here is from genome assembly GCF_964237555.1 of Oryctolagus cuniculus. NCBI lineage: Eukaryota > Metazoa > Chordata > Mammalia > Lagomorpha > Leporidae > Oryctolagus > Oryctolagus cuniculus. The sequence goes on along the minus strand of NC_091437.1, from coordinate 161,120,090 downwards.
TCAAATACCTGATGAAGAAAGAGCTTTTATATCGATGAACTCATATGAATGCCCAAATCGTTAACCCTACAGTTCAGCCTCAAAAACTTAGAATGATTAAACAACACTAAGATGTCAAGAGGTCTTAATGAATGGCAACTACGTTCTATGAGTAGATAACTCATGAAATCATAACTCAATGAGTCAGAGAATAATAAAATTAGGACTTCTAAGACTGTTAATTTACATATTTTAAGACACAGCATGTTTGCATCTAAAAAATCTTACTTCTACATTTTCAAACTTTCAGAATTTAAAAGATAGCAGCGCACTTTTGTCTTATTTCCGTCATGAAAATGATTTTTATTTACTGTGACTTCTGATTCAATATCAAAATTTCTATTAGATTAAATAAAATGTAGTTTTTTATTAGAAAAAACATCTTGAAGATGACAGTGGAAACCAAGTTTCAACAGAAAACACTCAATCCATTACTGAATTGTCAAGTGGTAGAGGTAACAACAAACTGACCCTAAAAGGCCTCCAAGTCATTCAACAGAAAGACCTAGTGCTACTCCTCTGAAGAGGGGCCGACAAGCTAAGCATTATTCCTATCCACAAGGGCAATTTAACTTGAGAAATGAGTACGGAAGGTCTGTTTGATTTTAACTATCTGCAGCAAACTAGAGATAATTTTTTAATCTGTATGTTCCAAGGTCTGTTTGATTTTAACTGTCTGCAGCAAACTAGAGACAATTTTTTAATCTGTATGTTCCTTTATCTATTCCTAGAAATGTCTTCCATAAAATTGACCAGTAGCCTTTTTTGTAGTGACAATACTCTTGTCTCTGAAGTGCCTTATATTCAATCATATTCTAAAGAATGCAATCTCCAACCATGAGAAATGATACCTGTTTACCTAAAGTTTGTCTTTTAGGGCCAAGTCAATGTGTTCTCTCTGTATAATACATAAATTCACACCAGAATTTGACCACTTTTGAATACTTCCCAAGACTCACTGAAAGTTGTTGGACTTGTGTCTCCCAGGCCCAAGTCACTAATATTCTGCCCAGAAAAAGCCTTCTATTATTAACCTCTCACAGATCAAGCTTATTTCTTATATAGACAGAGATTAAGAACAACAACTGGTCTAATGTGCTCACTTACTATCTAAAATATCATCACCATTTTGCAGATTAGAAAAAATACTAAGGCCCAGAAAGGTTAAGTAATTGGAATAGGAATGCATACATGGTAATACTGAAAAGAAGAGGGTAATAAAAGAAAAATTCTGAGATGGTTTAAATTTAATTCCAGAGAACAAGAGGATGGAGGAAGGAAGAATAAGGGAAGTTAATCAGCAGCAGCTGGATAAACCTACAAGATATTTGAATATGTGGTGAACCTGTCACTCAAATTCAATCATGTGACCCAAGTATTTTTGCCCCTGTCACCCACATGGAAGACCCAGATGGAATCCTGGTCTCCTGACTTCAGCCTGTCCTAGCCCTGCCATTGGGGGAGTGAATCAGCTGAAGGTATCTCTCGCTCACTCTCTCTCTGCCTTTCTGATAATCAATCATTCAATCAATCATTTAAAATGTCTATCCTGGCTGACCACCACAGCCACTGTATGCAGTTTGAACTTCCAGAACTCTTAACTCCAACTAAGCCAGAAGCAACTATTAGGTTGCTTTTTTGGACTGAACTATCCTAAAACATCCCCCTGCTTTGCATTATCCCACCCCTCATTACCTATAGACAAGGTAGGCTCAATATAAATAATTAATGCTCTCCTTCTCAAACATTCCTTGTATGAAAAGTCTATGTTCTAGGTCTAGACACTTTCTCAACTACTATCTAGGCTTGTGGCTGGTAGCTGCAGAAAACCATGCCAGGTTTTAGTTCTTTTCTGGTGAGCTTCTGTAAAGGCACAATGAATCCTTTTATTTCAGAAATCCCTTCATCTCAAGAATTCTGGTTTAACATGAGATTAGAAACAAGTATTTTTTTAAAGATTTATTTATCTATTTGAAAGTCAGTGTTAGCGAGAGAGAGAAGGAGAGGCAGAGAGAGAGGAGGGGGTCTTCTATCTGCTGGTTCACTCTCCAATTGGCTGCAATGGCTGGAACTGTGTCAATCTGAAGCCAGGAGCCAGGAGCCTCTTCTCAGTCGCCCACGTAGGTGCAGGGACTCAAGGACTTGGGCCTTTTTCCACTGCTTTCCCAGGCCATAGCAGAGTGCTGGATCAGAAGTGGAGCAGCCAGGACTCGAACAGCGCCCATCTGAGATGCTGGCACTGCAGGCAGCGGCTTTACTCGCTAAGCCACGGCATCAGCCCCAAAAACAAGTATTTTGCCTCTGAGAATACTACTCTATAAAATTTCCTTGTCTTTCATATTTATTAGTTCACTCAGTGAACCATGTCATGTGTGCTAAAAGTGGCTGAATGTGTTTAACTTTAGTTTACCAAGTATACTGAAAAGCTTCCACAATCCACTGCATGACAAAGGAATCAGCTGCATTAATAAAGGGCAAGATACCCATCCTCCACACATTCAGTGAGTATCTCCAAAATGTCAGGTCCTGTGACAGGCTCTGGGCAAACTAAGACAGAACAAGTATAACGGCCCTAAGCAAAAGGCACTCACAATTTATTGAGGGCAGAGAACGGAAGCATGGAGGTAGTGAAACACGCTAACAGTACACAAAAAATGCTACTAAAATTAAATGAAAATTATAAAAAGTCATTGCTTTGGCTTGAATTCCTACAGTAGGCCCCAACTGACCAGTAAAACAGAGTCATTCATGCCAAAGTGTTACTTCACCAAGCTGAAACTAACTTGTATATCTGACCTGAGAAATCAGAATTAGATAACATTTAACAGGGCCAGCTTCAATTGCCATGAAAATGAATTTCTCACTAACTCTTTACACACACACAAACAAAAATAACCTAGTAATAACCAGTTATTTTTCTATACTGTCTCCCTGTTCCTCCCTTGATATGAAAGTAACTTTGAATTATCAATTTGTTTTTTATTTTATTTCTGTGGTTTTTTTTTTTTAGCAAGCTGTCTACATTCTAGAATCAAAAATAAAGCCAATTAAGACCTAAAACTTAATTGTTGTTATTTTTTTCTTTTGACAGTAACTTCACTTGATTAGGACTAGAAAGGTTTCACACTGAAGAATATATTCACAAAGAGTTGGTGCAAAGGAAGCAAGGGCATTAAGAGAGAACCAAGAGCACACAAATGAGATACAACCTTGAAGCCTCCTGCATGCTTAAAGAACGGTAATTGGTAAGAATAGGATGTGAGATGGCACGTGAGGAGCGCAGGAGGCTGATGAGGCTGAACACTCAGGACAGCCACGAAGGCTGTCAGACAACATGCTGAGGAGTCTCAAATTTATCCTGCAAAGATTAAGAATTTCTAGAATTCTAATTGATTTTTCCTTCCTTACTTTGGAGTGGACAGTAGCATAGAAAGGTTTTAAATATGTGAAAGTAATAAGGAATAAAACAGCAAATGAAGATTATTACGAATTTAGCATTGAAAGAGCCTTTCAAAGTAGACTTGGCAGGAGGTCTTTAGGAAATATTACGCAGGAGTTTGGTCACCTCTGCCCTCTGAGCCCAGGCCTCTGTGAAGACTGGAATGACCAGAGGATTACTTTGTACCCAGATGTTCAAGAAGCTTCTAGACATTCTGTTTTTACATTTTTTTTTTTCTTTATTTTCTACTGGTCATATAGTCACTGCTCCTTCTCAATAGGCAACAGCCACACAAGTTCCCACTTTTCCTGCCTCCTTCAGAGTGAGGCAGAGCTACTGGAAACTGTTTCTCCACTGTTGCAAAAAACTGAGACTTAACATCAAGTCTCGCACTCTTGCAGTTTCCAAGTTCACACTGACCGACTCACAGTGGAAAGTCCCCTGGAAGCAGTATGAAGAAAACATTATTCGAAGAAAGGAACTGGAGCAAGGAAGAGACTACAATCAAAAAAAGCTATTAACAAGGTTATGGCAATCATCGTGCATCCATTCACCTAAACAACCAGTATTTATTTAATCAAAGATGTATTTATTTTATTTGAAAGATAGAGTTGGGGGGTGGGGATAGATAGATAACTCTCATCTACTGATTCATTCCTCAGATGGTTGCAATGGCCAGGAATGGGTCAAGCTGAAGCAGGGAACTGACACTTCATCCAGGTGCCCCAGGATGAACAGCAGGGGCACAAGCATTTGGGCCATCTTTCTCTGCTTTCTGAGGCACACTAGCAGGGAACTGGAGCAGAAGTGGAGCAGCTGGGGGCCGGTCCTGTGGCTTAGTAGGCTAAGTCTCCGCCTATAGCATCAGCACACGGGTGCCCGTTCCTGTCCCAGCCGCTCCTCTCTGACCCAGCTCTCTGCGAATGCCCTGAAAAAGCAGTAGAAGATGGTCCCAGTGCTTGGGCCGCTGCAACCATGTGAAATCCTGACTTCAGATCAGCCCAGCTCCAGGCATTGTGGCCATTTGAGAAGTAAACCAGTGGATGGAAGGTCTTTCTTTTTGTCTCTCCCTCTCTTTATAATTCTGCCTCTGAAATAAATTAATTAAATTAAATTGAAAATAAGAAGAAGTGGAACAGCCAGAAATCAAATATGCTCTCATGGGAAGCCAATATCACAGGTGGTGGCTTGACCTGCAATGCCACAACTCTGGCTTCTATAACCAGTATTTATCAAATGAATACTACATGTTAAGTGCTAGAAATAGCAGAGTGATAAAGATTTGACGTTAGTGGGAAGTCACACATGAAACAAATTGTTGTCAATGGTGCAGGGTGCTCTGACAGGACGTCAGCAAAGCAAATAAAGTTACGAAACTGGGAGCTCAGAATGCTTTCTAAAGCATCATCATTACAGCAATTATAACATATAGGCACTTACAGCTCAAAAAGTCATGAGGAAGAAGTGAAAACACACTTAGCAACCAAAGATAGAAGAAGAAGAAGGTGAAAGAATGAGTCTGGGGAATCTGAATATGTAACACTACCATTTACCTTTACAGGGAACCTGGGGAACAGGGAGACCCTTTGTGTTGGTCTACTCCATAGTTTTCAAAAATGCTTTTAGGGCATTCAGGAGAGAGGGACACAGGATGACAATGAATAGAGATTTAGATTTGGTAGTTGTGACACTGCGGTATAATACATGCATATTTAATCTTCTTCCATAGTCTCTGGCTCATTTAAAACCCTTGGAGTTTCCTAGGTGAAAAGCAATAAAGGTGAAAGGAAGGCCTTTTGCTATCATAACCAGCTCCTTCCAACCACATCAGAATCAGGTTAATAAGCTGAAAGCTAACATGGTGGCTTGGAAAGTCCCCAAGGATGTGTAAGAGGAATGGCTGACAAGGCAACCAACCACGTGACTATAGGTTGGAATTTTCTGCCCTAGTCCTGACCTGAAGGGAGAGCAGCTAGAATTTGAGGTAACCATGAATGATAAATGATTTGGCCAAACCCATGAGGTAACCCTGAATGGCCAATGATTTGGCCAAACCCATGAATCCTTTATTTCAGAACTCCACCTAAAGGGGCGTGAAGTGCTTCCAAGGATGCAAACACAGGGAGGTGCTCAGACAGCAAATGCTTAGAGAGGGCGTGGAAGAGACACCTTTCCCCCATACCCTGCCCTTAGTGTCTCTGTTCCTGAGTTGTACCCTTTTAGAATAAATCAGTAATAGTAAATTGTTTTCCTAAGTTCTGAACCACTCTTGCAAATTATCAACCCAGAGGAAGAAGTTGTTGGAACCTCCAAATTAGTAGCTGAGATGGACACAAACTGTGGATAACCTGGGAACCTCCATTTGTGATCAGCATGTAAAGTACACAGCAGTCTTGTAAGATCTAGTCTTTAACTTGGGGGGTCTGTGCTAACTCCACACAATGTCAGAACTGAGGAGAGAATTGTTTGGTGCGGGAAACGTCCACACGTAAGTTGTAAAAATGAAGTACAGAGAATAGTAATGAAGCAGATGAAAGGGGTATTTCCTTTCAGTAGTTATTAACATGCAACTGCTCATTCAGGCAATGCAAATAGACAAGACCACTCTGTGATAGTAAATAAAGTCAATGCATTAAGTGTTAGGGGGACACATATTTATTCTGATTGCACATTTTTACTGCATGCTGATTTGAAGCAATGGATCAAAAATGGTAGAAAATTCATCCATAGTTGGCCTCTGTCTGAAATATCAGGTAATGTCTTTGTAATAGTATACTAACATCTACTGTATTCTGAATTAAGCTAATTAATTTGTCAGTAATTTAATTATTTGGACAGAAGAAATCAGTCCATATCATTTTGGGAAGAGGTCATTCTTATACTCAAAAGATAAAAAGTTATTATTGTGCTTAATTTTACAAAGTTAAAAGTAGATCAGAAGATCCCAATTTTATACTTAATTGACTGAAATCACATGCATTATCTATGTTCTTCCATTTTTGAAAAAGGCTAACCATATCTTGTTTTCTTCAAGTTACTCCTCCTAAGAGACAAGCATTCACTGAAAGGATTTGGTTTTATGAGTGGTTAGCCTATTCTACTCAGATGTACTCTTACAATAATAATTTTGCATTCAAATAGACTTATCTGCTAGCTGATGTTCTTTGCAAGGATACCACAGGAGTTTTCTGTGACACTGACTCTAATGATGAACAGCTGGCTGAAATGACTAAAAATTTTATTATTTACTTATTGGAGATAGATAGAGGATGAGTGAGTGACAGAGAGAGTTCCAGTCTGCTAGATCACTCAGCAAATGCTCACAACTAGGGCAGGGGTGTAGCTGAAGCCAGGAATGCAATTAAAGTCACTTACATGAATGTCAGGGACCCAATTATTTGAGCCATCACTGTTGACTCCTGTGGCATGCATTAGTAGGAGGCTAGAATCAGAAGCCAGACCTGGGAATTCAACCCAAGAACTCTAATATAATTTGCAAATGTCTTTTGTTTTTTAAAAGGAATTCTTTTCTATTTATTTTCATTTTAGCTGAAAGAGAGAGAGGTATTCCAACTGTATATTGTTTATTTTATATCAAGTAAATATAATATAAGATTAAATGTAGTAAGGATCCTGTAATACAAGGAAGCCAGGAGTGGGCCAAGTTAAAACTAGGAGCTCAATTTAGATCTTCCATGAGGGTGGCAGGAACCTAAAAACTTGAGTCATCGTTTTCTGCCTCCCAGGATATGCATTAGCAGGAAGTGGGAGTCACAGGCTGAACCAGGACTCAAATCCAGGCACTCAAATATAGATTTCAGGCATCCTAAGTAGCAGCTTAACAGCTTTGCTTTGACTGTCCAAAGGAGATCCTTAAAAACTATATTTCTGAGGTATAAGGAATGACAAGCCCTTCCCAGAGATAGAGATGTGCCAGAATACTTAAATAGTGGAATTTTTTTTTACTTTTGCCAATAAATGTAATAGTATTAATTTGTTGTTGTTCTTTTTGTAATGCTAACTCCACCTTACTGTTCTAAACAGTTCTCTATTTCCATTTAAATTTCCTAAATTTAATCTCCTAAATTTCCATTTAGGGAAATTTGAAGTGCAAAGGACAGAGAGGCTATTTAATCCCATCTGAGGCAATCACTTCCATGGCATTATTGATGAAAGAGCATACAATATCTGCTGCACTTTCTCCAGAGATAAAGAGGTTTCAGAAGCTCAGCTAGTAGAACACTGTTCGTTTTAAAATAAAACTTGATATTTCAAGACAGAACATAGGCCTTAAATTTTAAATCCTGCATCCGTTCCTTTTTTTTTTTTTTTTTTTTTTTTTAAGATTTTACGCATTTGAAAGAGTTACAGAGAGAGGCAGAGACAGAGAGAGAGGTCCTCCATCCATTGGCTCACTCCCCAGATGGCTGCAATAGGAGCTACATGGATCCAAAGCCAGGAGCCAGGAACTTCTTCCAGGTCTGCCATGTGGGTGCAGGGGCTTAAGGACTCGGGCCATCTTCTACTGCTTTCCCAGGCCATAGCCGAGAGCTGGACTGGATGAGGAGCAGCTGGGACTAGAACCAGCGTCCATATAGGATGCCAGTGCTACAGGCCAGGGCTTTAACCCGCTGTGCCACACCACTGGCCCCTTGTTCCTTCTTTACAGTCATATAATTTTAGGCATGACACTTAAATTCCCCGACTTTCAATTATCATTTATGCAAAAGAATCAGGGTATCTCACTGAGTGACTGTGAGTACCATGAAAAAAAAATGAAAGTGCCTGGTAGAGGGTGTTTCCCATTGAATGTCACAGTTTCTGTGGAGATTCCTTCCTACACTGGGATGCTTCATTTGCCAGTTGCAGTGAATTAGTCTTATCCCTTTGTAACCTGTTACTGCCCTCTGAACACCAGAAGGAGATGACAACTTAGGGAAGTTACTCTTTCAAATCCCAATTAACATATTTCTTCCCAATAGCTGATTTTAACAATAATTAGGAAAACTTACCAAGTCTGTATAGGGTTATTCAGTCCAGCAAACATTTACTAAGTGTGCCAGAAAGTAGGTAGAGACTAAACTAAACAAAAGATGCATAAGAAACCTGGGGGATCTCAGCAGGCTCCAAGATGGTGGAATAGGGAGGGAGCGCACTGATAGTTCGGGAAAAGACAGTTTAATAAAAGTGGAGATACTGTAGTTTCAGGGAAGAGTTAGGGAAAAAACTGCAGAGGAAACTCTTCCGGAACTAGTGGGACATGGTGGACCTACGTGCAAGGCACAGGCACCCTTGGCTCGGGACCCCAGCCGCCAAGTCTACACACCAGCGCTGGAAAGGGAGGTGAGGCGAAACCTTAGTAGCCAGAGACACTGGTGGGAAAGCGGCAGGAAGAGCCTAGAGGGAACAAGGCTTGAAGCCCCATGGGGGAAAGTTCACTAGGCTAACTGGAGGAGAGAGAAAAAAAAAAAAAAAAAAGGATCAGTACGGACATGATTCTCACTCTCTACTCAAGTACAAAGGTGAGCAAGACAAAGAGCAGGCGCCATTTTGGGCATATGTAACAGCACAGGGCTGCGCCCGCCCTCAGCCAAGCAGAAAAACCTGATTCTGGTGGGGAGCAATAACAGGAGGTTAAGACCTAGCAAATGCGGCCGGCGCCGTGGCTCAATAGGCTAATCCTCTGCCTTGCGGCACCAGCACACCGGGTTCTAGTCCCGGTTGGGGCGCTGGATTCTGTCCTGGTTGCCCCTCTTCCAGTCCAGTTCCTGCTGCACAGGGAGTGCAGTGGAGGATGGCCCACTTAAATGAAAGATCTCTGCAAGTGAGATCCCAGTGGACAGAACAGGCCATCAAAGAAGGAGGTACCTTTCCTCTTAAGGGAGGAAAGAACTTCCACTTTGACTATGACCTTGTCTAAATAAGATCGAAGTTGGCGAACTCAAAAGTTTCCTTAGCCTTGGCAACCCATGATAAGAGCCTAGGGTGATCACTGACGCCATCAACAAGAGTGTCAATTGTTAAGTCAACAACATGAGTCACTGTGCACTTACTCCCCATGTAGGATCTCTGTCCTTAATGTGTTGTTCTATGTGAATTAATGCTATAACTAGTACTCAAACAGTACTTAATACTTTGTGTTTCTGTGTGGGTGCAAACTGTTGAGATCTTTACTTAATATATACTAAATTGATCTTCTGTATATAAAGAAAATTGAAAATGAATCTTGATGTGAATGGAATGGGACAGGGAGCGGGAGATGGGAGGGGTGTAGGTGGGAGGGATGTTATGGGGGGGGGGAAGCCACAGTAATCCAAAAGCTATAATTTGGAAATTTACATTTATTAAATAAAAGTTAGAAAAAAGATTCAACAATATCCCTAGAAATGAATACTCCCCTGAGAAATAGATACCTGCTAACTAGTGACTGCCCTACATAAATCTATGCTAATAATTATGGTACATATAAATTGTTAGGAGGAAAAATATTTTTTAAGAAAGAGAAACAATCTGTTTTAGGTTCACCACAATTTTTAAAAACACAGAATCGAGAATATTGATTTAGCAAACATTAATTAAAGACCTACTGTGTGTTGGATATTACAGTAATTGCTGACAGAAAAAAAGGTGAATGGGGAGGGGAAACTCCTACTTAATAAGCTTAGAATGTAATTTATGGTTATTTACAGTTCAAGAAGATAACTAGTACATTCTAGGAAGACCAACTTCCCCACTAGATAAATGCATATACAAATGCTTCCTTGTGTTACAGGATCCTTTCTACATTTAATCTTATAGTATATTTACTTGATATAAAATAAAATAAAATTTAAAAAATTTTATTTCCTCTCTTTCCCATGTAAAACTATGCATACTGTATAAGAATCTTGAGTATACAACAGATAAGACCAAGGGTCAATGTCTAGAGAAAGGCCAGAGGCTACAACGCTGGATTCGAGGGACCGGCAGTAGGAAATTCCATTAAAGCTGAGTCCTGGTGACATGGGCTAGGCAGGCAGATAGCTAGATATGCTGAGCCTGAGGTGGCTACAGGCCATAAGCTTCCACCGGGGGAATAATGCAAATAATGCAGCCCTACTTGTAACTAAGAACTGCCCCTTTCCAGGATGTCACCTTCACCTGAGACCTGGGTGGGGAGGGAGGTACCATCTGATAGCCACTCCCATCCAACCTCATAAAGGAGGCCAGCAGTTAGGAGGGGCTCCTTTTCTCTCTCACCAGAGACCAGAGTACAGGAGGCAATGAAGTGCCATCTCTCTCTACTGCCCCTCCCACACTCCTTACCTCCTTCTGACCCACTTCCCACTACTCACCTATGCTCACATATGTGTGTGTTCACTTTTTCAGCTTCTGAATTAAATTCATGTCATATATGCCAGCATTAAGAATTCATCTCTATGCATGGCAAGGACCTGTAATAAAAAGTAGATCCCATTTCCCCCACTTCAAGGGGAGGAAGATGAGGTCACAACAGCCTATCTGGGAGGCAGTGTTACTGATGGCAGTGGGGAAGAGGCTACCGACTGTGTTTGCTGTATTACAACATGGAGTTTCCTGAGTTTTTATTACACTGCGTCAAGAGGACTTACAAAATTGCTAGTGTAAATGTGGAAAATTCTTGTCTATTAAATTCAAAGGTTTTCTCAGGAATAATACATACTAATGAGTAGACACTATATAATAAAGTATTGCGACTTGGAGAGGCAGGTGCACTCTTAATAGTATTTCTTTTTATGTCTTATTATACTGTCTAAAAGATACTTGGAAAGGATACAGTCATATTATGTATGTTAGGAGTTGTTGTTGTATGAAGCTGATGAAAATTGCTAATGCTGCACTCCAGTCCAATTAAAACAATGATGGCAAATGTGGCTGTCAGTCATTTGTAGGCGACACTATGGTGTGGAAGAAAGGATACTATCCTTGCATTTAAACCACAGCTGCAGTGACAAGAATGACAGGTGTGAGGGAATGACTAGCTCCAACCACCACAGGCTTCCTTTCTCAGAGATTTCCAACTTCTCTCCTCTTCAACAGTACCATTACCCTATTTCTGATAGCAGAGGGTAGAAAGCATTATTCAACAAAATACTTTTCAACTTGGTTGCATTGATACTTTATACATGGGGCCAGCACTGTGATGTGGTGTGTAAAGCTGCCATCTATAGTGCTGGCATCCCATATGGGCACAGATTCAAATCCTGGCAGCTCCACTTCCGATCCAGTTCTCTTGCTATAGCCTAGGAAAGCAGCAGAAGATGGCCCAAGTCCTTGGGTACCTGCACCTGCGTGGGAGACCCAGAGAAAGCTCCTGGCTCCTGGCTTCAGATTGGCTCAGCTCTGGTCATAATGGCCATTTGGGGTATGAACCAGCAGAGAGAAGGCCTCTCTCTCTCTGCCTCTGCCTCTCTGTAACTCTACCTTTCAAATAAAGATGACGCTAAAGAGGTTGCTGGCAACACAAGGTATTACTGCAATCTTACAGGAATTGTGTAAAAAGGTACAATATGCAGCTAGCAAGAGACCTCTATCATATAAAGTAAAACATGAAAACCTATTGGTTCTTGCATTTTATTCCTGTCATGGCTTCTCTTTCACTGACAACATCTATATGCTCTTACTTACTTTCAATTACAAATATGAATCAGTTATCTATTGCTCTTTATTTTCTTCTTTATGATAAATTTGAGTGTTGCAATAAGAATATGAGGAGTTTGTATGCTTAAAGAATCTCCTCTTCAAATTTTCATGACTGTTTTTCTTTATGTTAATTCCATATTGAGCCATATCAAATAATTACTGAATGGTGACTAAAAGATTAATCTGTACCAATTAAAAAATAGGAAAATTTTATTTCCTTTACTGAAAAGAATTTACACTAAGAATCCAAAAACAGCAGCACAGCTTAAAAGGAAACAAAATAAGTGTAAAATCACCTTGGTATATTTAGGCAATTATTTTTAAAAGCTGAATTACTTAGAAGCAACCTAGAGGAGAATATCAGAGTACTAAGTGCTTCTAAAAGCTTCATCATGTATATCTCCATGACCCTGGTCCTGTACCCCTCTTCCACCCAAATTCCTCTTCCATACCTTATATTTAAGCTACTCTATGAAAGAGGCCTGACTTTTTTGCACTTTTTGTACCCAGTACTTATTTTGCATTCAGTAAGTATTCACTGAAGAACATTCAAGAACTAAAACAGAGGGAGGGACTTGGTAACAACAGCAGTGCTTTGTCGCACTGGGGCAATATGAACAACAGAGCAGTGGTCTGACACCTTCACTTACATACTCTCCATAGGTCTCCTGTGTTGGAGGTGGCGGTGGAGGTCTGTACCCCGTTGGGGGAACACCTCTTGCTCTCGGAGTGAGAAGTCCTCTTCCTCGACTCACTGGCCCTCGGGTGGAAAGGACTCCCCTGGCAGCTGGTGTCCCTCGGGGGACACCAACTCCAACTGGCCGGGCTGTGACTCCTCCTCTCCCCCTGTAAACAAGTGCGTCAAGTTAGCAATATTTACCACATTTCTAATGTTCCTTCCATATTACTTATACTTCACAGAAATCAATGTTCTGTATTTCTGCAATAAGGAATAAGAACTAAGGATGCAAAAGAAGAATTGAAGCAAGTAAGAATTAGGTATATACCAAAAGGAAGTTAGCCATTTAGGTAGTTAGTTCAGTAACAATGAATAAGGTAACATCGAAGAAACCCAGACTCAATTTCTCGCTAAAATGTAGGCTGGCAGCTATGAAATCTGGGGAGCTGCAAGTGCTGAAGACTCCTATGTGATACCACACCAGGATAACACCTGAATGGAATCTGCTGCTCATATTCTTTTTTTTGGACAGGCAGAGTTAGAGAGAGAGAGACAGAAAGGTCTTCCTTTTCCCGTTGGTTCACCCCCCCAGTGGCCGCTGCAGCTGGTGCACAGCGCTGATCCGAAGCCAGAAGCCAGGTGCTTCCTCCTGGTCTCCCATGCGGGTGCAGGGCCCAAGCACTTGGGCCATCCTTCACTGCCTTCCTGGGCCACAGCAGAGAGCTGGACTGGAAGAAGAGCAACTGGGACTAGAACCCAGAGTTTTAAAATTTGACAGATAGAGTTAGCCGAAGCTATGCTGATCCAAAGCCAGGAGCCAGGTGCTTCCTCCTGGTCTCCCATGCAGGTGGCAGGGCCCAAGCAATTGGGCCATCCTCCACTGCCTTCCTGGGCCACAGCAGAGAGCTGGACTGGAAGAGGATCAGCTGGGACTAGAACCAATGCCCATATGGGATGCCAGCACTTCAGGCCTGGGCTTTAACCCACTGCACCACAGTGCTGGCTTCATGATTTCAAAAGAAAAGTGATTTAATCTTATGTGATAAGTTGTGTGTGTATATATGTACATTTATCAGACATCTAACACTTTCTTGTGTGCTAACCTTATATATGTATGCTTATATGTAACTTTAAAAAGAACTTTTATTTACATATACAGATACACTGGTATCTATCTGCTATCTGTATACAGCCGTGCATTGCTAACAGAAGGGGTACATTTTGAGAAATACAACATTTGTGTGAACATCAGAGTGTACAACAACCTAGAGAGTACAGATTACTATACATCTAATGGACCCAACTGTGCTATACTTTACATGACTGGCAGCGTGAGTCCGTTCACACCAGCAACACCATAAATAGATCATTGTGCACTGACAGCAATAGGTGATAGGAATTTTTCAGTTTGATTACAGTCTTATGGGACCACCATCTGCTAAACGATCTAATGTGCACAGTAGCATCGTTACATGGTAAATGACTCTGTCTACCTATCACTAAAAAGAAGGCCATGTCAGTGGCTGGTGCTGTGGGACAGTGGGTTAAGCCACAGCCTGCATAACTGGCATTCCATATGGGTGCTGGTTCAAGTCCCAGCTGCTCCTCTTCTGATCCAGCTCCCTGCTAATACGTCTGGAAAGCAGTGGAAGATGGCCCAAATCCTTGGGTCCCTCTACCCACATGGGAGACTTGGATGAAGCTCCCTGATCCTGGCTTTGGCCTGGCCCAACCTTGGTCATTGCAGCCATTTGGGGAGTGAACCAGTGGATGGAAGATTTCTCTCTCTCTTTCTCTCCTTTCTCTCTCTGTAAGTCTGCCTTTCAAATAAATAAGTAAATTTTTTTTTAAGTAATCATTAATCCAGGGAGAAATAAAATCTTTGTTCTTGGACCAGCTGAGGGACTTTCAAATGTCATAGAGTGTTTGCAGTGAATAAAATTACAGGCATTTGGATATCCACTAGGTGCTTAATGCTGTGCTTAGCAATGGTGGTATAACAATGAACTAGCCAGATGTCCACAAAGAGAAAACAGGGGAGACCATTACTTCAAACCACTTATCAATGAATGTTATTATTTACATAAAACAAGCCTCATTTTAAAGAATTAATGTTAAATGAATAATAGTTTGTCTAAAGTTATGAATTAATAAGTGGTACAGGTTATAGTTAACCTTGGGAATATCTCAATCCAATGTAAATTCCCTTAATATGACATTACATTGTCTGAAAACTAGATTTGTACAAATGAACCTATCTACCTTATTCTGGCTACTAACTAAAGAAACACTAAACCTGTTGCTTTGGTATCCTAACCTAAATATAAAAAGTAAGTCAATAACTTACACCCACCTGGTGATTGCAGGGGTTGGTACACTTCTGGTACGCAAGGTAGGTTTCCCTCGAACCACTGGAACATCTGCATTTTCTGAACCACCATTCAAATATGTTAACTCCTGGAGCTGTGCTTGCCTGATCTCATCATTATAGTCCTATACAGAAGACAGAAGACAGAATACTTTGCTTCATACTAAAACTATAAAAGTATCTACAACAAAAAACAATCATTTTTTTTGAGGGGGAAAGTATGGTTATCTTCTTAGAATTGTATCTATTAAATACATTAAATGAAATCTGTTGTCTTTATAATAATTTTTTTAAAAAATGATCAGAAAATACTTGAATTCACAAAGCAACCTATGAATTTACTAAAACAGAAATGTTCTGTTTCATAACCCTGTTAAAATGCTTTCACTAATATACACTTAGAAATGGTTAAAAAATTAGAAAGTACAAATTTAATGATAATATTGTTAAATAGAAAAAAGAAAACCAGTATTTTCTCCCAAGGTAAAATTTTCCATAATGAGTTGTAACTCCTTCCCCTGGGCATGCTTTCCATGACAAGTATTTACATTGAAATTAAAATGGCATATAACAAAATTATTTACAACTAAATTCAGAAAGTAGCTACTAAGCATCTATGATGCATCAAGTACTAGAAAGCCAAATGAGTGAACCAGGGTCCCAGCAGCCAGGGAACTCAATCTATCATAGGAACATTATTAAAATTAAGAACTACAAGTGGCCAGCACCGTGGTTCAGTTGGCTAATCCTCCGCCTGCAGCGCAGGCACCCTGAGTTCTAGTCCTGGTTGCTCCTCTTCCAGTCCAGCTCTCTGCTGTGGCACAGGAAGGCAGTGGAGGATGGCCCAAGTGCTTGGGCCCTGCACCCGCCTGGGAGACCAGGAGGAAGCACCTGGCTCCTGGCTTCGAATTGGTGCAGGGTGCCAGCCGTAGTAGCCACTTGGGGTGTGAATCAATGGAAGGAAGACCTTTCTCTCTGTCTCTCCCTCTCACTGTCTAACTCTGCCTGTCAATGAAAAAAAAAAAAAAAAAACTACAAATATACATTCCTTTGGTAGATTCCCATTTGGCTACTATACAAGTTGTGAAATTCAACATTTTGAAAACTGAACATAATCTTATTCCTCAGCATTGCCTTTCTTTTCACCTTGCATTACCATCCAAATATTCAACTCAGAAACATCGCTGTTATCTCTAAGTCTTCCATCCTCTTTATCATCCTCAACACCATTCAGTGAGCATCAGCAAAGACATGGAGGTGTAAATAAAGTCTGATCTGTTTTACAATAACAGGAAAATTCATGTTTCAGTGATCAAAAAGGAAAATCCAGTAGGTTTTCTATAAGAAGTGACATCTGAGTGAGAAGTAATTAACCAGAAGAGTGGTAGAATGGCAAAAGGAAAAACAAATTTTAATACTAAAAATAGCGGCCAGCGCTGTGGCCAGCTGGATTATGCCATTGTCTGCAGCACTGGCATCCTATACGGGCATCGGGCCAAGTCCAGGCTGCTCCACTTCCAATCCAGCTCCCTGCTAATGTACCTGGAAAGCAGAGTAAGATGGCTTAAGTAGTTGGGACCCTACAGTCATGTGGGCAACTCGGATGAAGCTCGTACCTCCTGACTGTAGCCTGGCCCCACCTTGGCTGTTATGGCGAAATTATGAAAGCAATTTGGCATGTGAGTGGGAGCAGGATTAGGGGTAACCAGAGGCCAACTCATGAAAAACGTTATCTTATTAATGATAGCTTGAAATGCTGAAAATAAAAGGTTCTGAGAAGCCCCTAATAATTCTAAGGCGATCTGCCTATTTAGGTTTACATCCTAGAAATATCATTCTACGTTTAGTGAAAAAAATAGGATAGGACCGAAAACAGAGATTGAAAAAACACTACACCTAGGGCAGGTGTTGTGGTATAGTAGGTTAAGCCCCTGCTTGGTATGCCCACATCGCTTATCAAAGTGCCTGAGATAAAGTCCTGTCTCGGTTTCCAATCCAGTTTCCTATTAATGTGCCTGGGAGGCAGAAGATGATGGCCCTAGTATTTCTGCCAGCCACAAGGGAGATTCAGTGTCACTCTATTCTTCTAATCAATAAACATTTTTTTTTTAAAAAAAAGTACATTCAAAAACACATACGCTTCTCAAGTGTATATGGAATAATCCCAAGGATAGACTCTGTGTCAGTTCATCACACAAGCCTTGATAATTTTACAGGAATTGAAGTTAAAGTGTATCTTCTGATTACAGTGGAATAAATGAGAAATTCATTAAGGAAACAAAATTTGGAAATTCAAAAATATGTAACAGGGAAATCATATAACAAAATAACCATTAGGTCAAAACAGAAACAACAAGAAAACTTTGAAATTAATGTGAGATGAGTGAAAAGACAAAAACAACACACCAAAATTTATAGGCTACATCTAAAGCATTGTTCAGAAGAAAGTTTATAGTTCTACATGCCTATCTTTAAAAAATCAAAGATTTCAAACCAATAACCCAATTTTTAAATTCAGAGAGAAATAGAAAAGAAAAAAGGTTAAACACAAGAAATAGAGAAAAAAATTAAAATCACAGGAGAAATATATATAAAGGCCAAAAAAAAACAGAAAAATAATTAAAAGGTGTTTGTTTAGAAGAGTAACAAAATGAGGGCTGATCAAGTCACCGTTTCTTATAGTGTTCATTTCACTTTAACAGGTTTCCTTTTTGGTGCTGTTAGTTGTCACCTATCAGGGAGAACAAGTGGTATGTGTCCCTTTGGGATTGGCTTATTTCACTCAGCATACTTGATCAGCTCTCACCCTGACTGCTGATGAGCAACTTGATACGTTATCCCTCTTAGTATTTTTTGTTTGTTTGTTCTACTTAATACTTTTGGTTGAATACTGTAATCAATACACAATTCTTCTTAAGTGCTGAAACTTAACTGAAAAGTGATCACTGTTAAATATGAGTGGGAATAAGAGAGGGAAGAGATGTGCAATTTGGGACATGCTCAAGCTGACTTACCTCAAACGGTAGAGTTAGAAACATACCAGGGGATTCCAATTCAATCCCATCAAGGGGCATGTACCAATGCCATCTCACTAGTCCCAGTGATCAATTTCTGTTCACAACTGATCATAATGATAAGACTAAGAACCAAAGGGATCACATAAACAAGAATAGTGTCTGCAAATACTAGCTGATAGAATAAAAAAGGGAGAGAATGATCCAACATGGGAAGTGAGATACACAGCAGACCCATAGAATGGCAGATGTCGTAAACAGCACTCTGGCCTCAGAATCAGCCCTTAAGGCATGCGGATCTGGCTAAAAAGCCCATGAGAGTATTTCAGGCATGGAAAGCCAAGACACTCTGGGGAAAAAAAACCAAAAAACAAAAAAACAAAACCTAAATGAAAGATCTCTGCGAGTGAGATCCCAGTGGAAAGAATGGGTCATCAAAGAAGGAGGTACCTTCCTCTGAAGGGAGGAGAGAACTTCCACTTTGACCATGGCCTTGTCTAAATATGATCAGAGTCAGTGAACTCAGGGGGCTTCCATAGCCTTGGCAGCTCATGACAAGAGCCTAGGATGATTACTGACGCCATCAACAAGAGTGTCAATTGTTAAGTCAACAACAGGAGTCACTCTGCACTTACTCCTCATGTAGGATCTTTGGCCTTAGTGTGCTGTACACTGAGATTTAATGCTACAACTAGTACTCAAACAGTATTTTTCACTTTGTGTTTCTGTGTGGGAGCAAACTGTTGAAATCTTTACTTAATGTATGCTAAACTGATCTTCTGTATATAAAGAGAATTGAAAATGAATCTTGATGTGAATGGAAGGGGAGAGGGAGTGGGAAAGGGGAGGGTTGCGGGTTGGAGGGACGTTATAGGGGGGAAGCCATTGTAATCCATAAGCTGTACTTTGGAAATTTATATTCATTAAATAAAAGTTTGAAAGAAAAAAAAAGAAGATTAACAAAATGCATAGATTCTTAGTTAGACTGACCAGGAAGAAAAAAGCCTCAAGATTATTAAAATCAGGAATAAAAATGGAGCATCACCTGGACTTGAATTAAAAAAACGCTTATAAAGAAATACTATGAACACGACATGCCAATAAATTAGGTAAAATTAGATGATGGATAAACTCCTAAAAAGACAGAAACTACCAAAACTGAACAGACAGCAGTACATGTAACATAATAGGAAACACAGAGTTGGTATTTACCACAGAGTTCTTGGGAGTTTCAGGACTGACAGAGGAGACAGGCTGTGATTCATAGTAAGCCCATTTCACCCAAACACAAGTTTATGAGAGTAATGTGACTTTTGAAGGGTGCAGTCTGGTTGTGAGACAGATCACAACATGACTGTTGGACTACAACTTTCAGCCCCAAGCCACTACAATCTCTGGATAGGGAAGAGGGTTGGAGATTGGCTTAAAAAACCAAAGGCCAATGATTCCATCAACAAAAACTTCACAATGAAGCCTCCATAAAAACCCTGAATGGTAAAATCTGGAGAGTTTGAGTTGGTAAGGATCCAAATGCAGCGGCGAAGAGCACTCCAATTCTGCAAGGATCTAAGCTCCATGCTTGGGACTGTCCCAGATCTCTTCCTATTCCCTCTTCTCCTGGCTATTCATCTTCACCTATTAAGTACACTGTTTCCATGAGTTACATAAATCATTATAGCAATTATCAAACTTGAAGAGGGAGTTAGGTAACACATAACTTGAAGTCCACTTGGTCGAAAGCACAGGAAACCTGGGACTTGCAACTGGCGCCTCAGCAGTCTTGTGGGACTGAATCCTTAACCTGTGAGATCTGATGGTAATTCCAAACAGTGAGTGTCAGAAATTTAACAAATGTAGGATAGCCAACTGGTGTCTGCAGAGTCAGAGAACTGGTAGGCTGGAATTTAAAAAAAAAAAAAAAAAAAAAAAAAAGAAAGAAAGAAAGAAAGAAAGAAAAACCTCACACATTTGGTAGAAGTATTGTGTGTAGACAAAGCTTTTCTTTAACAAGAGACTAAATTAGTACCCCAAATTTTCCTTCCTCCTCCAAAATAGTCCACTGCCCACATGATTTCACATGATCTCAATGATGAATTGAACTGTATATACTTGAGAGAAACAGAGAAAAAGGCAAAAAAGAGGCCTCATCTGCTGGATCACTCCCCATATGCCTCCAGGAGGCAAACACCTGGAGCTGGGACTTCAATCCAGGTCTTCTAGACAGGTGACAGGAAACCAGCTACTCACGTCCTTCCAGCTGCCTCCCAACGTGAGCATTAGCAGGAAGCTGAAATTAGGAGTCAGAGCCAGAGATAAAACCCAAGCACTCAAATGTGGAACACAGGGAAGGGAACCCCAACTCTTCCACATATTTCAAGAAGAAATAATGCTAACCCTTCACAAAATGTTCCAGAACAATTTAATGCAAAGAAACATTTCCTAAGTCATTCTATAAGGCCAGTACAGCCTCACAGAATATCAGTATATACTAATATCAGACAGACAGCACAATAAAAGAAAGCAACAAATACTGATTAATACAGATATTAAAGCTATCAAAATATATACTGAGAATCAAATCCAGCAGCAAGACTTATGCCTAAGAAATAAGCTGAACTTCTCTTAGGACTGCAAGTTTGGTTCATCATCTGGAAATCAATTTAGATAAAAATAATATAAGGGTAAAACCCACATTATCATTTCAATAATGAAGAAACATTTGAGAAAGTAATCCAACAGAGTCAAATGTTAGAAACACTTAACAAACTAGGGAAACCCATAGCTAACATATTAAATGGTGAAAAGACTGAAAGTGCCATTTTAAGATCAGAAACAAAAGAATCCCTACTCTTACCATATCTATTCAATATTGAATTGGAGGGTCTATTAAGGACAATTACATAGCAAAAAGAAAGAAACAGCATCAAGATTAAAAAGGAAGAAATAAAACCAATCTCCATTCTCAGAAGACATAAACCTATATTTAGACTATCCTAAGGAATTCACACGAAAAATAGGATATAAGATCAATTTTTTTTTTAAAAAAGGATTTCTTTACATTAGCAGTAAATAATCTAAAGCTAGAATTAGGAAAACAATTCCACTGAAAAGAAAAACTTCATTAGGAATATACTGACAAAACTGAAGATCTGTACACTAAGAATTACGTAACATTGCTGAAAGACATTTGAAAACATGTAGGGGCCTCTGCTGTGGCCTAGCGGTGTTGGCACCCCATATGTGAGGCACCTCAATTCCCAGGCTCCTGCTAACGCACCTGGGAACACAGAGGAAGGTGGCTCAGGTGCTTCCTCCTTGCAACCCTCTGGGAGACCCAGAAGAAGCTCCTGGCTTCAGCTTGGCCCAGCCCCAATTTTGTGGCCATTTCAGGAGTGAACAAGCAGATCGAAGACCTCCCTCTCTCCATCTCTAACTTGGCCTTTCAAATAAATAAAATAAATCTTAAAAGAAAACATTTAAAGAAATATAGGACAGGAGGACTAAACGTTAATAAGATAATAACCTCTAAATTGATCCACAGATTCAAGGAAATGTCTATCATAATTGTTTTACTGAAATGGAAAGCTGATCTTAAAATTCATATAGAAATGCAAGGGACCAAAATCACTGTAACAACCTTGAAAAAGAACAAAGTTGGAGGAATGACATACTCACATTATAAAATTTATTCCAAGATTATAAGTAATTAAGACTGTGTGGTAACTGCATAAAGAACAGGCATAAAGATCAATTAAATATAACTGAGAGCCCAACTGATTCTTAAACATTCTGTTTAACAAGTGATACTGCAACAACTGGATACACACATTCAAAAAGTGAACAAATAAAGTGGGACCTCCACTTCATGCTTTATGTAGAAATTAGATCCCAGTGGCTCAGAGAGCAAGATTTAAGAACTAAAACCATAAAACTCTTAGATGAACACATAAGCAGTAAATCTTCACAGAGTAGAATAAGAAGGGAATTTTGTGTAGTAGTTGTCATTACTTGGGACACCTGCATCCCATATCCGTGTGTAGGGCTAGAATCCCAGCTTCATGCTAGTGCGTTCTCTGGGATGCAGCAGATAATGGCTCAAGTAGTTGGGCCCTTGTCACTCACATGGGAGACTCAGATTGAGCTCTTGGCTCCTGGCTTTATCCTGACCCAGCCAAAGCTGGGGATACAGACAGAAATCACCCCACCCACTAGTCCACTCTTCAGATGCTCTGCGAACAGCGCAGACAGATCTAAATACTTGTTATAGTTAAGTGAGAAATACAAAAAACCACTCTATAAAAAGCAATAATAAAACTTGACAAAATGATTCAAAGCAACCATTTAAGGAATCTGCAAACTGCCTGAAGGTACATACTAAACTGAAAATACATTTATAAATAGGTAAATTTCTGGAAAAAGTCAGATACCAGCATTTTTGCTTGGAGCTGTCAGCTCCCTCCTCCCCAGCAGCTAGTTGGAGCATCAGTACCACTACAGTGGAGTGAGTCTGGGAACTCAGGTTTTCTGTAGGAGGAGACTCCCTTAACTGGTAATGATAAGTGAAAAACCCCATGCCCAGCAGCAATGTCAATGACAGCAGCAATTCTGGTAGCAAAGGAACAGGGGAGATAAGTGAATCAGCAAGCGGATATCTGCAGTCCCTGAGTGGGGCAAAGGAGAGATCAGAAGATTAGCCAGAAACTCAATGGAGCCTCAGAACTGAGACAGCCATGCAGGCCCTGGGTTCCCCAGCCATTTCTGGCTGAATGCAACGATGTGTACATGCGCAGCAGAGAGAGGCAGCCACACAATGAATCTGCTCACACAGAGAGGAAACATAAGAAATCCAGGCAGGAGAAGTCAGGACAGGCATGGAAACAAGCTACTTGGGGTGCATTCCACCGGGTACACACAGTTCCTTCAGCACAGAACGGAAGCTTTCCGAACATAGGTCTCTAAGTACAACCTCCATGAAACAGTGCTAGAGAAAACTTATAATAGAAAAAAAACTCAACAGATTGATTACCACCAAATTATTAAAGAAATGGAAGCCAAAAAGAGAACAACAATCATCTGTCTGGGAAAAAATAAATCAGAATCTATGATTCCTATAAAATATTAGCTATCACATATAATTTTCAACCAAAAACTAAGTGACACAAAAAGAACAGGAAACTGTGATCCAAACTCAGGAGGAAAAAGGACAAAATGAAACTATCTTGGAAAGGGCCCAGATGTTGGACCTGAAAAAAAAAGGATTTTAAAAAATTTATATCTACAATGAAAAATTCACCGGAGGAGATAAATAACAGAGCTCAGATGGCAGAAAAATGCCATCAGATGGCAGAAGACAAGTCAATTTAAATTATTAAATGTGAGGAACATTAAGCAAAAAAGATGAAAAACAAGCCTAGGAGATCTGTGAGACACTAGCAGGTGCAAGAATATACATATAATGGTATTGTGGTGGGGTAGGAGGTGGTGTGAAAGAAAGGAAGAAAAAGACAGAAAAATGTAAAGAAATGATGGCCACATTGAAAGAAAAACATAAAACACAGAGATCCAAAATATATAGTCAACAAGTAGGCTAAACATATACATCATAGTCAAACTGCTCAAAAACCAAAGACAGAAATAGCAAAAAGGGGAAAACAAGGATCATGTACAAAAGAACAAAAATGATTAATGACTCCTTTCATTAAAAAATATGACACAAGAAGGTAGCAGAAGAACATACTTGAAATGTCAAAAAACACCCAAATTGTCAGCCAACCATTTTATAACCTGTCCATTAGGATACAGGTACGATAAAGAAACAAAACAGTTATTATTTTGCTAATAGATCTAGATTACAAGAACATCTAAGAGAAGTTCTTCAGGCCGAAAAGAACTGATACCACATGGTGACTGTCAGTAAGAACAAACGCAAAGTGCCAGAAATGGTGAATATGTTGGGCTAATATAAAGTCATTCTACTGTAAACTGAATCCCTCGTGATTACAGATGTGGAAATACTAACCAACCTGTTAGTAAAGCTTTTCTAGCAACATATAAGGAAGATCATATACAATGACCAAGAAGGATTTAATCTTAATACAAATGCTTCACATCTAAAGATCAACTAACATAACACACTATTAACAGAATGAAGAAGCAAACAATTACCTCGAAGGGCAGAAAAAGCATTTGACAAATTTCAACACATATGTGTTGACCATTTTTCCATAATAAAAACTCTCAGCAACTAGTAATATAAAAGAACTTCTTCAAATGAATAAGAGAAATAAGAAAAACTTTCAGCAGATAGAGAAAGGCTGAATGCTTTTTTCCTAATTCCAGAAACAACTGTGCATTGAGAATTCTAGTCAGGGGAATAGGAATGGAAGGGGAACAGGAACGGCAATGGGAATGCAGAGGAAACAGGAGAGAACGGAGAAGACAGAAGAGGACACGAGAAAGGGGAGGAAAGCAGGGCAAGGGAGGAGAGAGAGGAGGAGACAAAAGAAAAAATTAAAGGAACCCAAATTGGAAAGGAAGAAGTAGGACTGGCAATATTAATAAATTCTGTGACACACATGGAACCCACTAGTGAGGATTCTTTTTAATCTTGCTAACGATTTCATTTTTTAAGTGCACATTACAACTAGAACTAATAAAAGCTTTAGCAAGGTCATAATATACAAAATCAATATATAAAAACTGACTGTATTTCTATATATTAATAACCATCTGAGAATGAAATTTCAAAATTCAATTCATATCAGAAAACATACAGTATTTGGAAATGAATTTTATAAAATAAATGCAAAGCTGGTAAGCCTGATAATAAGATAAATTTTTTAAGTATCTTTAAAAAAAAGAAACATTTTATGTTCATGAGTTGAAAACTCAAAATTGTACAGATGGAAATTTTCAACAAAATCTCCTGTAGATTCAGCTCAATTTCCATCAAAATCCTAGCCAGGCATTTTGTAAAAATTGAGAAGCTAATCCTAAGACCTATATGGGAATGCAAAGGAGACAGAATAGTCAAAACAATTCTGAAAGAGAACAAAGTTGGAGAAACTACACACTTGGATTCCCAAATTTACTATAAGGCTACATTAATTAAAAGTATGCTACTAGCTATGGCTGGCGTCACGGCTCAATAGGCCAATCCTCCACTTGCAGTGCCGGCACACCGGGTTCTAGTTCCAGTCGGGGCACCAGATTCTGTCCTGGTTGCCCCTCTTCCAGGCCAGCTCTCTGCTGTGGCCAGGGAGTGCAGTGGAGGATGGCCCAAGTCCTTGGGCTCTGCACCCCATGGGAGACCAGGAGAAGCTCCTGGCTTCGGATCAGCTTGGTGTGCCGGCCTTGGCGGCCATTGGAGGGTGAACCAACGACAAAAGGATAGACCTTTCTCTGTCTCTCTCTCACTGTCCACTCTGCCTGTCAAAAAAAAAAAAAAAAAAAAAAGTATGCTAGTAGCTAACATAAGCATATAAATTACTGGCACAGAATTGTGAATGCAGAAATTAAACCCTTACGTCTGTGTTCAGCTACTTCAACAGGGAAAAGGATTATCTTTTCTATCTATGATGTGAGGAAAACTGGATATTTATAAAGAAAATTTAGATCCTAAACTCACCATGCATAAAAAAAAATCAAACCTGATTACAGATTTGGCTGAAAGAAAACTATACAAGATTTATAAGAAAGCAGCAGAAAGACTTTGTGACCCTGGTGGGGCAGAGTTCTCCTGGCCATCCCAGACTGAGGTTGAGGAAAATCAAACAAAATCAAACTGTGCCTCTTGATGGGCAACTCTCAAAGTCATGGGATGGAAGGTACAGTGTAGACATTTGTGAAAAACAGAATTTGTCATCTTTGACTACGTCTGCACTGTCTGGTCCAAACTGCATGCCCACTAAGACACAGTCTCTCTTTAGGTGCTCTTGCCATAGTTTCAACTTTACAGTAGTTTCTATAAATATATGATTCATATTAGCCTTTTCTATCAAACTAAGATCTCTATAAGGGCAGAAAATGTGTTTTTTATTTGTTCCACATCAAGGCTTTTAAGGCAAATGTGATAGAAAAATATCCTTTCTCTTTAAGTACTTTAGCTGTCTTCTTGACAGACAATATGACCATAATACATGTGCTCTGCATCAAAGTCAATCTACTAGCCACTCCTGGGATCACAGAAGACACTGTCTCACCCAGACGCCTGTAGGGCAGACGTGCCAGCTTCTCTAGAATGAGCTAGCCACAGAGCCAGTGTCAAGGCTTTACTTATAAATAAAATAATTATATATTTTTAATAAGAGCATATAAGTCACATAAAAGACTACAATAAACTTAGGTAATAAGAGGTATATTTTCTTTAAAATACCACATTGCTAGCAGTATTTACAGGTCTGGGGGAGGCACTGTGGCACAGCATTGTGACACAGTCATTTAAGCTGCACCTGAAACGCCAACATCCCAAATGAGCACTGCTTCCAGTTCTAGCTGCTCTACTTCCAATCCAGCTCCATGCTAATGCACTCAGGAAAGCAATAGAAGATGGCCCAAGTCCTGGGAAGTCTACTATCTACATGAAAGATCTGGATGGAAATTGAGGCTCCTGGCTTTTATCTGGCTAAGCTCTAGCCCTTGGGGCTTTTTGGGGAAATGAACCAACAGATAGAAAATCTGTTTGTCTCTCTCTCCCCATCACTCCTTCCTTCCACCTGCCCCATAATTCTACTTTTCAAATAAATACATATTTTACAAAGTGTTCAAAAGTGTTAAAACAGATTATGAATTGTTAAAAACACATAATGAGCCGGCGCTGCGGCTCACTAGGCTAATTCACTAACCTTTAACCATTAACTACCCTTTAACCATTACCTGAAAATCATTTTCATTAATCTAGGTACTGTATGCCTTTAACATACTAGGAACTGCACTGAAAGCAGAATTTTTCCAGAAACAACAAAGACAATTCTGATAATCAAGAAACACAAAAGTAAAGAAGGGGGCCGGCGCCCTAGGCGAATCCTCCGCCTTGCGGAGCCGGCACTCAGGGTTCTAGTCCCGGTCAGGGCGCCGGATTCTGTCCCAGTTGCTCCTCTTCCAGGCCAGCTCTCTGCTGTGGCCAGGGAGTGCAGTGGAGGATGGCCCAAGTGCTTGGGCCCTGCACCCCATGGGAGACCAGGAAAAGCATCTGGCTCCTGCCATCGGATCAGCACGGTGCGCCGGCTGCAGCACGCTGGCTGCAGCGGCCATTGGAGGGTGAACCAACGGCAAAGGAAGACCTTTCTCTCTGTCTCTCTCACTGTCCACTCTGCCTGTTTAAAAAAACAAACAAACAAACAAACAAACAAAAAAAACCCACACACACACATAATGACCCTGGCAGAAACTGGCTAGAATTTTAAATAGTGCCCTCTCCTACCCATGCTCATTATGGTTATGTTTGTCATTATATTTACCATGCTGCACTAAGTAATCTGTTGATGTTTCTTTTCCCCTAAACTATATATTCCTCGATGTTAGGTATTAATTTTTCCTGTTTGTGTGGTCAACACCACGCACAGGGCTTGACTGCAGAAGGCAATGATGTGTTTATGTTGGACATCAATCAGTTTTGGACGTGTTTTCAGTCTCACATAAAAGTGTACAACTTGGAGTTCAAAAATATGAATAACAGATTGTGCTGCTGCAAATGTTTCAGCCATGTAAATTTCGTAGCAGTATTTAATCTCTCCAAACTCCACCCTCTCATATAAGAAAAAGGAATAATGTCAAATAATTTACAGGGATGCTGTAACGTCTACTACAAATAAAGATCTATGCAAATTACAATTATTGTCAAGGCCTAAAGCAAAATAAGTATTTTAAAGGTCAAGTGAGCTATGAATAAATATAGGACTAACAGGGATGAGGAACTTTTTGATTTCTTCCAAAGCATGTCCCATGCGGGCATAAGCTTCCGCTGGTGGGGCAAACACTTCAATGAGCACATGGAGATCATCATTGAGGTGGAAGTACTTTGCTTCTCCACTTTTCCTCAACTCTTCTTCCTGGAGAAAGAAAAAAATCATATTTAAAAATCTGACATTATGAAAGAAGACAGACAACAAAAACTACCCAAAGCTTATCTGTTTACTGAACAGCATATATTACCCTGAGGAAGAAGTAAATGGTAAATCGGATCTTTCCACTGTAGGTATTTACAAATACTCCAAAGGCTTCCCATTGATACTAGGATAAAGTCTCCACTCAGGACACTGCCCATAAGGATCACGGACTCAATATTGCCTGCTCCTTCACCTCTTCCTGACTCCCTTCCTTAAACCTCTCCAGTTGTTGATGGTTTAATAGACCACAGAAGTATCATGATTATTATGCTGTATATGTAGCTGATGCACGTCATGATTCCACTAATTTCATCAATGTAGCAACTAGAAGAAAGTGAACTGAGTTCACATTAAATAGTAAACACACCGAGAACCTAAGAATGAGATCTCTTTAGAATGAGATTTTAATAGTAAGTAATGGCTAAACATAAACATATTAACTGAGAATTTGTGAAAACAATCAACAGAAGTTAATACTTTAGAGTTCATGTAATGAAGATATGATGACAATACAGTCATCGGTAATATCTACCTAAGTAGCAAAGTTGTTACTTCAATCATCAGCTGTGGTCAACTTCAGTGAGAGGCTTCCAGTGGTAGAGGCAACAGCACAGTTCCGGGGACAAGAAGACAACACAACTAGTGGACTGGAGTGAAATGGGCTGTTTCTTATGGTAATCAAGAGTTTAAAGAATGAAATGACAGACTCATGGTTTTAAGTTATCAGTTCAAGGCACAAAGAGCCTGAAGTATCCTAGAAGCTTCTACTGTAGTAAACACAGGCTGATGGAACCAAAAGACAGATGCAGAGTTAAAATGTGTGTACTGCTGAATATCCAAACTCTCTCTTATTTGAGTTGTAGAGTAATGTCTAGCTAACAAAGAAACCAGAGGACTGTACTGGTAATATTTGGGATGATTCAAATAACTCTGATCATCCAAAAGTGGAAACCCGATGGAGTCTTCCACACTGGCAGAAGCCTGTACCATATGGTGATGCTTTTCCTATGTTGCTTGAACAGCAGAGACAATTCTTTGAAAGGAGAAGACACCTTCATACTTTCTAACTCCTCTTCCTTATGTCAGACATCTGTTTGTTTCAGGGATACAAAGAATAAGAGAAGCAAACTGAATCTAGGGAAGAAGGCAGCATGCATACCTAACCTGTAACATTTACCACTGTATGACACTACCTCCGAGTCTCCTCAAGAAACATATGGCACCTTTTATGAGAGTGACTTTCAATGAGGCTAAACACCTATACAGAGAGTTACAGGTTGAATATCCCTTATCCAAAATCTTGTGAACAGAAATATTTTGAATTTCAGAATTTTTCACATTTTAGTATATCTCTTTATACATAATGACCTATCTTGGTGATGGGACCCAACTTGGAATAGAAATTCATGCATGTTTCATATATACCTTATACATACAGTCTAAAGGCTTTAATGTTTTCAGTGTGCCTGTGTTGTGACTGAGACCCACCCCATAAGGCCAAGTACAGAACATTGCATTTCTGGCATTGAATCAGGGCTCAGAAAGTTTCAAATTTTAAGATGGTGGGCATTGTGGCTCAGGAGGTAAAGCTACTCCTTCAGATACTGACTCCAATATGGGAATGCCAGTTTAGTTATTCCCCTTCTAATCCAGCTTTCTGCTAATGTGCCTGGGAGGCAATAGATGATAGAAGAGCCAGATGTAATTCTGGGTTCCTGACTTAGTCTTACCTAGCCCAGGCTGGTGCGAGAATTTTGGGAGTGTACTATCTGATGGAAGATCCTTTCCTTTTTCTATCAAATAAATAAATAAGTAAATACACAATATATCTTTGAAAAAATTCCATTTTAGAAGCACTTTCAGATTTCCAGATTAAGGATATTTAACCTGTAAAAGAATTAACTCTGACCTAATGCCAATCCATGGAGGGCCACCAATCAGAGTGTGGCTTATGGGGTAAAAAGATATTGGTCCTCATCCACTGATAGTGAGTTCATCAGATTATAAATTCACACTGAATGCTATTCGTCCTGTTCCTGGGTGGCTTGATGGAACATATATCATCAGCTACTTACAAAATCTCCACAGTGATTTACTGTACCAAATGGGAAGAAAACATAGAAATGAAAGGATTACTGAGTTAGTGATAACTGGTTCAGAAAGAGGCCCAAGTGTGTAAAACCAGGGTGACCCAAGCAAATGTGGAGTAGGTCCTCAATGATCAGGTAGAAACCCATTGTTGCTAGTGTTAGGGTATCTCACTCCCCAGCCAGTTCAGTGCTACTCAAGGCGCTCATAAACAAAATGATCATGGAAAGAAGGACAGAAGCTACATGATACTGCACAACACAGAATCCCCTACAAAAGATGTCTAGCTACTAATTCTGCTGAGTGCCTGGTATGCCAACAACAGAAAACAACCACAAGCCCTTGATATGACAATACAACTTGGAAGGACCACGGAGCCCTTTTATGGATAGCCGAGCATCTGTTATCACCTGGACATATAACTTAGATAGATCTGCCTGCCTCGCTTCCTTTCCACTTGAGAATTGCTCATGAATGCCCTGATCACCAGTACTCTACGCCACAAAACAGTCTTCTGACCAAGGAACTCCCTGAATAACAAACAAAATAAGTAAGTAAATGGGTTCCTATCCTTGGGTTTCACTGCTCACATCATGAAGTCTACTACCATATGGCCTTAAAATTAAAACTGGATTAAGATAGCAGCAAAAGTGGAATAATTCCATGCAAGATACACACTTCTAATCAACTGACTTATATATGCTTCCATTTTCTTCTGCAATATTAAATGAGTAAAGGAATCAAGTGCCATCATTTGAAGCAGTAGTACACAGTCAGAAGTAAACATAACCTGGCTATGCATCACAATCATTTCAAGCATCTACCAAAAATTTATTTTGTGGTTCTATCCAAAATAAGTTCAGGTGTAAAAATCTATTTTTAAGTATTATTCCACATGAGACTGATGCATGCTATATTTCCACAGTTGTAATGAAAACCACATGGGTGTTGGTGGCAGAGAATCATGGTTTTCTTAACCGTGTATCAAACAATAAAATAATTTCCCTGAATAACCCAGATAATATACTCAATTCTCTGAATCTCAGCTTTTCTCACATGTAAAATCCATCATTTTTCCAAAGAAGACATAGAATAATATATGCAAAATATCTCACAGTTCTTGTCTCACAGTGGAATTCAATAGACAAATGGTGGCTTTTATTACAAAACTATAATATAGATGGAATTTTCTTTGTAAAGAGGCCTGGCCTGCTTTTGACTTAACTCTCTCAACTGTAACTAATGTTGTTCAACATTTCATGAAAACTCAGTAACAGTGTGGATTTACTTCTCAGTAATAAATCTTTTAACAATGAGATAACAAGTGAGAATAGAGAATAACTTGACACACATGTCCTGTGAATATTTATTTCAGGATTAGCATATTTGAGAAAATGATTAATAACTCAGTAATTATTAGCTTGTTTAAAAATGAGACAATCAATGTGAATATATCTAAGAAAAACACTAAGTCAGAAAAGAAATTATTAAAACACTTATAATCGATTTTAATTTGGTTAAAGGCATACAGTATTAAAAGTCAAAAACTAGAAATAAAATGCATTTATTAAAAACTCAACTATTTGAAAAATGCATAGAAAACATGACTCAAAAGAACTAATCTAAAATGCAAACTGTGATGGTACAAATACTCTGTGATGGTACAAATACTCGTGACTTTTATTTCTCCTCATGATGATTTTAATATCACCCTACTTCCTAAATGCTGATGCATTACTACTAGAGTCAAAAATATAAGCATTACTGTTTTATTTGTAAATATAATTGGTACAGATTAAGACTATATATTCTGAAATTAGAGTGACTCAATTTTCTAAACAGAATCACAAATATATCCTTACATATATTTTCATGTAATTGCATTTGAGGGGCTAGTTAGCTTATATGCTATGGATTAATAAATAGATATCCTAAATGTACATAAAACAAAGAGTAGCCATGTCTATAAGGAATATTACCTTTGTTTTGTCTCTCATGGAACCTTTTCCAAGGATGGACATTTTTGTCAAGGTTTCTTCTTGCAAACGCTTCAGAGAATTGCCACGTGGACCCAAAAGTTTCCCCACAAAGTTGAACTAGGAAAAACAAATCAACCGACCAAATTTGTAACATTCAAATCTGAAAGTTATCAATCATGAACAACTGGAAACACTACAGTATGCTATACACCATTAATGACAAATAGTTAAATTTCTGCTACATTTATAACAGATATTTTCTACAAGCCATAAGAAATGGAGCTAAAAGTTGTATTTTGTTTTTTTAAACAATAGACTTTCTACCAATCAATTCAATAATGTCTGCATTTAAAAATTGTGAATGGAGTTAATTTCCCAGAATTCCTAGGTTGTGATCCTGACACTTTCAATACACATTAAAGAAGGACTGTGACCAATGTTAGGAGTAGAATACAGGTGAGAAAGAAAGTTAATATGTACAGACTGATTATTATGGAATACCCAGGTTCTCCTACTTGGTTAGCACTTTGACTTGCTTCTTCAACCAATGAATGGACTAGCCTACATGAGTTTCTAAGCAACCAGTGACTGACAGAGCTTAACAACAAAATCCATTTTTCCTTTCCCAAATAGTTATGGGAATGTGGGCAATATAGTGTAACACACATGCCTAGCTCCCTTATTTATCAAGCAAGATTAAGGCCTCTAAGGTTAGACTGCCACTGAAAAACTGGCTTTTGCATTTACCAGATGAGAAATCAGAGGCAACGCTATCTCAGTTTCCTCATTTGTGAAAATGCAACGACAATAGTGACTACTTTCGTAGATCTGTTCTGAGATGGGTCAACAAAAATAAATCGTTTAGAACAACGATGCATAATAAATGATATGTTATTAGGAATTTCATATTTTTAAAAACCTTACTGTAATTAAGGTAAACTATGAAGATTTCTGGCTCCCAAAGAGAAAAATCAGCCCTGTTTACCAGAAAGAAGCTGCTCTCTTCGGCAAGACTTTTAATAACAAACTCATAGAGTTGCTACTTCTTCCATAATCAATGCCACTACTGTGATCTTCCTGTTTTTAGGAGAAAATTTTACCTCAATTTATCTAACTATGACATTGTTATAGTTGAATAAGTATTTTTGAATAAGTATTATTTTTTGTTGAATAAGTAATTTTGCTGAAATAAATAGCCTTTAAAATACCTGAATGATATTCTTCCCTTGTCCACTCTTAATTTTATTTTTCTTCAATCAAAACTAAAATATACTTTAAAAAAAGATTTTATGTATTTATTTGAAAGTCATAGTTAACAGAGAAAGAGCGAAAGAGAGACCTTCCATCTGCTGAACCACTCACCAGGTGGCTACATGGCCAGAACTGGGCCAGGCCAAAGCCAGGAGCCAGGAGCTTCATCAGGATCTCCCACATGGGTGGCAGGGGCCCAAGCACCCTGGCTATCTTGTGCCACTTTTCCCAGGCCAAGATCAGGGAGCTGGATCAGCAGAACAGCCAGGACACGAACTGGTGCCTCTATGGGATGAGAGCATTGCAGGCAGTGGCTTTACCTGCTGGGCCACAAAGTCAGCCCCTCAAATATACATTTTTAATCTCCACATGCAATGATTTGTTGTTTTAAATTCAACTTCAGTGGGGGCCACCATTATGGTACAGCAGGTAAAGTCACTGCCTACAACACTGGCATCCCATATGGGCACCGGTTTGAGTCCTGGCTGCTCCACTTCCAATCCAGCTCTCTGCTAATGGCCTGGGAAAAGCAGGGGAAGATGGCCCAAGTTCTTGGTCCCCTGGCTTTGTTCAGCCTGGCTCATCTCCAGCTATTGTGAGCATCTGGGGAGTAAGCCAGAGAATGGATGATCTATCTCTACCCCCTGTAACTCTTTGAAATAAATAAATAAATCTGGCTATGGCCATACCACCTTGAATGTACCCGATCTTGTCTGAAATAAATAAGTAAATCTTTCCAAAAAATTCAACTTTAGGTAAAAAATTTTAGTATTAAAGGTATAGTTAATGGAATTTAAAAGGTTAAATTCTACTGTAGGGTATAAAAAATAACTGTGTCCTGACCCACCCAACCCCTAATGTTATTTTTGCTTCGCACTTTCTCTATGTGAATAACGTCTAGTATTCTAATAATTTCACATGTAACTTTCAGCCAAGGCTCTCTTCAGTTCTGTTCCATAAACCTACCCTCATAGTGTTAGTATCTACAATTTCTGGGTTTTTTCAAGATTTCCCAATACTAATGATCACATTTCTGTTTGAGTCTCCCTTGCTTTCTAGGCTCAGACTTTGCTTTCTCTATTCCTGAGCCATTACCATCTATCCACTTATTCTACAACAACTGAAATTTTACTAACACCATTTGCCTATTACAGGCTCATCCTCACATTCGTTTCACCTTCACTTGCATTCATTTTAATGGGCTTCAAAGATGGAGTAAAAGTATCTGTAGTCCAATAACCACACTTACATAATATATTAAACATTCAAATATTTCCCAGTTGATAAAAATTAAGAGTCTTTAGAAGTTATCCAATCCAAATGCTTAATTTTATACAAAAGAAACAGAAGCCCACAGAATGATGTGATTTAATACTCTTTGTTCTTCTAAACTCCATTCCACTATATACTATGTATTAGTTACAGCTCCCTAGTTAAATTAACACTCATGAGTCTCATTCTTCCTATGTGGATATGCATGTGGAAATGCATGAATTATTTTCATTTAATTTTAAAGGCAGAGATAGAAATAGACGGAGACAGAGACAGAGACAGAGACGGAGACAGAGATAATCTATATGTTGGTTCACTCCCTAAATGCTCATGACAACCAGGACTAAGCTAGGTCAAAGTCAGGAACTACAAACACCACTCCACGTGAGGAGCAGGGTCAAGCACCTGAGTCATCCTGCTGTCTCCCAGGCTGCACAATACTGGGAAGCTGGAATCAGAAGTAGAGCCAGGACTCCCATTAGGAATGTGGAAGTCCCCCCAAATGGCATCTTCACTACCCTACCAAATGCCTGTCCCTGTTATATGAAATGAATCAGAAAATATGTAAGAAAAAACAATCATCTGTCAGAACAAGCCATCCATCAAAACAGTTCGTACATCTATGCCAAATTAGTAAGCAATAAGTTGGTTAATTTAACTGCTATGGACATATATAATTTTATGTGAACAATACCTACCTTTTACTGCAACTGACAAAGCTACATCCACAAACCTACCAAGGAAGTCACCACACTGAACAGACAAGACCAGGCCCAGGCCACCCAGGTTGGTCAGACCTTTGACTCAAAGTCATAAGAATTTGAAGTTTAGATCTAATTGTGTAGATACAGAATGTCCTCAGAGCTGAGACAACATGCTTGTTGCTTGGCCAGGGTCTCAAAACGCAGATTGCATCACCTCCCTAGGGGTATCTGGAAATAGTTAACAAGTTTGTTTGGTTGTCACAATGAAGAGGGTCACTACTGGGATTTAGTGGGCAAAGGCCTAGTTTGTCACCCATCAGAAGTAGATGCACCCTTCACAGGGAAGAAGTATCCTGTGTAAAATGTCAATTGTGATCCTGTTAAGAAACACTGCTAGAGAGAACAGCCACAGATCTGGGTAACTTGTACTTCTTGGGCTTCAAACCCTTGCTATCGTGCTTCTCTTCAGTCTATAAGTTCAATTCCTCTATGGATTCCACAATATAGCCAAATTTAGTTAAGACAAAAATGTTCCTACAGCAAGCCCCAGTCAGTACTACCAACATAAAAAGACCTCAGTAATAGATGGTCTAAGAAGATGTGATGAATGCAATTAAAAAAAGCAGCACAGTTCTCTTGCTTGCCATTAGTCCTACAACTCCTCCTGAGGTTCCATTGACTTACACTTCTGAAGAAGCATCGCTGTGGCAAGCTCCTCTCCCAGGCACTATGATTACAGTTATTCCTTAGCTCTTCCCGGCCTCAATTTCACCATATTTACTATAGTATGTCTTGTAAGAAGTATTAGATTTCATAATTATTATGAAGTTTAAAACATAAGATAAAGTGCTAAGCACTGTGACAATACTGAATTTTATCTGAGCCCTAGGCTCCTGAAAAACCAGTGATGATTAAAAAATCTACCTGTCCTTCTGTGTTCCTGGAAATAGCCTCCTTCAAGGCCAGACACAGATTCTCCAAATCCCCATGCTTTGCCTCATCAAAGATTAGATAAAATGTTTATCTCCAGTATTAATCAGATATATCTTCATACCCTGACTTGAGTAAACCTCAGTTCAGCTTCTATCCCTACCCCAGGTTATTGAAATCTGATCTATCTTCACTCTGACCAATAGAGAAGCCTTCCTAAATGCCCAACTCCCATCTCCCTGCCCTCTGAAGCCCCCCCAAAAAGCAAGCAAAGCTCAGGGTATAAGATTTTCTATCACCATCCCACCCTGGAACCCCTCGTCATCTCCCTTTCCCACATTTGTTTCTAACAAGAGAAAAGCCCCTTTCTGCTTGACCTCCAAGGTGTCATTTACAGCTCTCATGGTGAACATAATCTTCCCACTGTGATAATTCCCCTCCCCTTGGAGTAACAGTTCACTTCCATGCTCTTACAATGATCCTTTCAAAGAAAGCTCTTGTTAATTTAAGTTCAGGTTATACTTTCACTGGCTACATATATATCTGCAAGATAGATAATAGGAACTTAATATATTTAATATTAATTTTTATAAATAATTTTATTTACCCAAGTAAATTCACTGATCTTTCACTAAATATACATGAATTAATAATTTCATTTGTTCATTTCCATGGAAGATGTAAATGTTATCATTTCTGATACCAATAACTTTTCTCTGGATGCCGATTATTCTGTTACAAACACCAAGTTTTATAACTATAAACAGGAAAAATCTGAAGTGATGACAAACATGGCAAACCAACACAGAGTAGGTATACTTGAATTTTACTGCATAATGTATAAACTCTAATAATTATATTCCTCATTGCAAAGATCAAGTGCCTTTCTGAACTAGCTTTAATTGATCTAAACTATATTTGTGACATGGCACTGTTCCTTTGGGAACAATTATAGTTAAGCTGTCAGTTCATAAACAACTGAACCTCAAGAACATGGCAAGGTCTCCATTAAAAGGTTTCCTTTAATTGAGTGCTCACCAAAAACATGATTAGTCTAACAGAATGATATTTTACTGATACCTAGCCATAGCTTCCGAAGCAAGTCCCCTGGTCTAGCAAGCACTGGTAATCAACAAGCAGAGACTGGAGCTTGCACACTGACCACTACTACAGGAGAGCAGAGATGGGGCCTGAGGTGTTCGCTGCCTCATCTCAAGTACCTGTACAGCAGGTGGCCCTTAATTAATACCAAAGGATTCATGAACTATGTCTTAACAATTTTAACTTGCGTCTTCAAATTGCCAAGGCATGGACACTGTTCCTCAATCCTACTACACGTACCTGTGTCCAGGCCACCTTCTCCTCTCACAAACACCACTGTGGTGTTCAGTGTCCTTTCTAAGTGTCCACTTCTACCTCCTTCAATTATAGAGAGGTATTTTCAAAACACCAAGTTGACCTTACTCCACCTCTAATTCAAATGCAATTGTTCGACTATGTTTAGGATCTAAATCCAAAGTCCCTGCCATTGCAATGAAAGGCCCACACTGGCTAAGCCCTTGCCGACCTCTCTAGGCCTCACCCATTTCTGCTTTTGATTTGAGGCATTCTGGATTTCTTTCAGTTCCTCAAAACTACCGAGCTCCAAGAATTGCCCACTCACCTCAGACGTACAAAACTGGAGAGAATGTTATTCCTCTCTTTAAAACCATAAAGACAAACAGAGAAAAGCTGGACAGATACAAATTAATTTAACCCAACCTCACATCTGGAGAGAGGCACCTGCAGGGAGAGAGGAAACTCAAGCATTTGCTTATCGAGAGTGGGCTAGCATCAGATTATTAAGGGATTAGGAGGGCTGGAAATCTAAAGAATTTTTATTCAGAGTTGCTCTCCAACTCTCGGATGACTGCAGTGCAGGGCAGGGCAGGGCAGGGCAGGGCAGGATAGCATAAGGAAGGGCAGGGCAGGGAGAATAGGGAAACCACTTCCAAGAGGAACAGAAGAAGAGACGAAGGCAGCCACTCCTGAAATCTGCCCAGGCCCATCAATCCTACATACCCCCCTAAACATAATCCTTAATCTACAGGAAGAAAGGCAACAAACTGATTTTTCTTAATATTGACAAATTCAACAAAACATGCATGTAGATCAGTGCCCACCCAGGTTATTACTACTCCAACACTGGTGACTGGCAAACATGTTGTGGGCGTTTAGCAATAAACAAAAAAATGCCAAGGACCCAGTACTTATTGAGCTTTCATTCTAGTATGGGAGACAAATAAGTAAAACAAATATGCAGAAGATAATGTCTGTTAATTTGATAGAAACAGAAATCAACTACCACTGAATGGGTGAACCTGCAGCTAAGCTGGCCTCTCTGCAAATGCTTATGTAATGAGCTGTGTCCTACATATGCAAGAATCTGGGAACACAGGATTACCTGAAATGTGAATAGCAAGTGAAAAAGCTCTCTAGACTAGGAGCTTCTGAGGAACAAGATGGCCCGCTTGGATAATGACAGAGTCACTCAAAGACAAAGCCTAGGTAAGAGTATAAAGGAGAGAGATACACCCAGTTGAGACTCACCAGTCTTGATCAAGAGTTTGGATTTTAAATCTAGATGCAATCTAGTGGTTTCACTCTTTCTTTGTATTTTGGCATAGCTAAAAATTATCCATATGAATATAAATTAACTCCTAATGATAGCAAAAATCTACACTGAAAAATAAAGAGCACAATCAAGTACATGAAGTCAATGCCCTTTCTTGCAGCTCATTCACAGTTTTTATATATATATATATATATATAATATAAATAAAAGCCTTTTATTTAGTGAGAAAGATGCATAGGAGAGTGAGAGCTTTATCTGAGAGAGAGAGGGGGTAAATCTGGGTTCATACCAAGTACCAGGAACCAGCCACGTGGAGGAGCATCTAGGCCAAGAAGCCTAGGGTGGGTGGCCCGAAAGGCCACGCGACCTGAAGGCTCAGGGCTACAGCAAGCCCCCTCCTAGAGGCCAGGGAAAAGAAGAGAGAACGGGCACGCCATGTCCCAGGCTTTTAACCCACTTCCAAAGGGGAGTGGTTAATTAACCCGATTGGCTGGTGGGCACCCAGGTGTGGCTAGGGAGGGGCATGAGATCACACAGGCGTGTGGCGAAGGCATTAGGTAGTGTGGAAGGTCACACAGGGGCATGGCGAAGGTATGGTCTTCCAGCTCACAAACCTAATCGATTTTAACCTGTATGCCTGCCTACTTTACTCCCCTCTCAGAGACTCTACCCACTTAACCCTAAGGAAGTTGATGGGCATCAAATCATCTCTTCTGTCACTGCTTCCTGCTTATGAGGGGCATAGTGCAGGCCCTGCCTATCCTATCTAACAAATTTGTCATTCACAGTTCTAACAGGCCCCACAGACTTCTCTCGTGACATTCTAAATCCACACCCACTCCCTCTTCATTCTGCATTTCTCTTGTGACACTTACCGAACCACACTGGAGACGAGGTGAAGCTTACATTTCCTGATTTTGCCCTGGCCCTGCTCTGACCTTTGCTGGCTTTGGGCAGTGACCCAGTGGATGTAAGATCTCTCTCTCTCCACCCCCATTCCTTCTCTAACTTTGCCTTTAAAATAAATAAATTGTTTTTTTAAAGACTTATTTATTTATTTTGAAAGTCAGAGTTACACAGAGAGAGAAGAGGCAAAGAGAGAGAGAGAGAGAGAGACAGAGGTCTTCCATCCGATGGTTCAATCCCCAACTGGCCGTAATGGCCAGAGCTGTGCCAATCCAAAGCCAAGAGCCAGGAGCTTCTTTCCGGTCTCCCACATGGGTGCAGGAGCCCAACGACTAGGGCCATCTTCTACTGCTTTCCCAGGCCATAGCAGAGAGCTCGATTGGAAGTGGAGCAGCTGGGTCTCAAACCAACGCCCATATTGGATGCCAGCGCTTCAGGCCAGGGCTTTAACCTGCTGTGCCACAGCACTAGCCCCAAAATAAACAAATCTTTAAAAATTAAAAAAACACTATAAAATCTCACCTTTTATGAAGTGATCCAAAAGATATTTTCTAATAGATTATTTTACAATGCAGTTAAACTTTCTGATCCAACAAAAATATAAATATAGAGTAGCTTTCTGCTCCATGGACAACATCATTCAATTAAATATTTTTGAAACTTTTTTCAGGACATTAAATAATATATACTCTAATGAAATTGTGAATTCCTAAACAACAGATAGAAACCCCAAATTTTCCTCAAAGCCCTTAGTAGTGACAAAATTAGAAATGGACGAGGTCCACTTTAATATTTTCTCGGTTTTATACTGCTGCATAACGAAACACTGCACAACTGACCAGTCTTGAACAATATGCCTTTTTCATGCTTGATAGAGAAGGGGATATCATAAGTGGTTTCTTGATGCTATAACAAAATATTTCAGACTGGGGAATTTACATTGAGCTTACTTAGCTCAGTGTTCTGGAATCTTGAAGGCCAAGGCAGGCAGTTGTTTCTGGCAAGGTCCTCCTACTGAATCATAATCGGGTGGAAAAGCAAGCCAGCAGACAAAGCATGAGGGGCAGCCTTGCTTCACAACAACCTACTCTCAGTAACAAACAAGGTTCCACCTACAAACTCACTTGTCCCTGTATTAACCCACTCTCCTGAGAAAAGCATCAATTCCTCCTAAGGACCAAATTACCTCTTCAAAGATCCTCCTTTCCAGTAAAGCCAGAATGACAACCAGATTTCAACACGAGTCTCAGAGGGGCCAAACCACAGCAAAGGGAACACACAGCAAAGCCTGTGTGTTTCATGTTGCTACAGGC
The DNA here is from genome assembly GCF_964237555.1 of Oryctolagus cuniculus. NCBI lineage: Eukaryota > Metazoa > Chordata > Mammalia > Lagomorpha > Leporidae > Oryctolagus > Oryctolagus cuniculus. Next base: position 161,078,727 of record NC_091437.1, on the reverse strand, counting down.
AGATCAACCTGGGCTAGGGGATCCTTGTCCAACATCACTCTTCTCATAGCTCCTAATTCAGTCATGGCTGTCAGCTGAGGAACTCAGGTCTCCTAAATTTTGCTGATTCTCCTGCACCTGTATATCTTGGGCTTCTACTTACAATGATGGCCTCAGGGTGGCAGGGTTTTTGTTTGTTGTTGTTGTTGTTGTTTTTTTGTTTTTTTGTTTTTTTTTTTTTTTTTTTTTTTTTTTACAGGCAGAGTGGACAGTGAGAGAGAAAGACAGAGAGAAAGGTCTTCCTTTGCCGTTGGTTCACCCTCCAATGGCTGCCGCAGCCAGCGCACTGCGGCCAGCGCACCGCGCTGATCCGATGGCAGGAGCCAGGTACTTCTCCTGGTCTCCCATGGGGTGCAGGGCCCAAGCACTTGGGCCATCCTCCACTGCACTCTCTGGCCACAGCAGAGAGCTGGCCTGGAAGAGGAGCAACCGGGACAGAATCCGGTGCCCCGACCAGGACTAGAATCTTGTGTGCCGGCGCCACAAGGTGGAGGATTAGCCTAGTGAGCCGCGGCGCCAGCCGGGTGGCAGGGTTTTTATGTGGTCTCTAGCTCTAAGATGAGAAAAACAGAAGCAGTATGTCAGCCCTCTGGAAATGGCACTGTGTCAGGGCTGCCACATGGAATCAGTAAAAGAGAGCTGCAGGTTACAGAAGACTTAAGGAAAGGACACTAAAAAGCATGAATGCACAGAGGTTCAGTACCACAGATAATAATTCAGAAAACAGTCATTCATCAGAAAGTTAAATTTTAGTAGCCCCAAACATCACAGTTTATCTGAGAGCTGGCTGACTACCTACAGCCTTCTTTGCCCTGTGTGGGAGTCAGGTGGGGCAGGCTGGTGACCTCTCAGAGGACAGATACTCATCATTGTACCTCATTGACTGTCTAGAATAAGCAATGTTTCATGCATACAAAAGAGAAAGATGAATGTCAACCAAAATGAATGCCCAAAATATATCAATCACTACCCAAGACGTTAATTAAAATAAAACCTAAGACACATCATAGAAGCACATGGATAAAAGTAGGTTTCTGGTAGATGGGTACTAAGCTGGCTGGTAAGGTCTTATAATTAAGAATACTACAAAATGTAAGCATTTATTAAAACTTGTTAAAAAGATAATTCAGTAAAATAATCAAGTGCTGTGATAGCACAGAAAATGAGAAATGAGAGGATATAAAGAATCTGTTAAGAATGCCTGGATAAGTGCACAGTGACTCCTGTTGTTGACATAACAAATTGACAATCTTGTTTATGGCGTCAGTAATCACCCGAGGCTCTTGTCATGAGTTGCCAAAGCTAAGGAAGACTTTTGAGTTCGCATACATCCATCTTATTTAGACAAGGTCATAGTCAAAGTGGAAGTTCTCTCCTCCCTTCAGAGAAAGGTACCTCCTTCTTTGATGGCCCGTTCTTTCCACTGGGATCTCACTCACAGTGATCTTTCATTTAGTTGGTTGGTTGGTTGGTTGTTTTTTTTTTTTTTTTTTTTTTTTTTTTTGCCAGAGTGTCTTGGCTTTCCATGCCTAAAATACTCTCATGGGCTCTTCAGCCAGATCCGAATGCCTTAAGGGCTGATTCTCAGGGTGCTGTTTAGGACATCTGCCATTCTATGAGTCTGCTGTGTATCCCGCTTCCCATGTTGGATTGTTCTCTCCCTTTTTGATTCTATCAGTTAGTATTAGCAGACACTAGTCTTGTTTGTGTGATCCCTTTGACTCTTAGACCTATCAGTGTGATCAATCGTGAACTGAAGTTGATCACTTGGACTAGTGAGCTGGCATTGGTACATGCCACCTTGATGGGATTGAATTGGAATCCTCTGGCACATTTCTAACTCTACCATTTGGGGTAAGTCAGCTTAAGCATGTCTCAAATTGTACATCTCCTTCCTCTCTTATTCCCACTCTTATATTTAACAGAAATCACTTTTAAGTTAAATTTAAACACCTAAGAATAATAGTGTGTTAATTAAAGAGTTCAACCAATAGTATTAAGTAGAACAAAAAAAATACTAAAAGGGATAAAGTATTAAGTTGTCCATCAACAACTTATGGACAAGGGCTGATAAAGTCACTGTTTCTCATAGTATCATTTTCACTTCTACGGGTTTCCTTTTAGGTGCTCTGTTAGTTGTCACCGATCAGGAAGAACATATGATATTTGTCCCTTTGGGACTGGCTTAGTTCACTCAGCATGATGTGTTCCAGATTCCTCAATTGTGTTGTAATGACCAGATTTCATTGTTTTTTACTGCTGTATAGTATTCTGGAGAGTACATATCCCATAATTTCTTCATCCAGTCTACTGTTGATGGGTACTGGGGTTGATTCCAGGTCTTAGCTATTGTGAATTGAGCTGCAGTAAATATTGAGGTGCAGATATCTCTTTTATTTGCCAATTTAATTTCCTTTGGGTAAATTCCAAGGAGTGGGATGGCTGGGTTGAATGGTAGGGTTATATTCAGGTTTCTGAGGAATCTCCAGACTGACTTCCATAGTGGCTTTACCAGTTTGCATTCCCACCAACAGTGGGTTAGTGTCCCTTTTTCCCTACATCATGTAGGATCTCTGTCCTTAATGTGTTGTTCAATGTGAATTAATGCTGTAACTAGTACTCAAACAGTATTTTACACTTTATGTTCTGTGTGGGTGCAAACTGTTGAAATCTTTACTTAATATATACTAAATTGATCTTCTGTATATAAAGATAATTGAAAATGAATCTTGATGTGAATGGAATGGGAGAGAGAGCAGAAGTTGGTAGGGTTGTGGGTGGGAGGGAAGTTATGGGGGGGGTAGGAATCCATTGTAATCCATCAGCTGTACTTTGGAAATTTATATTTACTAAATAAAAGTTAAAAAATAAAATAAAATAAAATAAAAGAATGCCTAGATAAAGTATGAGGTACAAATCTCTAGCTCTATGAAATTGTGAGAAAGGAAAGAAACCAAACAGAACTAGTGGGTCCATCACTGCATTCCATGGTGATGGTAAATTAAATGTTCTCTCTGGGTTAGTATCTCAAATGTTCCAAGGCCTTAACTTAGGCAACAAGAATTCTCCCCACCTACTTGTCCTTGTACTTCTTAATGTCTGTGAATATAAACATATTTATTATCTATCTAAAAAGGCTATACCTGTTCTATCACTGGTTAGTATCTCACTACTTATTTAGGGTAATAGACTCATCATTAGTATACTGGATGTAGAGTTCCAGTTTAGACTAATCCTGTCATATCCATAATTTAATATGTAATTCCATCTCTAGAAGAATAAACTCTCCATCTTTCCTTTAAATTCGGTGGTGTCCCACTATTATTAACTTAATCCTTATCTGCTATTACTCATAAAATGTATGTTTCCTCTGTTAGATTTTAAGTTCCTTTAGAAGAAGAAGGACCCACATTTGGTTTATCATTTTTCCAACATAATGGTTCACCAATAAATACTTGTGGAACTAAAGCTTACTTGTCCCCAAGTCAAATGCTACCATTCATCACAGATTTCATTGATTCTCTTTGCCACAGAGATTGTCACAACATATTAAAGCTATCTATAGGAAAATTACTATCATTTAGATTTATTAATTTCCTGACAACAAATCAGTAAATATTACTGGTGTTTCAGATTATTTGATGCTGCTTCATCGTGTATATTTTAAAACAGCATTTATTTCTAAATTGTAAACAGCTCAACTTATTTAGACATTTTCAATTTATTCTAATAATCAATAAATTATGTAACTAACTTTTCCAGGGCAGTATGTGTAAAATAAAAAACACATACACAGGGGCACTCATGCATACACATATACAAGCAACACACAATCTGAAATAATCAACACTGCATTTTATCTCCATTTGCTCAAAGCTGGATACCCAGTTGTGATGGCTAGTAAAACCAAAAAAAAAAAAAAAAAAAGGTGAAATTATAAATCTAGAAAACCTCAGATTACAACAGTTTAGCTACAATGTGAACGATTAACTGGAAGATTTAATGCCAAAAGCAAAAACAAGATATGGATAAAGGGCCATTAAAATAGACTGTGTGAGGGATGGTAATATTCTGAATTTAGATATAATGATGGAATGTAGGGAGCAAAAGACAGATAACTAATTTGGAACTAAATGAACAGCATTTCAAGGATGGAAGAGGAAGAAGTTAATGAGGGAGAAGCAAGTAGGCAAAAACATTGTCCTCGTTTCTGGCAGTGGCAAATACACTGTGCTGTCATTTACTGAAATAAGGAACACAGCAAAAACCCCAGGTGAGTTAAGAGGAGAAGGTATGAATTTTAGTTATTCACACATCAAATCAAAGATGTTTGCCGGAACCCCTGAGAAGTATCTGGCTGGGATTTGGTATGACACTCAGGAAAAATGGTGACACATTTATTATCAGTAAAGGAAGAGCTGCACACAGAAAAGTCAGATGGACTGCTAAACCTGACTTCATTCCACTTTCTAACAAAGCTTACGGTGTGTTCCTGGTTTCATATAATTAATGCTACAGTTCCTTGCTTTGATAAAGGTTCACAGTTCAATCCATGGTATGAGTTTTTGCCATTTTCCTCAAATAAAAACTGAGTCCTAGAAGACAGTTAACAGATTTCTGTTGCTATAATACCAAAACCAGTAATTCATAAAGAATATACAAGTTTTGGGGCTGGGAAATCCTTCCCAAGAGCATGGCATTAGCATGTGGTGAGCACCTGTTGCTGCATCATCATTTGCCAGAGGGCATCACAAGGCAAGAAAAAGCAAGAGTGCTAGCTGGGGTCTGGCCGCCTCTTCTTACAAGGAAACAAATGCTTTGCATCATGAAGTCCTCACCTTCATGACCTCAGCTAATCCAAACTACTTCCAAATATTACTAACATACACATTAGGGGATTCCGCTTCTAACACATGAAACTTCAGGGACACATGCAAGGGACTAAATTCTGTGCACATTTCTTGTCTCCAATACCAGTGCAGTCATCCAACTTTCAGTTGATTCAATCTGGTGATCCATGGGGAACCAGAACCAAAACAAATGTACACAAATCTTCAAGATACATAATCCAGTAACATATTGCCAAAGCACTACAAACAGCTTTATCTTTTGGCTCAGCAACACACTGAAACCTATTCTCTAACAAGTCCCCAACAAGTAAGCAAAGACATGATAGAGTTTTACATAACAATATTCGTAATGGAATATAATTATAGTGCTTAATGATCAAAGTATATCTACTAGGTCATTTTTTGTCTTTTGACTATAATAGATTCTTTAGGGTGCTTTAAGGAGTCTATATATGACCAAATTTTAAAATTAGTCAGCTGAGAAAGATCATAATAAAACAAAATGAGAAACATGAATGCATTCTTCCATGAACCCTTTAATATATGCTTGGTTGTTTGTATATTCCACATAGTAAATCTAAGTTCAAGTGCTACTTTCTGGCTCAATAATTAAGCACTTTATTTCAAATGTTATCACATCAGTAAATTCCGACTTAACTAACTTTTCCAGTCTCATGACACATGGTCTGTGTGTCACAGGATCCCAATAGCTCAGAGACCTCAGAGAACAGAACCAAGGCAGCTTCTGAAAATGTATTCTTCCTATCACTACTTGAGCTTCCCTCCAATTCCTACATGAGAAATGAGGTTGGCATACTGCACACTTTAGCCCAGCAGTTAAGGCCCTCAACATCAAAGTATCTGGGTTCAATTTCTGGCTCTGGCTCCAGCTCCTAGAGAATGTATATTATGACAAAACTATGCATGGACTTCAAGTTTTCCTGCATGAAAATAACCTTTTAATTCTAGTTTTCTATTAATGAACTAACACTCTTGTAGAGGTCTTCACAGGCAAAATGCCTTATCCCAATGTAGTCTTGGCACTCCCATCAAATCCACTCCATTTAGACACCACTGCATAACAGTGGTTAGAGTTTATTCACAAGAAAGCTATGCAGCACAGCTTCCATAGCTTAAACACTTAAAAAATTGGCTGGTGCCGCGGCTCACTGGGCTAACCCTCCGCCTTGCGGCACCGGCACCCCAGGTTCTAGTCCCGGTCGGGTGCCAGATTCTGTCCCAGTTGCCCCTCTTCTAGTCCAGCTCTCTGCTGTGGCCTGGGAGTGCAGTGGAGGATGGCCCAAGTGCTTGGGCCCTGCACCCGCATGGGAGACCAGGAGGAGCACCTGGCTCCTGGCTTCGGTTCAGCGCGGTGCGCCGGCCGCAGCACGCCAGCCGCAGCGGCCATTGGAGGGTGAAACAACACAAAAGGAAGACCTTGCTCCCTGTCTCTGTCTCTTACTGTCCACTCTGCCTGTCAAAAAAATTAAAAAAAAAAAAGAGGAAATAGACTTTAAGGGTTTGCATATTAAATAACACATATATTATGGTGAGTGCTGAAAATAATTCTCTAAGAGAAAAAAATGTTCAACTAAGGGATATCATTTTATTAGATGGAGTCTCACAAACAGTACCATCTCACCACAGAAGCCAAAAGTGTTCAGTCAACATCAATTCCTCACCAAGTTCTACTCTACTCATGGCTATTCCAAAGGGGCAAGTCCTGTCCATTTCGTCCAGCTCAGTCTATTAACGGACACAAGCAGGAAAGCTTTTCCTCACACCTGATGGCTGTGCTATATTATCCTTTATACAAGGCTGTCTGGAGACTTGCAAGCTCCATTATCCTACACAGAAACATCCTTTCCCGGTACTCTGAAACTGGCTGATTTCTAGACAACCTGCTTTAGACGCTCTGAGGACTTACGTAGCTACTACTCTGTTAGACACAAAGAACTTAATTTCAGTCTAACATTTAAAAACAATATGAGATTTTATTTCATACATTGTACTTATATTTATTTCACACACCACTCATATACACAAAGTATTAATTTCAGGAAAGACAGGGCATTCCTGTTCATCTACCTATCGAATATTCAGCATATTAAACATAATGGATCAATCCATAAAGATTTCCATAAGCTACAGTTTGTCAAGTAATGAGTCTGTCTATGTAGCATTTATAATATAATTTTCTGTTTACAAACAGTGTATATGCCCAGGTCTGCAGGTAAGGCTAAGTAAGCTCATAAGAGGCTGATCATCTATAGATATCAACTACAAACTAAAATCTGAACAAAATATAAAACACAACTTATTAGAAGTCCTTGAGAGTGATCAAAAACATGCAGATTCTAAGAGAGTCAAAAATTAAAAAAAAAAAAAAAAGGAAACAGCATAGGGCGAATTTACTAATTTTAGGCCTATCAGCCTGAGTGGCTGAGTTTGAAGAAACTATATGATGAAATGTGAGAGAAATACTAAGACAGACAGAATGAGAGTTGGAAACCCTTATATTTTGTGTAAAAAAAGTTGCCAAACCCTCTAGCCCATTCCTGGTACATGTCAAAAATTAAATGCAAAGTCAAACTAAGGAAAGAACTTAACTGAGCTTGAACTCCCCCCCAACAAAGTTTGCAGTCTATATCCAACCAAACGAATTAACTCCTAACGCAAAAATTGTCAATAGTCCTCAGGGAAATATAACAGAAAACTGGGCCCCCATAATGTACATTAATACTGTACAGAATTTTTAAATTCTAAATTATAACATGCATAGAACTGGGACAATATGAGTCTTTGTCATGATAAAAATTATCAGTGCCTAACCTCCTAACTGTATTCAACAGCATAAATAGCATTTGCAATGAATGGAAAAACAGAATTCTCAAAGAGAAAAAAATACAAATATGTCCATGGGTATATGCATCAACTGTATTTTCTGAAATACTTTTAATACCTCACAAAAAGTAAATGCACTTGATGAAGTTAACAGCAAAATGAAGAACACATGAGAATCAAAGTGTTTTAAGATATAACAGAAGTGAATCAACCTGAGGTAAAGAACAACGATGACAACAAAAAACTAATAAATGTAGAGAGAGCCAAAGAAACTGTGAGAATAACAAAAGGTCAGAAAAATTTATAATTTAAGTCTAAAAATGAGAGCAAGCGTCAGAAAAACATACTTGGGGGGCAGGGGAAGCTGATTAAAAAAAATGGAAAAATTCCTTTAAAATACAATCAAATTTTCACACAAGGTGAAACAGAAAATCTGATTAGTGGCATATCTTTAAAAGTATTGAATACCTCCAAGATTCAGGCCAAGAGAGCAGCACTGGTGAATGCTATCAAATACTTAGGAAGCAATTACACCAATCTGGCACACAGTCAGTCTTTTACAGTAAGGACAGATGTCTTCTCCATTCATTTTAAGAAGCCAGCACTAACATTAATGCCCTAATCTTACAAAATTGCTAATAAACAAATTGTAATTCATGAAAATAGAAGTGATGAATACAACACAATATAAAAAGTATATCACCATTAAGTAATTTTTAACCCAGGAACACAAAGAAACTTCAATTTAGAAAAATAAATATTTAAAATTTACTACATAAAAAATGAAAAGAAGCAACACCCCATTTTCATTTCAACATTCAGAAAAAGCATTTTATAAAACTCAACACCTATTCAGGATAAAAATCCTCAGCAACATTGCAACTTAACTTCTTCATAATAAATAGCATCCATAAAAACCTATGCATGATTTCAGTTTTAAGGGGAAACTACTACATGTTTTCCTCCTTGACTGGGAAAATGAAATGATTCCAACTCTCAACATTTACATTTAGTATTATACTGGAGATAATAGCCAAAACAGTGTTGTCAGTGCATAAAAATTATAAAAAAAGTGCATAAAAATTGGAAAGGAAAAATGTTTTTGCAGATGTTAAGATTATTCTGTATACAACAAATCCTAAAACAAACCCCTTACTAGAAAAAAAATAAATGAATTTGCCAAGAAAACAGTTAATACACAAAAGTTCATATTAGAAATAACATATTTGTGGTAGGAATGCAAACTGGTAAAGCCACTATGGAAGACAGTTTGGAGATTCCTCAGAAACCTGAATATAACCCTACCATTCAACCCAGCCATCCCACTCCTTGGAATTTACCCAAAGGAAATTAAATTGGCAAATAAAAGAGATATCTGCACCTCAATATTTACTGCAGCTCAATTCACAATAGCTAAGACCTGGAATCAACACCAGTGCCCATCAATAGTAGACTGGATGAAGAAATTATGGGATATGTACTCTCCAGAATACTATACAGCAGTAAAAAAAAATTGATCCAGTTATTTGCAATACAATTGAGGAATCTGGAACACATCATGCTGAGTGAAATAAGTCAGTCCCAAAGAGACAAATATCATATGTTCTTCCTGATCTGTGACAACTAACTGAGCACCTAAAAGGAAACCTGTAGAAGTGAAAATGATACTATGAGAAACAGTGACTTGATCAGCCCTTCTCCTAACTGTCAAGGAACAGCTTACTATTTTATTCTTTTTAGTATTTTCTTGTAATACTTAATACTATTGGTTGAACTCTTTAATTAACACACAATTATTCTTAGGTGTTTAAATTTAACTGAAAAGTGATCCCTGTTAAAAATAAGAGTGGGAATAAGAGAGAGAGGAGATATACATTTCGGCACATGCTCACTCGGACTTAACCCTAAGGGCAGAGCTAGAAACGTGCCAGGGCATTCCAAATTCTATTAAGTTGGCATGTACTAATGCCATCTTACTAGTCAAAGTGATCAGTTTAAGTTCATAATTGATCATAATGATAGGTCTAAGAGTCAAAGGGATCACATAAACAAGACTAGTATCTGCTAATACTAACTGATAGAATTAAAAAGGAGAGAATGATCCAACGTGGGAAGCAGGATACACAGCAGACCCATAGAATGGCAGATGTCCTGAACAGCACTCGGGCCTCAAAATCAGCCCTTAAAGGGATTTGGATCTGGCTAAAAACACCATGAGAGTTTCTCAAGCATGGAAAGGCCAAGACACTCTCACAAAAAAAAAAAAAAAAAAAAAAAAAAAAAAAAAAAAAAAAAAAAGAAACACCTAAAAGAGAGATCTCTGTGAGTGATATCCCAGCAGAAAGAAGGGGCCAACAAAGAAGGAGGTAACTTTCTCTGAAGGGAGGAGAGAACTTCCACTTTGATTATGGCCTTGTCTAAATAAGGTCAGAGTCTGTGAACTCAAGAGGCTTCCATAGCCTTGGCAGCTCATGACAAGAGCCTTGGGTGATTACTGACATCATAAATAGAGTGTCAATTGTTAAATCGACAACAGGTGTCACTGTGCACTTACTATCCCATGTAGGATCTGTCCTCAATGTGTTGTACTATTCAAATTAACGGTAAAGCTATCATTCAAACAGTACTTTATACTTTGTGTTTCTGTGTAGGTGTAAACTGTTGAAATCTTTACCTAGTATATACTAAGTTGATCTTCTGTATACAAAGGTAATTAAAAACGAATCTTAATGAAGAATGGGATGGGAGAGGGAGTAGGAGATGGAATGGTTGGTGGGAGAGAGGTTAATGGGGGAAAAACCACTATAATCCAAAAGTTGTAGTTCTGAAATTTATATTCTTAAATAAAAGTTTAAAAAAAAGAAATAAAACAGTGGAAAACAAAAATTTAAAAACATTTAATTTACAAAAGTGTCAAAACACAGAGAATATGTAGGGATAAGTTTAACAAAAGGTATACAAGACCTTTACCCTGAAAAGTACAAAACATTGGTGACAGAAATTAGAGGAGATTTAACCAACTAGAGAGAAATACCATATGCAGTTAATAGCAGACTCAGTTTTCTAAAGATTTCAAATCCTCCCAATGTAATTGCAGTCATAATCCTAGCAGATTCTTTTGTGGAAGGACTCCATTACTTAACTTAATGTCTTACAAAATATTCTACAGTAATGTAGGCAAGGTGGTATTGGCACAGAAAGCCATAAAAAAAATGGCATCTTTCCAGTTTCAAAAGTTACACTAATACATTGAGGGAACTTATGTTTAGAAGCTAGGATGAATTTATAATTCATTAGTTAAAACTCTGCAACCAGGATGTAAGACAATGAAGCTAATTAATTTCAAACAATAGTAATCACTTGACATGTGAAATCTCCTGAAAAGTACTAGTATGTGAGCAAGAAATGGTCACTAAAATGTTACTGTATTTTTAACTATAGAACTGTGGCAAGTCTTTATCTGAGGAAAGTAGGAAACCCAGCATTTTACGCGAGCAGACAGTTATTAAATAACATAACTTCCAGATCTTGATTTTCTCAAAAACTCAAAGTAGTCTTAGAAACTCTTCTTTACTCCATTGAGAATATGGATGTCATCTATCTTTTAAATATTGTTAATAATTTTCTCTGCTTAAAAGCATGGGAAAATAGAAGAGAAAAACAATGAGTTTCATATAATAGATAAGAATTTTAAACATATATGAAATAAAATAACCCAAATTGAAAAGGAAAAAATAAATAAATATAATCAAAAACAAAACAAAAAGCAATAGAACAGAATAGAAAGTTCAGAAATATACCCACCATTTATATGGTCAGCTGTTTTTCCCCACAGATGCCAAAACAAGCCATAGGAAAAAAAAATATCTTTCAACAAATAGTGCAGGAAAAACTGGATACTCATATGGGAGCATATGAGAGTGGGAGGGGTGAACTTGACCCCCTACCTCACACCATAAACAAAAACGAATTTGAGATATAGCACAATCTTAAAAATAAAGGCTTCTTAAAATGATAAAACTTTTAGAGAAAACATAGGAAAATATAATATATAAATGACTCCAATATTTCCTTGGGATTGGTCAAGATTTTTAGTTCACAAATGGTAATAACCATAAAAGAAAAATCTGATAAATTAGAAATTATAAAATTTACAACTTCTACTTTTCGCAGGACTCCTTACAGAAACAATAGGCAAATAGTAGGCAGGCCAAATCTTCACAAAACATACATATAACAAATGACTTGATTCTAGGATATATAAAAAGGTCTAACAACCTAATGATAAAAGACACACAATCCATTTAGAAACAGGCAAAAGATCTGAACTTCACAACAGACAAGATATTTGAATACCCAATAAGTATAAGACAAATTACACAAAATCATTAATCATTAGGGAAATAAAAATAAGCATAAGAAATTACCAAAAATTCAAATAACTAAAACAAAACAGACATGACCAAATACTTATGAATATATGAAAACAACCACAACTTGGACACAGTGTTTGTAGAAAAATTACAAGGCATATTACATTGGAAAAAAAAAGTATGGGAACTCCTGTAAAACTAAATACCAAGCAATGTCAATACTAGGAATTTACTCAAAAGAAATGAAAATATATAACCACAAAATGCCTTGTACAAAAATATCCCCGGCAATTTAATTTTCAATAACTGACAATTGCTGAGGAAAATAGATCAATAAATTGTGATATAGTCTGGTAATGGACTATTATTCATACAACAGTATGCATGGACCACATATATAGACGATTGAAAAAAGACAAGACTTAAATACAATTGAAATTGATATTTTTCAACATTTTATGTGCAAAGCACTGTGCTAAGTAGTTAACATGCATAATCTGTCTTTTTAACCATCCAATTTCGTATCATAAATGAAGAAATTGAAGTAGAAAGAAGTCAGGCCCCAAGTCACTCTGCCAGTATAATCATTAGTATGTTTTTTAGGGTTCTATAACTTATACTAAAGTCAAAGACAAGAAAAAATCACTAAATTAATTTTAATTAACTTTAAAAGTACAGTGTGGAGAGGGGACAAGAGAGTAGACAACTCTTAAAATATCAAGCAAAACATAAACTAAACGTCTGTTCCCTTAAGGATTAAAGTCAACACACTTGCATGTAGACCTCGCTGCCTTACCTTAGGGAACTGTTTTACAGGAATTAACACTTTCTGTCCCAGCTTCATGTTCTTATTAATCACCACATCGATGTACTTTTCTTCATCCTTGCCTTCTCCTTTTTGAAACTTTTCTATTTCTGTGGAGGCAAAAAGATAACCATGAGTAGATGACTCGGGACTGTAAAGTCTGGAACATCTGGTTAGCTCTGTGTGGCAGGAAATCAAACACAGACACACAGATTACTAAATTGCTACGCATTTTTAAGCGACACATTTTCTGTTTTACCATTGATTCTTCAGAAATGGGAAAAAATACATGTATCATGATTCTACGAACTCAAACCTCAGCTGTGTATGCTTAGAGTGGGGAGTACTGGACTAGATAACAAACACAAATGCAAAAAAGAGTTCCCCAGGGGGCAGAGGTTGTGGAAAGCATGTTAAGCCAGCAACTGCTATGCCAACATCCCATACTGGAGTGCCCTGCTGATTCAAGTCCTGGGTGCTCCACTCCAATTAAGCTTCTTGTAATGCTCTGGGAAGGCAGCAGAGGACAGCCAAAGTGTGTGGACACCTGTCACACATGTGCAAGACTACGACGAAGTTACTGGCTTCAGTCTAGCACAAGCCTGGCTGTTGAGGACATCTGGGGCATGAACCAGTGGGTGGACGATATTTATCTATCTGTCTCTCTCTCTGTTGCTCTGCCTTTCAAATATAATTAAATGAAAGAGAGAGAGAGAAAAAAGGAAAAAGGGAAGGGGCGGGGCCGGGAGGGAAGAGGGAGGGAGGGAGGGAAGAAAAAGGAAGGGGAAGGGGAAGAGGGAGGGGAGGGGAGGGGAGGGGAGGGGAGGGAAAGAAAGAAAGAAAGAAAGAAAGAGAGAAAGAGAGAAAGAAAGAGAGAAAGAGAGAAAGAGAGAGAGAGAGAAAGGGGAGGAGAGGGGGAGGAGAGGGGAGGGGAGGGGAGGGAAAGGAGGTAGGAAGAGAGGGAGGGAGGGAGGGAGGCAGGCAGGCAGGGAGGGAGGGAGGGAGGGAAAGTAAGTAAGTTAGTTCATTCTTTGAAGCCTTCTGGACTCCAAGAGAAAGACTGATTACATAATGAAAAAAAGGCAGCAACCACTGACACCCCTTTTTAGCAATCTTACCTAAGGCTCATACAAGCAAAAAGTGACTCTAATACAGCATTAAAAGCCTTGAATACCTAGAATACCTTCCATCAGCCTTCTTTCCCAGGCAAATTGTGCCACCTTGCACATGACCCCTATCAACAACACACCAATGTCTTTGCTTTGTCTGTGAATTGTCTCGGTCCTCGATGGGATAACAGGAATAGGAGAATCAATCACTCCCAACTTGATACTCAACAAAGCACAAGTAGCACAACTCTACAACTACTCAAAAGAAAAAACAACAAATGTGTTAGCTTTCATACCAAAACGTATATTCCTATGAGGCAAAATCTCTTATTCAACAAACATCTACTACTAAGTACCCACACATTATGTGCAAGCTCCAAATCCCAAAAAATACTAAAATTATGCCTCATTCATCTTATGTCCTACGGCATAGGTGTTTGAATGAATGTTGAGTAAATGAGTATATGGACTGTTATCTCAAACATCAAGTGCAAAATATCTATGTTCCAAGAAGAATAATTATCAGCAAGTACAAAGTGCTAAAGATGGCATCAGTTGTACAAATGAATGCATATATTTTGCTTGTACAGCTAGGAATATTTAAGAATCTAATATGTGCCATCCCTGCACCAAGCACCTGTCTTCACACTAAAGCTCTGTTCTTAGGACAAAAAAACAAAAATGGGGGGCAACGTGTGGCACAGTGGATTGAGCCACCACCTGCAATGCCAGTGTCCAATATGGGTGCCAATTGGAGTCCCTTCTACTCCATTTCTGATCCAGCTCCCAGCTAATGCACCTGGGAAAACAGTAGAGGATGCCACCTATGTAGGAGACCTGGATAAAGCTCCTGGTCTCAGCCAGGACCAGTTCTGGCAGTTGTGGCCATTGGGGGAATGAACCAAGAGATGGAATACTGATCTCAATCTCCCGCTATCGCTCTCACTCTCGCTCTCGTTCTCTCTCTCTGCCCCCTACGTTCTCTGTAACTCTTTCAAATAAATAAATAATTTTTAAATTAAAAAAGGGGGGATGCTTAGAAAAATAACTTCACAAAAAATGGCAAAGGTAGTATTTTATTCTATTTAAAGATTTATTTTATTTATTTGAAAGATATTGGGCATTGCATAAAATAGTCCCTAACAACATGGTGCCTGGTGGATGATCAGGGGGCGTGTCTGCCACCTCTGGGGTTAAACCCCGTGAGATCGGACCACTTGCAGGGATAGGTCTGATTTATTTCCAGACACGTGGACAGTGCGTGATCCCTATACCTCACTTAAGGTGCCCCTGTGCATGGTCCACCCCTGCTTGCGTGACCTTTTCGCTGAATGGCTCCCCTACTGCGCATGTCCTTCATAAGCTTCATAAGCCTGTACACTTCCTCAATAAAGCGGTTCTTGCTTCAACAGAACTCACGGGTGCTTGCTGTGGTGTGCCTGGCCGTCGACCTTACCTCTACCATTCGTCTTTTCGGGGAGTGCTTGTACTGCCCCCTGCTGGTCAGGGGACAGTCTCAGGCTTAAGACCCCAACAGAAAGACAGAGTTACAGAGAGAGGTAGAGACAGAGGTCTTCCATCCACTGGTTCACTCCCCAGATAACCGCAACAGCCGGAGCTGCACTGATCTGAAGCCAGGAGCCAGGAGCTTTCTCTGGACCTTCCACGTGGGTGCAGGGGCCCAAGGACTTGGGCCATCTTCTACTGCTATCACAGGCCATAGCAGAAAGCTGGATTGGAAGAACAGCTGGGACTAGAACCCACGCCCATATGGGATGCTGGCACTTCAGGCCAAGGCTTTAACCCGCTGCACCATGGTGCCTGCCCCAGCTAGTATTTTAAATCCCAGGTCTGTCTGTTTCTAAAGACAGCATGCCACTGCAGTCTCTCCCACCACATTTTATGTTTTATTTCACAGAAAAGAATATTCTCATGGTATGTCTGGATAAACAGAAGATGTATTTAAACTGGAAGTATCTAGATTATGGCTTTTGTCACTGGTAAGTAGCCATGGTCCTAAATACCGCTGGAGAACTTTTACTCTGTCGAATTATGTTGTCCCTCAACTTTTACTAAAATATTCTCCATTTAACATAAAGATTTTAGATGAGCAACAAGAAATTGTTACAATTTAAAGGACATGAATGTTGGGGCCAGTGCTGTGGTGTAGTAGGCTAAGCCTGTGATGTCGGCATCCCATATGGGCACTAGTTTCTGTCCCGGCTGCTCCACTTCTGATCCAGCTCCCTGCTAATGGCCTGGCAAAACAACAGAAGATGGCCCAAATGCCCGGGCCCCTGCCACTGATGTGGGAGACTCAGATGAAACTACTGGCTTTGCCCTGGCCCGGCACCTGGACCACTGAGGCCATCTGGAGAGTGCACCAGTGGATCGAAGATCTCTCTCTCTCTCTCTGCCTCCCTTCTTCCCTCTCTCCCTCCCTATCTGGCTTTCAAAATAAATATAACTGAAATAAGCAAATAAATTTACAGCTTATGCCATAGTACACACATGCAGGTTTGCACTAGCTGGACCTTTAGTAAGCACTATGCAGCAATGGAAAAAGCCCAACCCCTTTCACCGGGGCCAAACCAACCTGTTTTATATCAGGACCGCTCTATTTGTCTCATGCTTTTGTTCTCTTTCCAACTATGTAATCCAGAATTGGTCAAAATTTTTACTTTAAATAAAAAGACGGTTCAATCAATAATTTTGTATTTCCTATTTGAGGACTGATGATTAGAAATTGTTTTATGTTTTCAAAAAATGTAATGTACAAAAATGGGAAATTATAAAGATGACCTATAAAATCTTGGGAGAGATGTTTAATATTTATTCCTGTCCCTCACATGGAGTTTCATATTCCCAAACCCTTGCTACCACTCACCTCATCTTTCCTGGTGGAGGGAAGGTACTTGACATCCACTAAGATGGATATGACCCTTTAGTTAGGAATAACAATAGAAGACCAGCCAACAGAGGAGATCCAAATCAGATTTTCAAAGTCAAATGCATAGGGGATTTGACTTTCACTAATCCCCAGATTACATTTGGTATCACACTGCTTAACATACCAATTCCATCTCCAAGCTCAGAAGTAATAAGCAAATGTGTGATTAAGGTTTTAGATAATGTAGGGGATTAAAATGCTATGTTTTTAAACCAAGGACATCAAATTTCTATCAGGTCAGAAATATGGATGATTTCAGCAATAAGTTGTGTTGCTTTTACTTGTTCATTTGCTTTTTTTTTTTTTTTTTTTGCCTTGGTTTGATGCAGAGATTCCTAAGCAACAGTCTTGTCCTCTTTTGAACCCATGAAATACATAAAAAAATTTAGTACTAAGCCTCTAAAAAACAAATAATCCTTGGATGTTGAGTTAAATTTCTAATTTAAAAATTCTGGTAGTGTCAACTTTTACTAAAATTGATTAACTTTTCTCATGCATTCAAACATACCTACTACATAGTATTTTTCCAGTCTTAGCAATTTTATTTCCAGAAATTTGCCCTACAGATATGCTAGGATCAATGTAAAATATTAATATAGAGTTCTCTACTATAGCATTGTCATTACCAGCAAAACACCAGAAACTGCCTAAATATCTATCAAAAAGGGACTGGTTATGAAGTAGGCAGGCATACAGGTTAAAATCCATTAGGTTTGTGAGCTGGAAGACCACGCCTTCGCCATAACCCCTGTGTGACCTCACAAACTACCTGATACCTTTGCCACGTCCCATGTGACCTCATGCCCCTACCTGGCCACACCTGAGTGCCCACCAGTCAATCAGGTTAATTAACCATTCCCCTTTGGAAGTGGGTTAAAAGCCTAGGACTTAGTGTGTCCCCCCTTCTCTTCTTTGCCCTGGCCTCTTGCCAGAAGGGGGCTTGCTGTAGCCCTGTGCCTCCAAGGCGTGCCTTCGGGCCACCCGCCCTAGGCTTCTTGGCCTAGATGCTCTTCCACGTGGCTGGTTCCTGGTGCTCGTGGCTGGTTCCTGGTGCTCGGTATGAACCCAGATTTACCCCTCTCTCTCTCTCTTAGATAAAGCTCTCACCTATGCATCTTTCTCACTAAATAAAGGCTTAAAATGTACCATGCTGCCTCGTTTATCTGCACCAGTATTTAGAATTCTTCTCTAAATATTAGGCAAGAATCCTCTTGGGCTTATTAATATTGGAGATTTATTAATAAGCATATGGTGATATCATATGGCACCCCAAATTCCGGTATATAAATTTTAGGGGTCATTCCCAATATCAGTTAAATCAGCTAGGACACATCCATAAAATGAAATAGCATGCCACTATTGCTTCACAAAATTAGGAAGCGTCTCATGTTCTGACATGGAAAAGTCTCTACCACACTGTTTGGTCAATAAGCACATTCATACATACATGCCCATGCTCATATACACATGCATACAATAGTACAAGAAAAATAATGATATATGTTCCTATTATTTTTCATGCACATAAAAGACCCCCTATTGTTACATAACACACTAACAATAGATACCTATCTGGCATAGAGGGAACAAAGTTACCAGGACACTGGAACAGGAGACTTCACTATATCACTTTCTACATTGTTTCAAATTTCTGAATCACGTGACTATTTTATTCCTTTAGATATCATGAAATATGTCAAGCTTTTAACACATTTTTTAAAAATACTAAAACCAAATAAAATACAAGTATATACAGAGATGGACATGTGTATTTTATGTATTAACTGGAAATGTATAAAAGTTTTACTCTCATAGTAATTCATTCAAATTCATTATCTTATCACTGAAACTGTAATGGGAAATCTATAGGAGTGTTTAGCTCACTTGCTGAACAGAGCAGTTCTGAAAATTATAAGCAAACACATTTTATTTTGATAATCCAATGATATTTAAATGTAATGATGTTCACCTGGAGAGTTGAGAGTAGGATGCTGCTGGCATCTATCCAAAAATTAGTCATTAAGTTTCGACACGTTGAAGAAAACAGTGTTAGGCACTGGGAGTATGGATAGCATAAGGCGCATACACAGACAAATTTAACAATATGTAGAGTGCTGCAGAAAAGAAACAGATTGGACTTTTAAAAATTAATCTGAAACTAGTAAATCTGTGCTAAATTCTTCAAAGATGAAAACTGGACACAGTCAGACAAAGATAAAGCGATGAATTCTGCAGCAAAGTGAAGCAGCCTTGTTTAACACCAGCTCACATTCACTCACTTGCACAGTCGCTTTCTGGAGCTTTACTAAGTTATAATATTGCTCCTCCCCTTTATCTTTTAACAACACAAAAAGGAATAAATCAGGCAAATATTAAACACAAAATCCTCAGATTAAGTGAACAAGCTTAGACATGAACTCGATTTCCTGACCCCCAAATCCTGGGCTCCTGCCATAAGATGAAATAGTTACAGAGAAAAGGGGTGTTTTTGCTTGAAAGTGGAGGAGGAGAAATTGGGACAGTATCATGAAAAAGGTCAAACACTGAATGTCATGATGAGAAATTGACATTTAGCAAAACAGGGTAAATACTTACTAACACATGATGAGAGTCATGCTTAATAAAAGGTAACCTGGCAGATGAATAGAAAATGGAACTCACAAAATGTAGAAAGAGATAATGCAGATTAGAACAGCTGGATAAATAAAGTCATCTGCCTGAATAACTCAAGAATGTATTTAGTTTAAAAGTGGACATAAGACAAACAATAAAGTAAGGAGGCAAACTCCTCAAAGGGTACTTAGAAAAGTCTGAGGAAAAATGAAATTAAAAGATATGTTTACTTTGATGCAAAGACAATTTTAAGTCCAAGCTTATTTTTCATAAAATTTCTGAAGCCTTCCCATACGCTTGGATTTAAAATATCTTGCAGGAGGCCAGTGATGTGTCCCAGCAGGTAAAGTGAGCATCCCTTATCGCAGTACCAGTTCAAGTGCCAGCTGTTCTGCTTCTGTACAGTCTCCAACTTACCACCAGGGAAGGCAGAAGATAGCAGAAATACCTGGGTCCCTGCCACACATGCGTGAGACCATGATGGGGTCCCTGGCCTCTGGCTTCAGCCTGGCCCTGACCTGATGCTGCACGCACTCAACCAGGGGGTAGAAAACAGATGCCTCTCACCCTGCCTCCCTCTACCTTTTGATCTCCCTGCCTTTTAAATAAACCTTCAAAAAATAAAAGTTTTCCCATCAAAATAAAATTTTTGCACCATTTTCCACCAACTTCTTAAAGTGCCCTCATACTTAAAGAAAGAAAGTCTCAACTCCATCACTGAATGTAAGCTACAGAGACACAGTGTGCTCTTCCCCTCTTCCTGTCTTCTCTGCCTTCTAACACTAGCCACTTTGTCCAGAAGTTCTGAGCTCCACATTCATTACGCTTGGGCTTCTGAACATGGGGCAAGACTGGAACACTTCCATGTTTGTTTTTTTAACTCTGGAATACTTTTGGTATCTCTGCCTGAATTCCTCTTCCAAGAAAGGCTATCTTCAAATTCCTGGACTACTAGGTTAACCAAAACATGTAATATTCTTTCATGACACACACCACATGTGCAGCTTCCTAATTAATAACTGCCTTCTCCAGCAGACGGTTAGTCATCCCATTTTTTACTGCTTTCCTAGAGCATTACATGAGGTACGGCTCCACAGACACATGCTGAAGAATGAACGACACTGACTCATTACAAGCAACATGCTTGCAGATAGCTTTATCTTACAGTAATCTCACCCAATTTACCTCCACTATTTCCTAACAACAGTCAAGGAAAATTAACAGTTATCCAGCGTCCAGCACTGTGACACAAGGGGTTAAGCTGCTTCCTGTGACACCAGCACTCCATATTTGAGTGCTGTTTTGAGTCCAGCTACTCCACTTCCAATCCATCTCCCAACTAACGCGCTTGTGAAAGCAGTGGAGGAAGATCCAGCCACATGGGAGACCTGGATGGAGTTCTAGGCTCCAGGCTTGAGCCTGGCCCTTCCCTCGCCATAGCCATTTGGGGTGTGAACCAGGGGATGAAGATTTCTGTCTCTTCCCCACTCTTTCAAATAAATGAAACAAAATTTGAAAAAATTATTAATTAGAGAATAGATTTCATTATTTCACATATACGACTTTTGACATATATTGATACTTGCTGCTCTTCCTGCCTTCCTGGTGCCACTCTGTCCTTCCTTATATTTTTTTTCCTTTTAACTTTTTCAGTAAGATAATTTCAAGTTATTTTATAATCACACCTTTATACAACTCCACCAAATAAAGAATTCAACAAGGAGAAAGACCATTATTCCACAGCAGTATAGACATAGGCTATAAACAATAATCAAATCTCAATATGTCAATTTCACTCATATACATTTTTTGTAGTCTCTATATATGCTACCACAAATCATAGAAACCATGGAGTTTGTCTTTTTTGAGTCTGGCTTATTTCACTAAGCATAATGACCTCTAGTTGTATACATTTTGTTGAAAAAAAAAACCATTATTTTTTATGGCTAAGTAGTATTCCATTAGGTATATATACCACATTTTTTTTATCCAGTCATCAATTTATGGAAATCTCGATTTTATTCACATCTTGTGTACAAGAAAAAATAGAAAATATTTTTCCAAAAGTCAGAAAATTAATAAGCAACACAATCAAACTCAGGGAAAACCCAGTACATTTTCCAACAAATTCCATCAAGTTATAGGAATATTTTGCTTGGTGCTGGTGCTGCGGTAAAGCAGGTGAAGACACCATCTGCAGTGCCGGATCCCATATGGGCACCAGTTCAAGTCCTGGCTGTCCCACGTGTGACCCAACTCTCCGCCATGGCCTGGTGAAGCAGCAGAAGATGGCCCCTGCACCTCGTGGGAGACTGGGAAGAAACTCCAGGCTTCTGGTTTCAGATTGCCTAGCTCTGGCCATTCCGGCCTTTGGGAAATAAACCAGCAGACAGAAGATCTCTTTTTTTCTCTCTCTCTGTAACTCTCCCTTTCAAATAAATAAGATTAAAATTTTTTTTTCTTTAGCTAACATTCTAATCAAGTGTTTAATATACAATGTTTATATCAAGTGAAATTATACAAATTTTACAAGTTAGATCCACAAAAATATGTAAAAGAGAAGCTCAAAAAATAATGGAAAATATAATTACAACAAAAAATTATAAAATATGAATTCTGTGTACCAATGTAAGATCCACCAAGTTCAAAACAATCTTGTAAGTGATAATACCAGTCATTTACTCCATTTCTAAAGAACTGGAGTCCCAGGGATTTACCCATTCCAATGTAGACTCTTACATTATTAACTGACAGAAAACTGGCACCCTTTAAGGATTTGAGACAATAACAAGCCAGAAGGAATCATGTAACTTTAAGGTGGATGCCTAAAAATTTCATGGAAACTCTTGTAAAATTGTCGTGTCTGATGAGAAGAATGAACAGAAGAATGCTCATGTTGAACAAAGGGCTGTATGGTTCTTTTGAGCGTTTTTCTGTTAAAGCTTTGGATGATTTTGTCAAAACACTCACATAATAGTGAGATGCCATTGTTCGTTGGCCCTCTAGAAGGTCAACAAGCAAAATTCCCTGAGCATCCCTAAAAACTGATGCTATGACCTTTGCTTTTGACCAGTCTGCCTTTTTTCTTTCTTTTTTTTTTTTTTTTTTTTTTTAAGCTGGACCACTTCCACCTCATGGCAGCCATTGCTTTGACTGTGTTATTTCTTCAGGATTGTATTCACAAAGCCATGTTTACCACTTATTACAATTCTTTCAAGAAATGCTTCAGGATCTTGATCCTACTTATTTAAAACTTCATTGAAAGCTCTGCTCTTTGTAACTGTTATGGTACCCAATGAGTAGAAAATTTGTTCAACTTTTAATTTGTTTAATCAAAATTCTGTAAGATGAATTCAACTGAGATGCTTAGAATCTTTCTTCTGTTCATCATCAGGTCTACTCAATTAGGTTATAAACAGAATTAATTTTTCCTTATAAATTGACAAAGATGGCCTGCCACTGTGGGCTTCATCTTCTACACTGTCCTGTTTATTTTTAAATCAGGTTATCCCCTGAGAAACATTAGTATATTGCCCCATAAACTTCATAAAATGTTAATGATCTCACACTCTCCTACCCAAGCTTCGCCATAAATTTGGTATCTCTTCTTCCATTTTCACCAGAATTCATGTTGCTCTTCACAAACTGATGTCTTTTCCTTCTTAGCACCTCGAGCTAGATCTTATGGATACATGTTATAACAGGTTAGTAAAAAGTTGTTCTGGTGCAAAAAAGTTTCGCAATCCACACATAGTTCTCATAATACATTTTCCACGAAATTTCTGAACACCTTTCAAATTAAAAAGTCAATTAATTCCTATGCTGATTCCGTACTGAATCTGTGCTTGACTATTTGCAAGTCTTCCTATTCTCAGAACCTTTGCTCTTTCCCTGCATGAACGACACTAAGAACAGTACGCTAGAGGGAAAACAGACGCCATTTAAATTGGTTAATCTGGAGAGATTTTAATTAAGGGACTCTACATTAAGGTGAAAATAGCCCAAATAATATCAACAAAAATGATGCAGTATTTGGGGGTTTACAAGAAAGGTGTGGTTACCCCAAAGTATGAGGCATAGAGGCAAAGGAATGAAAAGAAACAGACTATACGAACAGGGTTGCTTGTCCCGGGCTACAGCGTTCCAGAGGAAGGCAAGCCAATCTGTGCTGATGCAGGAGGGTGGAAGTCAGAGTAAACTCCCACCAATCTGTTCGTGACCACCAGTGGGTGTTAACACTGTTAAAATCTAGAGGGTAAGGCTGTCTGCTGATCTTGTCCTAACCCCCACATCAGCTTCCTAAGCACAGAGCAGGGCAGAAAGGGGTGGAAAGAAGACCCAGTGAGGCAGTAAGATCCCCAACCCTCAATCTCCAGCAAACTGGAGCAATCTTTACAAAGACTTTCTGATACCTCTTTTATATACCAACGATTCAACCTGAGCTCACCATATTTACAGTTACACATTAAAATTCTGCAAGTTATACTCATAAGTAATTATTATTACTTTGTTGACACTGACTCACCAAGTATAGGGCTGTGTGCTTGATTTAAATTATCAACTTATCCTAAGAATTTTATGGTCATCTTTCTCAAGAGTAAAATTCCCAGATTCAAATGGTTAAGAAGCTTGCCAAAACTCAAGAGGCTTCTGTGGCCATGACAGCTCATGACAAGAGCCTCGGGTGATTACTAACGTCATAAATGAGAGCGTCAATTGTTGGGTCAACGACAGAAGTCACTGTGCAACTACTCCCCCTGTAGGGTCTCTGTCCTTAATATGTTGTACTATGCAAATTAACTAGGTGAAACTACTATACAAACAGTACTTTGCACTTTGTGTGTCTGTGTGGGTGCAGGCAATTGAGATCTTTACTTAGTATATACTAAGTTGATCTTCTGTATATAAGGATAGTTGAAGATGAATCTTGATGAAGAATGAGATGGGAGAGGGAGTGGGAGATGGGATGGTTGCGGGTGGGAGGGGAGGTTATAGAGGGAAAAGCCGATATAATCCAAAAGTTGTACTTTGGAAATTTATATTTATTAACTAAAAGTTAAAAACAAAATAAAATATGCTGTGGAATGAAAAAAAAAAGCTTGCCAAAGGACAGATAGCTAGTAAATATTACAGTCAGGATTCAAATCCAGAAATATTTGACTTTAAAGTCCATACCTTTCTTTCCTTTTTTCCTTAAATGATAAAAATTACTTGACAGAAAATTTACCACCTTAACCACTGTTGAAAATTTTTTATTTGAGAGGTAGAGAGAGAGAGTGTGTGTATGTGTGTTAAACTGATAAGACAAAAGAGGGAAAATGCCAATCTACTGGGTCACTCTCCAAATAACCTAAACGGCCAGAACCAGGAGTTGGAAACTCTATCCAGGGCTCCTTAATGGGTCAAGGATGTGACCACGTGAGCCATCACTTGCTGTTTTCAGTATCTGTAAGGGCAGGAGGTTATTATCAGAAGCCAGAACTAAAAACCAAATCCAGGAACTCTGATGTGGGATGCAGTCTGAACCAAAAGCTAAACAACTGTCCCTTAATCATTTGTAAGAGTACAAGGGCCAGTGTTGGAACTCAGCTGGTTAAGCAGCCACCTGAAATTGTGGAATTCCATGTGGGAGACCTGGATAGAGTTCTAGGCTCCTAGCTCTGGTCTGGCACAGCCCCAACCATTGAGACCATTTAGAGAGTAATCAGTAGATGGGAGGTCTCTCTCGGTCTAGGTGTACGTGTATGTGTGTGTGTGTGTGTGTGTGTGTATTTCCTCTTAACTCTTCCTTTCAAATAAATAATCTTTAAGAGTACAATTGCAAAAATCCTTAACAAAATATTAGCAAATCAAACCTAACAACACATCAAAAAGATCATTTATCTTGATCAAGTGGGAATTATTTCAGGGATGTAGAGATGGTTCAACAAACACAAATCAATAAACAAGATATATCACATCAATGTAATGAAGGGAAAAACCATATAATTATCTCAATAGATGCAGAGAGAGCAAGAGAGAGCATTTGATAAAATGCAACACCCTTCCATGGTAAAAAAAAAAAAAAAAAAAAAAAAAAAAAAAAAAAAAAACTTCTAAGAAGTTAGTATAGAACATATCTCAATACAATAAAGCAAATAAAGCAATACATGACAAAATTACAGCAGCATTATATTGAATGGGAAGAAGATGGACACATTTCCACTAAGATCCAAAATCAGACAAGGATGCCCACTCCCACAGCTTACCTATTTATATGTTTTTTTTTTTTTTTTTTTGGACAGGCAGAGTGGACAGTGAGAGAGAGAGACAGAGAGAAGGGTCTTCCTTTGCCGTTGGTTCACCCTCCAATGGCCGCCGCGGCCAGCGCACCGCACTGATCCGATGGCAGGAGCCAGGTACTTCTCCTGGTCTCCCATGGGGTGCAAGGCCCAAGCACTTGGGCCATCCTCCACTGCACTCCCTGGCCACAGCAGAGAGCTGGCCTGGAAGAGGGGCAACCGGGACAGAATCCGGAGCCCCGACCGGGACTAGAACCCGGTGTGCCGGCGCCGCAAGGTGGAGGATTAGCCTAGTGAGCCGCGGCGCCGGCTAGCTTACCTATTTATATGGAATGTAGATCTAGACATCTTATCCAAAGACATTAGGGAAAGGAAAAAAGGGAGGAAGGGATGCGAGGGAGGGAGGGAGGGGAAGGATCAGAGCAAGGGAAGGAGAGAAGGAAGAACCAAAATGATACAAATTGGAAAGGAAGAAATCCAACAATCCCTATTTGCAGATGACATGATCCTTTATATAGGGTAACCAGAAGACTCCACTAAGAGACTATTAGAATTAATAAGAGAATTCAGCAAAGTTTCAGGATATAAAATCAACACACAAAAATCAATAACATTCTTAAATATCCATAATGTTCTGGCTGACAAAGACCTTATGAGACCAGTCTCATTCACAATAGCTACAAAAGCTTTAAATACATTGGAATACATTTAACAAAGGATGTAAACTATCTCTACAATGAAAATTACAAAACTTTAATGAAAGAAATAGAACACACACACAAAAAGTAAATATCTTCCATATTCATGGATTGGAAGAATTAGTATCAAAATGTCCATATAGGGAACCAGTATTGTGGCACAGGAGGTTAAGTCACCACCAGCAATACTGGCATCCCACATCGGAGCACTGGTTTAGTCCAGCTGCTTTACTTTCAATCCAGCTTCCCACTAATACACCTAAGAAAGCACAAGATGACTCAAGCCACCTTGCCACCCACATGGAGTTCCTGGCTCCTGGCTTCAGCCTGGCTCAACTCTGGCTGTTGCAGCTATTTTGGGAGTAAATCAGCAGATGGAAGAGCTCTCTCTCTCTCTATTTCTATACACACACACACACACACACACACACACACACATGCATACAGATAAATATATATCTATTTTTCTGATACTTTTGCCTTTCAAATAAATAAATAAATCTTTGAAAAAGTCCAGACCACCCAAGGCAATGAACACATACAATGCAATCCCAATCAAAACTCCAAGAACATTCTTCAGAATAGAATAGAAAAAAAATCCTAAAATTCACATAGAAACTCAAGACACTAAAAACCCAAGAAACCTCAACAATGAAAACAAAACTAAATGGGCCAGTACTGTGGCACAGTGTGTAAAGCCACCCAGCACCTAGAATGGTGCCATACCATATGGGTACCAGTTTGTGACCCAACTGAACCACTTTTGATCCAACTCCCTGCAGATGGCCTGGGAAAAGCAAAGGAAGATGGCTCAAGTGCTTGAGATTCTGTACCCACGTGGGAGTCCTGGATGAAGTTCCTGGCTCCTGGCTTTGGCCTGAACTAGCCCTGGCCAGTGAGGATATCCTGGCAGTGAAACAGGGGATAGAAAATTCATTCATTCACTCAATCATCCTCTTTCTATCTCTCCCCCCAACACTTACTCTTTCAAAACAAATAAATAAATCTTTTAAAAAACTGGATGCATTCCAACACCAGATTTCAAGACATACTACGGGACTGTTACAACCCAAACTGCCTGGTACTTACATAAAAATAGATCAATAGATCAATGTTGGCCAATGGAACAGAACAAAAACTCCAGAAATTAACCCTCACACTCACAACCAAATAATATCTGACAAATTAGCTAAAATTATTCTCTGGAGAAAGAGCAGTCTATTCAACAAATGGTATTAGGAAAATTGTATTTTCACATCCAGAAGTTTGAAACCAGACTCCTGTCATATACCCTATATAATAATTGATGATATATTCAAAATGGATCAAAGATCTAAACTTAAGACCTGAAACCATCAAACTACTAGAGAAAAACATAGGGAAAATGTTGCAAGAAATTGGCCTAGATCTTGGGTAAGACCCTAGAAGCACAGGCAATAGAAGCAAAAATAGACAAACAGAACCACCTCAAGTTAAGAAACTTTAGCAGAACAAAGGAAACAGTCAACAAAGTGAAACAGAAACCATATTTGCAACCTATGTACCCAATAAAGGATTAATAATGGTGCCGTGACTCGGATATGAAGCCTAGGCAGGGTTCAGTGTCGCTCCTCCACAAAGAGGGGGAGCGACATAATGGTGCCGTGACTTGGATAGGAAACCTAGGAGGGAAGAAACGGGAAGAAGTGGGAAAATACCGGAGAGAGAAACTAGCAAAGAGCCTAGGGGAAAGCCGGACGAAAAAGGTGCCGGAAGAAGCTATTAAAAGCCTAGGCATAGACTCGGATACGGACTACGGGGGGAAGCTGGGAGAAATCTCTAAGGTCTAAAGCGAAAGTGAAAGCTAGAACAAACAGACTCGGATACGGACTGTGGGGAGAAGCCAGGAGAAATGAGGGAGGAATATTGTTGGAAGAAAACTTAGGGAAATATACCGGGTAGAGAAAAATGTTAGGGAAAATGAAGCCGCGAGTGCAGGCTGAGGCGGAGACATAAGCCAGCTTGGAATTCTTCAAGTCAGCCCGGGGAGCAAAAGGCGAAGATCTGGAACCAGAGGCAGAGACGTGGGCCACCAGGTTGGAATTCGCCAGGTTAGTCCAGTGAACTTGGATTGAATACCAGTGGCGGAAACGTGAGCTAAGCTGTGTGACTCGCGGA
Source organism: Oryctolagus cuniculus (assembly GCF_964237555.1). Lineage (NCBI taxonomy): Eukaryota > Metazoa > Chordata > Mammalia > Lagomorpha > Leporidae > Oryctolagus > Oryctolagus cuniculus. The sequence goes on along the minus strand of NC_091437.1, from coordinate 161,050,008 downwards.
AGCCGCCACGTGCAGAGAGAGCACGGGGCATGAATAGATAGGGAACGTGGGGCTAGTGCGAGGCCGTGGTGTGGGCGCGAAGGGGCGCGGAGACCGCGGAGTGCGCGCGCGAAGCCGGGAAGCCACGCAGGTGAGAGAGGCGCGGGCTGAAGCGGCTCAGAGCCGGGAAGCCACCGAGAAGCAGCCTCGGGGCAGGCGCCGGGAAGCCGCAGGGATAAGAGAAACAGAAGTTTAGAAGTAAAATGAGAGAAATAGGAATGCTGGTAGATAGAAGTAAAATAGGAGAAATAGGAATGCCCAGAGATAGAGAAATAGAGAAAGGCCTCCCCACAACACAGCAATGAGAGAGCTTGCATTCAGTCTGCCTGATTAGGACGATAAGCACCTGCGGGCAGCTAGCAGCTTATGCGCCGCAGGTCACCGAAGACAGGCATGAATTAACACCAATAAGTCTCCCCACAATACGGCAATGAGAAGGCTTGGATTCGGTTTGCCTGATAGGACTTGTAAGCACCTGCAGGCAGTTCTAGCAGAGTAAAGCATGCGCTGCAGGGCACCAAACACAGGCACGCATCAGCGCCTAAAAACCTCCTCGCAACATGGCGAAGAGAGGACCCGGATTCGGTTTGCCTGATTGACAGGACTTGTAAGCACCTGTGGGCAACTCTAGCAAGCAGAGCAGAGTGTGTGCCGTGGGGCACCGAAGACAGGCGCGTATCAACGCCAAAAATAAAAAGAAAGGGGGATCTGTGGGGAGCAACTCGGACTGGACTAAGTTACTGGAATTAAGACTTATTCTATGCATCTGCTCTCCCACAATATGGTGCTGGGAGAGGAGAAAACAGCTTCTACGCAGCTGCCTCTTGCCAACTTGAGTGATGACCTCCAGGAGCTGATCCTGCTCCTGATTGGAGGAGAGCAGCGTACTCGGCGTGTGGGCAGCCAAGTTGGGATTGGTGGAAGAGGACTATAAAGGAGGAGAGAGACAACATGCACCAGGAACATCTAAGAGGAACATCTATCTGAAGGAACACCTGTGCAGCCCCCGAGAGAGCCGGCCGGCGGTGTGCCGCTCCCCTGCGGAAGTGGGGAAAGTGGCAGGGGGAACCGCCCTTCCATGGAGGTGGAAGGGATGGTAGCCAACCCGGGAAGAACCAGCAGCAAACCCGGGGAGGGCCGAGCAGACAAAAGAACAGCGCAGGGTCCTGTGTTGCTCCTCCACGAAGACAGGGAGCGACATAATGGTGCCGTGACTCAGATATGAAGCCTCGGCAGGGTTCAGTGTTGCTCCTCCACGAAAAGGGGGAGCGACAGATTAATATCCAGAATACCAAAGGAATGAGAAAATCAACAACAAAAAAATCTAAGTAAGAAATGGGCAAATGACATAAGCAGACATTCTTCAAAGAATGAAAAACAAATGGCAAATACATGAAAAAACTGCTCAGGATCACTAGCCATCAGGGAAATGCCAATAAAAACCACAATGAGATATCATTTCACCCCAGTTAGGATGGCTATTATCCAAAAAACAAAAAATTTAAAAAATGCTGGTGAGGTTATGCTCAAAAAGGTACCCAGCGCCGTGGCTCACTTGGCTAATCCTCCACCTGCGGCACCAGTACCCCGGGTTCTAGTCCCGATTGGGGTGCTGGTTCTGTCCCAGTTGCTCCTCTTTCAGTCCAGCTCTCTGCTGTGGCCCAGGAGGGCAGTGGAGTATGGCTCAAGTGCTTGGGCCCTGCACCCACATGGGAGACCAGAAAGAAGCACCTGGCTCCTGGCTTTGGATCAGTGCAGCATGCCAGCCATAGCGGCCATTAGGGAGGTGAACCAACGGAAAGGAAGACCTTTCTCTCTGTCTCTAACTCTGCCTGTCCAAAAAAAAAAAAAAAAAAAAAAGGTACCCTAATACACTGTTGGTAGAAATGCTACTGGTATAACTATTATGCAAAAACAGTATGAAGATTCCTCAGAAAACTAAAAATAGATCTACCATGTGATCCAGCTATCTCATTCCTAGGAATATATCTAAAGAATGAAATTAGCATACAAAAGGATTATCTGTACCATGATGTTTACAGCAGTTTCATGCACAATAGCTAAGTTACAGAATCAACCAAATGTCCATCAACTGATTCCTGGACAAAGAAATCATGAAAGCTGGCATTGTGGCATAGCAAGTTAAACTGCTGCCTGCAATGCTGGTGTAACATATGGACACCGATTTGAGTCACAGCTGCTCCATTTCAGGTACAGCTCCCTACAAGCAGCAAAAGATGGCCATAGTGCTTGTGCCCCTACATCCACCTAGGAGACCGGGAAGAAGCTCCTGGCTTCAGTCTGGCCCAATCCCAGCCATTGTAGCCCAGCGGGGAGTGAACTGGAGATTATGCCAAATGAAGTCAGTCAGACTAAGAAGGACAGACACCACCTGTTTTCTCTTATTTTTGGAAGTTAATATATAGAGAAAGTATAAAAATTATATGACTGTCATGCCATATGGTATATAGTTATAAATATTGCTTCACTGAATCATACCAAGTGAAAGACAACATACCTTTCTTTCTCCACATTATGATCATTGTCCTGAATCCCTCACTTTGCGGAATTAGTATCTCTGTTCAGTATATATGTGTACATAAATAATGTGTGTATGTGCAACATATATGTATATATAATATGTATATTTGAAGTGCATGTGGCAAAATGTTAAAAATTGTTAAATTTTGCAAAAAAAATCAAAAGAGTGATAAGTACATTCACTTTGCAATGTGAACTTTTTCCTTACGCACTGTAAACATTTCCTCATGAAACTACATACACACTAGAAAGCTTTCCACTTTTTCTTCCTTCTAGCCCATGGTAACTACCATTCTACTGTTTCTGTGAATTTGCCTACTTTAGCCACCTCTGGAAGTAGAGTCATAAGTTCTTTTGTGGTTGGACAATTTCACTAAGCAAAATGTCCTCAGGGTCCACCCATGTCGTAGCTTGTGACAGTATTTCCTTCATGTTAAAGACTGAGTAATATTCTTTCTTTATCCAGTTCATTTCATTTTCTTTACCCAGTGATAGGTCAATGGAACTTGTGTTAATTATATATATGGTGAATAATTAAAGACTATATCTTTTTTTATTTTTGACAGGCAGAGTGGACAGTGAGAGAGAGAGACAGAGAGAAAGGTCTTCCTTTTGCCGTTGGTTCACCCTCCAATGGATGCCGTGGCCGGTGCACCGCGCTGATCTGAAGGCAGGAGCCAGGTGCTTCTCCTGGTCTCCCATGGGGTGCAGGGCCCAAGCACTTGGGCCATCCTCCACTGCACTGCCAGGCCACAGTAGAGAGCTGGCCTGGAAGAGGGGCAACCGGGACAGAATCCGGCGCCCCGACCAGGACTAGAACTGGCGTGCCAGCGCCGCAAGGCGGAGGATTAGCCTATTGAGCCACGGCACCAGCTATATTATATCTTTTACTATCTGTCTTTTTCTTCCTTCCTTAAGTGAGATCAAGAACATTCTAAAAGCAGTAAATCACCAATATAAATGGCGGGCTTTCTTAATGTAGCCACTGCTGCTAATCCATCACCTTGTTTCTCCAGTAATGAAGTGTCCTATGAGAAACAACCATTCAGCATTCACAGAACAGCTTGAAACTACAGAATCTCAATACTGGTGATCTTTAGTGAGATTTAAAAGTGGACTTAAAGGAACAACTGATGGAATTTTGCATGACGGCAAGGATAACCCAAGACCCAAATCCAAATAGAAGGGCAAAGAAAGATCCCACTGCTGTAAAATAAATAAATCGTAAGTTAAGAAATACAAAGGAGTCAAACACAAGCAATCTTTGCATGTAACATCTAAATTAAACACAATGGCCATGTATAGCCTAGTAGCCATGGACAGATGCTAAAGCCCAAGAGGATTAGTATAGAAAGTATTCTAATGTTCTGCATGGTTTTCCCATAATACAAGTCATCTTCCATGATTTTAACATAAAAAAGAAGATACTCTGGCACAAAAACTGAAGACAGCAACAATGGCAAAAGGGTCTACCTTCTGTCATCTAATATACCTCCAGTACACTGCTGAATTTATAATAGTCAATTAATAATAAAAATTTCCCAGTAAGAAACTAAAGCACAAAAACCCTAAAGGAAGATTCTTGGAAGTAAATTAGCCAGACTCCAACTGCTAGAGTTTGTATCCCTCTCTGGCATATACTCTTCTTTATATGGTATCAAAAAGTAACTTGATGTCTCTAAGTCCTAAATCCATAAGTCATCAAAAAGAAATCTAGAAATAGTACCTACTCTATAAGGCTAGTATGATAAGTAATATTTCTAAAATGCTTATAAAAATAACTGGTACAGGTAAGTTACATATATATATATATATATATATATATATATACACACACACACACTTTCCAAGTAAAATAAATGCCCATATTAGTAAGCATGTGAGATATACTTCCAGTTTAATTTTCTATTTTTTGAGCAAAATACCTAAAATGCAACTCTGCAATACACACCCTCCCCTGGGCAAGTCAAGATAACCCACAAAATGCTCTCTGACTGTATAAAACATGGAGCACATGAGAATATACTTTATTAAGCTTATGGTTCACATTTCCTTTACTCCCAAGAGAAATATAAGCCTATAGGAGGAATACATTTCTATTTATTCATCTTCAATATATTCCAGCACCTACCAGCTTTACTTAGGAAGGACGCCATTAATGGCTACTAAACAGCTCAATGAAAAAATGAAAGAATGCCTAAAAGGGCTAAACTAACTGGAGTGAGCTTGTAAAGAACTAATAGTCACAGTTGAAAGCTGTTCCTTTAAAATTTATTTTAAAAATGTTCATGGAAGGGTCAGGAAAACACAAATGAACAGTGCAAATCAGCCTTCACAATAAAGTACAGTCTGTATATTAGTAAATTCAATAGAGCCCAATCCCCTCCCGATCCACTTCCCCACGCGATTTAACTCTTGCTTGAACTTAAAAAAAATAGGTTTTGATTGAATCTTTCATGAGAAGTTCATAAAAGAATGATAATATGAGCCTATAATAAATATCCAAAAATCTACTCCAAAATCAACACAACAGTACAGTTGGAATATTCAAATTTTCCTTCAAATATATATAAATTTTATCTGACAGATTGCTAAAACATTGTTTTGGCTGTTGGTCTAAAAAGAAATTTTATAACCTCCAATGTGACAAATATTTTCGCTAAGGGATTATTGAAGCAATTTAAACCTAACTGAACACCAATGACATTCAAACCAGAAGTAAATATGACAACCTGCCCAAAATATACTGACTCATTGAGCTTCTAATGCTACAAATAATGTTCCGTAACTATAAATGAACAGTACAGCAGAGAAGGGATACATAGGGCTATACTGCCTAATAAAAATGGAAAAACTCATCATAAATATGCATAAATATACTTTCCAGGGAAGAAGGAATTATTAATACTCTAAATATTAAGAATTTTTGGAATAACCTATTTTTGTAGACACAAAGCAAATATTTTAATATATAATATCCACAAATAGACACCCAAGGAAATCAAGTCAAAATACTTCAAGAAGGAAGAAAAGAAGAAGGCTAATAAGGAGAGAGGGAAGGAGCAAGCACATAATTAATTCTATTTATCATCAATAATTAACAAAAAAAATAACAATTACATTGGCAAATAAATCAAATTTATTTAATGATATTGTTCCATGTATGTAATACTTTTAATAGTGCTGCAAAATCACTATCCTCTTCATTGTACAGAAAGGAAATGTATACTGAAAGACATTCAGCAACTGAGCTAAGGTTCTACACCTAAAAAAGATCCAGTTCCTCTGTCTTCTATGTCTACTTTCCATCTCAGAAAGATTTTGATTTCAAGTGAGAAAAACTCTTTGGAATAGCATTGCATTTTGGGGAAAACTCATTATTCTAAATTATCCAAATAAATAGTTACCAAAGGCATAGTTTTAACACTGTTTACTTAACACAACACCCAATTGGTGCTGCTTATTCATACTATCTAAAAATAATTCTTGGGGCTGGCACAGCAGGTAAAGCTACCACCTGCAGTGCTGACATCCCATATGGAGACTGGTTTGAGTCCCAGCTGATACACTTTTGACCCAGCTCTCTGCTATGGCCTGGGAAAGCAGAAGATGGCCCAAGTCCTTGGGCCCCTGCACCCACGTGGGAGACCTGGAAGAAGCTCCTTGTTCCTGGCTTCAGATCGGTGCACCTTTGACCATTGTGGCCAACTGGGGAGTGAACCAGTGGATGGAAGACCTTTCTCTCTCTTTCTGTCTCTGCTTCTCTCTCTGTATAACCCTGACTTTCAAATAAAATAAATAAATCTTAAAAACAAAAAAATTCTTAGTTCAATGGCTCCTGAGCTTTTGAAACCCAAATCCCAGTAAATGCTCATAGCTTAGGAAACTTCAGTTTAACCAAACAGTAAACTATCCTCAACTACAAACTCCACTTAAACCATTAAAATATTTTCTTTGTCTTGCTCCCGTAAACACTAAACACTTTTTTTTTCCCACAGAAACCTTTTAAGGAGTACAAACTTTATGCATTTTGTAAGCACAACTTTATGAACACAATGATTCTTCTCACCATACCCACCCTCTCACCCACACTCCCACCCCTTTTCCTCCTCCCTCTCTTAATCCCATTCTTTTTTTCTCAATGAACTTTATACACATATGATTAACTTTATACTAAGTAAAGAGTTCAACAAATAGTGTGAAAGAAAAAAAAAACTTTCCCATAAATACTTTATAAACCGCTTGTCCTTCCTCTTCTTTGGTGAAGGTACTAAATTGCTTGAGAGCTGGCACTAGCTAACTCATGCACATAAACTTTAGGTTAAAATGTAGTATGTCTAAATTTACCTTTTAACAACACATACATCTATAGAATGGAATTCAAAAAGAATATATCAGAACAAAATGATTCAAGAGAATTAAATGAGAATACAAAATTCCAAACACTATTTGTAATCATCAAGATTTTGTCAATATTTTTTAAAATTTATATTTGACAAAAAATTGTACATATTTGGAAAAGCTTTTATATTTGACAAAAATTGTACATATTTGGAAAAGCTTATCTTTTGTTAGATGCATACAATTGTATGATCTAATCAGAATAATCAGCATATCCATTATCTTGCATATTTACCACTTTTCTCTGGACAGAACATATAAAAACCACTCTGAGCTATTCTGAAATATGACTAAATATATTTTAAGATTTATTTATTTATTTAAAAGGCAGAGTTACAGAGAGGCAGAGGCATAGGCAGAAGCAAAGAATCTTCCATCCATTGGTTCACTCCCCAAATGGCCTCAACAGCTGGAGCTGGGCCAATCTGAAGCCAGGAGCCAGAGTCTCTTCTGGGTCTCCCACACGGCTGCAGGGGTCCAAGCACTCGGGCCATCTTCTACTGCTTTTCCTAAGCCATAGCAGAGAGCTGGATCAGAAGTGCAGAAGCGGATTTCGATCTCGCATCCATATGGAATGCCGGAACTGCATGTGGCGGCTTTACCTGCTACACCACAGCACTGACCCCGTAAATATTATTTTTAACTAGTCATCCTACTATGTAACACCGGAATTCATTCCTACTACTTGTAACTTTCTACCAGTTGACAAACCTCTCCTCTTCTTCACCTCTCTGATCTTTAGTAATCACTATTCTACTCTTTACTTCAAAAAGGTTAACTTATTTAGACCTCACATACAAGTCAAATCATACAGTATGTGTCTTTCTGTGTGTGGCTTATTGCACTTAATGTCTTTAAGGTCCATCCACATTGTCAGAAATGACAGGACTTTCATCCTTTTTATGGCTGAGTGATATTCCATGGTATATGTACATTTTTTTTTCTTATCATCCTTATCTACCTGTTTAACATTTAGGCTCATTCCAAATCTTGACTGTATTGTGAATTGTTCTACAATAATCATGGGAGCTCAAGGGTCTCTTTGATATGCTGATATAAACCCTTTGGTATATGCCTAGTTATGGGATGGATTGCAGAGTCAAATGGTAGGTACTTCTGTTTTAGTATTTTGAGGAAGCTCTACATTATTTTCCATAATGGTTGTATTATGCTACATTACAACCATCAGGTTACAGTATATAAGAGTTTCCTCTCTCCATATCATCACCAACACTTGCTGTCTTTTGTCATTTTGTATTATTACCTTAATTCGTCTTTAACTGGATGCAATTACTTACCAAACAAAAGCAGGAATGAGAAATATAAAGAGCAGAAATGAGAAATACAAAGATAAGACACGGTCATTCAATATCTCCATGAAATATAAATTTATACCTTCATGAGGAAATACTAAAAATTTTCTCAGAAAAGAGGTAACTGAAATTTTGTGTTAAATTCTAATAATTTAAATAATTCCAAACAATAAACACCAAAGAGTGGAAATGAGAGATGGGATATTGCTACAATTAGTAAATGGAGTAATTACTATAAAGGCTTTACACACATTTACATATATTTAGTCCTAATAACTTCTCAGAATGTCAGGAAATTACTTATGACACCCCCTTTTACTTACAGCTAATAAGTCAAGTTTGATTTCAGGGTTTTGTGTCTCTCAAAGGCTTTGCCTTTCTAAACAATACTACAACATAGCAAAAAGCATGTTGAAAAACAAATGGAAAACTTTCTTGAAACAAGTAAACAAAATAGATTAAATTTGCCTCCCGTAAATCTAAGCACTTTGACAGGCATAGTCAATATATGCACCGAATGCCCCCTATTTATTGTTAAATATAGCAGGTGCAAAGAGACAGTTCACACTTAATGCATGTACAACAGTACAAACTAATTTCCGTCCAGCTGCTGTACAAAACAACAAACGACTGGGGCAATAGAGCTGAAACACCAAGTGGTAAAGATGACAAATCTCTGGTCCACCTAGTTTTACCAGTCCTAATGCTGAATACGGGTACATTTCCCTTCTATTGACCTATTTTTATATGGTGCTAAGGGATGTGCTGAAATAAATATTTATTGAAACTGGTTGAAAAGACAGGCTGCTTCTACTTAAATCACCCATCAGACAAGCAAGAAGATGGATCTAGACATCAGAAAAAAAAAATAGGAATCCTTGCTTTTCCAAAGAGAGCAATCCCCTTGGGCCATTCCAAATGACTGGGGATTATTCTTACTATAACTCAACATATTTAACAAATAATAATCAGAAAATCACAGACTACATGAAGTAACTAGTGCACTGGGTTAATTCAAGTTAACATGAGTTAAGTCAGTAGCTATTAGGAGGAAGAGATGAAAATATCTACTAAAGATTGAAAAGAGGAAAATCTACTTTTTAGTTATACTCAAGGGTTAAACTACATTTCTCACTTTTAATTGCAAACATCATTAAGTATACCACAAAAGACCAGCTATCTTAAACAATTATCAGGCTCCAGAGGTCACCAATTAGAACCCTGCAAGGATTTGAATTAAAAAAGGTTTTATGATTAGGTGAAGTAATGATCCAAGAAAGAGATTAGTTCTGTTCACACTGCACTCATTATAAAACCCATTTCCTTTGTGTGAAGATTCAATGTCTTTCTCATTTATCCCACTGGCATTTTCACACTTTGAGACAGAAATATGACTTTACTAATGATATTCTATAACAACCATATATTACAAACATTTTATTCTCTATTAATTTCATATCTAAAAAGATTACAAATGAATATTTTCTATTGGTTAGTTGTACAATAATGCAAGTGACAGACTAAAAATAAAATCCAAGTAGAATTTATCATTCTATGGCTATACATTTCTAATTCAGTAATATAGCCTCTATTTATATAGCAAATAGTGAAAGTAAACTGGGGAGGGGGTAGCTTAAAACATTATATCATAATTTTGTAAGATGATAGTATTTAAAAGGGTCATTTTTACAAAAATAAAAAGATAAATGGCAAGGGGGCCGGCACTGAGGTGTAGCGGGTTAAGCCGCGGCATGCACACAGCGCTGGCATCCCATAGGGATGCCATTTCGTATTCTAGCTATTTCACTTCTGATCTAGCTCTTGGCTAATGTGCCTGGGGAAACAGTAGAATATGGCCCAAGTCCTTGTGTCCCTGAACCCACATGGGAGATCCAGAAGAAGCTCCTGATTTCAACTGGGCCCAGCTCCAGCCATTGTAGCCATCTGTGGAGTGAACCAGATCAATCTCTCTCTCTTCCTCTGTAACTCTGCACTTCAAATAAATAAATAAATCTTAAAAAAAAAAAAAAAAGATAAACAGCATGATCAAGGACTACAACTAGATCCCAAAGAACATTTCTACTCCATTGACATTTAAAAGATAACATCCGGGTGGGCATTTGGCCCTGGAAGTGGTGGCTCAACCACACCAAGTTCCTGGTTCCTGGAATTGGCCCGGTCTAGCACCCTGCTGCTGGGGACATCTGAGGAGTGAACCAGTAGATGGGATTTCTTTCTCTCTCTCTTTCTCTCTCTCCCTCTCTCTCTCTAACAAGTAAACAAAACTTTAAAAGGAAACTAGTCCTAAAAGCTTTAAATGAAGGCTTTAAAAAAAAAAAAGAAGACATATCAATAAAACCGTAAGATATGCAAACACAATGAAAATGACTTAAAAATGCAGCTTAATGCTAGCAGACAAAACATACATGATATCTAAATATACTGTATTTCCTCTATGCTTACCATTCTTCTAAATGACCTAAAAACTGCCAAACAAGCAAAATCATTATTTATAGCTAAATATAAAAGACCCATAGCCTGTTACTGATTTAATCATGATGAAATCTAACTGAGACACTGATGAAAAATCAACTTGCATACATTTTAATAGTAACAGCCTCTGAGGACATGTACAATCTCAGCACACATCTACACAATTATTGAGAATGAGGACTACCTTCCTCTATCAGTTTAAAGCCAGTGAGAGTTATCCCTGCAAGGTCCTTCTCGAGTCACATTTCAGACACTACCTCACCCCACCCCATCCATATTCCCAGATGTACACTCTTCACATCTCAGCAAGCCAGGACCCTTCCTCAAGAGGGCTGTGTCCCAGCTCTATAAAGTCCCTCTCCCAGATCCCGAGGTGACAATACTAAATGAGCCTTGATCCCAGTGAAATCGGACAAAACCCCCTAAAATTCACCCTGAAATGTGGCCCCTTAAAGTTCCCTAGAAATGCTATCCGGAGTGCCACATGTGCTACCGGAATTTGGGGTGTCTTACGATTTCACCATGGGCTTATTTCTAAATCCCCGATATTAATAAGCCCAAGAGGGTTCTTACCTAATATTTAGAGAAGAATTCTAAATACCGGCACAGATAAACAAGGCAGCATGGTACGTTTTAAGCTTTTATTTAGTGAGAAAGATTAAGTGAGAGCTTATTTAGGGGAGAGAGGTGAATAGGGGTTCATACCAAGCACCAGGAACCAGCCACGTGGATGAGCATCTAGGCCAGGAAGACTAGAGCACATGGCCCGAAGGCCATGCATCCTGGAGGCACGGGGCTACAGCCAGCCCCCTCCTGGCAAAAAGCCAAGTAAAAAGAGCAGGCTGGGCCATACCAAGGCCTGGCCTTTAACCCTACTTCCAAAGGGGAGTGGTTAATTAACCTGATTGGCTGGTGGGCAACCAGGTGTGGCCAGACAGGTGAATGAGGCCACACAGGGGCGTGGCAAAGGGATCAGGTAGGGGCATGAGGTCACACAGGGCCGTAGTCTTTCAATTAAATTCTCACAACTAAAATACCTTGTGTGGTTTCTGTTTATCTGACCACTCCTGACTGATGCATCATCTTAGTAAATTTCTGAAGCACAGTGAGAAGTATCTGGGAATAAACAGCATGGAGGTCTTAAGTGGTAGGTAGGGTACTAGTTCTTAGAGTAGGCCCTCAGTGGTCCCAGGGGTAGACATGACAAAGGAACTATGGGGGCAGACCATGCTTGAGCTCAGGAGAACTTTCGTCATGTCATTTACACTTTCTGATCTCTTCTTTTTTGCACTAAAAAAACATGTGCAGGGGCCTAGCACAGGTAGCCGCTGCCTGCAGTGCCAACAATCCTATGAGTGCCGGTTCAAGCCCCAGCCACTCCACTTCCGATCCAGCTCTCTGCTATGGCCTAGGAAAGCAGTGGAAGCTGGCCCAAGTGCTTGGGCCTCTGCAGCCAAGTGGGAGAGCAGGAAGAAGCTCCTGGCTCCTGGCTTTGGACTCGAGCAGCTCTGGCCATTGCAGCCATTTGGAGAGTGGACCAGCAGATGGAAGACCTCTCTTCCACTGCCTTTCAAATAAATAGATAAATCTTTTCTTTAAAAAAAGTGTGACCTGATTAACAGGTCAGACAGGTTCTCCTGGATATACAACATATTTTTGCAGCATCTCTTTTAGATGCTAACAGAGCATTCTTGATTACAGGTGTAGTCTCAGCTATTTCTTAGAGATAGCAGGTAGACAAAGTTTTTCCCCTGATAGCTGGAAAAAACTGAAATAAGCCCACACTGTATGTTGGTGTATTACCCACTCTACTCTCAGTATACTCATATATCAAAATGATCACCATCAGAGTTTGAGAAAATAGCATCTATGCAACGACATTAGCATAGACGTTCTCTATACAATAGAGTCATAATGAATATTCCTGGAGGCTAAATTATCTTAGCTAAATTTCTGATTTCCCCTGTGAAAAGCACAGGAAGACAATATAATCCAGAAATATGCAATTGCTGGTGATGTTTACCTCCAGAAGCATACCTATCAGCATTCTCATTTGAGTAGCATGGAGTAAATTTCTATGAATATATAACCATTCAACACATTATTCAGAAGGAAAGTGTTTATCATCTTCAAAACATTTGCTATTCCAAGAACTAATTAAGTTTACAAACTGTGTTGTGAATACCAGAAGGCAGTAGATGTACAAATCATATTGTTAATTATGCCTCTGACAAAGAAATTGTATTACAGGTATTACATACAAATGCTACATCCACCCAAGGCCTTTAAATTCCACGATCTCAAATTTGAAACTAAATGAAGCCAAAACATCACATAGGATGAGCGTAAAATTAAGTTGCTTGGGGAAAATGCAAAAATAGCCTTAAGTCAATGTTTAATTGAGCTATTTTGTCACCTGTTTTTGCTTATGGCACTCCCAGAACAACATATTAACTTATAGCCCCCAGACAGTCACAACTTCTAGCTTTTTGACATCTACAATGAAGGTATAAATTAGTGATAATATGGAAAGAGGAACTTAATTTAGTGAGAGAACGCAATAAAAACATGAGTTCAAATCAGAGCAGCACTTAACAATCTGACACAGAAAAAAGTCAGAGGGCTCTGGGTCACCTGGACTATTAATGGGAGATATTGATATCCATCTCCAAGAGCTGTGAGAATTAATGATGAGCCCCAAGGGACATGCCTCTAAACACCACACATAATAAACTCTAATGCCCTACTCTCTCTATGTTCGGATACTTCTGTTCTGAGCTAAATCAAGGCTACTGGATTTAGGCCTCACGTTTGCCTTATACACCTTAGCTCTCTTAAGCTCCAGACTTTCTGAGGGAAAAATGTCTGTTTCCCTCTACCAAGCAGTGATGCTGCTAGGCCTGACAAAAGTCTCCCTAAAGCACTTACACAACTGTGCCTGTGTGCCATGCTACAGAAAACTGCTTCTGGGGTAATCTAGTCAGAAAACCCCAAACTGGAAAATGTTCACAGGTATATTCCTATGTGACACTCTCCACTGTGCTATTTCTGTCCTAAAAGTCATATCACAGGTACATGGGGATTACTCACATGGCAATCAAAGACTCCACTGCTCAAACGAACAATCTGTAATGATAGGGCCAGCATTGTTGAAACAAATGGTTATGTTGCCAGCAGTGGGTTAAGTTGCTGCCTGCAATGCTTGGCATCCCACATATATCAGTTCGTGTCCTAGCTGCTCTACTTCTGATCCAGCTCACTGCCAATGTGCCTGGGAAAGCACCAGAAATGGCCCAAATTCTTGGGCCCCCTCCACCTGTGTGGAAGGATGCTGATGGCGTTCCTGCCTCCTGGCTTCAACATGGCCTAGCCCCAGTCATTGTGGCCACTTGGGGAGTAAACCAGCAGACAGAAGATCCATCTCTTTCTCTCCCTCCACACTCCCCCAGCTCTGCTTTCAAATAAATAATCTTTTTAAAAAATTCTGTTATGAGCCATTCTGTATAATCCAACATAGTAGTCACTAGCAACACATGACCACTGAACATCTGAAATGTGTTAGTACGTCTGAAGAGTTCAATTTCTAGTTTCATTTCATTGTGATACTAAAAATCATAAAGTGAAAAATACATATGATCTCTAGAAACAGATGCCATTAAACTCAGATATTTTTTCTTTTATTCAATGAGAATCAACAGAGTGCATAAAACATGCTATCAGTGTTCCCTAATACATAATAATTATAAGCAGCAGCTTGATATGATGGTAAAAGCACACAAGAATTTTGGAGACAGGAAGCTCTGTGTTCAATAAATGTTAATATCTCTATTGTATAATATGACGCTGTCTCTATTCTAAATAAATATATACACTTGATGGAGACTTGCATGTGCATACGAACAATGCAAAGGATAAATGCTGAGCACTTTTAGAGAAATGCTTAACAAATTAAATGTTGCACACTCTGTAAGAGACAGTAAACATTTATAGTTCAAAAACTCAATGGGAATTTCAGAATGAATAGTATTTCAGCTGAGCCTAAAAATTAAGGCATGAGGAGGGAAGAGCTGGTGATGAAGCTTACAATGCAGAAAGACTGGAGATGAAACAGGAAGATCTTTCAGTGCTATGCTAAACTCTTTGAACAGGAATGGGAAATCTGGGGAAGGCAGTTAAATAGGGCAGTAGCAGGAAGAAATCCATGGACCAAAGAAAGCTGCATGGCACAGTAAATATCCTAATTGTCCTGTTCAAACTTCTCTGAATTAAGACTAAACCACTACAATAAACAAAGATGCCATAACAAATCTTCATACATTTTAATTAAGTGGTATTGAGACCCTCTACAAGCCCTCGAAACCACCCACATCAGAAGAGTGAAACAAATTAAAAGGCTTCAATAACATATGCAAAAAAAATACAAAATGTGCTTCTACGAATTTCAGTGAATAAAAAGCAAACATCCAAAGTGAAAAATATAAGTCCACAGGCTAAAGATTGTAAAAAGCAAAAATCACTACACAATAATATTCCAAATGCCCTCTTGTGATTGCAACTTCAGTTTACAAGGACAAACCAACACTGAGATTAAAAATAAGACATTAAAGAAAAAACAACAACAAAAAATACTACCTTCTAATTATTCTAAAACACAGGAAAATAATGGACAACTACACCCTTTGGACAAGTGGTAAAATGGCTGTAAATCTTAAGGATGGTAAAAATGTATGACTTTACATTTCTTTTCCTCCAATCTTACTTTTAGCTCCAAACTGTTGAATTCATTCATATTTTCTTTAAATGCATTTAGAGTTCTTAAAAAAATTATTTGATATGTAAGTTTCTTGCTCAATAGCTACATTGATTCTTCAGGAAGTGATTTTTACAGCTCAAAGAAACAACATGCTAAAAGGAAAATCTCTGCCTGAAACAAGATACTATAATGACTGGTATTTCATGTGGGCTTTTAGAAGTCTGAATGCCAAAGCACCACAACTTTATGCATGTTCATGAACCACCAATAGGATATTTTTGAAGGCCCACCTTCTAAGAAAGAAAATGTCACAAAGACAAAACAGCCTGGAATTCAGACAGCTTTGTTTGTGTTTGTTCTACAAATTAAAGGTCTGCTCATTCATAAACTGTACTGATTATACCTTAAGGATAGAAAGAGAAGGTAGCTATCTTTATTTACTCAGAGTTAATACACCATGAGAGGTAGCAGGTGATGAATCAAGTGCTTGGGCTCCGACCACCCATGTGGGACAACTGAATAGAGTTCTTAGCATTGGCCTTGGTCAGTCCTGGTAGTTTTAGTAATTTGAAGAACGTACCAATGGATGGAAAAGCTAGAGTGTTCTCTCTCCTCTCACCACCTGCCTCTCATAGTGGATGAAAAATAAAGCATTTTCCTTAAAAAAAAAAAGTTAAACTTAAAAATAAATTACATTTTCTTAATCTTTGAGGGAGGTAGACTAATGCAAGAGGGTCTGTTCTTGGCAATCCGCCTGATACATGGAAGATGCAGGGACTGAACCTATATCTGATTAAAGCTCCATGATCTTTACTGCAGCAACAGCTACCACATGCTTCAGTGTGAACATTTAAATCAAGAACAATACACTTAATATAAGCTACCACTAATTGCTGGTTAATCATATTGGTCGTCTTTCAAAAGCATTTACCCTCTACTTCTTTGTAGCATTTATCATAAATTATTTAGATCTGTCTTACTCACGGTTAAATTACAATGCCTTAAATGTGGAAAATACTGAATGAATAAGTGAATGCATAAATAATCTTAAACAACCATAAGATTTGAATTAATCTTTAGTTTTTTCCATGAGGTAATTAAGTGACTTCATTTTTATTTTTTTTCCCCGAAAGAAACCTTTTATTTAAGGAATATAAACTTCTTGCATTTCGAATACAACTTTAGGAACACAGTGATTTTTTTCTTTTTTTCTTTTTTTTCTTTTTTTTTTTTGGACAGGCAGAGTGGACAGTGAGAGAGACAGAAGGGTCTTCATTTTCCGTTGGTTCACCCCCCCAGTGGCCGCTGTGGCCAGTGCGCTACGGCCAGCGCACCACACTGATCCGAAGCCAGGAGCCAGGTGCTTCTCTGGAACACAGTGATTTTTTCCACTGTACCCGATCTCCCAGCCACACTTCCACCACTCTCTCTCCTCCCTCACCGAATTCTCCATCTTATTTTTTACTAACATCTATTTTAAATTAACGTTATAGACAGGAGATTAACTCTATACTAAGTAAAGAGTTCAACAAATTGTATGAAAAAAAGAAAATGTTCCTCAAAAGTCGAGACAAGGGTTGTTCAAAGTCATTGCATCTTGAGGTTAATTTCACTTTTTTTTTTTTTTGCATTTTTTGGAGAAACAATTAATTTTAAGAAGAATTCAAGAATGATACATCTTTTGCAAGTGACATAACCATAACTGAGACAGAAGAATATCCTCCACTTAATACACTAAAAAAGTAAATCCTTGAGAACAAGTTTTACTATTAATTCTCATAATACAACTCTGAGGACAGAGGCCTTGCAGAGGTCTCTCTTATTCTCACTCTTATTATTTACTAAGATCTATTTTCAATTACTCTTATACACACATAATTAAATCTATGCTAAGAGTTCCATAAATCAGTCAAAAAAAAAAAAATGTTCCTCAACAGTCAAGACAAGGGCTGTTTAGAGTACCATGGCATCTCAAAGTGTCAATTTCACTTCTACAAATTGCCTTTTAAGTGCTCAACTAGTTATCACAGGTCAGGGAGTATATATATGTTATTTGTTCCTTTGGGACTGGCTTATTTCACTAAGTATGTTATTTTCCAAACCTATCCATTTTGTTGCAAATGACCAGATTTCATTTTTTGTTCCTGCTGTGTAGTATTGCATGGTGTATACATCCCATAATTTCTTTATCTAGTTTTCAGTTGGGCATTTGGGCTGATTCCATGTCTTAGCTATTGTTAATTGAGTTGCAATAAACATGAAGGTACAGATAACTCTTTCATATGCTGATTTCATTTCCCTTGGGAAAACTGACAGAAGTAGGATCGTTGAGTCATATGATAAGTCTAGAAGTCACATTTCTGAGGTATCTCCAAACTGTTTTCTATAATGCCTTTACCAGTTTACATTCACACAAACAATGGATTAGGGCACATTTTTGACTACATCCTCACCAGCATTTGTTGCTTTTTGATTTCGGTATAACAGCCATTCTAATGGGGGTGAGGTAAAACGTCATTGTGGTTTTGACTTGCATTTCCTTGACCCTAGTAACTGTCAGCATTTTTTCATGTTACTGACTGTTGGCCATTCTGATAAATGTCTGTGTAAGTCCATTGCTTCACTGGGTTGTTGTTGAGTCTCTTGAGCTCTTACATATTCTGGTTGTTAATCCTTTACCAGTTGTCTAGTTTGCAAATAACTTCTCCCATTCTGTTGGTTGCCTCTTGACTTTCCTGTTGTTTTGCTTTTTTTGTTGTTGCTGTTGTTTTGTTTTGTTTTGTTTTGTTTTTCCAGTACAGAAGCTTCTCAATTTGATGTAATTCCATTTGACAATTTTGGCCTTGATTGCCTGTATATCTGGGATCTTTTCCAAGAACTCTCTGCCAATGCCAATGTCTTGCAGGGTTTCCCTAATATTCTCTAATATGTTGATCGTGTTGGGTCATAGATTTAGACCTTTAATCCATGTTGAGTAGATTTTTGTGTGAGGAGTAAGGTAGGAGTCTTGCTTCATACTCCTGCATGTGGAAAGCCAGTTTACCCAGCACCATTTGTTGAAGAGAGGATCCTTGCTCCAGAGATTAATTTTAGCTCCTTTGTCAAAGATAACTTGGTTGTAGATGCTTGGATTGATTTCTGGCATTTCTACTCTGTTCCACTGAACATCTGTTTTTGTACCAGGACCACGCTGTTTTGATTATACCTGCCCTGTAGTCTGTCTTAGAATCTGGTATTGTGATGCCTCCAGCTTTGTTTCTGATGTGTAAGATTGCTTTAGCTATCTGAGGTCTCCTGTGTTTTCATATGAATTTCGGCATCATTTTATCTATATCTGAGAAGAATGTCTTTGGTATTTTGATTGGTATTACATTGAATCTGTAAACTGCTTTCAGTAGTATGGACATTTTGATGATATTGATTCTTCTAATCCATGAACATGGAAGATTTTTCATTTTTTTTAGTGCCTTCTTCTATTTCTTTCTAAATGTTTTGTAATTCTCATCCTAGAGATCTTTGACATCTTTGGTTAAATTTATTCAAGGCCTTTGATTTTTTTTTGGAAGCTACTGTGAATGGGATTGATCTTAGAAGTTCTTTCTCAGCCATGCCATTGTCTGTGTATACAAAGGCTGTTGATTTTTTTATGTTGATTTTATATCCTGCTACTTAATCAAACTATTTTATGAGTTCCAGTAGTCTCTTAGTGGAGTCTTTTGGATCCCCTATATACAAAATCGTGTCATCTGAAAATAGAGATAGTTTGACTTCCTCCTTCCCAATTTCTATCTCTTTGGTTGTTTTTTCTTCCTTAATTGGCTCTGGCTAAAACTTTCTGGACTACACTGAATAGCAATGGTGAGAGTGGGCATCCTTGTCTGGTTCTGGGACCTCAGTCAGGATGCTTCCAATATTTCCACATTCAACAGGATGCTGGCCACAGGTTTGACATAAATTGCCTTGATTGTGCTGAGGAATGTTCCTTCTATACTCAATTTGCTTAGAGTTTTCATCATTAAAGGGTGTTGTATTTTATCAAATTCTTTCTCAAAATCTATTGAGATAATCATATTGTTTTTGTTCTTCAGTTAACATGATGTATCACATTGATTGTGCTCATTCATGAGCATGTTGTTCAGTTTCCATGCATTTGCCTATGTTTAGAGATTCTTAACTTGTTGATTTACAATTTCATTCCACTGTGGTCTCAAAAGATGCCTGATGTGATTTTGATTTTTTGAATTTGTTGAGACTTGCTTTAGGGCCTAACAGCTGGTCAATCCTAGAGAGAGTTCCATGCATTGTTGAGAAGAATGTGTATTCTGTAGTGGTCTGATGGAAAGTCCTGTAGATATCTGATAGGCCCATTTGGTCTACAGTTTTGATTAACTCTGTTGTTTCCTTGCTGATTTTCTGATGGTTTATCTGTCCACTGCTGAAAGTACCAGGGTATTATTTCAGTCTATGTCTCCCTTTAGATCCAACAACAATTCCTTTTTTTTTATTTGACAGACAAGAGTTAAATAATGAGAGAGAGACAGAGAGAAAGGTCTTCCTTCCGTTGGTTCACCCCCCAAATGGCCACCACAGCCAGAGCTACACTGATCCAAAGCCAGGAGCCAGGTGCTTCTTCCTGGTCGTCCACATACGTGCAGGCGCCCAAGCACTTGAGCCATCCTCCACTGACTTCCTGGGCCACAGCAGACAGCTGGACTGGAAGAGGAGCAACTGGGACTAGAACCTGGTGCCCATATGGGATGCCGGCACCGCAGGCAAAGGATTAACCAAGTGAGCACGGCGCCAGCCCCAACATTTCCTTGAAATAGTCTGGTGTCATGCAATTACGTGCACATATGTTTATATCAGTCACATCTTCCTTCTGAATTGATCCCTTAATCATTACATAATGCCTGCCCTTCTCTGTCTCTCTCAACAGTATTTATGTTAAAATTCTATTTTATCTGATATTAGGATAGCTATATCAGCTCTTTTTTTGGTTTCTGTAAGTTAGAATATCTTTTTCTATCCTTTCACTTTCAGTCTCTGTGCATCATTGTTAATGAGATGTGTTTCTGGTAGTCAGCAAATAGATGGGTTTTGTTTTCTAATCCATTCAACCAGTCTGTGTCTATTAATTGCAGAGTTAAGGCCATTTACATTCAAGGTGACTACTGATGATTAAGGACTTTGCCCTGCCATCTTTCCATAAATATTTCTATTTTTTACTTTGGATTTCCTTTGTGCTTTGGGAGATTTTCTGCCTTCACCTTCTTTCATAGTGATGACCATGTTTCTGTGTTTCTGTGTAAAGTACATCCTTAAGCATCTTTTGTAGGGCTGGACAGCTGGTGACAAATTCTTACAATTTCTGTCTGTTATGAAAGGTATTTATTTCACCTTCATTCGTAAATGAGAGCTTTGCAGGTTACAGTATTATGGGTTGACAGTTCTTTTTTTTCTCTTAAGACTTGGAATCTATCTTGCCATTCTCTCCTAGCCTGTAGGGTTGCTGATGAGAAAAACATGGTGAGCCTAATTGGAGATCCTCTGAAAGTAATCTGGTGTTTCTCTTGTGCACATTTTAGAATCTTTTATTTATGTTGTACTTTGGAGAGTTTGACTATACTGTGTCACGTTGAAGATCTTTTCTGGTCATGTATTTTAGGAGTTCTATTTGCATCCTGTACTTTGACATCCCTTTCCTTCTCTAGATTAGGGAAGTTTTCTGTTATTTCACTAAAAAACCTTCTAATCCTGTCTCTCTTTCAACACCTTCAGGAACTCCTATAATCCCTATGTTGGGTCATTTGATAGTATCCTCTAGATCTCCAAGAGTGTTTTTTAATTTTCTAATATCTTCTTCTTGTTCTTGGTTTGACTGTAAAACTCCCTGCAATTTGTCTTCTAAGTCATATATTCTTTCTTCTGCTTCACCAATTCTATTGTTAAGGCTTTCCACTGCATTTTTTATTTGTTCTATTGAATTCTTCATTTCTAATATTTCATTATCCTTTATCTTTAACATCTCAATTTCGTGGGAGAAATTTACTTTCATCCATGTACAGATTTCATTAGTTCGTGGATTTGCTTCTGATTAGTTCCCTAAGTAATCCTACAATCAATTTTTTGAGTTCCATTTCTGGCATTTCTTCAATCTCTTCATCTTCACATTCTAGTACTGAAGTGTTGTGTTCTTTTGAGGGCATCATACTATCTTCCTTATTCTTATTTCTTTAATTGCCGATTTATTATTCTGCATGTGTGGAGATACTCATTGGTTTCTTCTTTTTTTTTTTTTTTCCTATGATGGTTTTTATCTTTGGACTATTCCTCTGTGGATTAGTGGAGTGTCTGTGTCTTCAGTGAATTCCTATAGATGTGGTGGGTGTGGCAGGGAGCTCTGTTCATGCTCCAGGGTGAAGGGAGTGTTCAAGGTGACACCCAGGTTGGGTGTGGCAAATCTCTTTTTTTATTCAGAGGGGAGGTTTGTTCCATTCTGTAGGAATAGTCTCAGCTCAGCTCCTCTCCTCAAAGGAGACAAGTGCTTAAGCACCTGCCCCAGTTGGGCATGATATTCGTCCACACTGCCACATGAACCACACAAAGGATCTGTGCAGTATTTGGTGTAAGCACAGATTCCACAGCAATGACTCTCACTAGGGAATCAGAGAGCCCAGAACGCATGGAGCCTACCAAAGTGACTGCCCAAAGTCCCAGCCACACCCAGAGCCTTCCTACACAGCCACAGCCTCAGCACCCAAGCCGCCCACAGTCACAGCACCCAGCCCCGTCAGTCTTCCCCATCACTCGGGCGTCTCTGCGCTGCTGCTTGCTGGGCATGTGGACGTGAGCTGGTGCAGCTACTACATATGTCCAAAATGGTGCCCACCCTCTATTGGCTTATTACAGGATGCCAGCTGCAGGGTGGTCTGGGAGAGAAAAATGAGCCTACCCGCTTTTTTTCACCTCTAGTTTGGCAGGTACACTGTCCCCCATAGGGCTCCAAGCCGCATTCCCACCAGGGTCTTCTCGCAGCTTTATCACCAATGGCTTGTGCTGCTGCAGACTGGTTTCACCTCACTCAAGAGCTGGTGCTGAAGTTCTCAGCTGCTGGCATCCTGAGTTGTGCATGTGTGTACCCCCCACGTAGGTTCACAGTGTCCCTCTAATTTGTGTAGAGTTTCTTCTGCCATGGATCTAAGTGACAGTTCCATCACTCAGCAACTGCAAGCATTGCCAAATTACTAATCTCTGGCCCTGTTTCTTTATCAGTATAGGTAATAACATCTAAAATGCAGGACTATTGCAAAGAACTAAAACAGGAAAGAATCATAAGCTGTATCTGCCAGCCAGCCGACAACAGTATATTACCTACTGTCATTACATTTCATGTATACACTTTAAAACAACACCAAAAGGGGGGAGAGGGGCACACTAAAAATACCTAACCTTCTCAACCACAACTGCAATCTCCTAGTTTTTTTTTTTTTAAGTATTTCTCCTCTTTTATCTGTACAGATAGATGCCTGCCCATTAGAATAACTACCAAAATTCTCTTACAGGGTAAGAGAAATATGACAACCAAGTCTGTTCTAAAAGTATACAAAATGATCAGAACTACTGCAGCACAGGTATAATCAAAATGTTTAATAATGCAGTTTCTTCCAAAATAATACTATCAAGTTCTGTCCAGGACAAGTATATTAGTACAAGGCTTTATAGCACAGATGGTACGTACATCTTCTCCACATTCCAGACTACGAGCCTGGAGGACAGATGCATGATATTCTTTCTTCTATATCCTTTGTATCTCAGGGTAAACACTCGATGTATTTTTAAAGACAGAATCAATGATTAACTTATGCAAATTTTCTATATTTAAAAAAGAAGAAAACGACTAACCTTTAACCATTACCTGAAAATCATTTTCATTAATCTAGGTACTGTATGCCTTTAACATAGTAGGAAATGCACTGAAAGTAGAATTTTTCCAGAAACAACAAAGACAATTCTGATAATCAAAAAACACAAACGTAAAGATGGGGGCCGGCACCACGGCTCACTAGGCTAATCCTCCGCCTTGCGGAGCCAGCACTCTGGGTTCTAGTCCCAGTCGGGGCGCCGGATTCTGTTCCGGTTGTCCCTCTTCCAGGCCAGCTCTCTGCTGTGGCCAGGGAGTGCAGTGGAGGATGGCCCAAGTGCTTGGGCCCTGTACCCCATGGGAGACCAGGGTAAGTACCTGGCTCCTGCCATCGGATCAGCGCGGTGCGCCGGGAGCAGCGCGCCGGCCACGATGGCCATTGGAGGGTGAACCAACGGCAAAGGAAGACCTTTCTCTCTGTCTCTCTCTCTCACTGTCCACTCTGCCTGTCAAAAAAAAAGAAGAAGAAGAAGAAGAAGAAGAAGAAGAAGAAGGAGGAGGAGGAGGAGGAGGAGGAGGAGGGAAGACAGACATTAGAGACACAGAGCACACGCTGATGAATGTTTTGACCGATGGGAACACAGAACTATGAAAGATATTAGCAGAATGGCTCAATCCAATCACTTCGAGGTCAAATAAGGAATATATAAGTTAAGATTTATTGTAAGGTTTTCAACATAAGTATTATGTGATCAGTTCTGGTTGAGAAAAGATAACTCTGGCTGACTGATGGGGAGCAGCAATAGGGCAGAAGAACCTCTCAGGAGTCAGGCCTTCAAATGCCTGATTGATCCATGAGACAGACTTAAGTGATAGCTATCTAACCATGCTTAATCGACTCAGTGAGTGGCAAGTTAACAAGTTGCTTCAAACCACTTTAATTTTTGTTAAATTAATAAGCAGCAATAGAGTATCAGGGTGCATGGATTTAAGGGAAGCAATTACCAAATTAGTCACTTGCCTCCGTATTAATGAGCCTCTTTTAGGGTCAGCCTACTACATATATAATTTCCCTTTGAACCATAATACTTGTGTAAGACAAGAGCTTCTGAGGGCCAGCATCACAGTGCAGTAGACTAAGCCATAGACTGCAATGGTGTTATCTCATATGAGCACACCACTTCTGCTCCACTTCCAATTTAGCTGCCTCCTAATGTGCCTAGGAAAACCAGAAGAAGATGGCCCAAGCACTTGGGCCCCTGTCACCCTGTGAGAAACTAGGATGGAGTTTGAGAATCCTGGCTTTGGTTTGGCCCAGCCCTGGCTATTTGCTGTTTATAGCCATTTATCCAAGAAGTGAACCAGCAGAATGCATTCACTTGCTCTATCTCTCCCTCTCCTCTCTCTCTCTAATGCTGTCTTTCAGATAAATATTTTTTTAAAGAACTGTTAGCTATATTTTTTTAAAAAAGAAAGTACTTCTGAAGAGTTTTCCTCAATTCACTGACTTTTTAAAAGATTTATTTATTTATTTATTTAAAAGGCAGAGTTACAGAAAGAGAAGAAGAAACAGAGAAAGAGAGAGCGAGCTTCCATCAGCTGGTTCACTTTCCAAATGGTCACAATGGCCAGGACAGAGCCAGGGCAAAGCCAGGAGCCAGGAGTTTCTTCCAGGTCTCCCTCATGGATGCAGGGTCCAGGAACTTGTACCACCTTCCATTGCTTTCCCAGGCATATTAGCAGGGAGCTAGACTGGAAGTGGAGCAGCCTGGCCTCGAACTGGCACCCAAATGTGATGCCAACATGGGCAGGCAACAGCTTAATATGCTACACCACAACATTGTCTCTGATCTATCTTTTTTTTTTTTTTTTTTTTTTTTTTTGACAGGCAGAGTGGACAGTGAGAGAGAGAGACAGAGAGAAAGGTCTTCCTTTGCCGTTGGTTCACCCTCCAATGGCCATCGCGGCCGGCGCGCTGCAGCCGGCGCACCGCGCTGATCCGATGGCAGGAGCCAGGTACTTATCCTGGTCTCCCATGGGGTACAGGGCCCAAGTACTTGGGCCATCCTCCACTGCATTCCCTGGCCACAGTAGAGAGCTGGCCTGAAAGAGGGGCAACCAGGACAGTATCTGGTGCCCTGACCGGGACTAGAACCCGGTGTGCCGGCGCCACAAGGCAGAGGATTAGCCTAGTGAGCCGCGGCGCTGGCCGATCTATCTTCTTATAGGACTATCTTTTTTAACATGATCCTTCCATCTTCTCTACAGTTTTCCTTTCTGTTTTGGTTAATATTATATCCATGTTCATCTACCCATATCTGTAGTTAAATGTGTCCCTATGTTCTAGGGTTGAACTCCAGCTCTATCCCCAAGCTGGCCCCTTAAATCATATGTAGCATGCACTTTGACTTCCCAAGAGTCAGATATTCCTCTATGGCCTGGCTTACATTTCAAAAGGAATATCTACTTGCTTAGCCACACTTTGCAAAGTATTAAAAACACCACATACCTACACATAAAATACAAGTAATCCACACTGTATCTCAAGGGGTTAATTCTACAAATTCTCTAATCAACTCCCTAGAGGCAAAAGTTAGCTTTTAAGCTTTTGATACACTGTACTTCTTTAATTCATATGCCAATTCATTCACCTATAGTGATTGTCCAGGACACTAGATAGCATTGCAAGTAGAGAATAATGACTAAAGCCAAACCCTGGCCTCAGTGATGTTGGTAGAATAAATAGATTTAAAGAAAACTCATGATACAATTTGTTAAATGAATATGAAATCACAGACAATCAACAAAATTGGGAGTAAAACTTCTTATTGCCACAAATTTGGCAAGAAGTTAATATCATCTTTCTCACTGATATAATGCATCAACAGCACTCTTGTCATGATACACTTCCTCTACTTATAGTCTGGCTATTCCTTGTGGACCCAACGTTAACTAACCACCTACATTTAGAAACTCACCAGGCTGAGGTTCAACTTCTACTTAGAATGTAAAAAGCTGCAAGAGAATGGTCCTTGCCTTGGCCCTTAACAATGAAAAAAAAAAAAAGTTGGATAATCTATTTTTTTTACCTTATCAGACAGCTGAGGTCATAAAACCAGGCAGACCAAATCCTTCAGAGTGATAACCCATTCAAAAACACAGATGGGATCCAAGAATTTCTTAACTTTGGGAAAGCACAGAAGTGGCAACCATAGAAAAAATTAAAAGAAAATAATCAAAATTTAAACAAATTCTTAGAGGCCAAATGCAGAACAATAGCTCAAAATGTGCGCAAGAGGGTAGGCATTTGCCTCAGGATTAAGACGCCAATGTCCCAAGTTTTATTCCCAGCCCTGACTCCCAAATTCCAGCTTCTGCTAATGCAGACCCTAGAAGGCAGTAGTGATGGATAAACTAGTTGGGTCCCTGACACCTGTGTGGGAGACCTGGATTGAGGTCTGGGCTCCAGACTGGCCTGGCCCAGCCATACTGGTGATGGGGAGTTGGAAAATCACTCAGGATGGAAGATCTCTGTCTCGCAAAGAAAACAAATAAATACAGTAAAAAAAGAATTCATCAGAGAACACACCCACTTACCAACTACTTTCTACAAGGCCTCCAATGTGAGTGTTTAAGAAAGAATGGGGGAGGAGCAGAAAAGTTGGGAGAGCTACCATCTGGTACAGGTGGCAGGAAAAATAAAAACCCTGCTTTGGTACCAGACATTCTCTCACATAAAACAAAAACCAGCTGCCATTTGGTCAGAAAAAATAATTCTCAAAATCAGCACCCTGCTCCACCTGCCCTGGGATCTAGCTAAAGGATTGGAAGGAAAGCCATAGATCGATCACCTGCAGGTGTCAGTGGTGGGCATGAAGAGGACAGAGATAAAAACCAACCCCTCCCCACACTGTCACGCATGCCAAACAAACATTTCCATCTGTTGCTTGAGGAAGGGGGCCGGGGGGAACAGCTTGCTCAGGGACTGCACTGATACAAAGGTCTCCACTCAATAAAATAAGCTTCCACTGGAAGAAGAGCAAACTAAACCCAAGTAAACAGAGGAAGGAAATAATAAGGAGCAGGTTCTCAATTGGGAAAAATTAATAAAACAAGAAGCTGGTTTTTTGAAAAGTTCACTAAAATCAATAAGCCATTGCATCCCACTGCTGCCACAAAACAAAGCCAAACAAAACAAAACAAAAACACAACAACCCAGCCCTGGCTGTTGGGAACATTTGGGGAGTGAACCAGCAAATGGAAAGTTTGCTTGTTTTATGTGTGTGTGTTAGCCTTTCAAAAAAATGAAAATTAAAAAAAAAGTACATAAAGACATAGTAATACAGGGAATAAGAATGACATCACCACAGATTCTACATTGATTAAAAGAGTAAAAGAATATTATCAACAGCTTTACCCTAATAAACCTGATAATTGAGATAAGTCAGGCAATTTCCTTAAAAGATACAAACTACCAAAGACCCATGAAGAAGAAAAAGGTGGCATGAATAGCCCTCCAATTTTCATAAAGAATCTGACTCACAGCTTAAAAAGTCTCAAAGAGCTTTAGGCTGCAATGGCCTCATTATGATTCTACCAAACCTGGAGGCAAAATAATGTTAATCCTACACAAGCTGTTCCAGCATAGAGCAAACCTCAGTTTATTAACCCAATAACCAAAACCAAACAGTTTTTTTTTTCAAGACAGGAAAACAATATGTCAGCATTCCTTACACATAAGTTTGTTACAAAATAGTAACAACTGGAATCTATCAATATCTAAATAGGATACCACAAGATCACCAAGTGTGGATCATCCCAGGAATGCAAACTGGCTTCACAGCTGAAAATAATTCAACGTAATTTATTACATTAACAGACTAAAAAATACAGCTATGAGGTCATCCCAATAGACAAAAACTATTTCAAGGGGCCAGCACTGTGGCACAGTGGGTTGAGGCTCTGGCCTGAAGTGCCAGCATCCCATATGGGTGCCAGTTCTAGTCCCGGCTGCTCCTCTTCTGTTCCAGCTCTCTGCTATGGCCTGGGAAAGCAGTGGAAGATGGCCCAACTCCTTGGGTCCCTGTACCCACGTGAGAGACCCAGAAGAAGCTCCTGGCTCCTGGCTCCTGGCTCCGGACTGGCACAGCTCTGGCCGTTGTGGCCATCTGGGGAGTGAGCCAGCAGATGGAAGACCTCTCTCTACCTCTCTCTGTAATTCTGTCTTTCAAATAAGTAAAATAAATTTTTAAAAAACTATTTTAAAATATTAAACATTATGATAGAAATTCTCAGAAAAATACCAGTAAAAGGAAACTTTCTCAATCTGAAAAAGAGCTTCTATCAGAAACTTATTTATAATGCCACAATCAATGGTAAAACAGTGATCAAGAACATTGTGATTAGGAACAATAAAAAAAGAACTTTTTGAAAATTTTATTTAATGTATACAAATTGAATGTATTTCATTTATACAGATATAGGAACATAGAGATACTTCCCACTCTACCCTCCTTCCCGCATACGCTCCCCCGCTTCTTCCTCTTCCCTTCCCTATTTCTACTCTTAATTTTTACATAGATCTATTTTCAGTTTAATTCATATACATAATGTCTATTGACACTGTAGTGGGAGGTCCTAGGAAGTACAAAAAGAGATAGAAAAGGAAATGTAAATATAATTAGTTTGGAAAGAACAAAGCCCAACTCTGTGCACTCAGAAACAAAATGAGCTAGAAAACCTCAAGTGATCAACAAAAGAGCCACTAGAAATAAGTGCATCTAGAAAAATTACTGGATATATTACAATCAACTGTATTGCTATGTTACAGGACAAAAAAAAAACAGAAAATGATACCTAAATAATATTCAATAGCATCAAAAAATACGAATGGATATATTCAATAAATGTATACAAAAACTATGTATCAAAACCTGCTAAAATTTTTTTTTCCTTTCAAACTTTTATTTAATGAATATAAATTTCCAAAGTACAGCTTATGGATTACAATGGCTTCCCCCCCATAACGTCCCTCCAACCCGCAACCCTCCCCTTTCCCACTCCCTCTCCCCTTCCAGTCACATCAAGATTCATTTTCAATTCTCTTTATATACAGAAGATCAGTTTAGCATACATTAAGTAAAGATTTCAACAGTTTGCTCCCACACAGAAACATAAAGTGAAAAATACTGTTTGAGTACTAGTTATTGTGGGGAGCAACTGGGAGCAACTCGGACTAGACTAAGGTACTGGAATTAAGACTTATTCTATGCATCTGCTCTCCCACAATATGGCGCTGGGAGAGGAGCAAACAGCTTCTACCCAGCTGCCTCTCACCAACTTGACAAGCTGCAGGACCTGCTCCTGATTGGAGGAGAGCAGCGTACTCGGCGTGTGGGTAGCAGAGTTGGGATTGGTGGTTGAGGATTATAAAGGAGGAGAGAGACAACATGCACCAGGAACATCTATCTGAAGGAACATCTAAGGGGAACACCTGTGCAGCCCCCGAGAGAGCCGGCCGGCGGTATGCTGCTCCCCCGCGGAAGTGGGGAAAGTGGCTAGGGGGAACCGCCCTTCCACGGAGATGGAAAGGACGGTAGCCAACCCGGGAAGAACCAGCAGAAAACCCGGGAAGGGCCGAGCAGACAAAAGAACAGCGCAGGGTCCTGTGTCGTTCCTCCACGAAGACGGGGAGCGACAGTTATAGCATTAAATCTCAATGTACAGCACACTAAGGACAAAAATCCTACATGAGGAGTAAGTGCACAGTGACTCCTGTTGTTGACTTAACAAATTGACACTCTTGTTGATGGCATCAGTAATCACCCTAGGCTCTTGTCATGAGCTGCCAAGGCTATGGAAGCCCCCTGAGTTCACTCACTCTGATAATATTTAGACAAGGCCATGGTCAAAGTGGAAGTTCTCTCCTCCCTTCAGAGAAAGGTACCCCCTTCTTTGATGACCCATTCTTTCCACTGGGATCTCACTCGTGGAGATCCTTCATTTAGGGTTTTTTTTTTTTTTTTTTTTTTTTGCACAGAGTGTCTTGGCTTTCCATGCCTGAAATACTCTCATGGGCTTTTCAGCCGGATCCGCACGCCTTAAGGGCTGATTCTGAGGCCAGAGTGCTGTTTAGGACATCTGCCATTCTATGGGTCTGCTGTGTATCTCACTTCCCATGTTGGATCGTTCTCTCCCTTTTTTATTCTATCAGCTAGTATTTGCAGACACTATTCTTGTTTCTGTGATCCCTTTGGTTCTTAGTCCTATCATTATGATCAATTGTGAACAGAAATTGATCACTGGGACTAGTGAGATGGCAGTGGTACATGCCACCTTGATGGGATTAAATTGGAATCCCCTGGTATGTTTCTAACTCTACCGTTTGAGGTGAGTCAGCTTGAGCATGTCCCGAATTGCACATCTCTTCCCTCTCTTATTCCCACTCTTATATTTAACAGCGATCACTTTTCAGTCTGCAAAGAACTGGGGGAAAATCACTTTTCATTCCTACTATATATACTGTGAAAGATAAGATTTTATCTTTCAGAAATTACTAGAGGGGAAGGGGACTTAGGGTGACAATTCACAGCACTTCTTAGACAAAGTTACTGAGTGACAGACTGTTGGTAAATATCTAGACATGTCTGATTAAAAAGCTCATGGTGACACACAATTTTTGTAATACAACTTATATTGAAAAATGTGTAAAATTTCAAACAATGATTTGGTGATTTGAATTATAACAAGAATTAGAAATGTTTATAAGTCAAAACTATTCTTCTAGTTTCTTTTCTTTTTTATTTTATTTTATTATTTTTGGTTGACTTTGCATTTTTTTAACTTTTATTTAATAAATATAAATTTCCAAAGTACAGCTTTTGGATTACAGTGGCTTCCCTCCCCCATAACTTCTCTCCCACCAGCAACCCTCCCATCTCCTGCTTCCTCTCCCATCCCATTCACATCAAGATTCATTTTCAATTATCTTTATATACAGAAGATCAATAGTTTGCACTCCTTTTTTTTAATCAGTGTCTTGGCTTTCCATGCCTACAATACTACAATACTCTCATGGGCTCTTCAGCCAGATCTGAATGCCTTAAGGGCTGATTCTCAAGCCAGAGTGCGGTTTAGGACACCTGCCATTCCATGAGTCTGCTATGTATCCCACTTCCCATGCTGGATCGTTCTCTCCTTTTTAATTCTTTCAGTTAGTATTAGCAGACACTAGTCTTCTTTATGTGTTCCTTTTGACTCGTAATCCTATCATTATGATAAACTGTGAACTGAAACTGATCACTCTGACTAGTGAGATGGCATGGTACATGCCACCTTGATGGGATTGAATTGGAATCCCCTGGTACGTTTCTAACTCTACTGTTTGGGGCAAGTCAGCTTGAGCATGTCCCAGATTGTACGTCTCCTCCCTCTCTTATTCCCACTCTCATATTTAACAGGGATCACTTTTCAGTTAAATTTAAACACCTAAGAATAACTGTGTGTTAAAGAGTTCAACCAATAGTATTAAGTAGAACAACAACAACAAAAAAAAAAACTAAAAGGCATAAAGTATTAAGTTGTACATTGTCAGTCAGGACAAGGGTTGATCAAGTCATTGTTTCTCAGTTTCCTTTTCACTTCAACAGGTTTCCTTTTTGGTGCTTGGTTAGTTTTCACTGAGCATGGAGAACATATGATATTTCTCCGTTTAGCATTGGCTTATTTCACTCAGCATGATATGTTCCAGATTCCTCAATTGTGTTGCAAATGACCAGATTTCATTGTTTTTTACTGCTGTATAGTATTCTATGGAGTACATATCCCATAATTTCTTTATCCAGTCTACTATTGAGGGCATTTGGGTTCATTCCAGGTCTTAGCTATTGTGAATTGAGCTGCAATAAACATTAAGGTGCAGACCGTTTTTTTTGTTTGCTAATTTAATTTCCTTTGGGTAAATTCCAAGGAGTGGGTTGGCTGGGTTGTATGGTAGGGTTATATTCAGGTTTCTGAGGAATCTCCAGACTGACTTCCATAGTGGCTCGACCAGTTTGCATTCCGACCAACAGTGGGTTAGTGTTTCTTTTTCCCCACATCCTCACCAGCATCTGTTGTTGGTAGATTTCTGAATGTGAGCCATTCTAACAAGGGTGAGGTGAAACCTCATTGTGAGGTGTTTTTTTTTTTTTTTTTTTTTTTTGCATTTCCCTATGGCTAGTGATCCTGAACATTTTTTCATGTGTCTGTTGGCCATTTGGATTTCCTCTTTTGAAAAATTTCTATTGAGGTCCTTGGCCCATCTCTTAAGTGGGTTGAATGTTTTGTTGTTATGGAGTTTCTTGATTTCTTTGTAGATTCTGGTTATTAATCCTTTATCTGTTGCATAGTTTGCAAATATTTTTTCATTCTGTTGGTTGCCTCTTCACTTTCCTGTCTTTTGCAATACAGAAACTTCTCAATTTGATGTAATCTCAATTGTTAATTTTGGATTTGACTGCCTGTGCCTCCAGGGCCTTTTCCAAGAGGTCTTTGCCTGTGCCGATATCTTGAAGCGTTTCTCCAATGTTCTCTAGTAATTTGATGGTGTCAGGTCGTAGATTTAGATCTGTAATCCATGTTGAGTGGATTTTTGTGTAAGGTGTAAGAAAGGGGTCTTGCTTCATGCTTCTGCACGTGGAAATCCAGTTTTCCCAGCACCACTGATTGAATAGACTGTCCCTGCTCCAGGAATTGGTTTTAGATCCTTGATCAAATATAAGTTGGCTGTAGATGTTTGGATTGATTTCTGTTGTTTCTATTCTGTTCCACTGGTCTATCCATCTGTTTTTGTACCAAGACCATGCTGTTTTGTTTATAACTGCCCTGAAGTATGTCCTGAAATCTGATACTGCAACGCCTCCGGCTTTGTTTTTGTTGTACAAGATTGCTTTAGCTATTTGAGGTCTCTTGTGCCCCCATATGAATTTCAGCATCATTTTTTCTAGATCTGAGAAGAATGTCTTTGGTATTTTGATTGGTATCGCATTGAATCTATAAATTGCTTTTGGGAGAATGGACATTTTGATGATATTGATTCTTCCAATCCATGAGCATGAGATATTGGTGCAGGCATCATGGCGGAGGGTGTGTGTGTGTGTGTGTGTGTATGACTCTACTTTTTTTTTTTTTTTTTTTTTTGGACAGAGTGGATAGAGAGAGAGAGACAGAGAGAAAGGTCTTCCTTTTTGCCGTTGGTTCACCCTCCAATGGCTGCCACGGCTGGCGCGCTGCGGCCTGCGCACAGCGCCGATCCGAAGCCAGAAGCCATGTGCCTCTCCTGGTCTCCCATGTGGGTGCAGGGCCCAAGCACTTGGGCTATCCTCCACTGCCTTCCCGGGCCACAGCAGAGAGCTGGCCCAGAAGAGGGGCAACCAGGAAAAAATCCGGCGCCCCGACTGGGACTAGAACCCGGTGTGCCGGCGCCACTATGTAGAAGATTAGCCTAGTGAGCTGCGGTGTTGCCCAATGACTCTACTTTTAAATAAACATGAGAACTGGGGCCGGCACTGTGGCACAGAAGGTTAATCCTCAGCCTGTGGTGCGGGCATCCCATATAGGCACTGGTTCTAGTCCCAATTGCTCCTCTTCCAGTCCAGCTCTCTGCTGTAGCCTGGGAAAGCAGTGAAGGATGGCCCAGGTGGTTGGAACCCTGCACCAGCATGGGAGACCTGGAAGAGGCTCCTGGTTCCTTGCTTCGGATCAGCACAGCTCCGGCTGTTGTGGCCATTTGGGGAGTGGACCAACGGAAGAAAGACCTTTCTCTCTGTCTCGCTCTCTCTCACTGTCTGTAACTCTGCCTGTCAAATAAATAAATAAAATCTTTAAAAAATATAAAAAAAACATGAGATATCATCCCAGATTTCAGATGTTAACAGAATAAAGTAACTATTAGGAATGACTCTACATACATAAATTCAGGCACTTACATGAAATGAATCAGTGTTCTGAAACAACCAACCAACCAAAACTCATCTAGAATATAGATATAGTCCTATATCTATTAAAGGAATTAAGTTTTAAAGAAAAAAAAAAACAACCTACAAATAAAACTCCCTACCCTGATAGTTTCACTGGAGAATTCTACCAAAGATTTAATGAAGAAATTGTGCTGCTATTACATAATGTTGTGTTCCACAACTGTGTGTCAATAACCATAACAATACTTATGCCAAAAATTCTAATAATACATTGAATATGTATTACATTTTACAAGTTAAAGACTTGTAATTTTCCATTTTGTCTCACCCTACAGCTCTATTTGGTAAACAAGCTACACACTATGATTTCCATTTTAAAGATGGGTAAAGGGACATTCAGAACAGAGAGAGGAAGTAATTTATATGAGGTCACAAGGTTCAACGACTTCCACAATATGACATGCACACAGGTTTGGAGAGAGGGAAGGCATTTTCTGTCATGGAACATTTCCTAAGCCAGACACTGCACTTAACAAAAGATAAACATGGTTCCTCCTGCAACTTATCCTGTCTACCTGGTAAAGCTGCTTGTTTAATAATTGGGTAAAAACAACTAAATGATGTAACAAAAATTACATTTCTCTTACTGAGAAAATATTGTAATAATCTCCCCTTAAGCAAAGGAGGATGAATCTCAGCAAGTATCTAGAATAAAATCTAATATCTTAACTTTTTACAGAACATGTATGTAGATATTTTCTGAAGATGCACACACACACTGAATATGCACACACAGAAATATACATGTGCATCTATGCATATGCACAGTTACAATCTTGGAAAACATTAAGATACATTCAAACTGAAATTTCAAAATAGATACAATTTTTGAAGCACTGCTGTGTGACTAGGTCCAATAATGTTAAAACAATTCTTTAAGCCTAACATTAAAGAGTTACAAAGAACCCTCTACTAGCTTCTAGGGCAATGTCCATATTTCAAACAATTAATACAGATGCTCAGATGGAAATAGGTAAGTTGAATCTTCTCTCTCATTTTTCTATTACTAAAGCAACCATTCACTGAGAATTCTTCACAATTCTGGAACCTATCACTATCTATCAGGGCTCCATAACTTTTTACAAGTGTTCTTCAAAAGTTCATAGAAAATTGTACAAAAATATTTCGAAATCCAGTTTTTTTCATTAATATGCATTTTCCATGGACTTTAAGACATTGCATACAGAAACTAGAGATGTCAATCAACCCTATATACCTCAGAGGCTACTAAGACTTTAAATGAAGCAATGCACGAAAATGCTTTGGTAAAAGCACTGCACTTTGCGAATGCACTGTCTTTATCATCATTATTCAGTCCTATTTGTGCTCGATTGAATCGCTGAGGAACAGATGGTATTCTAGAAAATTAACTTTATACCAATAAATGTAGCTAGCATTTGCAAGCTTATATTAAAAATAAATACTTTTCTGCAATAAGCAAAGCAAAAGTTTAGATGAGAACATGGCTTACAAAAAGTCATTAAACAGAAAGAAGATTCCTATGACTTCCTTGTAAACTAGCCTTCAAATGACCTGATGTGGTAACAGCTGTGACCCATTCTCATTCAAGTCACAGACTTTCACAGACTTATGTATCTCTAAATCCTTGCTCTTCCGGCTCAAATATCCTTTTTCACCTTGTACATAGCAAGAAAACTCTTACTCATCCTTAAAGACCCAACGTAGAACATACCATCTTCTTTTGTTTTCCTTATTTCATCCAGGCTATTCATCATTTTCTCATCAGAGCTCCCGCACCACTTTCAGCATTTATGCATATCTTACAGTGAACACCTGTCAGTTACTAAGGTGCTCAGGATACAAAATGAGCAGACACGGTGCTGTTTACAGGGAGTTTATATTCCAGGAGGGAGAGACAGACAGTAAATGGATCATAGGACAGATGGTACAGGAGAGCTCTGAAGAAAACTCAACTGAGTAAGGAGGATAGCTGAGACAGACAAAAAGTCTGTGCTGCCATATAGCATTTATCACATTGTATATAGTTCTGCTGTAAATATCCTGGTAGAATACAGGGACTATTTCTTATTCACCATCACATTCTAAACAGTTAGCATAGCACATGACAAATCAAAATTGTAAAAGAGTATAACAGTAACAGTTGACATTCACTCAACGTCCTTACCTATCAGGTCATGAATGCTTTGCAATGGTCAGCATATTTAATCTTCTCAACAACCCTGTGAAATGGTTATTTTTACTATACTCCACATTTTACCTAAATGAGTATATTTAGATAGTGAGAGGTTAAATCACACAGCTAATAAATGTGTGTGATGACACAGATTCAACTATAAGCAGTCTGATTTCTGAGGCCTCATTCTTAATCACTATGCAATACTGTCTTCTAGAAACAGTGGGCATTCAAGATCTTTTTGCTTCAAAACAAATTCTACACTTATGCTCTAAAATCTATCTAAAAATTTCCTACACAGGCTCACAAACAGATTTCTGACACCCTTGTAGAAAGAATAAGCAGGTCATTTCTGAATTCAAACATCAAACACTCTAAGGTCTCAGGGACATGAGGGAGTAAGCTCTGCTCTGGAGAGACAGCTAATGACCAAGAGAGACCAGACAGGTAGCAGAAACAGGCACCTAAACATGATTCCTTCACATTATGGAGCATTCACAAATGAAAAGTAAAGAATCATATAAATTCAGAGTATGAATCTGTTTTATATACTTTATACTATTTTGTTCCAAAGACTAATTACCTCAGATTTCAAAGTATAGAAATGCCTCCCACTCTTCCCCACAGCTGCCATAACAGGATTTTACTACACCACAATCTGACGGCAACTACAAGACCGTCTGGACAGCTGCAAACCACAACACATACTCATGGGAGCTCAATGTGTTTACTTGCCACAGTTCATCACGCTTTGGGTTCAGTAATATACAACAATGCAACTATAATAATTACCAGCTTGAGAAGGAGGTATTTTCAGACAGGTTTGACCACTATGCCATATGTTTAATAAACAGCCCAAAAATACAATAAGCAGCTTTCAAATGTGGGCCAGGTATAAAGCATATTTAATTATAACATTTCAATGAAAATAAAAACATCAATTTTGACCTTTCTTTTTAATGGGAAGTAGGTACAGGAGACAGTGAGAAGAGGGAGTTATGAGACTGTTTAAAAATGCTATAAGGGGAGGGGGAGTGAAACAGTACCATGCTCAGGAACAGAACAGTAACAAAGTACCACTTGTTATTTGATGTAAAAAATTCTTTTCTAGATGCTCTGACAAGAAGAGCTTATGAAAAACAAAGGAATTAACATTTGCTGGGCACCTATTATATATCAATCACTAATTTAATATGCTCTACACAACTATTTCATTTACCACTCATTATGTACACTCACATTTTCCAACATCCTTACTAGCTGGTTAGTATTACCCCACTTTACAGATGCACAGTGTTGCAGAAATGAATTAACTTGCCCAAGTCCTCACAGCTAATAGCTACTTCAAGACCATTTGATAGCTACTCTATCAGACCACTTGTCCAAACAGTAAAATCATCATCTCACACAGCAAGCTTCTCCCTGGCTCTGATGCCACTTCCCGCCCACTCCAACACACATCCAAAAATTTAGAAGAAATAATGATTATGAAAAAAGATAACACACAGGCACAGTGGGGGCTATGGAAGTACAATGACAATATAAGCCTTTGGGAGCATATAACAGATAAAGAATTATCTTAGCCAAGGACACAAGATTTCTTGTAGAAATCATCTGGTCATCAAGAGTTTATCTTTACCCTCCCTCTATTATACTATTAAGGTTTACAAAGGAAAAGCTAACCATTTCCTATTTCTAAGCCTAGCACTAGAGAATGCTCTATAATTTGACTGCTGATGCAGATGTAATTCTGTTACCAGATTCAAAACCAAAGACTGCACATATCTTTGCTAATTATTTTGCTCTCTACCCATGGAAAACCTTAGCCACCATAAATTCACCAGCCCAATCAGCAACTCTGAGGTTATATATTAATGCAACGTCCAGCAACATTAATATCTTTTATTTCAACTTTGCAAAACCAGGAGACCAGACAGAAAGAAGTGCCTCTCCAAGAGCTTTCTCCAAATCTGAAATGTATTTTCTCAGAGGGTATGCCTATTAGGGTTTTTATTGTTATGCTGAGTGCCACTCTCTGCCCATCCATCAGTATCAAAGAACAACAAGTTACATTTGAAATGCAAGCATACAACAGGATGAAAAATTGGAAAGGAAACTTTGGTTTTCTAGTTTGATACATTTTGTTCTCATTGGCAAGTACTCATAAAAGGTGATAGACTGAATACCCACCAAAGAAATGCTCACTACTTAATGTCTTCCTGAACAACCACGGCCTGAGCAGGGCCATTCCAAACAGGAAACATTCAGAAAGCACCATCTAAGTATTCACATACACTTTTGCAGCAAGTTTAACTGGTAAAAGTCACCGGTAAATCAATCTCAGAATATAGTCAAGAACATTTAAAATGTTGGTAACTTCTGTACTAGTTATTCAGCTTTTAGGAAACTTCTAAAGAAAGGATCTGAAAAGCTAGCAAAGACAGGAACACAGATTGACTACCAGGACGTTAACCTTTACTGAGCAGACATGAATAAGATTACAACCCAGGGTGATAAAGGCTGTCAGGGGTAAGCAAACTGCTCGAAGAGATGAGGACAAAACAGGGCACCCAATCTGGAAATGCAGTTTCCTCTAGGTGGTGAACCTAAGGTAAAGCTCTGACTATAAACGAGTTAGATGCATAAGATAGAAAAGGGCTCCTGTGCTTAAAACAAAATAAGTACACAGAAGCCTTACACAACAAAGCATTTATCTTTCCTGACTCAAGACAAGATATCCAGTAGGGTTGTAACCTGAAGATCAAATTAAAGAAAAGAGGTGGCAGAAATGAGACTGGACAGGTAAACAGGGCAGTGAATACCAATCTGAGAAATTTATCTAAAGGATATGAAATAGCAGTGAAAAATTTAAACACAGGAATGACAGGGTTGGATCTACATGTTGCACTACCTAGTGAATGCAAATATTGAAAGGGAGGGGAACATTAGTGGAAGGAAGCAAATTTAGGTTGCTATAGTAATCTAGATAAGAGCAGAGATCCAGGGAAGAATAGGATGCAAAAACATGTAACAGATCATAACTATTAGTAATTCCTCTCATCAGAGATAGACCAGTTAAATATATGACACATGTAACAGAGTACTACATATCCACGAGAAACAGTATTCACAACTTTCTGATAACCCACGAAATTGACTATGACAATATTAAAGTTACATTTATAAAATATAATATGGAGAATGAAATAAAATTATCTAAAATTATTGCTAATGTTTTCCTAAACTGGTTTATGGGAAGTCTTCTTTTTTTCCCTTTTTTATAATTTCCATTTTTTTATAATAAGCACGCATTAAAGTATGTAAAGATTGACTTTTAAATGAGTCTTCTCTCTTTTTTTTTAGTTAATATAGCTGTTTTTAAATTCGTGAAGGTGCCAATTATACTAGTTTATAAAACAGACATAAACTTCGGTCTCATGAAATTCATAATCTGGTAAAGTACAAACCAGTCATTTTCAGAAGAAGTATTCCACTTACAAAATTCCACACAAGGTCCAGCGTTGTGGCACAGTAGATTAAGCAGCCACCTATGAAGTCCACATAAGCGCTGGTTCAAGTTTCTTAGGAAAAGAGTGCAGATTGGTGCCGCCTCACACAGGGCATCAAAATATTAGGAAAAGAGTGCAAAACAGAGAGCAAACACATTAAGAATCTACAGCCAGACTGAAGTTATTCAGAGAAAGTAAATCCACAGCCCCAGGTGACCAACTGCCAGCATGCACATTAATGGAGCACATGGCAAGAGGCCCTGACCCCAGGGGCCAGGCTTTCTTATGTTTTAGGAGGGCTGGTGCGGGTGGGGGTGGTGGGCAGCAGGTAGAGGTGAATTCCTGGGAACTGGTCTTTCATGTGGCCACCAGGCCTCTGAACCTAGAGAAGAATGCTGGGGTGGGGAGTAAAGACAATAGGGTGTGAGACCAAGTTGAGATTCAAGGGCAAGGGATAAATTTCAGTATTCTCTCTCTTTTGGGAAATGAGCCAGAATGGCTGAGGCTTATGTCTGTGTTCCATCAAGGACTAGCTGCTCCACTCCTGACCCAACTCCCTCATAATGCAACGACAGAAGATAGCCCATGTACTTGGGCCCCTGACATCCACATGGGAGAGCCAGATGGAATTCTAGGCTCCTGGCTTCTGCCTGGCCCAGCCCTAGCTGTTGTGGCCATTTGGAGATGGAAGATCTCTGTGTTTTCCCCATTTCTCTCTTAGCTCTGCTTTTCTTTCTTTTTTTTTTTTTAACTTTTATTTAATGAATATAAATTTCCAAAGTACGGCTTATGGATTACAATGGCTTCCCCCCCATACCGTCCCTCCCACCCGCAACCCTCCCCTTTCCCACTCCCTCTTCCCTTCCATTCACATGAGGATTCATTTTCGAGTCTCTTTATATACAGAAGATCAGTTTAGCATACATTAAGTAAAGATTTCAACAGTTTGCTCCCACACAGAAACATAAAGTGAAAAATAACACATGATTTTTTAAATGATGATGAAATCAGATCAGACCTATTGTCATGTTTAATCCCAGTGAGAGTCAAGTTGGGAATTGATAATTTCTTTTATTTTTTTTTTTACAGAAGATCAGTTTAGTATACATTAAGTAAAGATTTCAACAGTTTGCACCCCCATAGAAACACAAAGTGAAATATACTGTTTGAGTACTCGTTATAGCATTAAGTCTCAATGTACAGCACATTAAGGACAGAGATCCTACATGAGGAGTAAGTGCACAGTGACTCCTGTTGTTGACTTTACAAATTGACACTCCTGTTTATGGCATCAGTAATCTCCCTATGCACCAGTCATGAGTTTCCAAGGCTATGGAAGCCCCTTGAGTTCTCCGACTCTTATCTTGTTTAGACAAGGTCATAGTCAAAGTAGAGGTTCTCTCCTCCCTTCAGAGAAAGGTACCTCCTTCTTTGAAGACCTGTTCTTTCCACTGGGATCTCACTCACAGAGATCTTTCATTTAGGTTTGTTTAACTGAAATGTGATCCCTGTTAAACATAAGAGTGGGAATAAGAGAGGGAAGAGATGTACAATTTGGGACATGCTCAAGCTGACTTGCCCCAAATGGTAGAGTTAGAAACATACCAGGGGACTCCAATTCAATCCCATCAAGGTGGCATGTACCAATGCCATCTCACTAGTCCAAGTGATCAATTTCAGTTCACAATTGATCATAATGAAAGGACTAAGAGTCAAAGGGAGCACATAAACAAGTCTAGTACCTGCTAATACTAACCGATAGAATAAATAAAGGGGAGAGTGATCCAACATGGGAAGCGAGATACTCAGCAGACTCATAGAATGGCAGATGTCCTAAACAGCACTCTGGCCTCAGAATCAGCCCTAAAGGCATTCGGATCTGGCTGAAAAGCCCATGAGAGTATTTCAGGCATGGAAAGCCAAGACACTCTGGCAAAAAAAAAAAAAAAAAAAAAACCTAAATGAAAGATCTCTGTGTGTGAGTGAGATCCCAGTGGAAAGAACAGGTCTTAGCTCTG
The DNA here is from genome assembly GCF_964237555.1 of Oryctolagus cuniculus. Lineage (NCBI taxonomy): Eukaryota > Metazoa > Chordata > Mammalia > Lagomorpha > Leporidae > Oryctolagus > Oryctolagus cuniculus. Next base: position 161,007,907 of record NC_091437.1, on the reverse strand, counting down.
CTTTTCTAAAAATAATAAATAGATCTTTTTTTAAAAATTCCATACAAAGGCGAAGGGAAAAAATATCCCAAAGTTGCTTATTCATTTTAGTAGTGTCTTAGTAGAAATCTTACAGTTTATTCTTTTGAGATGCTATTGGATCCTAAACTAACCTTGCAATCCTGGGATAAATCCCATAAGGTGATCTCACATGTATAATCCCTTTTATACATTGCTGCATTTGGATTGCTAGTATTTTGTAAACAATGTTTGGCATCTAATAGTCATAATGAAGTAGGCAGGCATATAGGTTAAAATCAATTAAGTTTGTGAGCTGGAAGACCATGCCTTCGCCATGCCACTGTGTGACCTCACGCCCTACCTGATACTTTCACCACACCCCTGTGTGACCTCATGACCCTACCTGGCGACACCTGGGTACCCACCAGCCAATCAGGTTAATTAACCACTCCCCTTTGGAAGTGGGTTAAAAGCCTGGGACACAGTGTCTACTTTCCTGGCCTCTTGCCAGGAAGGGGCTTGCTGTAGCCCTGAGACTCCAGGGTGCCTGACCTTCAGGCTTCCTGGCCTAGATGCTCTTCCATGTGCTGGTTCCTGGTGTTCAGTATGAACCCAGATTTACCTCTCTCTCTTAAATAAAGCTCTCACTCTCCTATGCATCTTTCACACTAAATAAAGCTTAAAATGTACCATGCTGCCTCATTTATCTGTGCCAGTATTTAGAATTCTTCTCTAAATATTAGGCAAAAACCCTCCTGGGTTTATTAATATTGGGGACTTACTAACAAGCACATGGTGATATCGTATGGCACCCCCAATTCTGGTAGTATATGTGGCATCCCAGATGGCGCTTCTGGGGAACCTTAAGGGACCACATTTTTGTATAAAATTTAGGCGGTCATCTCCGATTTCAATAAGAAATACTGTTCTGCAGTTTTCCTACAATTTTTTTTTTTTAATTTTTGAAACAGAAAAAAGCCAAGGTAATAGTGGCCTCATTTAAAGAATGAGTGGGCAAGATGGATCAAAGACCTAAATTTAAGAAACATGACTGAAGTTGCTGGAAGAAAACGTAGGAGAAACACTCCAAGACACTGGTGTATGGGACGACTTATTGGCCAAGATCCCCAAAGCACAGACACAAAACAAAACCAAACAAACAGAATTATATATATTGGGGCCAGCACTGTGGCACAGCCAGTAAAGCCACCTCCTGCAGTGCTGGCATCCCATATGGGTGCCGGTTGGAGACCCGGCTGCTCCACTTCTGATCCAACTCTCTGCTATGGCCTGAGAAAACAGTACAAGATGGCCCAAGTACTTGGGCTCCTGCACCCATGTGGAAAGACCTGGAAGAAGCTCCTGGCTTCACAGGAGCTCCTGGCTTCACACTGGCATAGCTCTGGTCATTGCGACCAACTGGGGAATGAACCAGTGGGTGGAAGACCGACCTCTCTCCCTCTCTCTCTGTCTGCCTTTCCTTCTCTCTCTGTAACTCTAACTTTCAAGTAAAATAAATAAATCTTAAAAAAAAATCAATTCAGTTAAAAAAAAAATTGGCAAAGGACCACAACAGACAGTTCCCAAAAAAAGAAATAACAAGGACCAACAAATAAATGAAAAAATGTTCAACATCACTATCAGTGAAACGCAAATCAAAACTACAATGAAATACTACCTCATGCATCAGAATGGCTAAAATCCAAAAGACAGAGAGTAACACATCCTGGCAAGGGTGTGTATAAAGAGGAACACTTACATACTGTTGGTAGGAATTTAAATTATTACAGTACAGAGTACACTATGGAGATTTTTTGGAAAACCAGAAACAAATTTACCATACGATCCAGCAATCCCACTAGTGGGTATAAAACCAAAAGACAAGAATACATTGTATCAAAGGGATACCTGCACCATGATGATTACAGCAGCACTGTTCACAACAGCCAAAATATGGAATCAGATGAATGGATAAAGAAAATGAAGTACATAGACTCAATGGAATATTATTCAGCTATAAAAAAGAATGAAATTCTACCATTTGCAGCAAAATGAATGCAACTGGACAGCATCATGTTGCGCAAAATAAGCCGTACACAGAAAGACAAATACCACGTGACCTACTTTACATGTGGAAGCTAAAATTATAAAAAGAAAAAAATTCAAATGAAAGAAATCCCTGTGTGTATCAGTATTACTGCAAATATAGTTTTGTAAAATTGTTACACTTTGTCAACTCAATGGTTAAGAAGGTTATAACACCATAGTTTTAATGATCTGTAACTACTTTAAAATTTACTGTATATATGAGAAATGGTCATCTTTCTATTTTACTACTACTTATTGCCATTGCTATATTACTGCTAAACTAGTGTTTTAACTTTTTATTTGTTAGACTTATTTGGCTGCGCATTACTCCCTTCCTCCTTCCCTCTTCTTTTTAGTTTTTGAGAAGACATATTTTTAATTAAGAAGGGGGAAGGAAGAAGGGAGTAACAGAATACCATTACAATCTTAGAATTGTATCTATGAGCTATACTGAATCTTTTTAAAAACTAGGGAAAACTAAAAACAAAAAAATGAGTTAGGAAGCTTCTACAGTCTGAACTTTTAGGCACCCTCAAATTTCACAGACTGTGTGAGATCTTCCCTATAAGTTGATGGTAATTAGAAGTGGCGATTGGGGAGGTAATTAAGTTATGAGGGCATGGATGAGACTATCACCTTTATAAAAGTCTTGAGGGAGCCTCTTTGCCCCCTTCACCTGGTGAGGCCACACAGACGGCATTATCTATGGGAAAAAGCCCTTTCCAGAAACCAAATTTGTCAACAATCTGTTAAGGGACTTTACAGCTTCTAGGACTGTGAGCAATTTCTGTTGTTTATAAAGTACCCAGTCTGAGGTGTGTTAGAACAACCTGAACAGACCTAGACTGACATATTCCTTCCTCTTCTGTATTTTGGAAGAGATTATTAAAAATTTTCTATTGGTTTTTCCTTCAATATATTTTATAATTAACTAGTGAAGTCATCTGGATGGTTTCTTATAGTAAGTATATTTTTTGTTTTCTTTACCAATTCAATTTCCTTACAAGGCTATTCTGATTTTGTTTTTTCTTGAGTCAGTTTTGGTAGTCCACGTCTTTCTAGGAATTTGTCCATCTAAATTACCTAACTTTTTGGCATACATTGTTCATAACATGCCCTCATAATATGTTTTGCTTCTTTATGATGTAAGTAGTAATGTCCTCTTTTTCATTCTTGATTTTTGTGGCAGAGTCTTCTCTATATCTGGGCTTCTTTGAGCCCCAGATACTCCACTTCTGATTCAGCTCTCTACTATGGCCTGGGAATGGCTCATACCTTGGGCCCTGAACCCATGTGGGAAACCTGGAGGAAGCTCCAGACTCCTGGCTTTGGATGGGTCTAGTTCCAGCCGTTGCAGCCATTTATGGAATGAACCAGTGCATGGAGAACTTTCTCTTTCTCTTTCTCTTTCTCTTTCTCTTTCTCTTTCTCTTTCTCTCTCTCTCTCTCTCTCTCTCTCTCTCTTTCTCTCTCTCTCTCTCTCTCTCTCTCTCTCTCTGCCTCTGTAACTCTGCCTTTGAAATAAATAAGTTAATCTTAAAAAAAAGTTTTTCATGGCCGGCGCCGTGGCTCAATAGGCTAATCCTCCACCTAGCAGTGCCTGCACACTGGGTTCTAGTCCCAGTCGGGGCACCGGATTCTGTCCCGGTTGCCCCCCTTCCAGGCCAGCTCTCTGCTGTGACCCGGGAAGGCAGTGGAGGATGGCCCAAGTGCTTGGGCCCTGCACCCACATGGGAGACCAGGATAAGTACCTGGCTCCTGCCTTCGGATCAGCACGGTGCGCCGGCCGCAGCGCACCAGCCGTGGCGGCCATTGGAGGGTGAACCAACGGCAAAAGGAAGACCTTTCTCTCTCTCTCTCTCCCTCTCTCTCACTGTCCACTCTGCCTGTCAAAAATAAATAAATAAATAAATAAATAAGTCTTTCAGTCAATATAGATGAAATTTGCATTATGCTGATGTTTTCAAAAAATCAACTTTTTTGTTGACTTTTCTTTGCAGTTTTTCTATTCTCTATTTTATTTCATTAATTTCCATATTAATATGTGTTACTTCCTTCAATCTGCCGGAATTAAATTTAGTCTATTCTTCCTTTCCCAGAGTCTTAAGATGAAATTTAGGTAACTGATTTGAAATTTATCTTCATTTTTAAAACAAGAGGTTACAGTTATAACTTTTCCTCTAAGCACTGTTCTGCTTTATCTGTTAATTTTTCATAAACTGTATCTTCATTTTCATTTATGTCAAAGTATTTTCTAATTACCCTTTTGATTTATTCTTTACCTCTTTGGTTATGTTAAAGACTATCAATTTCCACATATTTGTGAATTTCTCTTTTTGAAAATATTTTTAATCCCATTTGTGTTATAGTCAATGGAATTAATCATTTGCATGACTTCAATCTTTAACATTTTTTTTGAGGCTTGTTTACTGGAGTCTAGGAAACGCTCCACATTTTTGGGAAAAATGAACTTTCTGTGGTTGCTGGAGAAGATGTCCTATAGATGTCTGTTATTTCTAACCAGCTTATAGTATTGTTCCAACCTCTAATTTCTTACTAATTTTATCTGGTTGTATCCTTTATAAAAAGTAGGGTATCAAAGTCTTCAACTATTATTGTTAAACAGTTCAAATCATTTAAGGATACTGTATCAGTTTCCCATTGCCACTGTAACAAATTATCCCTAACTTAGTGGTTTAACATAGCAACAGAGATGCATGATCTTATAATTCTGGAGGTAAGAAATCTAAAATGGGTATGTAAGGCAGCATTCCTTTTAAAAGCTCCAAAGGAGAATCCTGGTCCTTATCCTTCCCATCATGTAGAAACTGAAATATTCAATGGCTTATGGCCACAAGACTGGAACTTCTGCTTCTGTTGACAGTTTGCCTTCTGTCTGACTTTGCCTTCTGCACAAAACAGAGTAGTAATATTGGACTCACACACATGATCCTAGATAACCTATCCACTTCAAGATTCTTAATAGTATCTTCAAGGTTCTTTCTGCCACATATAATAGCATTCCCAATTTGTGGGGATTAGGATATAGACATTGATTGGTGGCAGTTGGCAGGGGGGAGGATAAGTATAATTCAGGCTACTACAGACATTAAGTGAAACAAATTTCTGAACCAACTCTTATTTTGTTCCATGTCATGTAGCTTCTGAGGGTCAATGTAAGTCAAGCACATTTTAGCCATACTTGAAAATACATAAACTTGTGTTGTTTAAGCATCCGTTATGTTACCCAGTCTGAGATATTTTGTTAAAGCAACACAAAACAAACTGAATGGTGATTTTGTACGATCAAAAAATGCTGCTTCCTTTATGCATATGTGCTATAAGTTAAGACCAATATTTTCTCTCTCCACATAAATAATCCAAATTGAGGTACTAAAGAAATCTTACTAGTGATATTTTTCAAACAGATGACAAAATTATTTAATTAAAGTGAACTAAATGAACCATGAGACTGTGGACTATTAATTGACACTTCACCAAATCTTAGTATGGTCTGTGCAAAGGAATGAAAAGACATTGGTGGCATACTTAAGTTTGGAGGATAACAAGGATCCCTGCTGTTTACCCCCAGCCCTGGCCAAAAAAAACAACCAAACATAGAAACATTACCACAGTCAGGAAGAACCAAGGCCACACTACTGACTCCTCTGGCATATCAAGCTGGACCAGTATAGTGTAAAGTGGAGCTTCATGTCAGAGTAGGCAAGAGGTTAAAAATGTCATCTTTCGAAAACAAGACCTTTTTTGAGTTTTTCTCCAGAAACTCCTTTTTGGCCTAATTTTATCACATGACTGTTGTGATACAAAAGAGTCACAGCTCTACCCACAATGAGTCTGTTACCTGCAATCAAGGGGAATAAAGAAAAGGACTAGGGTGGCAATTGAGTCTGCTCCCATCCTAAGCCCTCAACAGAAAGAGGTAGGGGAAAATCTATTATGATTTGTATGTAGAAGTCTCATAGCCAAAGCTCTGAATAATACCAGATTTATATTCCAATAATGTAGTCTCTGCACTCTACTTACATACTCAGGGATCCTTAATCATGACACAGGCCCTTGTCAGGCAGTAGGAGTCACATTCAAGACTATGAAGATCTAGGACCAACCACTATGAGCAATGCAGCCACACTAACCAAAAACATACACAAAGGCGGCAGTAATTGTATCATGAATAAGCTGGTGATGACTGGAAACCATAAGGCATATCAATCAAATTGAAAACTTGTGGGGCTGGCACTGTGGCAAGGTAGGTTAATCCTCCACCTGTAGCGCCTGCATCCCATATGAGCACCAGTTCTAGTCCCGACTGCTCCATTTCCCATCCAGCTCTTTACTATGGACTGGGAAAGCAGTAGCAGATGGCTCAAATCCTTGGGCCCCTGCACCTGCATGGGAGACCCAGAGAAGTCCTGGCTTTGGATCGGTGCAGCTCCAACTGTTGTGGCCATTTGGGGAGTGAATCAGTGGACGGAAGATCTCTCCCTCTCACTGTCTGTAACCTGATGGACGGACAGAAGGAAGGAAGGAAAAAGAAGAGAGGGGAGGGGAGGGGAGGGGAGGGGAGGGGAGGGGAGGGGAGGGGAGAAAACTTGCAGGGAAATTGTGAACCAACTCAAAGTCAGTTTGAAGACTTGTGGCCACTGATGAAAACAAGCTACTAGGAGCCCCTGACCTCTCTGGACCAAAAATCCTGTGATAAGCTGACTATTCCAATCCACTTCCTGAGTTCTTTGTACCAAAAGGCTCTCCTCCAAATTTTTTAAGTTAATTCATTATTTTGAAAAGCACAGAGACAGAGATCTCACATCCACTGGTTTACTCCCCAAATACTTGCAGCAGTTGGGGCTGGACCAGGCAGAACCCGTGAGCTGGACCTCAACCCACATCCTAGAGGCAGCAGATGATGCATCAGATGGCTGGGCCTCTCCCTCAAACTCGTCTCAGCTTAGGGATCCGCAGGCTTACAAAGGCCACGTTCTGCTTAAGCATCACCTCCCAGCAGTAACAAGTTTTAAGAGACTACTTGCAAAGGAATAAATCACACACAGACACACACACACAGCTTTTAAAATACACATTTCTGAGTATGATTTATCCTCATGATCATACATCTTTCTGTTTAAGAAAGGAAGGGAGGGAAGGTGCCAGTTCCTCTGCCCAACCTTCAAGGCTAATATGTTGCAAGGAGTCCTTCCTCTGTCCTTTTTCTCTCTTGATTTCACCCACTTTCTGGGTGATCTCATCTTCAAGCACAGCTTCAAACATAGGGCAGTGCATGTTTAGTGAAATTAAATATACTGAAAGACCACATAATAACTCAAACTCACAAAATTCAAAAACTTTTCCACCTGCATTGTTCACAGCATCCCAAATGATCTTTCTTTTTTGTATGACTTGTTTATTTCTCAAATTACCATGTAATATTTTCAGACATGGTTGTTGACTACAGGACAACTGAAATGGAAGAAAGCAAAATGACAAAATTCACTAGACAATCTGCTTATTGGAAATATTAAATTATGGCAAATTGATTACCCTATGGATAATAATATCCTATGGTCACATATAGGTCCAATTATTCTTGCAGCAGAGGAAGACTTCCTACAAGGTCTAAGTCCCACACTAAAGCTAAATACCCACACTACCACAGAATGTATATGCCTGGCACACTTGTCTGATAATCAGCAAATCTCACCTCAGAATCAGTAGCTGGAATTTATTTCAGTTCTCAAATACAGGAAAACTCTGTCTCCATCTTTCTTCACCAAAGCATATCAATGGAATGAATTCCTTTTTATTCCACAATGAAGACACACTGGCTATTCTGTCTGCCCTTAGTGGAGGCTTTAGCCCACTATACCAGGCACTTTACATAGATTCTCTCAGGACCATTTAAAGATAAAGAAACAGAAGTTTGTAGAGCTTATTAGCACAGCTAATATACCCATTTAAGGAGCAAAAAATCAGGACTGGCTATGTGGTGCAGCGGGTTAATGCCCTGGCCTGCAGTGCCAGCATCCCATATGGACGCTGGTTCAAGACCCAGCTGCTCCACTTCTGATCCAGATCTCTGCCATGGCTTGGGAAAGCAGTAGAATATGGCCCAAGTCGTTGGGTCCCTGCACCCACGTGGGAGACCTGGAAGAGGCTCCTGGATCCTGGCTTCGTATTGGCACAGCTCCAGCCATTGTGGCCAATTGGGGAGTGAACCATCGGATGGAAGACCTCTTTCTCTCTGCCTCTCCTCTCTGTGTAACTCTTTCAAATAAATAAATAAATCTTAAAAAAGAAGGAGCAAAAATCTGACTGAGTAAAAGGAAACTACAAGAATATAACCCAAAATATAGTCAACAGATTCTTAGAGTATGACTTTTTCCTTGTCCTTTTGTTCTTCTAACTTATCACAAACAGAATAAAGATAAGGCACGGAATTATGGTTCTTTATTTGTTCTGAACTGATGGAATACTAAGTGATGGACACTGTCAAAAAATTGAATAAATTCCTTTTTCCATGCATTTCTCTAAAAAACACAGATACAGAGGTAATTTCTTTAGTACTTTTCATATTAAAAAGTAACACAAAACATTAACACTTACTAAACAAATCAATAGCTCATAAGGCGGTCGGCGCCACAGCTCTATAGGCTAATCCTCCGCCTTGCGGCGCTGGCACTCCGGGTTCTAGTCCCGGTTGGGGCGCCAGATTCTGTCCTGGTTGCCCTTCTTCCAGGCCAGCCCTCTGCTATGGCCCAGGAGTTCAGTGGAGGATGGCCCAAGTCCTTGGGCCCTGCACCTGCATGGGAGACCAGGAGAAGCACCTGGCTCCTGCCATTGGATCAGCGTGGTGCGCCGGCCGCAGCGCGCCGGCCGCGCTGGCCATTGGAGGGTGAACCAACGGCAAAAGGAAGACCTTTCTCTCTCTCTCTCACTGTCCACTCTGCCTGTCAAAAAAAAAAAAAAAAAAAAAACAAAACTCATAAGGCATCTTAAGACCCAAAGACACTTCTACATGGTAAAAGAAAACCTGCTCTTTCTCCCTTCCATCACAACAGGAGGTGCCACAGAACCATCAAGACAGAACTGTCAAACCCCTTTTTCAGAGTGCAACTTCATACTCCTCCTAATAAACAAGATGGCCCGCTGGCAAACAGAACTGCTCACCACATTTAAACTTAACTTTTGAATGCTTGGAATTTTTTTTTAACTTTTATTTAATGAATATAAATTTCCAAAGTACGATTTATGGATTACAATGGCTTCCCCCACATACCGTCCCTCCCACCCACTACCCTCCCCTTTCCCACTCCCTCTCCCCTTCCATTCACATCAAGATTCATTTTCGATTATCTTAATATACAGAAGATCAGCTTAGTATACATTAAGTAAGGATTTCAACAGTTTGCTCTCACACAGAAACATAAAGTGAAAAATAATAGATGATTTTTTTTTAAATGATGATGAAATCAGATCAGACCTATTGTCATGTTTAATCCCAGTGAGAGTCAAGTTGGGAGTTGATAATTTCTTTTTTTTTTTTTTTTTTTTATAGAGGATCAGTTTAGTATACATTAAGTAAAGATTTCAACAGTTTGCACCCCCATAGAAACACAAAGTGAAATATATTGTTTGAGTACTCGTTATAGCATTAAATCTCAATACACAGCACATTAAGGACAGAGATCCTACATGAGGAGTAAGTGCACAGTGACTCCTGTTGTTGACTTTACCAACTGACACTCCTGTCTATGGCATCAGTAGTCTCCCTACTTTAGAGTCATCACAGACATTAAATTGACTGAATCTGAATCTTTACTTAAGCTACTGCCATCTGTTATGATGACTCTACCATTTTTTTTAAGGATTTATTTTTATTTCTTTGAAAGAGTTACATAGAGAGGTAGAACCATCCACTAGTTCACTCCCCCAAATGGCCACAAGAGGCAGAACTGAGCTGATCCGAAGCCAAGACCCAGGAGCTTCTTCTGGGTCTCCCACACACATGCAGAGGCCCAAGGACTTGGGCCATCCTCCACTGCTTTCCCAGGCCATAGCAGAGAGCTGGATAGGAAGTGAAGCAGCCAGGACACCAACTGGCGCCTATATGAGATGCCACCACGGCAGGGTGGGGCTTTAACCTGCTGCGCCACAGCGCTGGTTCCAACTCTAAGTATCTTGATGTACTGCCTTGATGGCAAGCAATGGGCATGTGTGAGATGGTCTTTCCTGACGACACACTATCCTGTGAGAATGTGATCGCTCCATTTTACTGCTATAAATGAAGTTGTTTGCTGAATAAGTTACAGCAAAAAAAATTACATAAATATTGTGTAGAAACAAATCTATTCTGAGATAATGAAAGGAATATAATTTTCAGATTTTTCACCCAGTTGATTGGTATCGGAGTCTTGTCATTCAGCTTCAGCTATGCAAAATGTGAGAACTGCTAACCCACAGCAAGGTTCATGCACTAATGCCTTCACACAGAGCCCTGCCTTTACATGCTCTTTCATTAGAAAAAGGGTATCTATTCTACTACTGGAAAAATACTGAGCTTATGGATTTTTTTATTATTTTACATATTTACATATATCGAAAGACTCACATTACAAATTGACAAGTCACAAAAAGCTGATGTACAAAGATCCATGTAAGATAAATTAATGGTATATGATGTAAATGACTCACAATATCATTAATTAATTTACCCAAATAGTGTTTATTACGCCCCATGTTGTGGATGGTATGGGTAAAACGGAATTCTGCCAATTTTGGAATAAAGTCTGTTCCTAGGCTCTAAACTTACAGCAAGGAAGAGGAGGCAGTCTACAACCTACAGCCAAAGCCAGTACAAGCCTGTTTTTATAAGTAAAGTTTTATCAAAACATAAACACATTTCTGCATTTACACACTGCACTATATATGGCTACTTTTAGACTACAACAGCACAGACTAAGTAGAATGTACAGCTCACAAACTACTCTATCTACTGAAAAAGTTTGTTGGCCCTAAGTTAAGAACTTAGCATAAAGACAATGGAGACATATCTATAAAACATATCTATTTCACAGCTTTGAAAAGGCACAGAAGCAATCATATATCAACAACTCCATCTCGGTTTCTAAATGAGATCCACACTAAGAGGAAGCAGAACACCCTGAATAAATGCATGGTTCCAAAGTCTAGGGCAGAGAAAGCAGAGAACAAAGCCTGGAACAAAAAGCCATTAGAAAGTTTGAAAAAAAAAAAGTCCTTCCCTCAATATTCCCTCGATATATCTGGGAGACAGAATCTAGGACATCCCCCTCTTCAGACACCAAAATCAGTAATGCTACATATGTATTCTTCTTATGTAAAATGGCATATTATTTGCACATAATCTATGCACATCCTCCCATATATTTAACTGTCTTCAGAGTACCTGTAATACTTACTATATATGATGCAAATACTATGTAGATAGTTGTTATATAGTTTAGGGAAGAATAGTAAGAATCTGTGCACATTCAGTACAGGTACAAATTTTTCTCAATATTGGAGACAGCTGCTTGAATATACAGATATGAAAGAACAATTGTAGTCAGGCGAATGCATGAGATAATTCTATGAAAAAGACCAAGGAGTCAGGGCAAAGAGTACCCAATGACAACTTGAGCATCAAGTTATATAGTGATATTAACAGATTATAACCAATTAAAGACCAATCCATGAATTTATAAAATAAATAGAAAACAAGAGAGAGAGGTTGGGGGGAGAAAAAAAAAAGTGAAAATGTCCCTTTTCAGTACAATGCCAATCAAAAAGACACCTAGATTAAGTAAGTTAGAAAATCACCATTTGTGCCAGTGCTGTGGCATCGCAGGCTAAGCTTCCACCTGCAGTGCCAGTTTGTGTCCTGGCTGCTCCTCTCTCGATCCACCTCTCTGCTATGGCCTGGGAAAGCAGTACAAGATGGCCCAGATTCTTGGGCCCCTACACCCACATGAGACCCAGAAGACGTTCCTGGTTCCTGGCTTCAGATTGGCCCAACTTCAGCTACTGCAGCCATTTGGAGAGTGAACCAGCAGATGGAAAACCTCTCTCTTTGTCTCTGCCCCTCTCTGTCTGTAACTCTCTCTCTCAAATAAACAGGAAAGCAACCATTTTACAACTATCACAGTAATAGAGATGTTCAGGTAAAACATTTAATGGATGCTAAAATTTGTGAGGTAGAGTTTAATGAGAAACCAAATTTTTACAGTCTCAAAGGATCTACCCACAAAAGTACAATTTAATTAGAAAAGAAAAACAGTAACTTCACAGTAAACTGACACCACCAAGTGCTCTAACTTAACATGCTCACCAGTACTGGGACAGAGCGACACAGAAACCTTGTGCCCCTGGTGTGAGTAATGCACCATCACCTTAGTGGCATTTCTGCTAAGAGTGCATAACGTGATTGCAATTCTAAGGAATCAGCACACTCCAAACTGAGAGACAGTCTACAAAAAACTGGCCCAAGTAGCTTTCCAAAATGCCCATCAGAAAAGGCAAAGGAAGACAGAAGAATTGCTCCAAGCTAAAGTAGGAAGAAGACTTGACAACTAAATGCAACGTGTGGTCTTCAACTGGATCTTATAAAAGGCAAAAAGTAGAACTGTCAAATTAGCACATGGACTACAGATGACAGAACCATATCATCTTGATTACTGTATTCAAGGTATAAAAGGAAATACATATCATGGTATTTAGAGGTTGCTTTTCAGCCTAGCAGTGAAAGATGCCAGTTAAGACCACTCCCTCCCACCTGAGAGTGCCTGAGTTCAAATCTTGGCTCTGACTCCTGCTTGCTCACGCACACCTAGGAGGCAGAGGTGATGGCACAGGAACTGAGTTCCTGAAATCCATGTGGGAGACTGGACTGAGTTCCCAGCTCCTAGCTTCAGCACCAGCTGTACCCTGGCAACTGAGCGCATTTGGGGAGTGAACCACTGACTAGAGGGAAGTGTATCCTCTCCTCTCTCCTTCTTTCCATTTCTCCCTCTCAAATAATATTATTTAGGGGTGAAGAGACAAACTACATGCACCTTACTCTCAAGTGAGTCATGAAAGTAATTATATATACAGAGAAAAGGAGAAATCATATGTAACAAAATATGAACTGCTAAATCAAAAAGTGGTGCACAAGAGTTCTTAGCACTATCACTTTACTCTTCTGTAAGCTTAAACTTATTTCCAAATAAAATTTTTAATTCCAAGAAGAAACAAAGGTCTTAAAAATGGGAGGGAGGAGGAGGAACAAAGACAAAGAACTATAATACACTCCGACCAGGTGTACCGTGAAGATGTTATGGAAACAAACAAGGACTGAATCAATAACCTAGAGGAATCAGAGAAGTTACATATTGCTGCAGGAGTTGTTTCTCATGCCTTGTGATGTTTTCTGCATCTGACTAACACCTCATAGGAGGAGATTACCCAAGATTGTCCAGGTACTGATAAGTTAGGTGGCATCTTCCAAGACACCAAATCCAACATGCATTCCTCTGTCACAGAACTTAACACCCTCTTAAAATTGTTCTGTCCATATGTTTACCTCCATTACTATACTATGACTTCTTAGATAAAAATACGATGTTGATGCTGATGACAACAGGACAGCAGCAGCCATCTCCGCTGTACATACTACATGCTACACATGTCACTGAACACCTCTTCACATGTATCTCATTTAACCCCACAAAAACTCCCAACAGGATTCAGAGTCATCATTTTGTACACATGGAACTGAGACTGACAGGGGTTAAGATAACTGAAGTCACAACACAAAGAAGTGGCAGACCTGATACATGAGCCCAAATCTAACTTAAAACTGTGTTAACTACTCTGTCTTCTTTATTTACCAGTCTGAATCTGATTTCAGTATTTGCACATGGTAGGCAAACAAAAGGGGAACAAGGCTTGTCTACCTGTTCTGTTCTATTTATATCCTCAGAGCATACCCAAACTGAAAGAACAGGACAGCAGGGGCACTGGTCAGAAGACAAAAAAAAAAAAAAAAAAAAAAAAAAAAAAAGCAAATAATCCACCACCACAATGACAGAAAACCAAGAGCTAAGGTATGAAATTCATCAGTAAAACAAATCTGTGATAATCAGAAACATACAAATGTTATGTTTCTTATTGATGTTATCAATTTATCTTAGTAACAACCAATGAGGGGGGCATCCTTGTTGTGTGAAGATGAAGGGACAGCAACAGTTCAGAGAAGTAAAATAACTAGTCCACAACGCACTGTTTAGCAGTGTTAAATATTCACAGTTCAGTTCAGCAGCCCAACAACTACTAGTTGAATACATGAATAACATTTTTGAAGTCCTGTGGTCTGTTGATCCACTATTCCAGCTGCTAAAACTACTAAACATGGCTTTGTCCAAACTTGTTCCCACGTCTGTTTTGTTCCTGGTTCTGCTCAAGCCCCCTAACTCACTCAAGTCAGCAGGCAACAGAAAGCAGCAGGAAGCAGGAATGTCCACACCAATTGACAAATCTTTTGTTACTACCTACACTTGTTTCCTTACACAAATCAAAGTGTGACTTAATCTACTCCAACGCAATTTAACTGAGAGGAAAACAAATTCCAAAACCAAAAGCCAAAAGTCAGACTATCCTAACATCTTTGAAAAATGTTTTATGTCCAGTGCTTTTGCAGTATTTGTTCTTTAGGTCACAGTGTCTGTAAGTCAGCCACATGCCTTAGACAAGTTGCATGTCCTACTAAGCCCCACCTCTCTATCTGTACGATGAGAACAACAAAGCTAACTTCACATGACAGTCACCAGATGAAGAAATGTGATAAGTGCCTACACACAATATGCACACAGGAAATGGTGGCGACATAATTTGTGCTTACAAGTTACAGATTTCTGAAAATACTGGCTTTAAAGTATGTCTCTTAAGATACTATAAATATGAAAAAATTAGTGACAACGCATGAAAAACAAAAGTAATGCAAGCTAAGAGATCAAGACTAATTTCAGTCAGGAGTAACTACTGGTATTGATGAAAGCAGGTAACCTAGCTATATGGAGCACCACCTAGTGGAACAAAAGCAGAGCAGCACTGGCATAAATAACAGAAGGAAAAATAATGAGAATGAAAACTACCCTTCCCCTCTCTGTTATAATTTCTTGATAGGAGGTCAAACCAACAGTGATCTCAAGGACAAGATTTATATGAAAGACAGAGATCAAAAAAGCTACTTTTACATATTCATGCCCTTTATCTTACCAAGGAAAAACATCAATAACATGCTAGGAACACTTCTAAAATTCTTAAAATAGCAGCAGGGTCTGATTGGTGAAAAACTGTGGAAATGTGAACATTTATGGAAATTGATAGCTTACCAATTTAGACTAAAACCTCTTGTGCTTGTGGAGGCTGCTGAGTGTCTAGACACGCTTTAAGACACACGGTCATAAAACCGTTTACGGACGCATCATTGGTTAACTGAAGCTTCAGGTGCCATACCTTGAGTAACATAATAAAATCATAGCTGCTGCCAATTTGGTCCACAGGAGTAATGAAGAAACTTCCTAAGGAACAAATGGCTCCTTCAATAGTTCTAGACTCAGAAAAATAAAGTAAATCTAGTCACATAAACATTACCCTAAGAAATGGAACTAGATGAGTTATGTGCTAAATTACTATTATTATTATTATTATCATAAACTCTATGTCTAGAAAGTAATGCCAGTGCACACACATCTGCCTCAGGCCAATCTATAAAAAAACAGTATGTAACATTTATCAAGTACCTTTATGTGTAGACACTATACTTCTGCCTAAAACAGCAACCTTACAAATGCTGCCTGAGGTCCTCAAATTGAGATGGGGAAACTAAGGCTTTGAAAAATTAAGTAAGTGTGCAGACTACAAAGGAACAACAGAAGTCACTGTGCACTTACACACCACGTAGGACCTCCGTCCTTCATGAGCTGTAATAAGAGAATCAACTGCAAATCTTGTTCTCAAACTGTACTCTATATGTTATATGTGTGTGTGTGTGGGTACAAACTGTTGAAATCTGTGCTTAACATGGAGTTAGCCCTCTGTATATAAAATCAAACTAAAAATGAACCATAACCAAGAAGGAGATGGGAGACAGAGAGGGAGGTGGGATGGGAGTCGGAGTGGGAGGGTGGTACGCGGGAAAGAACCACTATATTCCTAAAGTTGTACCTATGAAAAATGTATTAAGTAAAAATTTAAAGAATTATTAAAAAATGCATACATTTCAAAAATTTTTTTTAAAAAATTAAGTTGCAAGGCTACAAAGCTGTCACCTCTACAATCACATGGTTAGTCCTGTATAGCCTGTCTCTTGTTAAATACTGCTACTTCACAATTAAATGATATCCACCAGATTCTCCATGCTGCCAGTTGTCATTAAGTTCCTCTACCATTCTGCCCCTCTGAATGGTATGCAGTCTGTGCTGCTCACCAGATAACCCATCCAGTACCAGGTAGTTAATCTGAAGAGCTGCATGATCAAAATTCCCAAAGGAAAACAAACACAGTGAAAGCATCTATCTCTGCAGGATGCTGACAAGAACTATGCACAGTGTCCTGGCACTCTTCAGACAAGGATCTGCATCCTGGTTCACCATTTGCTTGCCCTGTGACCTTGGGCAAGTTAGTAACCTGCTGATCTGTTTTCTCAGCTGTAAAATAAGGTAAAATGATTTATTCTTTTGATTGTTAGAAGAATTAAATAAAGCAATATATGTAAGTATAAAGTCAGAAAAAAAACTCTTGATAAGTAGTACCTACTATTATCAGCAATTCCAACACAAGTATATTTAAATATGTTCCCCCTGCCAGGCAGTCAAAACCATTATTGGCAGACGTACATTCTAGTATGTTCATGATACGTTTTTTCTCCTTTGTGCCTATTTTTAGATGAATTTCTAAGTATAACAAAGTGGAAATAAATCCTGATATATCTTCAATTGCTTCTGTAATAAATAAAAGATTAAAATATAGAGTTCTGTGCCTTTAAGAAGTTCCTTCAAGACAGATCATTAACATGAATTTTACTTACTATCCATATACAAAGTTTTCCTATTTGCTCTTCAACCACTAAAATATATACATAATTAAAAATCCTTGCTTGCCTACTGAAGACTTAAAGATTGCTAGGCAGCACAGGAAAAAAAAGTGAGCTTGCCTTTTTTGATAAGACACATTTTCAGAAACCTCTTTTAAAGATGTGTCATGTGCAATAAAAATTTCTAGTGAACTTCTATTATGGTTAAGCTTTTTATTTTAAAAACAATAATGTTGAATTCTGTCTTCTTAACTCCTTTCTTGATGTACCCTATCGGAATGCTGTAGACGTGATTTAAACTTCCAGCCTAATGTAAGCTGGGAATCTTGACTGGCCAAGTTACTTTACATTTCTGAGCCTTGGATTCCTCACTTGAGAAAAATCAAAGGACTCAGGTAGCGAATAAAACAACCTACTTTACCAAGATATTGTGGTGGGTGATGAGAAATAATGGATAGAAGCACCTGGAACAGAAGGCAGCTTTTATTATAATCTCACACACTCACACACCCCTACCTCACATGCTAAGGAGTGCTCTACTTCTACAATTTGTAAGAAACATAAGCCACTCTATCTTCTCTCTCTGGGACTGGTGACTATAGGCAAAGGGGTCTTTTGATAGCAAAGCTGTTGCTGGCACTCAATTTGCTATTTCAATTGCCTCTGTAACTTTAGGCCCAGCGTTAGCATTTGAATTTGCAGTTTAACTCCTTCAGGTAAGAGAGTTTATTTGACATATGATAAGGGCCTCAAAAATTCTGGTTTTGATCTGTTATAAGATGTATTACTAGGAGTTTAGGGAGGGGTAATTGTATGTGTACTGGTTCAACAAAGTCCTCAAGAAAAAATAAAAGTAAACAAACATCTGATTCAAGTACATCTGACAAAATCTTCTCATTATCTCCTAGGGAAAAATGCCTACTGTTCTAGGACTTTCACAGAGCACTGGGAGGTTCCGCTTGTTTACCACTGAGTTCCCTCAATACCTGCTTCCATTGTATGTGCTGAGCTGTCAGAGACCTGCCCCATGCCCAGTGCAGGCAGGTGCTGTAAAGTAGCAACCATCAAAGCTTCCCTGACCTTTCAATTCCACATATTCCTTCTAATTTTCCTACTTCTGTGATCTTGAAGACCCCGAAACAAAAACTGGGATTCCCAAGGGCTACATACCCAGAATTACGCCAGATGCCAAAGACACAGGGATGTAAGCCAAGGCCTTGTGATTCTACCATAATAGTTAAGTACAGAGTGCTACGGGAGACCAGAAAGTGGGCATTCAAACTCATCAGGAGGAAGGGAAGCAGTCAAAGGAGATACTTTACGGCAGAAATTTGAACAGTGAAGTATAAAAATGGGTGTTGTATCATTTATCTTTCAACCCATCAGAGGCTAGAAAAGAACAAACTGTACACAGAGAGGCCAGGGTTTTCATTCTCCTTTAGTCATTAACTGACTATAGCAACAGAGTGTGACCAGTAATTGAATTATTTAGACCCCTAAGGGTAGGCAGGGCATGGTGGAAAGAACAATGGATTCAGATAACAATAAAATCTGAACCTCTGCTGTGACATTCTGTAAGTATGGATCTTGGGCAAGTCACTTTAGTTGTCAGTCTTGGTTTGTACAACTAAAAAACTAGGTTAATAACCTCTTTATGTCTGTCCGCTCCCAGTATTAAGATTACAATCATGACCCAGCACAGAGAAGTGCTACGAAGATGTTCGTAAACTGACAATTAAATCTAAGTCACCTAGTCATTAAGTATTTCAGATGGATAATTTAAAGACAAGTATGATCTTCCTTAGCAAAGAAGACATCTCTAATTTAAAACTCATTCCCAAACTAACATGAAAACAGGGACTGCTCAGGAGCAGACACAGTGTTCCCCTCCACCTCCAGGACCTGGCCGGCATCCTAGATTCTCAACGTCCAAACTCTACCACAACAGAACTCACAGTCACTACAGCACTGTGAAGCACCACACACTAGATTAAACTCAGAAATGGTTTGTCTTTAAAAAAAAAAAAAGAAAAAGAAAAAGAAACAACGAAACAAAATTTTAAAACTGATAATCTGAAGGAAAACACTTAAAAACTAAATAACCACACACTCCACTCCATGGGATGAATCACGCAGTGCAGCATAACGGCACCACAGCAAAACACAATTCTGCAATCTTCATGCTTACCGTCTCACTGTACAGGTCTGACAAGCAAATGAAAAGCATTTTTCAAAAAGGAGTCCTCCGAAACAAAATCTTAAGTCACTGAGTTTTGTACAAAGAGATGTACATAAGGTGAAGTAGTGATCTCCCTTTATACATTTGTATTCCCCACATACATCCTAAGCAATACTAAGAATCTTAACATTTGAGGAATTGATATATGAAAAACATATATCTTGAAATACCAATAAACAACTGAATCAACTGCACACAGATACACCATCTTAAGTTGTGAATCCTTTGCTCCATTTCTTCTTGTAACCTACTACTAAACATAACTTGGCAGTGAACCAGCCACCAATCCGTACACTATTATCACATAATTAAAAATACAGTGTTATGTAATCTTATTTAATGGTTATTTGTCTTGGATTGAAAACCATCCAAACTAATACTGGAGAACTGAGTTGAATTACAATGCATGAGACATTTCTAAAGATGTTTTCTAAAGAGTCAGCACATCCCTTACCAGCAAACATAATAAAAAACATGCAACAGTACTTTCTTCTCTAATTAACCTCCTAGGCAAGACACCGCAATGTCAAAGCATCCTACAGACACTTGGGGGCGGGGGCAGGGGACTGCTGCTAGAAAGAGGAGAGTATCAAAGGCTTTTCTTAGATTCTCTTTTAACAGCAAGTAAACATTACCCATTACTTTTGTTAGAGAAACAAAATCAGCAGTTAGGGATGGGGAAAAGAACAAGTTATCCTCAGAAAACAAAGATTAATGCCCTTCATGAAACCTTAAGTCTGGAAAAAGTATGTAAGCCAAGCCAAATCAGAAGAGTTCTCTCTTCATGTCTTCCCAGTTCAAGTCTTTAAAGATTATCAGAAAGAAAAGAAAAGAAGAGAAAAGAAAATAAAAAAGAAAAGAAAAAAATACAGCTACAAGTTGAATAATGTTTAAAAATACTAGATTTTAAAGAAAAGACTACACCTCATTTACAAACTGCTTTATTACTGTAATATGCTGGTTAGAATGTTGGTCACAGGAGAGCTTTAATCCAAGCGTGCCTCTTGGCATGAGCATTAAAATCCTGTGAGATAAGTCTACCATGAACACTTGGTTTTTCAAAGACAAATGCCAGAATTAACTTGCGTTAAAAAAATCTCGGTAAGTCTTCCTAAAGGACACATGATTTCCCTTACATTAAGTCACCTGGAAACAATCATATTAATTATTGTGATTTCCGCAGGGTTTCAGATTAGCATGTGAGAAGCATTTCCTTTCATCTTTTGCTGAAGGTATAAGCAGAAATTATGAATGGCCTTAGAGACAGAAGATCTGAGTTCAAATTAATTCTTGGTGGCCTGCAAAAGCTTGTAGAACTGAGGTGCTCCCAGAAAAAAACACCAACACCTGCCTCACAAGGATACAAGCATGAGGATGGAATTGGAGAGGATGTTCAATGAAGTGCCTGGGAGACTTTAATAAAACACTGTTCAAACACAAGGTACTGTTAGCATTCGGGAATGTTACTCAGAAAATATTTCTGTTACATGTCACTCTACAGTAAAACAAAGGCTTCAATGCTGACCCATCATCATTGCACAATTCAGTGTAGAATACGGATTCCAGTGCTGAGATTCAGAATAACCTCTGGAAAGCACAGCTTTCTTAGAGGCAGGTGGTAAGAACACAGCTAAGTAACAATAAAATACTTTCATACAGCCAGTAACAAGCCAACCTGGTCATCAGATTGAAATGAAAGCTTTCTAACAATCACGCAAACTCAACTGAATCCATGATGTCTGAGAAAGATACTTGTAATTTTGAAGTTACATAACAGCACAATTAATATTTTCAATTAACAGGACTTCACATTCTGGGTGTCGGCCCCTGAATTAAGGGAAAAGCCTTTTAGTCTCAAGTAACAAGTTAAGAGTTACACACGCAGCTGAGTGGACCTCTGGCCGCCTCCACACGTGAGAAATGCTCCCAAGAGAATTTCTGATGAAAAAGGAAATCATCCTCTAAAAATCACTGAATGGCAACATTTCCCCAACACTCCCCAGCATCTTTTTCAAGTAACTGGAAGCCATTAACAGTAGTAAAAACAGCAAAGTGGGAAAAAAGAATTTTTCAGTGTGTTAGCAACACGATACTACAGAAACATGGCACAGAAAATAATTCTGACTTTAAAATAACTCATTAAATAAGTTTCCTTAATTCAGCGCAGCATAACTTGGATTCTGCTTCTTTATTAGGAAAAATGCACTTACTCCACAGCCCAGAATATTTCGAAAGCTGCTGAACTCACCCAACGTACAAAGAAATTTCTCCCACAGATAGGACAGCCTAGCAGGCAACAAAAGATGCATGCAAATCGCAGAGCCGGGAGTGTGAACGGAACCGTAAACTGCTCTGAACAACATGAGCATGAAACTTAGCATTCTTTCTCTCTAATTTAGGCATGCATGCCCACTTCTTTTTCACAAATCCATTTTATTCAAAAATAAGAATAAGCTTGCAATTAAAACGGGGGGGGGGGGGGGTGCTCCGCAAACCTGCTCAACCATTCCAACGTGCGTAAATCTCGGGTTCAGGCAGTCTCCCCACCACCGCCACCAGCCCACCGGAAGAACTGGGTGCGCCGGGCAAACACCGGAGGTCTCTGTGTCAAACACAGCGACCTCAACACACACGGAACATGTCTGCCTCGTCTCTCACTTTCCGACCACGGAAGAGACATGGTCAGCGCTAAGAGCAGCAGCCCGGACTTAACCAAGGAGCTAGACTCGCAGCGATTCACGCCAAAGGTAACCGATCCGACCAGGTTCGTTTCTGCCATTTCGCAGGGAAAAGGCAGGCCGGGGGCCCGAACCCATCGCCCACTGAACGCACAGGAGGGGGCGAGGGCTGCTCCCAAGGAGGGAGGCTGAACCCACCGTCCACGCCAGCGGCTTATCCCGCAGCCAGAGGCTCGCCGTCCGGGTGTGCTGCCTCCAGACACCCCGTCCAGCGGCCGGCTGGGCGCGTGCGAAACGGCAGTGCCCTCCATCCTGCCGGCCGCCCCGGAGGGTCACCCACCCGGCGCAGCCAGGCCGACGGGGGGCCTCCCTCCGGTCCCCTCCCGATGCCCCACGGGCCAGCCCCCGAGCAGGGCAGCCGGCCTGGCCAGGGCTGCTGACCCCGGACCCCGGGCAGGCGGGTCGCGCGGGGCGAGGGGCCTGGGGTCCTCCCCTGGGACCCCCGCGGTCCTCCCCTCTCAGCCCCGAACTTCACCAACAGCCCAAGCACCTGTTCCGTTCCTCGGCTCTGCACCGGGTCCCCTCAGGTTCCTCCATTTCCCTGCGGCTCATCAGACCGACCAAACACCCACCCTAGACCCCGGGGTCCCCCCACGACGAAGCCCCCCGACGCCCGCCGTCCCCACTCACAAGCTACCCCCTGGGCAGCCCCAAGTCCCCAGAGATTCCCTTCAAGTCGCATCCCAGCGTCTCCCCGGGGCCCCTCAGGGGTCTCCGCCAGGCGTCCCGCAGCCCCCCGACCACCGCCCGCCCCAACGGCCGCCGGCCGGCAGTTAACGGCCGGCGCGCCTCACCTTGGTTCACCAGCCGCAGGGCGTGCGTGAAGGAAGGGTCCAGGGAGTCCTTCTCCGCCATCAGCTCCGGCAGATACTTCTCCTCCATGCTCGGCGGCCGTCCGGGGCCCGGGATGCGAACCCGAGGCGCGCGGGCAGCAGCGGCGGCCCCGCAACCCCCGACCCCGCCCGCGGCCCGGACCCCGGGGCCAGACGCCGCGGCGGCGGCGGCCAAGCCGGGCGGGCGGCCGGGCGGCGGCAGCGGCGGCGCCACAGGGGCGGGAACCGGCCGCTCAGCCCCAGTCCCCGGTGGCCGCCGGGTGCCCGGCGCTGGCGGCCGCGGCGTCCGGGACGCGGCTCCCGCGCTCCGGGCGGGCGCCGGTGCGGCCAGGTGGCCCCTCAGGCTGGCCCTGGCGGCGCGCTCGCAGACCCTGAGGCGGTCCGGGGAGAGCCCCGCCAGCCGGCTCCCGCGCCTGGGCAGCTCCCGCGACCGCACGCCGCGCGCCGCCCCGCGCACTCTGAGCCGCCGCCGCCGCCGCCGCCGAGTGTCCAGCGCCGGCCGCCCCGCCCCGCCCCGCCGCGCCGCGCCTGCGCGCTGGGCCCGACCGCCGCGGCGCGCGCCGCCTCGTGGGGCCGCTCCGGGCAGCGCCGGCCGGGTGCGGGCGCGGGGGTGCGGGGACGCCTGGCGCGTGCCGACTCCCTCAGCCAGGCCTGGGTAGGGGTACGGGGGCGGGAGGCCCAGGGCGCCGTTGCAGCCTGGCTGGACGCCCACACCGGGAAACTGAGGCCGGGGGAGGTCCGGAGGCGCGCCCAAGGTCATCACCCCGCGTGCGGTCCCAGGAGTGGGGGACAGGGGTCGATCCGGAAGGGGCGCCCTAGTGGGCCCGGGGCCAAGGCGAGCGGCCGCCTGCTCCTGCCGGCTCCGGGACTCGCCTAACTTAGGCGGCCTTGCTGCCCCCTCGCACTGGCCGCAGAGCCTTCCTTGCTGAGCGCCGGCCTCCCGCGACCCCTGGCGCGAGGCCGGTTACGTAAAGGCTCGCGCCCTTCAGGGCGACTTTGTCTTCTCGGACTCGCGGCGGGGTTGCCATTCTCTGGGCTGAGCCAGGTCCTGGATGAGAGAGCCGCCCGGGGGTGGGGGGTGGCCTCTGGTCGCCGGCGCCTGAGGGGCGTGGACGAAGCGTCCCCCGGGAAGGTCCGGGACTTTTCGCTGCCCAGAGGTCATTCCCAAAGAGAGCTGCGAGTCCGTGCTGGCCTTGGGCGCCCAGGGTCGGGCTGAGCTGGAGTTCTGTGAGGTGTTTCCTGGGGGTAGGGGTCCCCACTGTCTGGTGATTGGGCGGATGTTGGTGGGGGGGACACCAGGAATGTCTGTAGAAGGAATAAGCCCGGGGCACGGCCCATCTTCTGGACAGCGACCCGTGGCCGAATCCACGCGGTTGCCATGCAGATGCAGAAGCCCCAGGCTGCTCTGAACTGGGGCCCCTCACTCCCAAACACCTGCACCGGCACTGTCTCCTGCTCCACCACTCCACCGCCCCGGCCCCGGGGTGGGGCCGAGACTCCCTGACACTCTTGCTCTGTCTCGTCCTGGAAGAGGAAGCAGCCGCGGGAGGAGGTGGGCAGGTGTCTTCTGTCCAGGGAGATGACAGTGGAACCTTTTTTTCCTTAGGGGGTCTCAAGGATTAGGTATTTAGCCCCTGAGGAAGCTCCCTGAACCCAATAATGAAGGCACAGCCCTTCTTTGTTTTGGAGTATTGTCCTCTGCGCTCTGCTGCTCTCTGGGGCACCTGGATCCCGGCTTCCCGCCGGCTCTAGCTCTTGTTCCAAGGGACACATGGCAAACAGAAGCCCCTAGTAGCCCCACTGCTGGACCTGCTGGAGGACACGGGGCATCTCCCAGGAGACTGAGGACAGGGGCTGACACCCCTCCGCTCTGCCCCAGGGTCCTCCCTGCATCCCAGCTCCTCCCTGATGCGCTGTGCCCCTTGGTTAGCTCAGCGCTCTGAGTTTCTGAGCCAGCACCCGTGGAGGGCCTTTGGGGAAATGTTTTCTGCTTTAACAGAGTAGGACAGAGGCACACCTCCAGCTTTTGTTGCTGTTCACAGGACGTAGCTTAGCTTCGGGCGTGTGAGTTGGGGCTTGTCCCAGAGGGGTACAGAGGGTGGCAGCTGAGATCCCAGGGGAGGAGAATGGGCACAGCTACTCAGCTGCCCCCACCCCCTGCTTTGAGCCCCTGATCTTAGACTCTCTGCTTGCTACCAACTGCCTCATCTGCGCTTGTCATCCAGCAACAGTTCAAACCTGGAGTGATCGCTGTGTTTATTAAGTGTTTCCTAAGTGCCAGGCAGCATGCTAGTGGCTTTGCATTGGCTGCACTTCTTTCAGCACCCCGCAGGGAAGACTTCTCACCACTCACAAGTCAGGAGCCCGAGGCTCAGAGCCATTTAATGCTTTACTTAGGGTCCCACAGCTGTGGGTGAGGGCTCCCAGCCCCACCTGTTTCTCTAATGAGTCCAACGTTCTGTCTCTCCTTTCCTGGTCCTGTGGCACACGCCCCTGGCACTCTATCCTGCCCTTCTCTAAGCAGTTGGCAGAATGACCGGCCAGCAGCTGGGGAGGAGGGCTGTGCACCAGGAAGCTGACAGCCAGGGCACTGAATCTTCTGCGGCAGACCTCCCTCCTCCAGTACCTTCCAAGAGGGCAGGTGCCCGGCTTTGTGAGTGCCCAGACCAGGTCCTCCAGGGAGGAGGGAGATGAATGTTTCAGTGAGATGCTCAGGAAATTATCCCACCCTCCAACCTGGCTGAGCCATTGACTGTGGGCTCCTCCCTGCACACTGCCGGTCTTCACAAGGGCACCATCCTGCAGGCGCGAACCTTCAGATCCTACTGAAAATTAGAAAACCAGACCTTGGGGGAGGTGGTGATTTCCTGCACGCAGCTGCAGGCACTGGCCACACCCACGTCCTGGGGCTTCCAGGCTCAGGATCTCCAGAGCATAGCAGTACTCACTGAGCAGATACTGTGTGCAGAGACTGCTCTAAGGACAGGGGCCATCCATGGACAAGACAGACTTCTCCGAGGCCACTTCAGACCAGGACCACGCAGTCTCCTGCACCGTTTGTGTCTTCCCTGGAATGGAGGCCTTAAGTGACACTGAGGAACCCCAGCTGCTGTTTCTCCTCTGGTCCAGTCCACAACTCACCTCTCTGCCCCAGCACCAAGAGGGTCCTTGCGTAGCAGCCCTCACCCAATGCCGTTGGTCTCTCTGGAAGCGCAGCACAGTTGTCAGCAGCTGCAACAGCAACCAGGATGACACTGTCTGAATCCCCACCCGCACCCGCCCCCGCAACAACACACACTGGGAAAGACAGAATCTTTTCTAGCTGGTCCTTATGCACTAACCACAGATAGTCAGCGCTGCAACATCTCCATGTCACCAGAGAATATAGACGAAACATAGGGAGAGTGACTGGGAGGGCATTTCCATGTCTGCACAGCACTGCTGCGCACACTGCAAGCTTCTGGTTCCTTCTGTTCAGGACGATGAGCCCAATCCCAGGTACTCAAGACCTTGCTACGCCATGAGTGGTGAAGACCAAATCTGAATGCCCCCAGGGACAGAGAGACCTGGCTGCAGCCCTGGGCTCTCCTACTTGCCTTCGGTGACCCCGGCCCCAGGGAGAGGAGAACAGCTGCCCGGCACTGACTCACTATCAGGGGCACTTGGCATGGATTCCAGCTTTTTGACTCACCTCTGCCCTGCTGCACTAGCCTTGCATGTGCCCCGGTTCATTCTGATCAGAACACATCAGGTCCTGGTCTTCTGTGGACCCCTTTACCCCACCAGAGCCAGCTGACCTCCTCTGCCCCAGTGCCTTATCCAACCTGACCGTCAAGTCGCAGCAAGCTCTCACGTTCGCTGGTGATCCACTCCTGAAGTGCAGCCCCTGCCAACCCTGCTCCCCAGCTGCCTCAGACACATGAGTTTGTCATGCAAGCCAGGCACCAAAAGATGGCACACCCTTACCTCGAAATCAGCCATTTATGTGTCAGGAGAAATACACCAAGAGTGTTCACTGTGATCCCTAACTCCAGTCAGTTACAGCAGGAATCACATTTTCCAAATGCTTGTGCAACTAGAACCAAAAAGATTTGAGCATCAAGTGGGAACACTTCAAAGTTGGGAGCCTGGGCAAAGCCCATGGTCCAAGATCAGGAGTGCCTTTGCTGAGGACTGACTGGTCTGTCCGTGGCACACTGTTTTATTCAAACAATCTCTGAAAATCTTCTGCAGCCAATGTATAGGAACGTAGTTGGAAGGAAACTCAGAGACCAGGTAGCTCACAAGACGCTAGTTTTTAGAGGTGAGGAAACTGTTGCCCAAAAGTTTAAGCGACCTAAAGATAGTAGCTGGTGAATTGGGCACACACGTGTATCCCTCCCCCCCCCCCCCCCCAAAACACACACATTCCATCCCATCCAAGGCTGAGTGGAATCAATCCTTCCAGCCCAGTCACTCACATACCTGAAGACACCCAGCCTTCGGTCCCTATGCCCTGTGAGTGTCACTATTTGGTGGAAAGAAAGCCCAGTTCCTCTTGCAGACACTCGCTTCACCAGAGAAGGGAGCCATCCTGGTTTTGTTGCAGCAGCTAAAAAGCTATAGGTATTGCACACACACCCCCTAGTGGCTACATCTAGAGGTGCATGCCCCAGAAAGCACTGGGGTTGAGAATCCCTTGGTCTCCATGAAGAGCCCCCACCTCCCTACCCTGTAGATATGTAGCTCCACTCCAGGAAGGAGAATAGTGAAATATGATCTTAGATGAGAGTGAAAAAGGAAGAAGGCAAAGAAAAACTGGAAAAGGACGGAAAAAGGGAGAAAAAGAGGGTGGAGAGAACAAAATGTAGAAAAAAAAAGTGAAAAGGACGGCGATCAAAATACAAAGGAAAGCTTAAATGAGGGATGTTTCTCAGCGGCAAGTCTTGATATGGAAGAAAACAGCAATGGAAAATAAGAAGAGCAGGCATGCCCAGCAGGCTGCCCTGTAGCAGTCAGGCAGTGCAGACCAGCCAGGGAGGGAAAGAGGGGACAGAGAATCCAAGATTTGACCTGCCCCACCAGCCTTGGCAATCTTTTCAAAGCCCCAATCTTTTTCTGTCTCTATTTCTGATCTTCTAAAGGGTAGCTAATATCGGGTTTTCTCTTCACATTTTATTGAAATATGATGAGAACAATAAATATTTTCAGAGAAAAACCCCAGAAAAAAAAAAAAAGTGCTGTGAGCTCTCAGATGGAACCATCTTAGAAATGTGTTACATTGTTTTTCCTGATGCAGCAGCTGCCCTGCATCCTCCACTTCCTGGTCTAAAAGGTTATATGTGATGCAGGACTGCTGAAGTGCTCCTGGTGTTTCAACAATGCATCCAGTTATCACCAGCTCTAGTGCTTTGTAAGACACTGTGATTTGAAAAGCGCCATTGAAATGTAAAACATTATTGCCAGGGTAGTAAAAATATCCACATCCATCCCCTAACTCACTCTTTCTTGTCGAACCCATAGAGTACACACAAAACCATTCCATCCACATTAGCAGAGTTTGCTACAGTAACACTACACATATCTTAGTTTGGAAAAATAATCAGAAACAAAATATTTCTGGCAGTGTCAAGTTACCCTGGGTGTCTGAACAGCTACCAGGAGGGTGATGAAGTTTTCTGAGTTCGCTGCAGATGTGAACACGTACCGGTCTCATAAAAACTCGAGCTTGTACTTTGTTTTCCTTGAGTTGGACATGAAGTGAAAAGCTTAACAAAAATGGCTGTGGGAAAAGAACGGACATAAAATTGAAGTTGTGTACTCAGGAGACATCACTGAATCACAAGCACAAACCTCTTTTCAAAACAAAAGTGGGCTTTTGTCGGTGACCAGGCTGCGAACTCCCTCAATGTCTTGTGGCTTCATTCTTTGGATTCTCGAGAAGGTGGCACAAGCCTTGATGGGGATCTCAGCCCCTCTCTAACCTGTGTGGGTTTATGCCTAGGCAGTGTATGATGCCTCAGCCTCCCTTGCTCCTTGCTACCCAGGGAGAAAGGCAGGGCACCTGGTACACCTGGACAAGCCTCAGGTGACAGCTGGCATGCAGGACTGTCCCGGCCACTTCTGTGAAGCTTACCCCAAGAATCAATTCTTTCCCCATTTCCTACTCACACTTACTGATAACTGATGTGCAAAGAAGCATCCACGGAGATGTACAAAACCATAGTGATCTGTGCCAGAATCTACTTGATGATTTAGCCTGAGCCTCTTGAGGTCTCTTTCCCCACTTGTGAAATGAGTCACAGCCGTCACTCTCCACAGACGCTTACTTAAAGGTGGCCCTGAGCTCAGTGTACGTGTGGAGTTTTCTTTCTTTTTTTTTTTTTTTTTTTTTTTTTTTTTGACAGGCAGAGTGGACAGTGAGAGAGAGAGACAGAGAGAAAGGTCTTCCTTTGCCGTTGGTTCACCCTCCAATGGCCGCCGCGGCTGGCGCACTGCGGCCGGCGCACCGCGCTGATCCGATGGCAGGAGCCAGGAGCCAGGTGCTTTTCCTGGTCTCCCATGGGGTGCAGGGCCCAAGCACCTGGGCCATCCTCCACTGCACTCCCTGGCCACAGCAGAGAGCTGGCCTGGAAGAGGGGCAACCGGGACAGAATCCGGTGCCCCAACCGGGACTAGAACCCAGTGTGCCGGCGCCACTAGGTGGAGGATTAGCCTAGTGAGCCATGGCGCCGGCCACGTGTAGAGTTTTCTTAGCACAGAGCCTGGTACTCAGTGGACCCAGAACAGGTAAAGCATCAGTAGAGCCGCACTGCACAACAAGAATGGGGATGTGAGCCCCTGTGTATTCTCAAGATTTCCAAGCACTACAGCTGTTTCCAAGGGTTCAGCTGCAGCTTGGAAATCTTGGGATATGACTGCCTGAGCCCTGGTCTCCTTAACTCGTTCCCTGCTCCCCATTGAGCAGAAACAGATGTTCTGCCGAGCTCTGTGTCACCAACTCTTAACCCTTTAGTCTTGGAGAGTTACTCACAATCTAAGTCTTACAGTGAGACCAATGATACCACCACTTCACAGTATGAGGATGAGGTTAGATAATACATACAAAAGGCTTAGCCCAGCACATAGGAAATGCTCAATAAATTATTATTCCAAATCTTCTATTATCATGTAACAATGAGTTTTATGAGTTGTTTTGTCTACACAGTTATTTGAAGTATTGGCCAGAATCATGGCAGGAAACAGATGGTGCACTTGAATGAGTCAATAAAGAGATTTTCATAAAGGGCCTATGTGCAAGTGTGTGGCAAAGGTAAATAGAGAGAAAAGAGGTCAGTTTTCTGGGCCCCCAACAGGAAACCTTGCCACCACTACACCTGGGGAGACAATGGGAGCAAGCAGATTCCAGGACCTGTGACAGCTGAGGAGATTGGAGGAGCCTCCAGCAGGGGCTGTGGCTGCAGAGAGCAGAAGTGTCCAGGAAGGTGCAGGGAGGCTAGACATGGGACCCCACACTCCCCACCCCTACAGGGGCCTCCCATTGGCAGTGTCCCATAGAAGTCAGCCTCCTCAGGTAGAGAACAAGGTAGAAGAAGATGGAGAAGAGATGCAGATGGGGAAAAGGAGAATGGCCAAACCATATTGAAAAGTGCTACAGTAAAAGATTTCACTTTAAATATATGGAACTGATCTCCTGGATTTCTACTCTGGTTAATTTTCTCTCCTGCTGGGAGGGATTTGGTATCCTCATTCATGTTGTGGATACACATGACTTATGGGAGTCTAGAGACAGAGAGGCACAGGTTCTGTACTCACTCACCCAACACTTACAACCTGCCTTTCCTACTCACTGGGCGCCTGACCTAGAGCAAGCTAACCTGACACTCTGAACTAAGCCCTCTCTCCAATATCCTAGGAGGAGAGGCAGTTGAGTCACAGAATACTTATGAATATTAAAGGAAGCAGCACTTGTCTCCTATTGGCTATCTCATAGAAGCTGTGGACATTATAGCTGAAAGTTCAGGTTCTCAAGACAGAATGTGTTTGTTCAAATCCCAGCTCTGCCATTTCAAGCTCTATGTCCATGGACTACTTAACCCTTTAGTATTCGTTTCCTCATTTATGAAATGAAGGAGAATTGTTCCCCCTATTTAAGGTGATTGTGAGACTGAAATGATTCATAAGAGTATATGGCACTTACCAACATTTAATGTCTCCCAACTTATAGGCACCCAGTTTTGCAGTGGGCGTTCTATATGAGGGAACTTCATAAAATCTCATGGAAAATTGAGTTCAATGATAGCTTTATTTTGTTGAAAAGAATTTTGAAATCTGTGAAACTTTTTGAAGCTCTATCATACATTCACAAGCTCATTCCTTCTTCTTTGCTTACTGTAAGGGATGTCTGGGGTGATCAGCACCAAGCACATGGACAGCACTCCTTGGGCTTAGTCCAGAGGGTGTGAAAGAATTTCTTTCTTTATCCTGCTAGAAACACGATGAGCAAGGGTTTCGGGATCTGAACAGAAATGAGGGGTGTACCAGGGTCAACCCATTAGGGCTTCTGGTCTTCAGATGAAGGAAAGCATAGAAGCCACACTCCCATGTTTCTGCACAAGAAATAACTGGGTTTCGTCCAAAGATAAGGCTGCTTGTTGTATGCATAGCAGCTCAGAAGAAATCTCGGGAGCCAGATTTTCTCTAGCTGTGAGACCTAGCACCAGGTACTTAAAATTTGTGCTTCAATTTCCTTGTTTGGAAAAGGATCACAATGGCAACTACCTCACCAGGTTATTGTAAGAATGAAATTAAAATTTGAAATTGCTTAGAACAGGACCAGGCACCTAGTGAGTGCTTTATAAAGATTTCTTAAGTAAACAGATCCTTATAAATAAATAATCTTGGTTCAGTAAACGAATTTTGTCACATCGATTTCCTTAGTGTTTGGTACTGGTCTGAGACACCGTCCTCCCTTGGGTGCTGTGATCAAATAAGAACTGCACGTGTCTGTCCAGGAAAGAGTTAGAAAGGGCTTGAGTCAGCAAAATCAAGAAGCCATTCATTGACACAAGTCACTCAGATCCACTGTTTAGCATTCTACAGCCTGAGAATGATTTGATCTTCTATCTCATAACAAAGCAAAGCCCTGCCAATACTTTTTGGTCATGGACCACAGTATTTATAGGCTGGGGGTGAGAGTCTTGATCACCTTTTACCAGTATGTATGTGTGATTGCCCAAGTTATTGCCTCCATTTTCTCATCTATAAAATGAGGATGATAATTCTAGCGTCAAATAGTCCTACAGGCACACTGTAGTTGCTCAGTAAAGTAAGTGACTTCCTTCTATCTTTCATCTTTAAAAACAATATTTATTTATTTATTTGAAAGGCAGAGTTACAGGGAGAGAGGGAGAGAGAGTGGGAGAGAGAAAGAGAGAGATTGTTAATCCATTGGTTCATCCTCCAAATGGCTTCACTGGCCAAGGCTGGGCCATGCTGAAGCTAGGAGCCTGGAACTCCATCTGGGTTCCCCAAGTGGGTGCAGGGTCCCAAGCACTTGAGCCCTCTTCCATTTATTTCCCAAGCATATTAGCAGGAAGCTGGATCAGAAGTTGAGCAGCGAAGACTCAAAGCAGCACCCACATGGGATGCCAGTAATGGCAGTGGTGGCTTAACCCACTGTGCCACAATATCGCCCCCCCTCTCCCTTTAATCTTCAAAAGTCTAGGAATAACAAGGAAATATAGGAAATAACTAGTTTGGGAAACTAAAACTGATGTCAGAGATGACATCAGTTAATGAAGTATCAGTAAGATTGAAACCAAATGGTCAGAGGAGTTAGCTTTGGTTTATTTCTGAACAAGCCATGTGCACTAGTGTTTCTTACCTGCGCTAATCAGAAAGAGGTCTACTGTTCTACTCAGAAGACAAGGGCTAGTAGTATAGTCCTTACGAAGGCTGAAAGCCCAAAATCAGGTGGCCCCACTGTTTCAGCTCCTCTGAGGGCCTACTTGCAAATGGTATCAGGGTAGGGCAAGGGAGCAGGTCTTCATCTTTTATGACATCTCTTTCACAAGAACCGACAGGGCCCCAAGAGAACTATGGTGATCCTTTCTAAGGACACTTACCCCTAGTGACCTAACCATTCCTTAAGAGGCCTCACCTCTTCAGTGTCCCACCTCAACATTGCCACCCTGGAGACCAAGCTTCCCGCACGTGACCCCTTGGTGAACTCAAATCACATTCCATGCATAGCAGAAAACACATAGGCTTCGCAGCTCATTTTTTAAAATTCCAAGATGTGTAATAACCTGTAACAAGTGATTTACCTTTTCCAAGCCTCAATTGCCTATGCTGTAAATTCTTAACGTATGGAAAATTTGAGATGATGGGATATTATATAGATAAATCGTATGCACACAGAAAGAGCTTGGTAACTGATAACTGTCATAGTCAGTACATGTCCTTTTTGAAGTAAAATTGGACTTCTCATCCAGTCAAACAAGCTGCATAAAGTAGGTAAAGAAAAAAAAATCCACAGAAATTACTCTTGCAATGACTGTTTATTTCCAAGATTTCTAGTATAAAACATTATACTTGAGAAACCAAAGCCACTGCTGTTGAGGAAGCTGTTATGTTCTAATGACGTGAGGACACTTTACTTCAAGTAAAGCCCAAGCAGATGTCCTAGCACTGGAGAAATCACTTTGCAATAGGCCTTTGGAAGTAGCTGGGTATTGGAGGCAGTTGTGAAGAGTGGTTGTTGTAGTCATTGAATAGTTTCTACAAGATGTCAAGTCTGCTCTTGTAACAGTTCCCTCAGATTAGCCTAAGAGCTCTTAAAACAAATGAATCCCTGATTAAAGGATTACTGTGGGTTTGCTTTGTATTTGCTTCTTTGCCTTTCATGGAATTGTTGTCTATGCTCTTACAAAGAGTTGGCCGCATCCCACCATCACGTCCTCTTTCAGAGTTCTCTGCCTTATCAAATGGCCTCTCCATCATTCCAGAAACTCGGCCTCTGCTGCCTTCAGCCCAACAGTGACTCAGGTCACCCCGACAGTGACTCTCCTGAGTGTGTCTAGATTCCTCGCACTTCTCTCCCCTCCCTCTTCTCCACATTCTTCTCACTGGGCTTGTGCCTGCTGGCCCCTCTCTTGATAGTTGTCTACGCTGCACCAGCCTGACCTTTCCAAATGCAAATCTGGTCACTTCTTCATTGCTTAAAACCCTTCATGGCTCTCCAACACTGTTGGTTAAGGTGAGAATCAAATCCTTTATTGGGCCAGCAGGACTCTGTGGGATTTGACCCAGATGCTCTGCCCATTTCTTCTAGTATCACTCCAGACACGGAGATCTCTGCCTGGAGGCCTGTGTTGTGAATGAATTGCATGAGTTCTCCAAAACCTACCATGGATCTCTTTTGCTCAGAGCATCAAAGCTCAACCTTCCTCTGGCTCTACTAATTTGCTTTCTACCATTTTATTTTCCCCCAGATTACTTGTCTTTTGCATCAAGAGATCAGTTCCTTCTACGCCTGTTCTCTCTCCCTGGGGGCGGCACAAACAGTGTAGTTTCAGGTTCTGATCATCCAACCAGTGGACTAAGACAGATCCAAGTGACGTCCCACAGCCTCAATCCAGCAGCCTACCACACACACATGCATACATACACATGTGCACTCATGTACATGTGCACACACCGAACATACAAACACTCCTCCCCAGACCGCATTACCTGAGTCAGTGCCTGGACACTTGAAAAGCTCTCAATGTGGTCAAAGATACAGCAACTGGCTTTGAGCACAAAAGAAACATCTCGTCTCTGTGTATCTCTTGCATCTTTTCCCAGAGTATTCAGTTCTGCATGGCCTCAGTGTTTGCAGCATGTTTATTATATGTTCTTTCCTGACCAGGCTTCGGAACAGTCCTTGCCTTCATTGAGCCTAGAAGACATGGTGCATCCTCCTAGCTCTATGGTTTTTGGGTTGCCTGCATCCCATATTGGAGTGCCTGGGTTCAAGTCCTGGGTTTACTTCTGGCTCCAGCTTCCTGATAATTCACAGCCTGTAGGGCAGCAGACAACGACTCAAGTACTTCTGTCTCTGCCACCTACATGGGAGACCTCAATAAAGTTCTAGGCTCCTGGCTTTGGCCTTTCCCAGTCCTTGCTCTTGTAAGCATTTGGGAGAGTGAAGCAGCAGATGAAAAATAACCCATTCTCTCTCTCCTTCTCTCTCAAATAAATTGAAAATAATAAGTAAAAAAATTTAGAGGAAAAAATTAATGCTCTCTTCACAGAATTTTTGTGGAATGAAATAATGTATGTCAGTTGCTAAGTACTCACCTCATAGGATTGAGATATCATGAAATGATACAACAAAAATGGTGAGAATACCAGGATAATATACATCTTTAATAGACACTAGTTTTTTATTTTTATTATGTGAACAAAGGAATGTAGAGTCGCAGACTGCACTCAGTTCTTGAAGGGAGGAGAGCAATGCCATGATGGTAACCCTGGAGACCTCTGAGGCAGAGTCATCAGAGAAAGTCTTTCTGAAGAGGCAACCTGAGCAGTGAAGGGTCAGCCACGGCCATTGCAGAGGCAGGGGCACCTGCGTCTCTCAGACAGTCAGATCTGGGTCCCGTACCGTCTCTGCAGCTCTCTAGTTGTGTCTCCTCCGTGGCCTGGGTTCTTCACTGGCAGCGTGAAAACTACAGTGTCAACTACAAAGAGAATGGGAAAGATCACAACAAAGAAGTTAATGAAATTTGGTCCATCTTAAATACAATAATTCATATAAATCATTAGGCAGAGAGTCATGCACACAGGAAGCATTTAATAAGTGCTAGACTGCCCTCCACTTCTCCATCTGCTCCCCTGTGCTAAGCACCTTCCCAAATCCACAACTGCCTCCCCAGATCACTCACATGGCTCCTAATTCAAGCCTGGCTGACCTACTCCAAACGCTGGGTCTTCCCACTTCACTGTTCAGTCAAATCCAGATCCAAGACCATCAGCTCACACAAGGGAGGAACACTAATTCTGCAGGGGGCCTTTTCATGAATTGTATCTTCAATCCCTACAGTATCTTTGTAAAGTGTCCTAATCTCCCCCTCCCTCCCCCATTTTACAGGACACAGAGAGAAAAAGAATGACCATGGTGATGTGTCTGGGAAGGGGCTGTCAGACTCCCAGCCCCTGTCACCGGCATGGTCTTGATCCTCCTGCCTTCCCAGGTTCCCTGCACCACAGGTGAATCCTGTTCACCTCTTTCAGGAAGGTTCTGGGTTACTCCAGGCCACAGTGATCTGGATGACCTGGAGAGGTCGGGACCTTGGACACATTTAGTCTCAGCTCTCCTCCTGTTAGCCTGTGAAAGAGTGACCTTCACGTGGGTCTGGATTGCACCTGCCTCCCTGCCTTCCTCCACCCTTCTTCCTCCTTTGTTCTTCTATCCTGTATCTCACGTTGTGCGCAGATCGGGCAAGTCCTGACAGCACGGGATGGGAGGCCAGGGAGAGTGAGGAGAGAAAAATCATCCCAGCGACCCCAGCATGAGTGAACCGTGCTGTTTCCTCTCAAGCTCTGAATTAAAACCGTGCTTTTTCTGAGGAAGATGCACTTTCTGAAACAAGAATCAGGACCCATTTCTGATAAGGAAGTTGAGGAGATGTGAAGAGGCCTAAATGTTGGGATTGTTAGGAGTGGATTGGGGGCTGGAGGTAGACTTGGAATTAGTTTTCTGTACCATATCAAAGGACATTATCATTCCTATTTCACAGATAAAGAAATTGAGGCCAAAGGTTATTCAGCTTCTAAGTCGATGAGGCGTTGCACTAAATGATGGAACTTCTGCCTGTATGTGTCATGTCTTCCCAGGCCCATAAAACTGGTCTACAAGTGACTGTGACGCCTCTTTCCCGTGTTTTGGAGCCCTCCCGGGTCCACACTAACACTCTGAACTTCCCTCGGCAGAACACGTATTACAACAAAGTTGTCTATTTATTTGTCCATAGACTGTGAACTGTGTAAGTGCTCCTCTATTCCTTGTTTGTGCTCCTGTTTCTGGGACAGGCACATGCTATGTCTTTGTTCTATGCTCCAAATGATGACTCTTGCTGTCCCCTCCTCCTGTCCATGAACCTCCCCCTTGCTCCCTTGCTCTTCCCTCACATTCAAACTTCAGAACTCAGCGTTATTTCTTTTAAAGATTATTCTATTTATTTATTTAAAAGGCAGTGCATCAGAGAAAGAGGGAGAGACAGAGAGTGAGAAAGAGATCTTGCACCCATTGATTCTCCCCCCAGATGCTCACAAC
Organism: Oryctolagus cuniculus; assembly: GCF_964237555.1. NCBI lineage: Eukaryota > Metazoa > Chordata > Mammalia > Lagomorpha > Leporidae > Oryctolagus > Oryctolagus cuniculus. The sequence continues at coordinate 160,970,601 of NC_091437.1, read as the reverse complement.
AGCCGACCCTGGTTCAAATCCAGGAGCCCAGAACTCTGTCTGGGTCTGCCATTTGAGTGGCTGGGGCACAGACATTTGAATTATGTTCCCGTGTGTTCCCAGGTGCATTAGCAGGAAGCTGGATCAGGAGCAGGGGAGCCAGGACTTGAGCCAGCACTCTGATACTGGTTGCAGTCATCCTAAGCAGCAGCTTAACCTGTTGCACCACAACGCTCACCCCCCCACACACACACACCAAGAACTCATGTGGATGGCAGGCCCCTGCTGTGTGCAGTGCCCCTCCACAGTGCTCCCAGAGCTTGGGGCTTTCTCATGATGTGGCAGCCACCTGCTGGTCCTCCACCTTCCCACAGGGCTAGGTCTCCCTGGAGGCCAGAGGTCGTAAATGACCCATCCCTGTGTAGCAATGAACTCATGGGGAGTCTTTCCAACTATTAGATTTTAAGATATCTTAGGCTAATCCTCCACCTAGCGGTGCCGGCACACGGGGTTCTAGTCCCGGTCGGGGCGCCGGATTATTTCCCAGTTGCCCCTCTTCCAGGCCAGCTCTCTGCTGTGGCCCAGGAAAGCAGTGGAGGATGGCCCAAGTGCTTGTGCCCTGCACCCCATGGGAGACCAGGATAAGCACCTGGCTCCTGCCATTGGATCAGCGCGGTGCGCCGGCCGCAGCGTGGCAGCCGTGGCGGCCATTGGAGGGTGAACCAACGGCAAAGGAAGACCTTTCTCTCTGTCTCTCTCGCTCACTATCCACTCTGCCTGTCAAAAAAAAAAAAAAAAAAAAAAAAAAAAAAAAAAGATATCTTTCAATGTGAGCTACTTAAGCATCGGTCTACATTTCACATCCAGCGTCTTTATACTGGACCTATTTGTTCAGCACTGTGGTTGTTTCAAACAAAAGAAAAGGAAACCAGCTGAATAATAATTTTCAGTATTTAGCAGCAACCTGGAGGATTTTTAAGGGGGAGGAGATGGGAAAGACTAAATCAGGGCCACTCTCTTCCCATCCTCTGGAAAAGCATCAAGTTTCAGGGCTACAGCAGCCATACATGTGAAAGTGTTAAATTACTTAATAGTTTATTATGTATCAGGTCTATAAAGCCAATTATGTTTTTTTAAAAAGCCCATATCCATTTGAATAAAAATGAAATTTATGTGAACTAAGAAGCTGTTCTTTTATTCCTGTCATAACTGGTGGCCAAGAAATCCAAGTTCTTACCTCTTCCTCTGATAGGTTCAGAATACATTTCAGTCATTCATTCATTTACCCACTTATCCATTCATTTATTCATTGAGATCATATGCTGGGCATTGAGGATCAACAGGGAATAGCTGTGGCTTCGTGGTGTCAGCTCCTCTCCTCCCCCGGGGAGAAAATTAAACAAATAAGCTTGCACATTCTTCTGGAAATTACCAAGGGTGATTAATGAGCTGAACAAACAGCAAAGAATCTGCTTCCATCACAGGGTCAGGAGAAAGGCAAGCTAGAGGGAGATCACTTGGTCCCAAAGATCAAAAGTAAGTGGAGGCCACATGTGCTGTCTCCACTGGTTCTACAAGTCCCAGGCTCCCTTGCTTCACTGGTTCAGGTAACTAATCGAGTACCCTGATTGTCGAGGAATACTATTTTTCTTGTTTGTTCATTTGTTTCTGTTCTTTTTTCTTTATACTATTCAGTGAACTCTCAGCGCAGGGTTTATCTTATGAGTGTAAAATTAACTGAAAAGTGACCTTTGTTAAAAAATAAGGATGGTAAAGAAAGAGGGAGGAGGAAGAAGGGTTGGAGTTTGGGGCAGAGGGGAGAATCACTATGTTCCCAAATTTGAATATATCAAATGCATGAAATTTGTATTCCTTAAATAAATTATTTTTTAAAAAAGGATGGGACAAGGTAAGCTTATTTCTAAGGTCTTCCTACCTCCAGCAGACTATGTACTTGCTAATCTCTCAGACACCATCGAATAGTTTCCTATTTTCTGATCCCAATATGAATCACTGATAAAAACCAATAGTGATGATTCCACTAGGCGGTTTCTTATATACACACATATGCATATATATGCTATATATGTGGGGAGGCATTTCAAAAACTCATGGAAAACAGAATTAAAAGATAAGCTTATCTTAGTATAATTTTTTAAGAAATCCATTATTTGTATTTTCTTGTGCAGCTTGCAAACTGTGTTCTTCTACAGGTGATTTGACCCTGAAACGGAACTTTGTATTAACAGTTGCATAAATAAAACAACTGGCTGAAAATCCATGAGGATGAAATTTTGGGGAAAGAACAGTAGAGTCAGGGCATGCTTGTTTCAGTATCTGTATAATCAGCATCTATATGCAGAAGAGTTTCTGAAGCATTCTCAAATATTCTACATTTCCTTACATAGTGGGGTCAATAGAACAAAGTCTCTTCACAGAACAGGTTCCCTGCAATCTGCAATTAATTATGCAAAGGGGCAAATTGTATTTAAAGATCTATTGAAAGGACATCAACACTATTGTTCTTTTAATACAAAGTACTTTTCCCATAATGCATTTCATCCATTTTTTCCCTGTACAGCATGTGGCTGCAAAGAAACCCTTAAAATAGGCAGAGTCCTTATAATACAAGTCTACTTATCAGAGGAGTGTGTCTCACATCCCCCAGTATTGTGTTCTACTAACTGTGCTCTGCGATTTCAACATGCTAGTTTTATTCTTTGCAGCTAAGGCTTTCTTTCTTTTATTTATTTGTAAAACTTTATTTTTATTTATTTATCTTAAAGAAGGGCAAGAGAGAGAGAGAGAGAGAGAGAGAGAGAGAGAGAGAGAGATCCCATTTCCTATTTGGTGGTTCATTCCCCTAAATACTTGCAATGGCTGGGACTGGACCAGGCTGAGGCCAGCAGGTTGGAACTCAATCCGAGTCTCTCATGGGGGTAGCAGGGACCCAGATATTTGAGCTATTATTTGCTGCCTCCCGTGGTACACATTAGCAGGCAGCTTGGCTAGGGCTTAAAACCAGGCACTGTGATTTGGGAGGCAAAGCTTCCAAGGGGAGTGTTAAATGCCAATACCCCCCAGCTCCCCAACCCCCAGCCAAGGCTTTTTTTTTAAATTGGACAGACTGTCCCTAGTAGAAGTAATTCACATGTTTCCTGCCTCCCTCCTTCCCTTCATTCCTTCTTTCCTCCATCCTGTTTTCCTTCTTTCTTCTTATCTAATTTCTTATTTTTCCATCCCTATCTCTCTCCCACCCAAGACATCAAAACTTGTTACCATCATTTCTGGTTGGAATAGGAATAGGGAGCTCGATGAACCATCACTGCCTTTGTCATTCTCTTCTCCACTCAGTGTGGGCAAAACAACTGCAGGATTCAGGGTAACTCAGGGGCTCCCACTCACCTGGACAATAGGGCAGCCACAGCAGGGGTCTAAGTCACTCTGTTGCCTCTGTACAGTGCATAGAAGTGTTCCTGGTACCCTGTAGTTGCATGAGGATAATTGAACTATATTAAACTCTACTTGCTGTCTGGGAATTAAGGAACTTAAACCTATTCACGCTGTACTTATCTGGATGACAAGAAAATATTTCTTCAAGTGGAAGTGAGGGTTTGCTTTTCTTGATCTAATAAAAAGTATCAGAGAAACATGGGTTCAAACCCTGACTTTAGGACATAAAAATGGAGGGACTTCAGGCAAATCTTCATCCTCCAAAGGGGTCTATATCACAGCACTGGGTTGCTGTGGGGATTGGAGATTCGATTGTTATCATCAGGTCTCCTGTAGAGTCTGACACATGTTCTTTGCCCAATACCTGTTTACGCTCAGCCAGAGCATTAGCACCTCCACTGCCTAAAGGGGAAGTTAGTGAGTTTGAACTCCAAGCTCTGTGACACATTTGCCGAATGAATGAAATTCCACCTGCATATTTGTTAAGGAGCAACACCACCTGCTCAAGTATGCTGCTGTGCAGTATACTGCAGAAAACCAAGACAGGGATCTGGTCTTCAAGGAAGCAACTACTGTGTTTGAATAGATTATTTAATCCATCTAATTATTTGATAGCAAACTGAGCCAACTGCAAACTCCTCTGGGTGCCAATGAAAGGAAGGACTTAAGCCGTTTAGTCCAACAACCCCCCTTTTCTGTGCATAGCATTGGTTAAGAAACACAACTGCTGCCTTGTCTTCATGGTCCATTGCCAAATAAGGTAGGACAAGAAAATCACCAAACAGTCCCTTTCTTCTAACAGGTTTAATATCTGCCACTAAAGTTTTTTTGTGTGGAGTGATAGGTAACCTAGGAAACTCTCATATATTTTAAATACATAATGACAGAAATGAAGTGTGGACACACGGTATTTATGATTCTGGCCTTAATTTCTACTTAATTATTGTGTTCACACACATTTACTCACTGACTTATTCACATTCTTTCATCCAAGCACTCACGTAGACGCCCTTACTCAAGCCTCTCCTTTGTGTCAGGCACCCTTACAAGGTGCTTTCCCAGATCACTGCCTGCAGAGCAGTTACTGTGATTCCCATTGTACAGATAACAAAATAGAAGCTCAAGTGGTTAGATGATTTCATCACATGTATGTCATTAGTAGTAGGTGGAGCCCAATTTTAATTTTTAAACAGTACTCCTGTAAATAGCAGCTCTGTTACTTCTGATGAGCTGTAAGGGAATCGCCCTCCAAAGCAACGCTTCCTGCAGTTTTTCCAACCTCATTTCAATAATTCCTCCTTTTCTCTGTTGCACAGGCTGAAACTGTCTCTCCTACTTCACACCCAGTCCTTCAAAAAATCATGTTGCTATTACCTTCAGAATAAATCCAGAACTGAGCACACCTCATAGCCTCACGCTGCATTCACAGTGAATTGCTGCCAGTCTCCCAATGGCTCTGCTTTCACCTTTGCGCCCTTGAGTGTGTCTCAACTCTGCAGCCAAAGGGCGCCACTTCAAACCAATGCCAGACTGTCCACCTCCATGGATTCTCACCTCACATGGAGCCAAGGCCACAGCCCTATCAAGGCCTGCCACCATTCCTGGCTCAGCTCCGACCATCCACCCTGTTCTTCCTTCTGTCCTTGGGGCTCCTTCGCTGAAAACCTAACTGGCCTGTACTCACCACTTTCACATCTGCTTAAAGGTTAGCTCTGGGTGAAGTCATTCCTGGCTGCTCCAGTTAAAATTTCACCCCATACCCCTTCTATGCTTTATTTTTATCCACCTTCTAGTCATTTTCACTGGACAGCATACTACACAACTTACCTTATCAATTTTCCATGAAGTGATTCCCTCTTCCTTTGAAATGAGACAAGCAATTTTTGCCTAGTTTGTTCTCTGTAGTATTCTCAATGCCAGTCACCTAGTAGGTGCTAAATAAGCACGTGTTGAATCACAGACTAAATCTGAGTCTGAAGTGCAAGTCAATGACCTCAAAAAATCAGGCACATCTCAATCTTAGTCCTGAGCACAGACGGCCTCTCCAGCAAAACTCATAAGGGAGATGGACCCACAAGAGAAAATGGGGGATACAAATTAATGCATCATTTTGTTGTCAGCTAATCTGGACTCTAACCTCCAAGCAGAGGACTCTGATAAGCTATGCAAGTCCAAGTGTCCTCAAGTGGTGTCCGAGAGGCCTTCTTGTACCACCTCACCCCCCAACCAGGCTGCCAATCATGTCACCCCTTGACCAAGACATGGAAGTCAAGCCAAGAGGGTCTCTTGTTACTGCTTCAGTTGAACAAGGGAGCAGGAGGGAGAATCTCATTCATCAAGGAAGAGAGAGAAGAAATGGGGTCACACTCTTGTTTTGACCTTTAGGGCACAGTTAATTAGCAATCTGTAGAATCTGACCAGTCCAATTAGTGGGCTCTCCTCCCTCAAACAGGGGAAGGCACAAAGAGATTCCTGTGGCCCTCAGGCCTCAGTTTCTTACTGAATATGCACACTTTCTACTGTTTTTTGCACTTTGTATAAGTACAAGTAATTCCCATACTATTAAAGGCTACATAGCATTAAGTATAATAGCTCTCTAATGGCCCACCCTAAGGGATGGGGGATTTTTGCTGGACTAAAGAGGAGCCTTCACTGTGTGATAACAGGCAAGCCTCTGCCTCAACCTCACAGCCCTGTGCAAGGACTGCACTAAAAATGGTTTACTAGGAGCTGGCACTGTGGTGTAGAAGGTTAAGCCCCTGCCTGCAGTGTCGGCATACTATATAGGCACAGATTCAAGCCCCAGCTTGAGTCTACTTCCAATCCAGCTCCCCCCTAATGTGCCTGGGAAAGCGGGGGAAGATGTCCAAAGTCCTTGGGCCCCTGCATTCATGTGGGAGACCTGGAAGCAAAGAACAAGACTAGGCCCATACACAGCTTTTCTATAAACCCTCTTATGAGAACTCAAGAGGTCAAATGAGAACTAGCTTCTTTTTTTAAGATTTTATTTATTTATTTGAAAGGTAGAGTCATAGAGAGAGCAAAAGAGAGAGAGAGAGCACTTCCATCCACTGGTTCACTCTCCAAATGACCACAACAGCCAGAGCTGGGCTGATCTGAAGCCAGGAGCCGGGAGCTGCTTCTTCTACGTGGGTGCAGGGACCCAAGCACTTAGACCATCTTCCACTGCTTTCCCAGGTGCATTAGAATGGAGCTGGATTGGAAGAGGAGCAGCTGGGACATGAACCAGTACCCATATGGAATGCTGGAACCACAAGTGGAGGCTTAGACTAGGCACTACAATGCCAGATCCCCAAGAACTACCTTCTAAGAGTATAACCCCAATGACCTGAGGATCTCCTCTGGGCCTGCCCTCATAATGTTTCCACCACCTCCTCACAGTATCACCCTCAGGATCAAGTCTTTAACACATAGGCCTGTGAAAGGGCCTACCTCTTAATACTGGTACAATGACAGTTTCACATGGGGACCGGTGCTGTGGCCCAGCAGGTTAAGCTACTACATACAACTCCAGCATCCTTTATGGGCACCAATTCAAGTCCTAACTTTGCTTCCAATCTGACTCCCTGCTAATGTGCCTAGGAAAGCAGCAGAGGGTGACCCAATTGCTTGCACACTTACCACCATGTGGGAGACCTGGATGCAGTTCCTAGCTCCTGGCTTCAGCCTGTTGCAGTCATTTGGGGAGTGAACCAGCATATGAAAGATCTCTCTCTCTCTATCTCTCTCTGCAATTTTGTCTCTCAAATAAATAAATAAAAAAGTTTAACATGAGTTCTGGAGGGACACTCAAACTGTAGCAGTGTGTCTGTGAAGAGATGGGGAAGGAACTTGCTTTCATATTGGGATCATCATGGATTAGGACAGAAACAGCACCTGGGGTAAGAGCATGAAAGACTGCAAAAGCTCTGAGGAACAGGTCCTCCTGGCCTTAGCAAAAATTGCGCAGGCAAGTACTGGGTTTCCATGGGGCCCAAGAAGCATAAAGACTGTATAGAACACTGTTATCTTGGTCTCACAGGGGCAGGAAACACAGCTGACAACTGAGTGACTTGAATAGAGAGGAAGTACTGATGCTCAGTTAGTATGGACACTTGCATAAGGAACGAGTATATGCTCACAGAGCTATAGTCCCAGGACAATGAGGGCTGAGTGGGCGTAGCTGGAGCATAGCAAAGGACTACAAGTGCTTGGGGGTCTGGAGAGAGGCACTGTCTGAGGAGAAGAGGGGCCTCTTCATATGAGCTTTCCTTGGCTGTCACTCCTCACTGAGATCCCTGTTCTCAAAACAGATGCAGAGTCACATTCATCTCTGTGTTTCCAGGGTCTATTATACTGTGTAGTGGCATCAATACACTAATAAATGTTTGGTGAATGAACAAATTAACGGAGATGTTTTTGCATATAAAACATGATATGTTGCTTAAAAATTCTATTTGCACTCATTTTGCAGATGCACATCTGTTTCAGTAGTTGGTTATTTTAATTAATTTGGCTTTTTCTGTGCAACATTTATGAAGTGGACTGTGGCAGTAATGTAATTAAACTAATATATGTAGAAAGTAAATAGGATTATCCAGGATGGCATTTGACCCTCAATTACATGATGGGACTACCATGATTTGGAACAAATTAAGAGGCAGTATGTTTTAATGCAATCATCAAGTCCTTTGCAACCATCTAGGTTTCGATTCTAGCTCTGTTCCTTACTATCTCCATGAACATCAGCAAGAATTAACTTCTTGCCTGATACATGAGAAAAGTTATATTCACTGCTTAGGATGTAAGCATCAAAAGTGATGGCGTGTGTGTGTGTGTGTGTGTGTGTGTGCAAATGGTATAATCAGTAAGATTGCTCTAACTTGATGTAATGCTACTCCTGAATCCGAATCTTTAGTGGTTGTGAACAGAGGTGGGGAGAAGTGAGCTGCTTTAGGAATCAGCACTCAACTCTGAATCCAAGTTTTATGAATGACAGGAACCCTGACTCCATCTGGCTTTAATCCAAATCCAGTGACCCAGGGTCTGTCTAGATTCAATACAAAGTCTGATCCCAAGGACTGAACTAATATTGAATATCAGCTCATTGTGCTATTGAGTTCTGCCATAATCTGTTTTCAGATTTGCTGAGGTTTTCTTTATGATTTTATCAGCAATTATTTCAAATGAAATTGGCACCAAGCAATTGGATTACTGGATCGTTGACTCTCACATCCTGGTAGATGGCGAAAAGTAAATGCAATTTTCAGTTTGGTGTCAACTAATCCATGTTGCTCTGGGAAAAGAAGCTTCGGCCTAGAGAGCCGTAGCAGGGAAGAATCTGAATGGAGGGGAAACATGGATTCTAGCTCTCTCGTCAAGCACTGCTTTATGTCCATAAGAGATACAGGACCTGAGAATTTTCATAAATTGCCTTTTTGTTGTTTTTGCTGTACATATCCATATTAATCAAACTTTCCATCATCAGCAATAATTCGTGCTTATCTAGAAAATGCCTATCCTTTATGACTATTTTATCATACCTTGTCCTCACAATATTTTTTCAGGAAAGAAAGAACAGATGAAGGTCATGAATTTTAGGGCCAGATAGACCCAGATTTCATTTTCATCTCAACACACGGTTCCTTCATCTATCAAATAGAAACTGCAAATCATTCTTGGAAATTCGTTATGAAGATTAAACCAGATGAAAATAAACAACCAAGCCCAACTCTTAATTCTTATACAGAAGTAGATAATCTATTCATCTAATCAATAAACAATGTTTGTGGCAGGTAGACTGTATTATTATTAATTATTGGGTTTTTTATCATCAGAGAATTATTTATCTCTCTCATTGTCTAGATCTTTGAATATGAACACACATGGAATAGACCTGAATCCAACCTGAAGTGCTGTCTTAGGAATGTAACTCACTGAGTTCTGGAACTGCTGTGGCCCACAGCAAAATTCTGGGGACTGAGCAAGACAGACTCCACTTTTGGCCTCATGGAAGTTACAACTGAATGAGGAACACTGATGGTAGACAATTATAATAAATTGCTTAATTGTGTTAGTGAGGAATTTCCAAAGAAATAGAACCAATAATGTAGTGGAATGAGAAGGCCATGCCAAGATGGCCGCTGTCAAGCTAGAGTCAATTACTCAGGAATGGCTTTGAAACCCACCTGGCAATGGAGCCTGCCTGGCAACAGGCTGTGATTGGTTAGGGCATAGACCTCCCCTTGACTGGATTGGCTGCCTTGGCTATATAAGCTGTTGTACCAACTGAAATAAACGAGTCTGTGGGCTGCTTGCCTCAGGCCTGCTTTCACCGACTCCTGGGGTCTGTGTGGTGACTCTGCGCTTCTTGCCCCCACCACACTCCTCCTCTCAGAATGAATCCTCTCAGAAAGAAATCAATCTCAACAGAATAAGGCGTGTGTGTGTGTGTGTGTGTGTGTGTGTTTCTTGATTTCTTTTAAGGAATTGGTTCATGCAACTGTTGAGTCCTGATGGATCCACCACCTGACCTGAGAAGCCAGCAGGCTAGATACTCAGGAAAGAGCTGTAGCTCAAGTCCACAGGCAGTCTGGGGGCATATGCTGAGGAATCCTACTATTCCTGGGGAAGGGAAGGGTGAGGTTTTGTTCTACCCAGGCTTGCTCACAGAGAGCTATCTGCTTTACTCAGAGCCCTCAAATATAAATGCAAATCTCACCAAAAACACTCTCACAGGAGTTTCCAAACTAATGTTTGTCCAAATATCTAGGCACCATGGCCTAGCCAATGACAGAAAGTCAACCACCTCAGGGGTTCTGTGATAGGCAAGGGAGGTCCTCCTCAGCCTATGGGGTCAGTGGTCACAAAGGAGGCCACAGCCTGGGCAATTTCTTGACTGATCCAATGTACAGCCTGTTGGGATCTGTATGGTGTGTTGGAATAACACCCACTTGAGGCTGCCCATGTATTAATTTCTGAAATCTGTGGATATGCTATGTTAGAGCGTCTTGAAAATCCTTGCGTCTTAATTTTTAGAATGTGTGGATAATTGTATTATAGGGAAGGGAGAATTTAGATGGATAATCAGCTGCTCTTAAAGAAATTGTCTTGGAACCCAGTGGAACCACAGAGGTTCTTTGGAAGACAGGGACCCAAGCATGATAATTGAAGTTAGAGAGAGACTGGAAGATGCTAGACTGTGGCCTTGGAAGCTACGGGGAGTAGCCGCAAGCTGAAGAAGGCAATGGGCTTTGAGAAAGACAAGGCAACAGCCTCTCTCTGAGAGCCTCAAGAAGGAATCCAGCCTTACTGGAACCTCCACTTTAGCCTGGGGACAGTCATTTCAGGCTTCAGACCCTTCGGAATCATAAGATAACAAATTCATGTTGTTTTAGGTCACTAAGTCTGTGAACATTTGTTATAGCAGCAATAGAAAACTAGTAGAACTCTGCTTCTCTCTGGCCCCAGAGTGCTCACTTTTGATTTCAGAGGAGTGATTTTCTATTTTCACTACAATGTGTCATCATTTGCTCTGAGTCCTTTTATAATAATAATTCTAATTTGCCTTTAATACCAGGCCTAGAAGAGGAACCGGATGCCCAGTTTCTGGTGGTGGGACTGTGGTGAGGAAATCACTGGACTGGGAAGAGCAAAGCAGCCCAGGACCCTCGCAGCTCACCCCTCATCCTGTGGATGGGCAACTGAGGCTCACTGCAGGAAGAACTCAGCCGTCAGCAGTAGAGTCAGACCCCGTCTGGACAAGGTGGGTGCAGACCCTGCCCTTTCCCACCAGAGGCACATGCAAGAAACCAGGCATTTGAAATGACAGCACAGGGTAGGAAAGCAAGAGGTTTAGACACTGCCTTGGTCTGGCTGAAGAGCTGCAGAGGACAGCGAGTTCCAGCAAAGCTTTGGGGTTTGTACCTTAGGAAGCAATGGTCCCAGAGACCCAGCAGGGTAGGTAGCAGGACTCTGGGTGACAAGAAGATTGCACAAGCCAACTTAAGGTCCCTTTGACCCTGTGCTTCCATGCCTCGGTGAACCATGGCTGTAGGAAGCTCACCTTCCTGATGGTGTCTATAGAGCTTTGGGATGTCTCTGTCCCTCAACCTCCCCACCCTCCCTTTTGCCAAGCTGGTAGGAGCAGCCCTCCGGTTTGTGCTTTGTCATTCCATCTTTGTACCCTTTCCTCCTCCATTCCAGGCCGCTGGGAGATATATTTGTCTGACTTCAAAAAGCCCCTGACAGTGGGTTGCTGTTGGGAGACAGGCACCACACCAGGGCTGAGCTCATTTGTGAACAGCCCTCTCTGAGGGTCAAATCTGGTCTGCGAAGCTCCAGCCAGAGCCTCCCGTGGCTCCTGGCCAACCTGCTGTGCAGTCCTCACCTGCTGCCTGCAGTCACCACCTCTCTCTCCTGTGGAAGAAAGGCTCAGCAGTGCCCCTGACCGTGGTGCTGGTACAAAACTCAGTGATCACTGAACTGGGCTCCAAAGCCAGTTCTCTGAGCTTCTGCAAAAAGGCTCCACGCCACCCTGAACACTCTGTGATGTTCTTCCATGGAAGAGGGTGGTCTCGGGCCTGGGGGGACATCACAGAGAATAATGCGATTAGCATGCACTCCTCTCCTCCTCTCGTCAGGCCCTCGGGCTCCATCTCCCTTTCCCCTGTTACCTGTTACACATTTAATATGTTTTACTTAGTGGGAGAATCACAATATGGCCTTATTATCTTGTTTTTCTGCACGAGAAATCCTTTTGTAGGGTGTTGGCCAGACTGGGGGTGGCTGATAACGGTATGTGGTTCCCAGAGGCCAGAGCAAATTTACACAGAGCGGCTCCCTCCAATTTTTGCCCAATTAGGAAGGAAGCCAAGGACCCCTAGTTTGGGTTGCTGTGTGTCTGTTTTCTGTTTTGCATTCGGGCCTTTCTCAATGTGTAATTTTCCTTCCCTTTCTGTGTCACTTGTGAGAGAGAAAAGAAGACAAAGACAGAAGGAGGACACAGCAGGGCCCTCATTCCTTCTTATTCCTAAACAAAGTCTCCAGGAGGGGCATGCCATCTGGGTTCTTTTCACTTTTGTAAATTGCAACTGAAAAAGAAGAAGCCCTGATGGGAAGGGAGGGTGTGAATAGGCTCAGGAGTAAAATGGAAGGAAAGGGGAGCTTTTTTTTTCCACTAGGTGTTTTGAGTAAAAAAAAAAAATCGAAAATTAACCTAAGACCTGGTTACTACAATTTTAGAAATTGCGTTTTGTCTTAGGACATTGTCATTTCCGTGGTGTTTCCCTAGACCATGGTAGCGTAGAGAGCAGGTTTTCTTTCTCCATTTATACCACGCTGGGCCACGAGACTTTTCAGCGGAATAGTGGGCCTCTGTTTTACGCTGCTTCTGTGTCCTAGAGGAAGGAGGCACGTGGAATGCCTTTGTCCCAGCAGTGCTGGTTCCTGCCAATTCTTCGTTTTCTAAGTGAAGAAAGTGAGGATCAGAGAGGTGAAAGATCTCTCCCAAGCCCACATCTTGAATAAATGAATGATGAATGAGCTGGATCCAAGCAAGTCTGACCGAGTATGCAAGTCGACACTTTTCCTGAGCCCCAGCTGGCTGATACGGTCCCTGGCTCTTGTACTGCCTCTCTCTGAAGCCAGCTCCAGCCTCCTTTCTCTCATGACCTTGTTGACAACATCGTTAACTTCAAGCCCAACAGGTTTGGAAGTGAACTCTCCTGATTGTCTTCCCAATCATTTCATTTCAAAAAGCCGCTTCCCCACAAGAGCTATGATTATCTATTGCCATGGAACAGACAATCCAGAATTTTAACAGTTTAAAACCACCACCATGTTATTACAGTTCTGTGGCCTGGACATTGGAACTGGACACAGCTGAAGGATGCTTCTCCTTCAGGTGGCTTGGATGGAATTCAGTAGGTGATATCCAGCTAGGTGGGCTGCTCTGGAGGGTCTCAGATGGGGCAAGGGGATTCACAAGTCTTGTGCTTTGGTGGGAATAGCTAGAAGCTGGCCACAACAGGACTGTTCACTAATGTCCACTGTGGCCTCTCTATCCTGATTGTATTAGATAGTTAGACTCCTTACCTGGCCATGGTTGTGTCCTTCTTACATATGCTCCCTAAGAGGAACACCCTAATTTGCTCCTTACTATGGTTTGACCATTTGGACCACTTCCAGAATTCCTGTTGAAATTTAATTCCCCATATACACTGTTAAGAGGTGGGGCCTTCAGGAAGCAAGTAGGCCATGAAGACTCATGCCACACAGATGGAAGTAGTGACTTGTAAAAGGACTTGGGGGGAAATAACTAGGGTCCCTCTACCCATTCTGCTCTTCCTCAATGTGAGTGCTTAAAAAGAGACATCACACTGGAAACAGGATGAGCCCTCACTGGACATCCACTCTGTCATTGGTTGAGCTTGGGCTTCCCAGCTTCAAGACCTGTGAGCAGTACACTTCTGCTGTTTATAAATTACCCAGTCTATGGTATTTCATTCCTGAAGCACAAAAGCACAAAGACGCTGCTTTTGAATTAGTGGTGGCATCAGCGCCTTGTTTCTAATGAACAGAAGTAATGCTGTGTGGTTTCAGTAATGAGGCTCCTGCCTGACTTCATGTCTTGGGACATATCTTGGAGCACTGGGTTGATACACACATGCCTGGTGACCCTGAAGCAGGCATGCTGGAGAAAACACACGGAGGGACCATATAGACTTACAGATGCTCACAGGGTCCCAGCTGCTCTAAACCCAGTAGTGTGGGTTTTCCCACCCCAGGAAACAAGACTGGACCAGCCCAGTCTTGGCTTCCAGCTTCCAGTGTGGCTGAGTGGAGACAAGGATTCCTCATGGCATCCTCCACACATTTCTGACCTTCATAACTCATGAGCATCCCATGTGGTTGCTTCACAGAACTAACGTTTTATTCAACTTTTTGTGCCCACAGGCACCAGGACAGTGACAGCCTGGTGTGTGTGTACTGGGGCGTGGTGGAGGGGGCAGGATCCAGCAGCGTGTGCTCAGGTGAAGAAGAAGGTGGCTGCCGATTCTGCTACGAAATGACCTTGGAAATCACAGTCACTTGTGCTGTACCCTATTAGTCAATACAGTGACAAGAGTCGGGGGGAGAGGACTCAGAAGCCATCTCTTTAAGGGGAAGCAGTAACAGTTTGCAGCCATATTTCAGTATCTCCAAAGTCAGCATTAATCATCTCAATAAATGACAATGACTGCTTAAGCCAGAAAACTAAGAGTCGCTCCCTCTCCCTCACACCCACATCCAATCCACCGACAGCCAGCAAGCCTTGGTGTTTCCTCCTCCAAAGCATTCACGAAGCGCTCCGTGTCTCCCTGCACCACCCCACCCCACCCGTCTCCATCCTATTTCCCTTCTCAGAGCCACCTGGGTCCTCCCAACAGCTCCACCCTCACTCCCTGCAGCACTTTCCACACATCGCCAGAGGGTTCTTCAAACATTATTCATTGTATCCTATCACTGCCCTACTGAAATCTATCAGCACCTTTCCACTCCAGTGAGACACCTTCTAAACTCATTAATGTGGCTTACGAGGACTTTCATGCTCTGCTTCTTGTTTACATCTCTAATCTCGTGACATGTCACAAGCTTTTTCTCACCCTAGAGCCATTTTTCATGTTGTTCTTTTTGGCCTGGAATCCGGTTTTCTGGGCTCTCTGTGTGTCTGGCTTCTTCTCACCCTTTAGGTCACAGCTTAAATGTCACCATCTCCATAAGACTTGCCCCGACCACAGCATTCTCTCTCCCAACATCTTTTTCTTGCTATTGTTAATGTAGAAGCAATGAAATCTACACTCTAAAACTATGATATGTAAAATGGTAGCCTAACTTTTTTCTCTGTTGGTGACGTCTTGCAGCCTGAGAGCCCTCCTTGTTACGGCTGTTGGAGACAGTAATAGGTAGTGGGTGGTGGGAAGAATATCTGCTCAGCCTATTTCTAGATAAAAAAAAAGTGTAAAATGCCCATTTCAGGTAAATGCAGACTCTTTGGGGAAAATGCTTCATCCAGTCTCAATTCAAATGCCATCAGATCCATTTTGCCCCACTTTTCTTCTCTTTTTTTATTTTTTTGTTCTCTCTCTCCACCCATTCTCTAAGTACTGTCTAGGTGCCTGGGAAGCTTATGCCTCCCTCAGGCTTGCAAGAAGTGAGTCCGATGTCTTCACTGTGGTGCCACCAGTTTGACCCAATACTGGGTCACCAACGTGTGTGCTAAAGGCCTCTGAGGTACAGACAGTCCTGCCCAGAGGTCGTCATGGCACCTGCTGCAAATCCCCTATCTTTTGCCCTTGCTGTGATAGCCCAACTCTCCATGAACTCCTCTGGCTTCCAGTCTTAGTCTGCCTAATGTTCACTCAGGGCCTCATTGACCAGCCCCTCTACAGTATGTGTGGAAACTCCTGCATCTCCCAAAGGTCAAGAGATTGAACAGCACCTCAAGGCTACCCTTCCATCTGTTTTCCTCTGCCCCTGTAGGCCTGTTGGCTCTATTTCAGAGTGAGCATGGTGGAGCAGAGGAGCTGCTAGATCCCTAGGGACTGCGTTGCAGGACCCCATCTCCTGCCTAAGGCTCAGGGTGCTCCGCAGAGACCCAGGCAGTGTCTCTGTCCTGAATGAAAGCCCCCCGACCTCTTTGTCCCTTCCTGCACAGAGAGTACACCACTTCTCCTTCTTCTGTGCTGGGGACCTCCCTAGCCTGACATCCTCCGACCTCTTCCTACTGCAGTGACTACTCGGAAAATCACAAGTTCGGTGTGGTTTCTTTCTCAGCATTCCTGCTTTAAGAATCCAAGTCCTCCGTACGGCAGTGAATGACTCTGGCTGAGCCGAGCAAGGTCCTGTAAAAGGAGGCACCAAAAGAAAGCTTGTGAGAGGCAGTTTGTGCGATTTGCATGTGAGTGTGCACGTGTGTGCTGTGAGTGCATATACATTTGTACACTCAGGCAGATTGACAAATGGAGAGATTTAAAAACCATCCCTGCTATATCTACTTTTAAAGAAGATTTTATTTATTTTATTTATTTATTTATTTAGTTAGTTACAGACAGTGAGAGGGAGAGACAGAGAGAAAGGTCTTCCTTCACTCCCCAGATGACCACAACAGCCGGAGCTATGCCGATCTGAAGCCAGGAGCCAGGAGCTTTTTCCGGGTCTCCCACGTGGGTGAAGGGGCCCAAGCACTTGGGCCATCTTCTACTGCTTCCCCAGGCCATAGCAGAGAGCTGGATTGGAAGAGGGGCAGCCAGGACTAGAACCAGTGCCCATGTGGGATGCCAGAGGCTGAGGATTAACCTACTGTGCCATGGAGCTGGCCCCTGCTAAATCTATTTTAGCACACTTAACGTACCTTGTTTACCTGTTTATTGTCAGTTTCTCTTACTAGATTCCATGATTACCCTGGAAAAGCAAAGATCACAGTGCTGCTGTGAGGGTCAAACACATGCGCCTGGGATGGGGCTGGGCACAGACAGGTGCCAGGAGGTTAACGATTGTTACGGTTCCTTTTTTGACCCACCAACTCACCCTCTTCATTTTCCCTCCAGGAAATTTCTGAGTTTCACATCTCACAGACTACGGGGAACTCTCAAGTAACCTTTTTCTACCTTTTCTCCTTCTTTCTCTTCTGTTTGTCCTACACAGACACGGGGAAACCAGGTAGGAGCTTCCAGGCAGGTGTTACAGACAAACTTGGAGGAGCCACCTGTCACTGCCAATGCCTATATCAGAGGTAGAGACTGAGAAGGACTGAGGTCTGGAGCCTTGTGGTAGGTAGGCCCTACTGGACAGCAAGGATGGGGCCAGGCTTCAGCAGCAGGAAGAGCTCAGAGCAGAGCAGAGGCTGGGGATCTGGGATATAGGCCGTGCCTAGAAGGAGACACAGAATAGCTAGCTTACCCAGTGCCCAGGACAAGTCTCCTACCTCTGCAGGACCTGGGCCTCAGATCTGATGTGTTTGCTATGAGATGCAGAGTTAAACCACCCTGCACAGAGCAGAACAGGGGTCCAGAGCAAGATGGAGTTGAGAATCAAGCAGACCCTGCAGCTGGTACAAGAGAGCAAAGGGAAAGATGGAGGTAGAAGAAAGAAGTCAAGACACATGTGGGGTTTGGAGAGGAGGGGCAGAGACAGGATGCATCACTGTCAGGAGATCCGGGAGTGTCTGTGGACCCTCCTACAGGTGAGGAGGGAGGGCCTCCCCTTCTCTCATGCTTTTTCTTATTCTTCCACCAAGTAGAGGGTTTAACATTACTTAGCTAAGCTACAAGTGCTATTGAAGATACGGACAATGGTCTACACTGTTATCTTCTCTCCCCTTCTGTGGGGAGAGAAAGGGGGGTAGACTCTCTTCCCAGTCCCTTGAAAGAAAAGAACCCCATCCTTGGATCTGATACAACCTTTGTTGGAGAACAAACTCCGTGAAGTTGGTCACGTGGCTGCTGCAAGTCTCTCCTGATCCTTTCATCTGTTTCAGCCTGAACATTTCTATGTTAACATGTTTTATGTTGGATTTCTGCATGAGCGTTTGCTTGAAAAATAGATTCTGCTGTTGCTGCGCAGAATGTGCAAAGCACTCTCTGTTCCCATTCGCCTGTGTGCACAGGAGGAAAGAACGCCCCAGAGAGCAGGGACCTCTCAAAGCACACAGCTGGTTTAAGGCAGAAACCGGACTCAAGCCCAGTGTCCTACCCTTAGTGTCCATGAGGGAACCAGTGGGCAGAGTCCCTTCAGGAACAGTGTTGTTTCATGGCAATGCAGTTATTTCCTGAGTCAGAGCAAGTGGTCCAGCAGGAGCTTGCAAGCTGCCCTAACCCACATCACGCTGACCTGCCACGCTGTCTTCATTAAACGCGGCAGCTGATTAATGGCCTTGGGACAGGACCAGGCTGCCTCAAGTGTTTATTATCTCAGCAACAGAGGGTCTGACCTGGAGAGGCAAACACCTCTTCACACATTTGCATCAAAATGCTCTGCAGGGCTTTGGGCCAGAGCTGCCATTGCTAGCCCCAGAGCTCTATCACCAACTCTCTGTAAGTCTGGCAGTGGCATTCCATTGCCCATGTCCTCGTAGACTCTGCAGGCTTTGGAAGGTTGTCTAGGCTGTCACAACATGCGATGAGCTGAGGCAGGGATCAGATGCCTCTTGGGCCACAGTTGAGTCTCTCTCATCTGTGCTCCTGCCCTGGCCTCCGTGTGGGTACAGGTCAGACGAGGGAGGGGGTGGCAGTAAAGCAGAAACTGCGATCTCAGTGGTTTCGTGTAATGAAAGGTTATTGGGCACACAATCTGGCTGGATAGCGATGGAGTGCAGTGTGACTATAGCTAAATCATCTTGACTATAGCTAAATCTCTCCCAGCCTAGCTAAAATCAAACCCATTTTGCTACCTATAGGAGTGACTCTGTCCTTATGGTCTGGCACACACACAAGACTTCATGATTTCCTATGACTCAGAACTTGACCCTATTTTTAGGAAGTAATACAACAGCCTCATGATGCTTAGGGGAACGCAACCCCTTCTTACCCAGAATTTGATTATAAAGCACCATACATTGTGAATGGAATTTAAAAATATCAGTTGAATTCCTTCTTCTTAACATCTGGGAGAGATTAGAATTACCATTTTACTCAGACACAAACATAGCTCTTTTGTGAAAAATGACAATAATGATTCCATTCATAACATATTAAGGGAGTGAAAAACAAATGCTTTTGAAGTATAAATTATGAGGCTTAGTAGGTTTGGTAAAACATTTATTATTAGCTATAAACAATCAGGTTTAATGAAGCAACACATCTGCTCATGAAAAGTATAAGCGATTATTAGAACTGTAGACAAAACATTCCTCCTCGCAGAAGGCCTAATGGAATGAAAACAGTAATTATAATGCCAAAAATATTGTTTAAGTGTTAAAATTGACACCGGGAAAATGAAACACTTTGCTTAATTTTTGATAACAGTACATGTTGAGATGTGACAGGCTTGGCATTTCGATTGACACAAAATCTTGCTTTTTTAGCTGAAACACATCTCATACTTTCACACTCTGCTTTGCAATATAATTTCACAAAAGTTGACCTTCTTCCAGATGATTGCAAAGCGCCACAGGCCCAGGTTGTAGCTGCTTCCTTCCCGCGCATTGCCTCCACTGGAGAGTTTGGTTTTGCTGTTATAGTTACTGCTGTTTTCCTTGGGAATGCAAGCGAGTATTGGATCCTGCAATCCGACTTCTTGAAAGTGTAGCTCTCTTCCCAAGAGAATCACCATGGTTCCAGACAGAAACTCAGGACCCACAGAGACCTCTCGCACCTTATTTCACACGGCACCCACGTGATACCTGCAACAAACAAAATGTAAAGTGAGGCCCCTCTATATTTTGTCTGACATTTTTGGACAATCGGGAGATTGCCTAGTACTGGTTTGTCATGTCTATTTTAAAACACTCCCTGTCATATACGCAGGGCTCCACAAACAAAAGGAGCCCCACAAATTTTAGCAGCGCGACAGTCTGAAAGGGCCATCTCCTTGGAGCGCTGAGATCAGCACCCTTTGAACAAAGCAGCCTGTCCTTTTAAGAAAAAATCCCTCTATGGAAACGCTATAATTTCCCTGTTACAAAGGAGCCCTTTTCCAAGCACGTAAAGTGCCAGTTTGTTCAGTGTGACCTCTGCTTTCATTCCATCAAGGTTGTATCTGATTACAATGTAAGACAGATGAAGGGGATGCTGTCCCAGGCAAAGAAGAAAGTTACAGTCTTGGGTCACTTGCGAAAGTGGCTCATCACTTTTATTGGCAATGTTTTTAATACCGTTCTGGGGAGGCTCTCCTGTGTCAGTTGAAAAGATCTGCCTGGGACATGTTTCCAGGTGCTTTGATATGCTTATTGAAGGTTGACCACATGGGTGAATCCCGGGCTGTGCTGTTGCTTTCTTTCTGGAAAATGGTGTGTGTGTGGGGGGGGGGTAGCAGACAAGGAGGAATCCGGGGGGGTGGGTGGTAGCAGACAAGGAGGAGTCCCAGCAGATAGGCATCCATGTTAGTCCGCCTCTCCTTCTATAGGGACCTTTGGTTGTCTAGGCCCAAGCTGGTCCACCGTCCAAAGCCTACAGCAGTTGATGTGACTTTAGCCAAAGCACCAGCCGTAGTAAAAGACAATACAAATTTTACTCACATACCCCTGGAAACAGAATACCGTGATGGTTGAAGTGTCAAGCCACGCTGGGTTTACAAACCTGGCTCTAATTCCTAGTGATTCTTGCAAGTGTTCTGAAGTGCTTGTGTCGTGCAAGGTCACTTGAAAGTGACCTTGGGCAAAGAGGTTGTCTCTGTAAGTCTCAGTTTTGTCAACTGTGCATGGAGTGGAAATGAAACATTGTATGTCGTTCTCAGGATGCAGTACTCTGTGCACAGTACATGTTCAGTATATGGAAAGTCTGCTTCGAATTTGTAGTTACAGTACTTTTAGCAAGGATATAAAGTACTGGCAGTTTCTAGTTCCCTGAGAACTGGGGGAGCAACTATAGCTTGGTGTAATGGAAATGGCATGGACATTGGAGTTAGATTTGTCTCCTGTTCCTCATTCAGAGACCTTGGCTAAACCCTTTTCTAACCTGGAGTTTCCCAGGTGTTGAAATAATTCCTGCTTCCTAGCGCCTGACCACCTGCAGAATGATCCATAAATGCTGTATAATACAAGGGTGCGGTAACACAAATAAAGCTCTGGACCTACTGTGGATGCCTCACAAATGCTGTGTGGTTTTCAGGGCTGGTTTATCTTTGCCTCTGTGGTTAGCTCCACCTGGAAATGCATCCCAGCCCCACCACTGTGCCTTCATCCAAAGTCCTGGCCTCTGCTGGAGCGTGTGGTTGCCCTGTAGCTGCTCTGAGCACCACCATCTACTCCCACTCAGCAGCCTGGAGGGACTGCTCTAGAAATAAGAGCTAAATCGGCCGGCGCCGCGGCTCACTAGGCTAATCCTCCGCCTAGCAGCGCCGGCACACCGGGTTCTAGTCCCGGTCGGGGCGCCGGATTCTGTCCCGGTTGCCCCTCTTCCAGGCCAGCCCTCTGCTGTGGCCCGGGAGTGCAGTGGAGGATGGCCCAGGTGCTTGGGCCCTGCACCCCATGGGAGACCAGGAAAAGCACCTGGCTCCTGGCTCCTGCCATCGGATCGGTGCGGTGTGCCGGCCGCAGCGCGCCGGCCGCGGCAGCCATTGGAGGGTGAACCAACGGCAAAGGAAGACCTTTCTCTCTGTCTCTCTCTCTCACTGTCCACTCTGCCTGTCAAAAAAAAAAAAAAAAAAGAAGAGCTAAATCATGTTGCTTCCCTGTTTGGGCAGTCCAGTGGCTTCTCATCATACTCAGAATGAATTCACGGCTTCCACCCTGGTCTGGACTCAGTGGCCAGTGTGGCCTCATCTGCTGCTGCTCTTCCCACTGTGAGTGCTGGTCTGGTGATGCCCTTGCTGTTTATCTAACGCATCCAGGACTCGGTCATTCCCTCATCCTGTGGTTTTCTTCATCCAGGTCTTTCTTGCTCTCCCTTTCTCTGCGTTCAGGGTCCAGTCTCCCAACAAAGAGTACCTCACTCACCCGCTTTCCCTCCACTCCTATTCACCTTTGACAATTACCATGTTGGTGTCTCCTTGGCCATTGTCAGTCCTGAGCATGCTCTTTTTTGTTTTTTAATATGTTCCCTCCCTGTCTGCCCCCATGAATTAAACCTTTCCAAGACAGGGTGCTTTGTGTGAATCTTTTACCCTTGTGTCAACCGTACCTAGAACAGACACTGGCAAATAGCAGGTGCACAATCAATGTTGAATTAATGAATATTGATTGCTTGCTGTGTGCCGGGCACTGGGTGAAGTGTCCGGGATTCAGAGATGAATGGTTGTTTTGTTCTCAAAACAGATAAATCTTGCAAGGACGATGAACTTTGGATATTATGGTCACACAAAGGAAAGATAAAGGCATCTAAATAGAATGAGGGTTATAGCGGGGGTGGCAGAGTTTTCCCAGGATGGCCAATAAAACCTGAATCCTGAAGACTATATACCCAATTATAATGCCTCCTCCCCCAAACTGTTCTAACAGGTAGAAATGGATTACATATGAAACAAATGCTTTGCTATTAGCAGTAGTGTTGCCAGTAGCCTGTGTATATGACTATGCATTTATTCATTCTCGTTCCTCTGAACAGAGCCTGTTCAGGTTGGTTCTTTTCTTTTCTCTCCTCTCTGCAATGCAAAGGAAAGCTCAAACTTTGAAACTCCAGCCTCAAGCCTTTCTATTCATGAGGAGACCACGGGTTGAAAAGGGCAGGGAAGCCAGCTGTGGGCACAGCCCTGGGAAACAGTTAGTGCTGCAGCAAAGATTCTTCGGCTGTCAGTCCTCCAGCCCCTCACAGTGTCGCCAGGGGAGATGCTGGCGAGAGGCTCTCACAGCCAAACATGAGAAGAATTGCTGTTAAAAATATTGTGACAAGTTATATGAAGCACTGGGGGATACTCCCAAGTTTCTCAGGAGTGAGGTGATCGTTCCCACAGTCGTAAAAGCGCCTTGGCAAGCGAGGACAGTAACTGCAATAAAAGGGGGA
Organism: Oryctolagus cuniculus; assembly: GCF_964237555.1. Taxonomy (NCBI): domain Eukaryota; kingdom Metazoa; phylum Chordata; class Mammalia; order Lagomorpha; family Leporidae; genus Oryctolagus; species Oryctolagus cuniculus. The sequence continues at coordinate 160,947,532 of NC_091437.1, read as the reverse complement.
AATGTTGTTTGAGCTCATAAAGGGGGAGGGTGATTGTGTAGTTACAGCCCTTCATAAAATCCTTCCACGCAGCAGAGGGAGAGGAACTGGGTCAGCAGACGATGCCTCCGTTGTGCTTGCTGACCTAGACGAGATTGGTCGGCAGAAAAACAACAGGTCCACGTCATTATTCTAGTGCATAAAGTCAGGCCTCGAGGGAGTGACCTGCCATTTTAACTGCAGCACAAGACATATTCCAAGAGCAGAAAACTTACTAAACTAGGGTCAAGAGACCTGGGCTCAGGCCTGTTTCTTCTGAGTTGCTGAACGGCTTCAGGTAGTCACTCAATGTATTAATCAGGCTAATTAACTATAGTGGCTGTAGCAAACAACTCCATTGTGTTGTTGTCCTAACTCATCAGATGTTTCTTTATTTTTCATATCACCAAGCTGCTTGAGTCAATGGAGGGCTTTGCTCCACCTGGTCACTCAGAGACCCAGGCTAAGGGGCCTGGCCATTCTCCAGGCTAACCTAGGTGATAGACTGCAACCCACAGGGCAGAAGAGAGAAAGGGAGTAGATGATTACATGGGCTATCTTAGGGATCTGGGGTTCGCAAAGTAAAATTACAAATTATTTCTTTCCCTAGATGTAAAATGTGGAGCAGGGGTAGAAACTCCACAGTGAGCCGGCGCCGCGGCTCACTAGGCTAATCCTCCGCCTTGTGGCACCGGCACACCAGGTTCTAGTCCCGGTCAGGCGCCGGATTCTGTCCCGGTTGCCCCTCTTCCAGGCCAGCTCTCTGCTGTGGCCAGGGAGTGCAGTGGAGGATGGCCCAAGTACTTGGGCTCTGCACCCCATGGGAGACCAGGAGAAGCACCTGGCTCCTGCCATCAGATCAGCACGGTGCGCCGGCTGCGGCGGCCATTGGAGGGTGAACCAACGGCAAAGGAAGACCTTTCTCTCTGTCTCTCTCTCTCACTGTCCACTCTGCCTGTCAAAAAAAAAAAAAAAAAAAAAAAAAGAAACTCCACAGTGGAATCTCCCCATCACAAAAGGAGAGAGAAAGGAGTCAAACACTCAGGACACGTGGCCCTGTGAGAATCCTAAAGCAGAGCTCCTTTGTCCAAGCAGGGGTGTGTGTGTGTGAGTGTGTGTATGTTGTGCAGAAGGTCTCTGGACTTTGTTCTGACCTTTGGGTAGAAACACCTGGCCTTTTCCCTCAATGGTCCCAGTTTGGGCTTCTGGGAACCCCTCCTTGCTCACTTCCATCCATAACCACATCTAAATCAGGTGTTGGAGAGCAGCTATCCTTGGCATGTGCACTTTTTGGAGCTTACTATGGAAGGGTGGATGATAGATGGCTGTTTTAGGCTGCAAATTGTCAAACATCTTTTTGGTCTGAATTTGTGGTTTCTTGGGTAACACAATCCTTCCAAAAGGGATTTTAGTGGACTTGAGATCTCTTTGCTTCCAGTCAGTTCCATGTACCAATAATCATACCTGAAATACTTCCCTGGTTGTATTTCCCAAATCTATCTTATTTTTTTGCTTCCTCACTTCCATCTTCCATGTGTTTTTCTGTTGACGTCATGGTACATGAAGGTTGAGTTCAATGGAAAGGCCACATTCTTAATCTGATATTTGTTGCAGGGATTTGGTCTGACTCTTGGTTTGCTTTTTTTTTTTTTTTTTTGATTGTTTAGATAAAATATTTTTTTCAATTTTATGTTCTGCTATTTGGAGTCTAGGATCAACTTTTTAAAAATATTTATTTTTTGTTATTTGAAAGCCAGAGGGAGGGAGAAACAGAGAGAAATCTTCCATTTACTGGTTCACCCCTCAAATGGCTACAACAGCAAGGACTGGGCCAGGCTAAAGCTAAGAGTCAGGAAATTCTCCAGATCTCCCATGTGGGTGAAGGATCCCAAGGACTTGGGCCATCCTCTACTACTTTCCCAGGTGCATTAGCAGAAAGCTGGATTGGAAGAGGAGCAGCCCGGACTCAAACTGGCACCCATATGGGATGCTGGCATTGCACGTGGCAGCTTAAGCTGCTGTGCCTGTCTCTGATCCCACAAGATTCCACATTTCTTGACTCCATTCTCTTTCACTTTTGCTTATAAATCAGCCCCTCTGAGAGCCACTATGGGCCATCCACTACCAACATTCGATTTTCCACCAGAAGTAAGGCCATCACAACTTTCAAATCCAATCCATAGCATGTGTCTTGTTTCCTGGATCCATTCCTGTACAAACAATGAGACAGGGTATGTTTTAGACCAAGAGAAACATCCTCCAACCCCACCAGGTATTCTGTCCAGGCAGCGATTTAATATGAACAATTAGAACCTTGCTCAGTCATTGAAAGTGCTGAGGAAGAGTTCAGGGAAGCCACTGCCTTCTCTTTGGAAACAAGGTGGGCAGACATAGAGTTATGGTACATCTTAAACAAAGGAGCAGTTCTGGAGCACCCTGGCTGTGTACAGCTTGACAGGCTAGTATGACATGCAGAATGAGGAAAATGGTCCCCTCAGCTACTTCTTTTCCTTAGGATTCCACTGCATTGCAGGGATTGGCATCCCACATTTCCCCACAATGAGGCATTGTGATAATGGGCCTTTGTCAATCACACTCTTAGACACGAGGTAGTGAAACTTGCAGATGACACAGCTGCTATGGTTTGAACCTGGCTTGCACCCTCTGAAACTCATACTGGAGTTTTAGCCACAATCACGTGTTATTAATAGGGTGGACATTTAATCTGATTATAGTAATTAGGGGTGGGGCTTTAAGAGGTAACTAGGATTATCTAAAGTCATTTGGGTATAACCTCCATGATTGAATATTGTGGCTTTAAGACATGAAAGAGAGACAGACCAGAGCAGACACACATGTGTGTTTCCTGGCTCTTACCATGTTATGCCTTGCACTGTTTCTCAGACTCTACTGTCAAGAAAGCAATCAACAGATGCAAGTCTTAGGCCTTGGAGCTCTAGAACCATGTGTACAGAAATATATACATGCAAAAGTTATAGCAACTTTCTTCATACCTGCCCTAAGTGAGAAGCAATCAAGATGTTCGATGGGTATCTGAATAACCAGACCCTGATAGAGCCGTACAACAGACTATTATTTAGCAGTAAGAAGTCATGGATGCCTGGAAAGACATGGGAGAAATTTAAATGTATGTTGCTATGTGAAAGATGCCAGTCTGTGCACTGCCTGATTCTAATCATATAACATTGTGGGAAAGGAAAATCAATAGGGAAGACTAATTGATCAGTGATTGCTGGAAGTTTTGATAGGGAGGGACAAGTGAAGGTTAGGCAAAGCATAGGGAATTTTTTTAGGGCTGGAATTAAAATTCTATTTTCTATTGTAATGATGAATCCATGATGCTGCATTTCTCAAAACTCAGAGCAGTTTACTGCACAAAAGTTAATTTTAAGACTGGAGAGCATAACAAAGTAGCCTAGCTGAATTACAGATATGTGAGATAATAAACTGAAGGTGGTAGGGAAGGTTGCTGACCTAACAGCTTCAGAAACGAGTGGACTCCGTCAGACTAAACACAAAAGAAACTGTACAGAAGCACTGTATTCTAACCGATTGTTTCCTATGGGAGCACAGGTTAGCATTCTTATTCCACCTCCATGAATATTGGAGCCTTGTGTTAAGCAAAGGGATGGTGGATGGTGCAAGTCAGGTTTCTCAGTGTTGGGGTGGGAGTTTACAGATAAGTAAGGGCAGGTGGCTAGAACATTGATGTAATTAATTAGAGTCATCACTATGCACTTGTGTTCAACTTACTAGAGATACAGAGGGTTATGTCATAAATATTTATAGAAATGTGAGTGTATACAGGGATTATGTATTTCCTTGTGTTGTCAATTGAGAACACCGAGAAGCAATAGCACCCTGATGGCAACAAGCCCATCCTGGACCCACATTCCATTCTCTGATAAAAGGAATCCGAGCTCCCTGCAGAACTAGCTCTCTTAAGACTGGGAGAAAACACATATGATTAGCCTCATCATGCCATACAGTGTTATCAAAAAGTTCACAATTGGGGTTGGTGCTGTGGCGTATTGGGTTAAGCCTCTGCCTATGGTGTTGGCATCCCACATGGGAGCTGGTTCGAGTCCCAGCTGCTCTACTTCTGATCCAGCTCCCTGTAAATTGCCTGGGAAAGGAGCAGAAGATGGGCCAAGTGCTTGGGCCCCTGCATCCAAATGGGAGACCTGGAAGAAGCTCCTGGTTCTTGGCTTCAGAACGGCCCAGCTCTGGCTATTGTGGCCATTTGGGGAGCGAACCAGTGGGTGGAAATCCTTTCTCTCTGCCTCTCCATCCCCCTATCTAATTCTGCCTCTTAAATAAATACATAAATCTTAAAACAAAGTTTACAATTACAAGGCTCTACCAAAGGGACATAGGAGACAACTAAAAGAGCTGCCAGTGGCCAAAAATGAGAGAGGTTGGGCAAAATAATAAAATACTACTGGCTCATAATCCAAAGTATAAAGAAAATATTTTATGGGTCCATAATGATAAAAATAATGATTGAATAAATAAAATAAGTGGGGGAGAATGGATACATTTTCAGTAGAGAATTATGAATAATTTCTGTAGACACTCTGCCCTCAATGAAGCTGAGCATAACACCCTGCTCCATACATATGGGTCAAGCATTCTGACCTCCTTCCAAGCAGGGTAGGCAAGAAAGGGAAAAAATGTTGGTGGAGACACCTGACAACTACTGCCTGAGCAAGGGCTTCATCAACAGCGACTGCACCCCTACACCTCATGAAAATGACACTTTGCCTCTGCAGCCTCATCTCCCACACCCAGGGCTTTAGTTTAATTATGAGTAAAATACTAGAAAAATCCCATTAATGGACTTCCTAAAAATACCTCAAAATACTCTTCAAAAACTGTGATGGTCATCAAAAACAAGGACAGTCTAATAAATGATAGCAGCCAACAGGAGTACAAGGAGCAGTAAGTGTCATGTGGTGCATGCGTGGGCTCTGGGTCGAGGAAAGGTCCTTGGGCAGAAACTAAGGAAACATGAACACAGCATGAAATTCACTAATAATACTGTATCAGTGCAAAACCCGTTCTCTAATAAGTTTTTGCAGGGGAGATTCTACCTAAAACGGAGCCCAGAGAGTGCTCTGCTTAGAGAGGTAGGCTCTGGAGAAGATAGGGAGATCTCCTCCCCAGCCACAAAGCACAAGTCGAAGCTTCTGGTCCAGATGGTTCCTACATTCCTAGGAGCCCTGCAGATCACAGAACTGAAACACTAAAGGGACTGCAGTCTTCCATGCAATCTTTCCATTATGTCCCAGACATTTTCTTCTAATCTGTGGGGAAATGAGAAACTAAGGGCAAAACCAGGGCAGTACCTGTGAAAGGCGTGCCTGACACTGGTGAGGGAGGGGCTTGTGTTCAGGATACTTCCTGCACAGTCCTTCCCGGAATCCCTAGAATAGTTTGTACATCCATTTATAGCTCCACCATACTGTCAGGATCTCCCGCTTTGGGAACCGGCCGGGTTACCGCGAAGGAAGAGTCGAGGAGACTGAGGAAGGTCAAGCTAAACACACTTTATTGATACTCTAGGCGACTAGGAGGAGAGATCACTCAAGCCTACTCCCGTGGGCACTAGGCACTACGGACCAGGAGCTTCTCCCCGCGGGCACTAGGCACTAGGGACCGGGGAGAGAGAGGCTGAGTAACCTCCAGTTTACAGCGGCTGAGGGTCCCCTTATATACAGTTTCTAGAGGCTAGCCCCGCCCACATTCCGATCCCCCAGGGTCCCATCGTCATGGCAATGACAGTTTGTGGTTAGGCCATCTAGTTAGGCCGTCTGTTTTCAAATCTTACCAGCTAGGGTGGCTACTACTCTACTTTTCCTTCAAGCTGCCTACGAACTTTGTTTCAAAGGGCACTACAGTTACTTTGTTTCAAACCACGCTACAATTACTTTCTCTGTGAATGGTTCCCTAACACATACCCATCTACAGGGAATGTCCTTTGTCTCACATTGAACAGTTTCTACTTTGTGGGGAGGTGTAGGAAAAATACCAAGATATGCTCTGTTTATGTTATCATATGGTAGAGTTTCCTTATTTGTTTTTTATAGCCACACATTGCAAAGAATAAAATCAGACACTCTATGTTTGTCTTTACATTATTCTTTGGAGGTGGATGTAGTTGAACAGTGGGTTAAGCAAAGGCTTGAGTTACCTTTATCCCGTATCAGAGTGTCTAGTTTGAATCTTGTCTTTGTTTCCAGTCCAGCCTCCTATTAATGAGCCTGGGAGGCATCAGACGAAGGCCCAAGGTCTTGGGTTCCACTCACATGTGAGACTTGGGTGGAGTTTCTGGCTATTGGCTTTTGCCTGGCCCAGCACTGACTGTTGCAAGCATTTGGGTGAGTTAACTACCTGATGGAAGATCTCTATCTCTGTCTGTCACTTTCCTCTTTGTGTTCAACCTGTGTGAACTTGGTTCTTGTCTGTATTTCAGGATTAATCAGAAAGGGAGAAATATATTCATAGTAAAAGGATTTTTGATCTGAGAGGTGGAGAATCTTGGAAGATTTGACACTAAGCTAGTCTCATGTTCCAGCCCTCAGTTTACAAATCAATGATTCAAGGAAAATAAAACCACTTCCTGTTCATCTCCAAGGGCACAGAGAGGTGCAAATAAACAGATGGACAAGAGTGCCAATTGAATATAAAACTACGTAGAAATGCAAGAGAGACTCTACCCAAAGACGTATTGGGGACCTTCCTGTGCATTTCAGGGTCACCTGCTTCTGGAAGCCTCTGGAGAGGGTCCTCTGCAGTGGTGTCAGCTCTGAGGTCCACTTGGTGCTCTTGTCTCCTTCCACAAAGTCAAATGTTAATATGCCCAGCTCCTTTGTGCTCCTTGTTAATAGAAGTCCTTGTCTTTCAGCTGTGGCCTTGCTTGCTGTCATCAGAAAGGGACATGTGGGGACGTTTTGCATTACTCCAAGTGACAGGCTAGAAGTACAATCCTCCCATCACTAGCCTTGGATTCACATTCTGGTGTGAACAGATCAAAATATGAATTTCAGAGCTTACATAGCTCCATCTTTCACCCATATGGTCCTGGAACACAAAAGTACGTGATGCAAATGAATTAACCAGATGATGATGAGGAAGAGGAAGAAGAAGAAGAAGAGCACTTACTATGTCCCATGTACTGATCTAAGCATCTTAGATGGATTAACTCATTTACTTCTCATGCTAGCCTTATGTCATTTTGCAGATGAGGAGATGAGACATGGTGAAAGCCAAGTTCATACAGCAAAGAAGTTTTGGAGCTAAGATTTGAACCTAGCAGTCCCTGGGTTCAAAACCTGGCCTGGGAGTCGCTGAGCTATGGTATGCTGCCTTATAAGGAAAGGGCAAGGGTTTGGAATGGATCAATGGCATGACGGATTTCTCCTTACTGCTGCCCCTTCCCTCCACCAATCTTTCTGTCCCTGCTTCAACAAACATTGTACAGTACTCTGAACAGGCTTACTCCCTGGCCCAACTGTCTTTTTATGTGCTCTCTCTTCTCTCTGAGAACATCTGTCTCAGTCACCTGGCTAAGTTTTTTTAAAAATTAAAAAAAAAATTTTTTTGACAGGCAGAATTAGACAGTGAGAGAGAGACAGACAGACAGAAAGGTCTTCCTTTTTCCATTGGTTCACCCCTCAAGTGGCCACTATGGCCAGGGCATTGCGGCTGGCGCGCTGTGCTGATCTGAAGTCAGGAGCCAGGTGCCTCCTCCTGGTCTCCCTTGCGGGTGCAAAGCCCAAGGACCTGGGCCATCCTCCACTGCCCTCCTGGGCCACAGCAGAGAGCTGGACTGGAAAAGGAGCAACCAGGACAGAACCAGCGCCTCAACTGGGACTAGAACCCGGGGTACCGGTGCTGCAGGCGGAGGATTAGCCTAGTAAGCCTCGGCGCCAGCCCTGGCTAAGTTTTAACCAGCCTCATGACTCAACTCCAGGACCCCTCTTCCAGGCAGTCTTCCTTGAACATTCTCACTTTCTGGGTTCCCACAGCCCCCAAACCTTGGGTATCAGTCTTTATTACATTAACTTGCATTTGTCTTCTTACATGGCCTAGGGATATTATGCCATGGCTGGACTCTGGAGCCATATTCATTGGGTTCAAATCCTGGCTCTGTCACTTTCCAAATGTGGACCTTAGGAAATTTACCTGAATTTTTTGTCTCAGTTTCCTTATCTGTAAAATGGAAGTAGTATATGAATTTCCTTCTGCAAAGTATTTAAAACAGTGTCTTGCACATAGTAAATGTTCTACATCTGTTCACCACTAAATTCCAAACACCTTTGGAGCCGAGACAATGTGCTTATGAACCCTACAGTCTTGGTATAATGTAGGTACATGGTGGGTCTTCCACAAACATTCTTGGGCTAATGAGTACAGGCACAAATAGCTCTTGAGAGAAGGCATAGGTACTGGCAAGTTACTCTGTTTTGGGAGTGGTTTTTCCACCAAGGGTTCATGCGTTGGATGTTTGGTCTCCAGTACAGCCATGTTTGCAGCTGGTGGGACCTTTTAGATATGGTCCTAGTGGGAGGTCCTTAGGGCACTGAGAGCACTGCCCTTGGGAGGGATTAAAGTAATTCTTATGGAACCCTGAGTTAGTTCTCATCAGATGGTGGTTTTAAAAGACTAAGCCTTCCCCCCTTTCCCCGACCTCTTTGACTTCCTGTTTGGAGATGTGATTTCTCCCTCTCACATGTGCTCCTGCCATTGTGATGTCGTCCACCATGAAATCCTACCCAAGTTGAGCTGATGCCAGCCAGCATCATGCTCTTGAACTTCCAGAGCTTTGAGCTACATAAATCTCTTCTATTTATAAAGATACCCAACCTCAGCTATTTTATAAAGTAATAGAAAATAGCTCAATATGCAGGCATACACAAGAGACCAAGAAAATTGATTTCTCAGGGATAGAAGTGGAGATGCAGAGTAAAAGAAGCTCCAGTAGTATCCCAGGTAATAGGGTGGGGAGGCATAAGAGAAGAGGCCAGCACTATGGGAGAAAGTCCTGGTAGTAATAATAACACAAATTCTTGGTGGGTACAATAATGGAGGTCTGCTGAAGACCAACATATTGTGCAGCAGAGAAAGCACAGGACTGGGATTGAGGAGATCTGCTCTAACACTGGGTGGCTGTAGGAAAGCCTATGAACTTCTCTATGCCTGAGCCCACTTGGTCTCATCTGCTCAGTGGGGACTTGGAACTTGTGGTTGCTATGGACTTAACATTTCTGTCTCCCTAAATTCATGTGCTGGAACTCTAACACTCAATGTGATAGTATTTCGAGATGGAAACTTGGGAAGGCAATTAGTCATGGTGATAGACCTCTAAGACGGGTGGATGAGAGTCCTAACAAGAGGAGACACCCAAGAAGTTCATCTCAATTTCTCTCTTTCTTCACACAGGTGCTGAGAAAGGCTATGGATCACATGGTGAGGAAGTGACCTTCTCTAAGCCAGAATGAAGCCCCTCGCTAAAACCCCTACTGTGCCATCACCATGATCTCAGTCTTCTAGCCTTCAGAATTGTAGAAAGATACACTTTCATTTGTGGTATTTTGTTGTTGCAGCCTTAGCTGGTTAAACCAGCAGTCCAGCTTCTTTTATGGCTTTCTGCAGCTTGCTTTTTTCTCTCAGCAGCACATTTTGAAGCATAGCTCTGAATCCACTTGCATATCAGTGCTTTTATTTTGTCTTCTATGAATCATTTCACTTCATAAGACCACAAGCCACTGACACATTCCCTTAACAAGGGGAGTTAGGAAGTTTCCAGTGTGCTTGGTTTTACACAATCTGTGGCAATGGACTTGTATGTGAATATCTCTGTGTCTGCTTGGGAACATTTCTCTGAGGATTATGCCTGCCAGTGGGTGGCTGTGAATAGTTTGTTCATATTCCCTGAGGTTGATAAATAGTTCCCTCAATTGGTTGCATCAATTTAAACCCTCAATCTGATTATTAGACATCTTTGAACACCGATGTTCTGCAAACTTATCTCTCCCGAGCCCCATTTCAACTTTGCATTCTGCAGGGAGGGAGACAAGCATCCTGAGTCTTCGTAATTGTACATTGAGTGACTTCTTAATCAGAGCCAGGGTTGGACATGGGTTAGGAAGCACAGTCATGGCTAATGAAAAGGGCTTCGTTTCCTACTCCATCAGAATCGCTATTACTTTGAACATGTGTTCACCTCTCATTGCCTGGGTAAGTTGGGCAGCTTTTGCTTTACTTGTCAGGTGCCGTGTGAAAAGAGTTGCCAAGCAGTTGGACACACATTCTCTGAGTCCTTTTCACGTGTCTCTAACTGTTCAGAGTGCTGAGAGAGTCACAATAACACTGTTTTCAACCTCTCTTACATGGTTAATTTATGATGTCAACTTGACTATATTAAGGAATGCTTGGAAACCTGGAAAAATATCATTCTGAGAGTGTGCGGCTGTTGCCAGCTGAGCTTAGCCTGTGAGTTCAGTGCAGAGGACTGGCCCTTGATGTGGTGGGCACCACCCTAGAATACAGGAGATGAGACATTGAGAGCTGGGACACACTTGTCTCCTGTCTGGGACATCAGGACTCCAGATGTGCTGGCCTTTGAACTCCAGAACTCACACCAGGGACCTCCCTGTTGGTACTCAGGCTTTTGGAATTGAATTGAGTTTCACCCTTAACTTCCCTGGTTCTGAGGCCTTTGTGCTTGGACTGAGTCCTAATGTTGGGATCCAGAAGTCTCCAACCTGTTGTAGAAATTCTCAGCTGCCATGATGGTGTAAGCCAATTTTCCTAATAAATCCCCTTCAAATATCTCTATACAAATACAATTCTGTCTCTCCATAGAACCCTGACTTATATGTTGCCTTAGCTAGGATTTGAAGAGCAGTTAGACAAATTCTGAATTTTGTGAGAGATTACCAGCATGGGCTTTGGTCTTCACAGGAGCCATCAGGAGCTTAGAATCTTTTATCTTCCTGATCTACCAATCGACTTTCTAATTTCATGATTGCAACATGGCTGACTTATCTCTAGGAATCAAAGCCATCCTTGAGGCAATAAAAAGAGAGCAGAAGACATTCTAAATGGTGATGTCCCTTTTATAAAAAAAGTAAAATCTTTTCCAGAAATCCCAGCAATATTCCCTCGATATCCTTTCTAGCATTGTATCTCTTTGTGGGTACCCATTTGAAGGGAGGCTGGAGGAGTGCCTGGTTTTCCAGCCTCCAAGATGGAAGGTGGTGAGGAAAAGGGGAGCTGGAAACAGCTATTGGAGTAGCCAGAATAAAATGCCATATATGCTGTAACAGCATCTGTGCTTCCTCTGTGCAGCACTGATTACAGCAGAATCTAGAGGTGATTTGCGTTAATATTTTAAATGGGTGATGTTCCATGAGGGTGGAACTAAGTCCACACTTACACATTTCCTTGCATAGTGTATGGTTCAGATTGTGTGGTTGACGAGTATCTTTCTGTGTTCTTTCAATTCCTCTTTCAGATTCTACAGCCCACTTATTCCCTGCTGAGTAGTAATTAGTTCCCTCTTCACGTTTCTCTACAGGGTACCCATTACTCATCTTTCTTTCATGGTCCCTCCACTCAAGGCTACCCCATACAACAATCAACTGCAACCCCATAATGGGGGAAGGGAATGGGCTCTGGCTGGTCCAGGTGGACACTGAGGAGCTGGAAAATAAATTTGATTTCTCTTAGCTTGGCTGAGAAAAGGGGAAAATTGGGAGCTGGAAGGGCATAGTGGACAGGTGAAGTCTGAAGTTTAGGGGAGAACAGGTGCACTGTTACTTTTGGGGGAAAGGAGTTGAGGAAGCAGACCTAGGCTATGACTATAGATTCACACATCCGGTGACAGGTGAGGTTTAAGTACAAACTTATTGAGAATAGGTTAGAGATTTGGGGAAGGTTATCAGGAACACCATTTTACTTTGTGGGCCAGTGAGTGCTTGGAGCTAAGAGATAACAAACTTGGTTAATGATCCAGGAACAGTGCAGATGATGTCTGATATGGCCCCTGCCCTCATGGGACTAATGGAAAATGAGAGAAGGAAGATGATGATAGGCAACCACAGTGTGCTCTGGGTACTCAGAGTAGTGCACTTCTTCAACAATCACTAGTATTTCTCTGGAAATCACTAGTGTTTCTACCAAAAGGGCAGAAGCCCTGGAAACTTTGGGACTAAGGGTTCTGTATTAAGTGCATGTAAAAGTGAGGAGCTGCACATTGTTAGTGTGGGGCTCTATCCACCTAGGCTTCTACAGCCATTCTGTGTTCTAGAGAAAGAGCTGGTCTTGGAACAAACTCAGGGTTCTGCTGGGCTGACTTACACACTACTACAGGTCATGACGCAAATCATCACGTCTGTCTGGACACACTCAAAGCTGCAGTCAGATAGTATCAGGCAGAAATTGATGAAGTGATCCTGAAATTCACAAGGAAATTCAAAGTCCCCAGAATAGCCAAAACAATATTGAAAGGAAACAAATTGAAGGACTCAACACTTTCTGATCTCAAAACTTACTAAAGATCTTTGGTATGTAAGACTTTGTGGTATTAGCATAAGAATAGACACAGTCATCAGTGAAATAGAACTGAGATTGCAGAAATTTGCTCAGATGTTCATGATTAATTGATACTTGACAAGAATGTCATGACAATCCAAGATTGGAAAAATAGTCTTTTAAAGAATGTGATGATGGGACAACCGGATATCCATACTCAAAAGAATTAATTTTGACTCCAACTTCATACTACACACTGAAAATTAGCTCAAAATGGATCATATATTGATATTGAATCAAAGATCAAAATGTAAAAACTAAAGCTATAAAACTTTTAGAGGAAAAATATATATGTAAATCTTTGTGATCTTCCTCAACTCTTTAATTTCTTAGGGCACCAAATTCACAATGAGATAACTGAAAAAATAAATAAAGTCCATCAAAATTAAAGACTTATACATTAAGGAGGAACTGTCAAGAAAATGAAGACAGCACACAGAAAAGGATAAAATTATATATCTTATATAATTTAGTATTCAGAAAACATAAAAACTCCTATATTTCAAAATGATTTATTTATTTATTTGAAAGTCAGAGTTACAGAGAGAGAGAGAAGGAGAGGCAGAAAGTCTTCCATTCACTGGCTCACTCCCCAACTGGCTGCAATGGCTGCAATGTCTAGAGCTGTACCAATCCAAAGCCAGGAACCAGGAGCTTCTTCCGGGTCTCCCATGCAGGTTCAGGGGCCCAAGGACTTGGGCCATCTTCTATCACTTTCCCAGGCCATATCAGAGAGCTGGATTGGAAGTGGAGCAGCCGGGACTCAAACCGGTGCCCATATGGGATGCTGACACTGTAGGTGGCAGCTTTACCTGCTACACCACAGAGCTGGTCCCCCAATTCAAAAATTGACAAAGGACTTAAATGGAGATTTCCCCAAAGAAGATACACAAATGGCCAAAAAGCACCTAATGCTTTAACACCATTACCATTGAGGGAATGCAAATCAAAACCACAGTGAGCATTCACATGGATGGCAATAATTGATAACAATATGTGTTGGTGAGGATGGAGAAAAATTTGAATCTAGCTATTGTTAGGAATGTAAAATGGTGACTCTATAGAAATAAGTTTGACAATTCTTCAAGTAATTAAACATAGAGCATTTAAGATAACATAGACATTCTATTCAAAAGAACGTGAAGGTCTTCAAACAAAAATTTCTGCATGAATATTTATAAAAGTGTTATTCATTATATTCAAAATGTGGACACAACCCAACTGATAAATGGCTAAACAGAATGTGGTATATACATATAGTGGAATATTATTCAGTCATAGGAAGGAATAAAGCAGTGGTACATGGTACAATATGGATGAACCTTGAAAACAGTACATGAATTGAAAGAAGGAAGATACAAAAGGCCACTTAGTCTATGATCTCATTATATAAACTGTCCAGAAGACACAAATACATGGAGACAGAAAGCAGAATAGTGATTATCAGAGCTGGGGAGACCGAGACATCAAGAATGAAAATTAAAAGGTATTTTTGGGTATTCATATTTTTCTTTTCAAATTTCTTTAAGGTATACAAACTTCATGTATTTCATATCTATGAATTTAGGAACAGAGTGGTCTGCCTGCACTCCCACCTTCCTCCTCCTCTCTCTCGTATTTGCACTCTTGATTTCTACAATGATCTACATTCATTTTCCTTTATACTCATAAGATTAACCCTGCAGTAAGTTAAGAGTTCAACAAACAGCATGAGAGGGCAAAAACACCATTCCTCAATGGTAAAGACAAGGGCTGTAATGGATTTTAGTAGGCGTGATGGAAATGTTGTAGAATTAGATAGTGGTACGGGTTGTACAACACTATGAATATACTAAAAATCACTAAATTGTGCTCTTTAAAATGAGGAACTAATTAAAAATATTGTATTTCAGAGGCTCCTTGAATTTGATGAACTTTCAATGTTCCAAAATAATTTTAAGACTTATTATTCAATAAGTTATTTAAAAGGAAAAAAATGCTTCTATCTATTAAAACCATCATTTTTAAAGAATATCTTGACATCTAAAGTGAGAAAGATGCAATTTTTAAATTGTTGGTTTTATGAACAAAATGGCTGCATTCATTTATTTACCCCCAGTTAGCATACAAGGGGAGCTATACTTGACCTTGGTCAAGGTAACCCACTGGAAAGCACAATGCCCATGAGGACGACTGAGACCTGCCATACCTTACCAGCATGATCCTTCCTCCAGGGAAAGTAAAAACTTCTAGGGAGACAAGGGCCAGAAAAACGGGGGATACACTTACAGTGGCAGCGCCAGGTAAGGGATCTCAAATTATTTTTCTCGTTTCACCTTGGACTAGGGAAAACTTTGCAGGTCAACAACTGTTGCAGATCCGCACTGTTCCAGATCTGAGAAATGCTGGAGTAGGTGAACGGACTCCAAGAAAAATGTGTGACACGTCAAGTGTCAGATGAGAATGTGGGATTGCGCCTGAAGCTGTTTCACTAGCACGCAGAGGTGTCTCTTTGTCCTGTTCTGTCTGCCCGGGGAATCTTCCAATGTGAGAAGCCAATCTGGTGGGAACAGTTGGACAAGAAGGTGTGATCTGTGAGCTCATTACATTTCTTCTCACTCTCCCAGGGAAGCCAAGAAACCTTACCTAAAAGCCATCTCTGTTCTCTCATCAGCACGTCTCCTTGGCAGGCGACTGTTTTTCCAACTAACAACGGGACTAAAAACAAGAGAAAAGGGAAGGTTGTCATAGAGGTAACTGCTATGTGTCAGGCACCTTATGACTGTTGTTTCTTTGCTCTCTGCCTCTCTCTTGATTATACTCCCCTGAGCTCTGCTTTCATGGTAAGGGACAGGGAACTGGATCTGAGATAAGGAGTCACAGGAGATTTAGTTTCTCTGAGCTGAAGCTTTGGCACAGAGTTGCTTCCTGAGCAAAGAGGAAAGCTAAGAGCTGCAAGAATGAGCCAAGGCCAGATGTATGTGGAAAACGCAAGTCTCTGGGATGGTTAGGTACAGAGAGACACCACTTTCTTCTCTAGTTTTTGCAAAGAAACCTTTCATTTCATAAGCACAACTTTAGGAATACATTGATTCTTCCCACCATACTCGCCCTCCCACTCCCACCCCCACCCCACCTCCTCCACCCTCTCCCATTCCCAGTCCCATTCTCCATTAAGGTTCATTTTCGATTAACTTTATACACAAAAGACCAACTCTATACTAAGTAATGATTTAAAAATTTGCACACACACACACACACACAAAATATAAAAAACTGAGACCAAATTTTACAGTTAATTATCATAATACAACTTTTTAAGGACAGAGGTCCTGCATGAGAAGTAAGTGCACAGTGACTCCTGTTGTTAATTTGAAAACTAACACTATAATGTATGATGTCAGTGATCACTCAGGCTCTGGACATGAGCTACCAAGGCTATATAATAGTCTTTTGTGTCCACAATCTCCGCCAGTATTTAGACAAGGCCATAAGCAAACTGGAAGTTCTTTCCTCCCTTCAGAGAAAAGTACATCCTTCTTTGATGGCCCCTTCTTTCCAGTAGGGTCTCATTCACAGAGATCCTTCATGTAATTTTTTTTTTTGTTTTTGCCACAGTGTATTGGCTTTCCATGCCAGAAATGCTATCATGGGCTTTTAAGCCAGACCAGAATGACTTAAGGGCTGATTCTGCGTTCAGAGTGCTATTTAGAGATTGTCTTTCTATGAGTCTGTTGTGTGGACTACTTCCCATGCTGGAACATTCTCTCCTTAATTCTTAATTCTATCTGTTGTCATTACCAGACACTTGATGCTATTTATATGATCCCTTTGAAACTTAATCCTATCTATATGATCAGTTTAACACTTAATATCACTTTAACACTTAAGATGGCATTATTACCACACAGCTTAATGGCATTTGGAATCCCATCGCAAGTTTTTAGCTGTACTCTTAGAAGTAAGTCTGTAGGAATGTATGCAGAACTATACAGATTTACAGTTACAAACCTCTTCCTCCCTCTTATTCCCACCCTTATTTTTTACTGGGATCTATTTTTCAATTGACTTTATACACATATGATTAATTCTATGTTAAATAAAGAGTTAAAAAAAAAGAAAAGTTCATAAAAGAAGGAAAAATACTATTCCTCAACAGTCAAGATAAGGGTTGTTCAAGTCATTGCTTCTCAAAATGTCAATTTCACTTCTACAGGTTTCCTTTAGGTGTTCTGTTAGTTATCACAGATCAGGGAGAACATAAGGTATATGTCCCTTTGTGACTGGCTTATTCCACTAAGTATGATGTTTTCCAGATTCATCCATTTTGTTGCAAATGATTGGATTTCATTTTTAACCACTGTGTAATATTCCCTAGAGTACATATTCCACAATTTCTTTATCCAGTCTTCAGTTGATGGGCATCTAGGTTGATTCCATGTCTTTAGCTATTGTGAACTGAGCTGCAGTAAACATGGGGATGCAGATAACTCTTTTATTTGCTGATTTCATTTTCCTTGGGTAAATTCCCAGGAGTATGATGACTGGGTCATATTGTAGGACTATATTTATATTTCTGAGGTATCTCCAAACTTTCTTCCATAGTGTTTTCGCCAGTTTACAATCTCACCAACAGTGGATTAGGGTACCTTTTCCCCCCGCACCCCCTCATCCTTGCTGGCGTTTGTTGTTTGTTGATTTCTGTATGCAAGCCATTCTAACTGGAATGAGGTGAAATCTCATTGTGGTTTTGATTCTCATTTCCCTGACAGATAGTGATCCTGGGCATTTTTTTATGTGTTTGTTGGCCATTTGGATTTCCTCTTTTGAAAAATGTCTGTTTAAGTCCTTTGCCCATTTCTTCACTGGGTTGCTTTTTTTGTTGTTGTGGAATTTCTTGATATCTTTATATATTCTAGTTATTAATCCTTCAGCATTTGCATAGTTTGCAAATACTTTCTCCCATTCTATCAGTTGCCTCTTCACTTTTCTGATGTTTTTATGCAGTACAGAAGCTTCTCAATTTGATGTACTCCTATTTGTTAATTTTGGTGTTTATTGACTGTATTCTGGGATCTTTTCCAAGAAATCTTTGTGCCAATGTCTTCCAAGGTTTCCCAAGTGCTCCCTAATAATTTGATTATATCCACTCATAGGTTGTCTTTAATCCATTTTGAATGGATTTTTGTGTAAAGTATAAGGTAGGAGTCCTGCTTCATACTTCTGCATATAGAAATCCAGTTTTCCCAGCACCACTTGTTGAAGAAACTGTCCTTGCTCCAGGGATTGGTTTTAGCTCCTAGGTCAACTATAAGTTGGTTGTAGATGCTTGGATTGAATTCTGGCATTTCTATTCTGTTCCATTGGTTTATCCATCTGTTTCTGTACCAGTATCAGGCTGTTTTGATTATTACTGCCTTGTAATGTATCATGAAAACTGGTATTGAGATGCCTTTGGCTTTGTTTTTGTTGTATAATATTTCTTTAGCTATTCAAGGTCTCCTGTGCCTCCAAATGAATTTCAGCATCATTTTTTCTAGATTGGAGAAGAATATCATTAGTATTTTGATTGATATCATATTGAATTTGTAAATTGCTTTTGGAAGAATGGACATTTTGATGATACTGATTTTTCCAATCCATGAACATGGGAGATTTTTCCTTTTTTTGTACCTTTTTCTATTTCTTTCTTTAATGTTTTGCAATTCTCATCATAGAGATCTTTGACATACTTGGTTAAATTTATTCCAAGGTATTTGATTTTTTTGTAGCTATAGTGAATGGGATTGATCTTAGGAGTTCTTTCTCAGCCATGGCATTGTCTGTATTTATAAAGGCTATTGATTTTTATGTATTGATTTTATAGCCTGCTACTTTACCAAACTCTTCTATGAGTTCCAATAGTCTCTTGGTGGAGTCTTTTGGACCCACTATATATAGAATCATGTCATCTGAAAATGGGGATAGTTTGATTTCTTCTTTCCTGATCTGAATCCCTTTGATTTTTTTTCTTGCCTAATGGCTCTGAAACTTCCAGGACAATATTGAGTAGCAATGCTGGGAATGGGCATCCCTGTCTGGTTCCAGATCTCAGTGGGAATGCTTCCAACTTTTCCCCATTCAATACGATGCTGGCTGTGAATTTATCATAAATTGCCTCGATTGTTGAGGAATGTTGTTTAGTTTGCTTAGGGTTTTTCTCATGAAAGTGTGTTGTTTTTTATCAAATGATTTCTCTGTATCTATTGATATAATCATATTGTTTTTGTTCTTCAATTTGTTAATGTGGTGTATCACATTGATTGATTTGCGAGTTGAACCATCCCTGCATAAAAGGGATAAATACCACTTGGTCTGGGTGAATGATCTTTCTGATGTGTTATTGGATTCGATTGGCTAGGATTTTATTGAGGATTTTTGTATCTATGTTCATCACGAAAATTGGTCTATAATTCTCTTTCTCTGTTGCATTTTTTCTTGGTTTAGAAGTTAAGGTAGTGATGGCTTCATAGAAAGAATTTGGGAGAATCCCTTCCCTTTCCATTGTTATGAATAACTTGAGAAGAATTGGAGTTAGTTCTTTTGTAAATGTCTGGTATAATCCAGAGGTGAACCTATCCCATCCTGGGCTTTTCTTTGTTGGGAGGGTATTTATTACTGATTCAATTTTTGTCTTGGTAATGGGTCTGTTTAGGTTTTATATGTCTTCATGCCTCAGTTTAGGTATGTTGTGTGTCCAGGAATCTAATCATTTCTTCTAGGTTTCCCAGTTTGTTGGCATACAGCTCTTTGTAGTAAATTTCTGATGATTCTTTTTATTGCTGTGGTGTCTGTTGTTACATTTCATTTTTCATCTCTAATTTTATTGATTTGTACCTTTTTTTCTTTTTTCATTTAGTTGGGTCAATGGTGAGTCAATTTTTTGAATTTTTTTAAAAAAACAGATCTTCATTTTTTTCTGATCTTTTTTATTGTTTTTTTAAATTCAATATTGTCGATTTCTTCTCTAATTTTAATTACTTATTTTCTGCTGTTAGTTTTGGGTTTGGTTTTCTGTTGTTTTTCTAGAACCTTGAAATGCATTGATAGCTCATTTATTTGGTGCCTTTCTGATTTCTTGATGTAGGCACCAATTGCTATAAACTTTCCCCTTAATACTGCTTTTGCTTATCCCATAAGTTTTGATACGTTGGTTGTCATCTTAATTTGTTTCCAGAAAGTTTTTTATTTCTCTTTTGATTTCTTCTATGACCTACTGTTCATTCAGAAGCATGTTGTTCAGTCTCTATGTGTTTGTGTATGTTCTAGAGATTCCTGAGTTGCTGATTTCCAGTTTCATTACATTGTGGTCTGGGAAGATGCATGGTGTGATTTTGATTTTAATTTGCTGAGACTTGCTTTATGGTTTAGCATGTGGTCAATCTTAGAGAAAGTTCCATGCAGTCATAAGAAAAATGTGTATTCTGTGGCTGTAGGATGTAAGGCTCTGTAGATATCTGCTAGGTCTATTTGGTCTATAGTGTCGATTAACTCTGTGTTTCCTTGTTGAATATCTGTCTGGTTTATCTGTCTATTGCTAATAGTGGGTTATTGAGGTCCCCCACTACTATTGTATTTGAGTCTATATCTCCCTTTAAATCAATTAAAATTTATTTTAGATAGCCTGGTGCCCTGTAATTAGGTGCATATACATTTATATTAGTTAAATCCTCATGTTGAATTGATCTTTTTATCATTATATAGTGTCTTTGTCTCTTTTAATAGTTTTTGTGTTAAGGTTTTTTTTTTCTGATGTTAGGATGGCTACACCAGCTCTTTTTTGGTGTCTGTTAGCATGGATTATCTTTTTCCATCCTTTCCCTTTCAGTCTGCATGCATCTTTGTTCATTATATGTTTCTTGTAGGCAGAAAATAGATTTCTTTTTTAATCCATTCAGCCAATCTGTGTCTTTTAACTGGGGAGTTGAAAGAATTTACATTCAGGGTTACTATTGTTAAGTACCGATTTTGTCCTGATATGTTTCCATAAATTGCCATAATTTTGTATTTTATATTTCCATTGTACTTTTACTGGGTCATTTTATGTGTTCATCTTCTTTCATAGTGATGTTCCTGTTTCTGTATTTCTGTATGTAGCACATCCTTGAGCATCTTTTGTAGGGTGGGTGAGTAGTTACTAATTCTTTCAATTTCTGTTTGTTGTGGAAGACCTTTATTTCTCCTTCATTCAAAAATGAGAGCTTTACAGAGTACAGTATTCTGGGTTGACAGTTTTTTCCTCTTAGGATTTGGAATATATCTCCCCATTCTATCCTTGCCTGTAGGGTTTCTGATGAGAAGTCTGCAGTGTGTCTTATTGGGTTTCCTCTGACTGTGATTTGGCATTTTTCTCAAGCACATTTTAAGATCTTTTCTTTATGTTTTGTTGTGGAGAATTTTACCACAATAGGTCATGGCGAAGATCTTTTCTGGTCATTTCTACTCAGAGTTCTGTTTATTTTCTGTACTTGGGTATCTCTTTCTTTCTCCAGATTGGAGAAATTTTCTGTTATTATTTCATTAAGAAGGACTTCTAATCCTTTCTCTCTTTCCAAGCCTTCCAGAACTCCAAGGATATGTATGTTGGGTTATTTGATAGTATCTTGTAGATCTCCAATCATTTTTTTTTTTTAGTTTTCTAATTTCTTCTTCTTTTTTTTTGTTCTGACTGTAATATTTCCAGAAATTTGTCATCTAGTTATGATAATTTTTCTTTTGTCTCACCTATTCTGCTGTTAAGTCTTTACACTGCATTTTTTAGTTTGATCTATTGAATTCTGCATTTCTAGTATTTCATTTTGACTTCTCTTTCATAACTTAGTTTCTTGGGAGAACTTTTCATTTAGATTGTGAATTTGTTTCTGATTGCTTCTTAGTAATCTGATGATTAATTTTCTGAATTCCACTTCAGGTATGTCCTCAATCTCTTTATCTTCACCTTCTGTTATTGAAAAGTTGTAGTGTTTCTTTGAGGGGCACTTTATCAGCATTTGTGTATTTTTTTATTTTTTGTATGCTTTCTTTTCTCTTTAATTGGTGTCTTTGTGATTTAGTGGGACATCTATTCTTTTATTGAGTTCCAAGAGGTGTGTGCTGGATGTGGCCTAGGTGCTCTGTTCAGTATTCTGTGGTGGAGGAGGTATGCAATGTAAGGCCCCAGTGGGCTTTGATTCTTTCCCCTGGTTTTGGTTAGAGGAGGTGGTTCACTGCAGATGTACCTTCTCTTTTCCTCACAGTTGTGGGACACCCTGCTGTTAGTCTCTGGTGTGTTCAGGGTTATATCACGTTGCATAACAAACTGCACCTCTGATATGTGGAGATTTTCATGTGGTGAGGTTTCCCTCTTATGAGCTGCTATGTATCTGTGTGCTGCAAGTGGAAGCACCGAGCCCCGCCTACTGGAGCCCAGCTCATTCCTCAGTCATGGTGGAAGTTGGTATGAGCTCCAGTGTATAGAACCCCACCTATTTGGTACCCAGCTGGCTTCTCAATGGTGGATGGAACAGCCTGGAGTTTTCGATATTTAGGACTTCTCCTTGTTGTACAGCTTGTGTGGTGGGGAAGAAATTTCTCATTCCTGGGTGGGGAGTATCACTTTCTTCTATATAGGATTGTCTGAGTTGAATCAAAAGGTATTAAGTAAATGGGCCTTGTTTGTTGAAAAGGGATTAATCTATTATATAAGCATATATAAATTATATATATTTAATATGAAGTATATATAAGTAATCCTTGTAGTCCTGATATAGTTCAGCAAATTAACTGGTTAACATTATAAAGTAGAAAACACAAATAACCAAACAATTGGTTTAATTAACAATTCTCTAGGCCAGTAGGTTGGCAAATTATGGCCTTTGGATCAAATTCAACCCACTCCTTGTCCCAGTGTTGTTGGGCCCCAACCACTTCTTTTATATACAAGTAATTATATCTAAGGATGCTTACATGTTACAAGGTAAGATTCGCGTGGTTACTACACAGACCACATGACTCACAAAACCTAAAATATTTACTATTTGACCTTTCATGTGTACAAGCTTGCTGACTCCTGTTCTAAGCATTTGGTGCACTTAATTTTACCTACACAGACATGTTGCTATTCATTCATTCAACACGCTAATGGAAATCTTGCAATGAAATGTGCAAAGGGCCGGAAGAGCGGGCTGGAAGATCCAATTCTTGTCTTCATTGAGCTCTAATTTAGGGAGGAGATACAGATGATTGCTATGTAAGCAGAAATGAATATGAAATTGGTAAGCAGAGTGGACTGTGAACCAAAATTATGTGGATGTGGAAGGTCAGGGTACTGAATTCACCTGAGAGTAAGATACAGTACTTCCTGTCTGTTCAGAGCGAGGACCTTGGACCAGTATCTTATGTTACCGCTCTCTGAGAGCCTGTGACATCTATAGAATCTCTGCTATCCACTCTGACCTCAGAACCAGCTCTCAAGGCATTCTGGTCTGGCTGAAAAGTCCACAAGTGCATTTCAGGCATGGAAAGCCGAGACAATGTGGCAAAAAGTGTTCTACTTGAAGCATCTCTGTGGCTGAGACCTTGGTGGAAAAAAGTGGTCATCAAAGAAGGATGTACTTTTCTCTGAAGGGAAGAGAGAACTTCAACTTTGCTTATCGCCTTATCTAAATATTGAAGGCATTTGTGGGTTCAAAAGGCTTCCATAGCATAAGCATGTCAAGAGCCTCGGGTGATTACTGATATCATACATAAGAGTGTTTGTTGTCAAATTAACAACAGGAGTCACTGTGCATTAACTTCTCATGTAGGACCTCTGTCCTCAAAGAGAGGTATTATGAAATTGATAGTAAAACTTGTTCTCAAAGATTTACTTTTTTTAGTGTATTAAGTGGAGGATATCCTTACATTTCATAAGTTTTAGATAAGCTTAAGTGCCCAACTCCATTGCCTGTTTCCTTAGGTGCTTCTTCAATTAATGACAAAACTTGTTATCAAAGAAAAATAAAGTATATTATCATAAAAATTAAAAGATAAATAAGAAAGGAAGCAGGAGGAAGGTTGGGAATGTGGGAGGGATGGGGGGAGGATGGGTTGGGAAGTGTCATTATGTACTTAAAACTGTATATATGAGATACATGAAATTTCTTCCATTTATATAAATGAAAAAATTTAAATACAAAAAGAATCTCTGCTACTTGCTCACTCCATTTCCAGATAAGAATGCATTTAGGGGCCAGGGCCACGGCTTAGAAGGTTAAGCCTCTGCCTGAAGTGCTGGCATCCTGTATGAGCACCGGTTCAAGTCATAGCTGCTTCACTTCTGACCCAGCACCCTGCTAATGCACCTGGGAAAGCAGTGGAAGAAAGCAGTGGAAGATGGCCCAAGTAGTTGGGCCCCTGTACCCATGTGGGAGACCCAGAAGAAGCTCTTGGCTCCTGGCTTCATTCTGGCACAACCTCCACAGATGCTGCCATTTGGGAAGTGGACTAGCAAATGGAAGATGAAAGATCTCTCTCTCTCTCTCTCCCTTTCTCTCTGTATTTTATTTGCATGTGAAAATGTAAGATGTTTTGATTTAGGCAAAGCACATGTTAATTACATTCACTCATGTTCCCAATAAATAGTTGACACAATTGACTGTTAGAGAAAGTATTGGGTCAATAGTTCCCAATAGGAACTGAACTGTCCATGTCAGGGGCGCTGGTGGTGTGGGCAGAGCTCAGGTGTGCTCATCAATGGGAGAAAGCAGAGGGCCATGTCTGAACCAAAGTCCTTATAGATTTTTCAGTTCCAACTGAGAAGACCCCAACCTGTTGTCAAGGCTAGAGGACAGGAATGAGGTCAGACATGAGAGACAGAATTAAGAGTGAGGAGCCTGCAGGACACGAGTAGGACTAAAGAAGAACATAGAGAAAAGAGGGGCAGGTTGGCCATTGTCAACCAAACCCCAGCGGCTTCAGGGGTCCTCTCTGATGTCCAACAATAATACCAGGTGGGGGAGGGGGTGAGGGAGAGACCACCTTAAGGAGACTGTAGAGTTCAACAGTGAGACACAACCCTGACAGTCGTGGGCAGTGAGCTTGATTATGCCTAGAAAGACAGGAGTCCGTCCTCAGCAGAACTGACGCAGTTCATAGGGCCCTACACTCCCAGGGAAGACCCAGGAGTCTCCCTACATGGACTGGTACCCTACTCTTACTGCACCTGCTGCTCTCAAGCTCTGGGCCCTTGCAGTGATGACTGCAGTGTGATTGATGACTCTTCCCTGCCGTTTGTGAAACTCATTTGTCTCACGTCTTGGAGGGAGGCTTGATCTCTGGCAGAGGAGGAGTCTGTATCTGCCTTCACTCTCTCCCACCTCTGCCAGGACTTGCACATCTCCCCAGTCCTTTTCTACACTGTCACTTCTCATCCAGTTTCTTTACAAGTAATCATTATTTCCTGATGTTTTCCAAACTTCCCTGAAGATAGGAACCACCTGGGGCTCATCCCATAACTAACAGACTAGTACAGTCTGGCAGCCTGCAGGCCCAGCTGCGACCTCCTGGTAATCTGTAGGCTTAATGAGCCCCTCGGGCAGCTTTTATCAGGGAGCTTGGGGCACACTGGACCTGAGAGGTTAGGACTGTGGGTGCCTAAAACCAGCCCTTCAGGTCAGATCCCAGCCTTGCCACTTTCTCACTCTGCAGCCCTGTGTGAATTATTGAACCCAGCTAGCTGAGCATTACCTTTCTCCCCAGCAGAATGAGGATAAGCAGAGTCTCTCTCCCCTAGGCTCCTTTTGAAGATAAAGTGGGGCATGTTTATCAAGCTCCTGGCAGAGTATGAGGCATGGAGTCACCCTTCAGTAAATATTAGCATTTAGACATTTGCTAATGAGCTCAGGAATAATTGGACACGAATTGTGCAAACTGCTGGGTGGTGAGAAGTAAATAAGATAGATTTTTTTTCTCCAGCTCAGCAGTGTGTTGAAGGCCATGGTCTTTCTAAACCTGTTGTTTTACCACCCCCTGCTTAAAGCCCTCCTATGGCTCTGGTCTGGCTCAGTCTTACAGTCGCATTTCCTACCTGCATCCCTTACAATATATTAACAGTTTCCTGCTAGCATGCTTGCCCAACCCCCTTGCTTTCCAGACTTGTATTCCCATTGTTGCTTCTGCCTGGAATATCTACAGCTCCTTCCAATCACCCACTCAATGGGAAGCCCTGTGTCAAGTGTTAATGTTCAGTTTGGCTGATTCCTTTCCCGGGAAGACACAGCACATTTGTAGGGGTTGCGTGGCTGAGAAAGGAAGGGAAAATTCTGCTAAGCAGAGCTCACTGTTGGCAGACATGAGCATGGAGGCAGCAGAGGGGACAGTTGATGATGGACATCACATACCGTGCACTAGTGTATTTGATGGAAAGCAGAAACTTAAAGGTAAGAAATGGATACTTCCCAGTGTGGAGTTCCCAGAGACAGGATATCCCACTTGATGGAGTTCCCATAAGGTACACCCTGGACAAGGGTTGAAAGTGGTGAGGCCAACTTTATTCAGACGGCCGCAGTTGGAGAGAAAGACTTACAAGCTGAGCTCAAACATAATTCAGTGGAAGGGGGCTGATGCTAGCACAGGGAGGATAGAGAAGTAAAAGCATCCATGGGAAGTGACAAAGGGGACTGGGGGCTACAGGGAAATTGAAAAGGCAGGCATGTGGGTAAAGGATTAATAAGGATATTTGGCCATGTGGGTTGAGATGATGAACATTTTGTGGTTTGTCTGCATTGTATTTTCTTGAGCAAAGGCTTGGCTTGGGGATACTTTAAGGTCATAGCTCAGTGAAGGTGGAAGCCAAGTTAGAGTTTGGCTGAGTTTCCTAGCAGTGTTCAGACAAGTCTGTTACGCCATCTTGGAGCTCACAGGTCAAACTTCTATATTATCCATAGGCTAGTGGCAGGGGCCACTTCAGCTGAAGTCGGGAGCTGAGTTGGGCATCAGTTGGCGTGTGTTTGGGGAGTGTTATATTCTGTCATTTCATACAGCAAGTGGCTTCTGCACATGTGATCCCGTCCCCAAGGTTCCCTGTAACTGGTAGGTACTGGAATTACAATAATTCTGCACAAACTAACAACCCTCAGCTCCTAGCAGCTCACAACAGTAAGACTCGAGTCTCATTTCTGCTGTCCACATGTTGGACCAGCTCAGCCCTTATTCTGGTTGCTGCTCTCTTACCTCGTCTCTGCTCTGGAAACCAGAAGGGATGGCTACTCTAGGGCAACAGGAATGGAGTAGGTGCCCAGGCACAGAAGTGGCCCGGTTCTATTGGCCCGGTTCTATTGGCCTGTGCCAGGCCTGATGCCAATGCAGCAGAGGACTTGTCCTGCCCTGTTTTACATAATGCACAACTGTTTCCACAGTTCTAGGTCAGATATCACAGACCTGCTCCTGTCTACATGGACGGAGTCTTGAGGTTGACAACAGTACTGTCAAATGGCTCTTGTCATTCCTGTGTCTACAGTGACAGATCTAGTACTGAAAACACTGGGTGCCAGTGAGATGCAGGAAACTTGCAGAGAATCGCAGATAGCTAGATCCACGATGGCTGGAGGAGTGTGCTCAATCCCTTAATTTTCCCTTTTATCCTCCTTTCTCTTCCTCCTTTCCCTCTTTCTTTCCTTCTCCTTCTTTCCTTCCCCTTCCTATCTTCTCCCCCGTCTTGCCTTTCTCCTCTGTCTTCTTCTCTGGTCTCCCTCTTCATCCTCTTCCTTTTTTCCTTTTAAAATGAGGATCCCTGCTGTCAGCGTGGAGAATTATTGCTCTTACTCCCAAGTCTAGACTCTTGGTACTTTGTCTTGCAAGGCTGAAATTTGAGAACATTAAACAAAAGCATTCAAAAACAAAACAGAACAAAGGGACCCTCCAAAATCACAAAACAGAAAGAACAAAAGCTACCAAAAAAAGCCCTGACACCCCTTCTAGCAAATATTTTCCAGTAAAAATTCAACACAGCTCTACACACAGTGAGGTTCACTTTGGCAGGGTTGTGCCCCATGTTCACGCTGAGGTCAGAGCTGCACCTAGGCAGCTCTTCAGCCTGGTGAAGATGTTAACTCAGGCAGCCCTTCTCCCTGGTGAAGGTGTTGAGCATGTGTGATGTTGGCTAAAGAAAATTTGTGTCACTGTAGCAACTATTATAAAACAATCACAATTTCTGTCGGATTCGAGGGGAAATAATTTCAGAACTGCTTTCAGTGAGTTCATTAATCATGTGTGTGCTCTGGGAGCTGATAATCCAAGGAACAAAATGACAGCCATCTCTTCTTACCAATTGGCTTTTCTCTAAATGTAACTACTCTTGCTGCTCTTGCCAAAAACTCAGGAGAGGTTGTTAGGGGAGATCCTGTGTCAGCATGAATGATAAATTGGAACAGATTGGTGCTACCCAGTGGCTCTCTGCTAAGGAAGGCCCTTAGGGAGGCAGATGGGGCTGTGGAATCAGGGGATGTGATGCTGCCACTAATGCTTGTGAGACCTGGGGTGCTTCTCTCAGCCCCGGTGCTCTCAGCTCATAGGGATAAGCCACCACTTCAGACCGTTCTTGTGATGAACAAGAGGAAACCACGGGTGCACGGGTTCAGCACGTGGTTTGCCATGCTGTGGCCAGTACAGAGGGGAGCATCCAGATTGGTTCAAACAGCTGCCACCCAAGGATCCACGTTATGCCTTCCTACCATACACACAATGGGATGGAAAGATGGATGAAGGAAGTCAGGGCCATATTAAAGGCTAGATAGATCTCAGTGACATAGACAATCAGCACACATTTCTTCTCTAAAGGAAAAGGCACCAATTAATTTGTCTGGTTAGTCTAGGAATAGGAATTAATGCTAATTATCTTCTAGTTTAATCACCATTGCATGCACATACTCCCTCTCCCTAAAGCACCCAGGCCAGTGATATGCAGCATCAGCTTGAATTCTCTTAGTGATCAAGAAATTGTTCATTGGGGCCGGTGCCGTGGCTCACTTGGTTAATCCTCCGCCTACGGCGCCAGCATCCCATATGGGTGCTGGTTCTAGTCCTGGTTGCTCCTCTTACAGTCCAGCTCTTTGCTGTGACCCGGGAAGGCAGTGAAGGATGGCCCAAGTGATTGGGCCCTGCACCCGCATGGGAGACCAGGAAGAAGCACCTGGCTCCTGGCTTTGGATAGGCGCAGTGCACCAGCCGTGGCAGCCATTTGGGGAGTGAACCAACCGAAGGAAGACCTTTCTTTCTCTCTCTCTCTCTCTCTCTCTCTCTCTCTTTCTCTCTCTCACTGTGTAACTCTACATGTCAAATAAACAAATAAAAAATCTTTTAAAAAAAAGAAATTGTTCAAGCAACCTGTTTTTATTGTTGCACATTTCTCTTTTTCTTTTCAGATGTTTTTTTCTTGTGAATTTTGTTCTCTATCTGTCCCTCTGTCTGTGTAACTCTGACTTTCAAATAAACAAATGAATCTTTTAAAAACAGAAAGAAGTCAGAGCCATATTTGAGGTGTTTACACAGCTAGCTAGCTGACAGATGGATTTATCCAAATAATAGATTTATCCTTTATCTCTTGAATTTTAGTATCTTGAATTTATCTAAAGTGAATTTAAAGCCTAGGGTTACCGTATTTCCTTTAATAGTTAGTAGTTACACTTTGGTAGGAAGTTAGTTAGTGTTTTGCTGAACAAGATGGGCTCTGGTCACAAAACCTAGGTTCAAATCCAACTCTGCCGTCCACAGACTGTGTAACCTCTCCTATTCTCACCTTCCTCATCCATACAAGGAAGATGAGAATATCTACCCAGGAAGATTGTTGTAAAGATTAAATAAGTTAATATACGAATGACATTTACAATGTCTTTTTCATACTGTAGGTGCTCAACAGATAGACATTTCTGTTCTTGAGTATCTGCTATGTGGTAGAGAGAATGGCACTGGTTTTATGGACCCCTCCATGAGATTATCTTGGAATAACTTTCAGGGCAGCCACTTGGGCATTCATTACACCAATGAGGGAATTGAAGCCCAATTATCAAGCTAGGAAATATCTTATTTTCAGGTAAGTATCTATTATTGACATGTTTAAAATTAAATGAATGTGTGTTAAGCTATGGAGAAGACAAATTTCAGACAGGGGCAGGACAGCATCTTTCCCACATGAGGGACTTAGAGAAGTCACTGAAGGATCCATTGTTGAGTCAACTGCCATAGCAGACCCTGGAGCTTAACCCCATGGAAACACCCTGAAAAAATGATGGGGCTAAGATGCCTCTGTCGCTCCCCCTCTTCGTGGAGGAACGACACAGGACCCTGCGCTGTTCTTTCTGTCTGCTCGGCCTTCCCCGGGTTTGCTGCTGGTTCTTCCCGGGTTGGCTACTATCCCTTCCACCTCCGTGGAAGGGCAGTTCCCCCTGGCCACATTCCCCACTTCCGCAGGGGAGCGGCACACCGCCGGCCGGTTCTCTCGGGGGCTGCACGGGTTCCCTTTAGATGTTCCCCATAGATGTTCCTGGTGCATGCCGTCTCTCTCCTCCTTTATAGTCCTCCTCCGCCAATCCCAACTCGGCTGAGTACGCTGCTCTCCAATCAGGAGCAAGTCCTACAGTTAATTGGTTGAACTGGAGGCAGCTGTGCGGAAGCTGTTTACTTCTCTCCCAGCGCCATATTGTGGGAGAGCAGATGCATAGAATAAGTCTTAATTCCAGTAACAGTCTAGTCCGGTTTGCTCCCCACAGATCCCCCTTTCTTTTTATTTTTGGCGTTGATACGCGCCTGTCTTCGGTGTCCCGCGGCACACACTCTGCTCTACTTGCTAGAGTTGCCACAGGCTCTTACAAGTCCTATCAATCAGGAAAACCGAATCCGGGTCCTCTCTTCGCCATTGTGAGGAGGTTTTTAGGCGCTGATGCGTGCCTGTGTTCGGTGCCCTGCAGCGCATGCTCTGCTCTGCCCGCAGGGGCTTACAAAACCTATCAGGCAAACTGAATCCAAGCCTTCTCATTGCCTTATTGTGGGGGAGACTTATTAGTGTTGGTTCGTGCCTATCTTCGGTGACCTGCAGCTCATACTCTGGTCGAGCTTTGCTGGCGCTTACCGCCTTAAATCAGGCAGACCGAATCCAAGCCTCCTAATTGTTGCATTGTGGGGAAGCTTTACTGATGTTAATTCATGCCTGTCTTCGGTGACCTGCGGCGCATAAGCTGCTAGCTGCCCGCATGTGCTCATCGCCTCACTTGATTAGGCAGACCGAATCCAAGCTCTCACATTGCAGTGTTGTAGGGAGGCCTTTTTATTTCTCTATTTCTCTATCTCCGGGCATTCCTATTTCTCCCATTTTACTTCTATCTTCCAACATTCCCATTTCTCTCACTTTACTTCTAAAACTTCTGTTTCTCTTATCCCCGCAGCTTTCCGGCACCTCGCCCCGCCGGCGGGTTCCCGGCTCTGCGCCGCTTCAGCCCGCGCGCCTCTCTCATCTGCGCAGCTTCCCGGCTTTGCGCGCTCCGCGGTCTCCACGCTTAACCCTTTCGCGTCTGAACCACGGCCTACGCCAGCCCCGTTCCCTATCTACTCACGCCCCGTGCTCTCTCTGCACGCGGCGGCTTCCGCGAGTAACACAGCGTAGCTTGCGTCTCCACCACTAGCATTCAATCCAAGTTCCCCGGGCTAGCCTGGCGAATTCAACCCAGCGTACGTCTCCGCCCCACGATTTGGCTTCCCGTCCTTTGCTCCCCGGGCTAATCAGACGGATCCCAATCTGGCTTACGTCTCAGCTTCTGGTTTCAACTTTTCGCCCCCTATTCCCGGGCTAACTTGAGAACCCCAAAGTGGCTTTCGTGTCCGCCTTGGCCTGCCCCCCACGGCTTCAATTTCCCTAACATTTTTCTCTACCCGGTATGTTTCCCCAAGCTTTCCTCCAACGATATTCCTCCCTCATTTCTCCTGGCCTCTCCCCACAGTCCGCGTCCGAGTCTGTTTGTTCTAGCTTTCACTTTCACTTTCGACCTTAGAGATTTCTCCCAGCTTCCCCCCGTAGTCCGTATCCGAGTCTATGCCTAGGCTTTCAACAGCTTCCTCCGGCACCTCTTTCGTCCGGCTTTTCCCTAGGCTGTTTGCTAGTCTCTCTCTCCGATATTTTCCTGCTTCTTCCCGTTTCTTCCCTCCTAAGTTTGCTATCCGTCCTAAGTTTCCTATCCGAGTCAGGTTTCCTATCCGAGTCACGGCACCATTATGTCGCTCCCCCTCTTCGTGGAGGAACGACACAGGACCCTGCGCTGTTCTTTCTGTCTGCTCGGCCTTCCCCGGGTTTCGGCACCATTATGTCGCTCCCCCTCTTCGTGGAGGAACGACACAGGACCCTGCGCTGTTCTTTCTGTCTGCTCGGCCTTCCCCGGGTTTGCTGCTGGTTCTTCCCGGGTTGGCTACTATCCCTTCCACCTCCGTGGAAGGGCAGTTCCCCCTGGCCACATTCCCCACTTCCGCAGGGGAGCGGCACACCGCCGGCCGGTTCTCTCGGGGGCTGCACGGGTTCCCTTTAGATGTTCCCCATAGATGTTCCTGGTGCATGCCGTCTCTCTCCTCCTTTATAGTCCTCCTCCGCCAATCCCAACTCGGCTGAGTACGCTGCTCTCCAATCAGGAGCAAGTCCTACAGTTAATTGGTTGAACTGGAGGCAGCTGTGCGGAAGCTGTTTACTTCTCTCCCAGCGCCATATTGTGGGAGAGCAGATGCATAGAATAAGTC
This sequence comes from Oryctolagus cuniculus, assembly GCF_964237555.1. Taxonomy (NCBI): domain Eukaryota; kingdom Metazoa; phylum Chordata; class Mammalia; order Lagomorpha; family Leporidae; genus Oryctolagus; species Oryctolagus cuniculus. The sequence continues at coordinate 160,915,144 of NC_091437.1, read as the reverse complement.
TTAATTCCAGTAACAGTCTAGTCCGGTTTGCTCCCCACAGCCTCAATATTATTCCATCATAAGGAGGGAGTACTAGGATATTTATACCCTAAATATAGCAGGCACATGTCAGAACACCTCCAGAAAGGCCTAGAAAGCAATATCTCTTTGCAGACTCTGGCAATGGAAGCTGTCTTATATAGCCCCTGTCAAGGCCACTGGGCCTCTACCGCAAACTTCTTGCAATAATTTTTAGCTTTTTGGAGACAGGGCTGAAAGTAGTCTCTGGATGGGGCAGGCTTTGTGACACTCCGGGCCAAACCAGACTGACTATAGGATCCACCTTCAAAATCAGTATCATTTCCCTCTACCTGTGCCTAGAAGGCAGAACAATGGAACAGTTGGGACTTTTAACAACCAGCAGTTACTGTGGACATTCAGGTGCTCAGGAAATTCAATGGGCTTCTCTGGGTATTTTTGCCAGCATTGTACACATGCAAGTGGAAACAAAGAATACAATGAGCTCTAGGTAATTCAGTGCTCTGTTGCTCTATGACAAACCATCACAACTTACAATAACCGTTCACTACCTCTCACAATGCTGTTATGACTGAGCTCAGCGGTTCTTCTGCATGTGCTGCCAGCTAGGGCTGCAGTCACAAGAGGGCTCTGCTGGTCTGGAATATCCAGGATGGCTGGCTCATATGCTTAGCAGTGGGTGTGGGGTGTCACCTGAGAGCAGAGCTGGGGCTGATGATGGACGTTCTTGGTCCTCTTCCATGTGGCCTCTTTGTGGGATGTGGGCTTATCATAACACGCTCAGTAGTCCCTAAGAGAGAATATGTCAGCAATTAAATGGGAAACTGGAGGTATCTGAATGTCCAACCTGGGAAGCTACACCACATCACTTCCTGCACATTCAATTGGTCCGTGACTCACATTGCAAGCCCAGACTGAGTTCTAGAGGGGACTGTATCAAATAGTCTGGGTTAGGAGAAAATATAATATCCTTCATATGGGAAACAATTTTCCTGTAGAAGTTGGGAAAGAGGTCCTAGGCACAATGGCCATGAACGTGGGTGCCACTGAGCCAGTGGACATGGCTTCAGTATAAAGGATTATATATTTCTTTTCATTCCCCCCCTTTTCTCTGCTTGGAATACATTATAAATGGATGTTTGCTGAAAAACAACTGATAGCAAGAACATTTCTTCAAGACAATTGCTAACCCAAAGATACATTAGCATTTTTCAAATACTCTCTGGGCACTAAGTTCTTTGTATCCATTATTTCATTTAAATCTCATTTTGTGTGGCAGATACTATTTGATCCCCATTATTCAGGGGAAGCGTTAAGATTCAGAGGGGCTGGCTGACTTTTTGAAGGTCACACAACTGAACAATATCTAAGCTAACATCTGAATGTGATCTCAGGATCCAGGATTTTCCCCAGTCCAACATTCTCTCCTTTGTGGTATTTGTGGTAATAATATGATCATATGTAGAATAGCCTTTTTAGAGGTAGAAATTATCTAATAGAAATCATGCTTAGAATGAAGATATAAGACTATAAAATTCTCCATTTGTGATTGAATATAATGAGAGTAAGGAAGCAAAAATTCTAGAAAGGCATGATGTGGAGAAGATGTGTCTGTTGACATTAATATTCGGAGAGATGTGGCTCTGTAAGTCTCTGCTTGTTAAATAAATGGATGAGTAAATTCATGGAAAACTCATGGAAGCAAATGAAGTATATGTTTCTGGCTCTTTGGGACTGTCCTTTCCTTGCTACCCTGCCTCATTGTAATGTGCTCCAACTCGGTCCACACTCTGCTATGAGCGGCACCCACCCCTGCCAAGTCTTGAGACTTTTGTTGGGTTAATTGGTTTTGTTTGCTCCTTTAACCCTGGTAACTCAAATGATTCTCAGCAGGTAATAGTTGCTCAACACAGCATTTGAATGAGTGAATAAATATACCATCTACAACATAGCCAGGTGGCTTTGAAATGTTTTTCAAGCCTCCCAGGTAAACTGAAAATGGATGCCTTATATTAAAAAATTTTCTTAAAGTGTTTGCTCCCAAGGACAGATCTGCACTCATATGAATGAAGTTCCCCTTTAGTTTTACCCATTGCATGGGAATGAATCCAAATGGTAATTTCAGGGCTGGTGTACATGCCTCTACCTTTAGAAACATCAGTGCATGCTGCTAAGAAATAAGTTTGTGGTCCAAATGAAATAACCAGACAACTTCACTGCATGCTTTTCTACTGATGACTTTTTAAAATTTTGTTTCATCTTATTATTCCAGGTTATTTTCTCTTTGCCCCAGTTTTCTAATTTATTTTTATTTTTTATCTTGCTGTGCTTTGTATAAGGACTTCCTCAAATTATTTTCAGAATAAGATTGGGTTTAAACAAACACAACAGACGTGTCCTTCTGAAAGCACAATAGCAAGCAATGATGTGTTGTCAGCTTTGTGTCCCATTGTTTCCTCTCTCTCTCTCTCTCTCTCTCTCTCTCTCACCAAGACGTTAGTTAACCTGTCATTGCAAGTGAGCTTTACTCCAGCCATCACCACTGTGGCTTTTAAGGTCTGTGACCACATACCAGCCATGAATCGGTTTATGCCTAGACCAGAAAGTGTCAGTGGAGGTCTTTGTTCCCTATTTCTACAACATCTACTCCCAGATGCCTGAAGAAATGATTCAGTTATGAATGAAAGTGAAGGGACTTTGATTCATTAATAATTCTCTTCCTGGGGCCAGCACTGTGGCATAGCAGGAACAGCTGCTGCCTGCTTCAGCAGTATCCCATGTAGGGGCTGGTTTGAGTTGCAGCTGCTACATTTCTGATCCAGCTCCCTGCCAATGCACCTGGAAATGCAACGGAAGATGAACAAAACGCTTGGGCCCTTGCACCCACATGGGAGACCCAAAAGAAACTTGTGGCTTCAGATTGGTCGAGTTCTGGCTGTTGCAGCCTTTTGAGGAGCAAACCAGAGGATGGAAGACCTTTCTCTCTCTCTTTCTCTCTCTCTCTCTCTGTAACTCTTCCTTTCAAATAAATCTTTAAAAAATAATTATCTTAATGAATGATGATCATAAGTCTTTCATTCATCAATAATTTTATAATATATTGGAATTTTTATGAAACTGATATATCTGCATTTTTTCTTTAAATTTCTTTGGAACCAAAATAATAAACATCACTCATAAAAGTTAATATTTTTATGGTTTGGCATCCATGCTAATAAGCCCAAGTGTAAGCACTCTGGTCAATGGATCCAGGGAGGCCCAAGTTTTTTTTTAAGATTTTATTTATTTATTTGAGAGGTAGAGTTACAGACAGTGAGAGGGAAAGACAGAGAGAAAGGTCTTCCTTCCATTGGTTCACTCCCCAAATGCCTCAACATCCAGAGCTGTGTCAATCTGAAGCCAGGTATTTCTTCCTGGTCTCCCATGTGGGTGCAGGGGCCCAAGCACTTGGACCACCTTCTACTGCTTTCCCAGGCCACAGCAGAGAGCTGGATTGGATGAGGAGCAGCTGGGACTAGAACCGGTGCCCATATGGGATGCCGGCACCACAGGAGGAGGATTAACCTACTGTGCCATGGCACCGGCCCCTAAAAGTTAAATATTTTATGATTATTTTTCTGCTTCTTCTGCAACTGTAGTCTGGCACTTTCTATCATGGAAAAAAGGATTCTGTCCCATCATCAAACAATGTCACTGTCTGCCTGTCAATCATGAAAGGAACAGAGGAAAAATTCTTTGTCAGGGGAGTTTCTCCTCTCTGGAATCTCTTGTGTATTACCTCTGCTAAAGGCTTAAGTCCACTTGACTTCTTTGTTACTCTGCCTTCTTGCCAAGACCTGAAGTATTCATCTTCTGGCATAGCATGCGGTTCATTTAGCAAGCGTAAGGTGGGTAGGGGCTCTTCAAATTTCTAGGTGCAGAGGGGGTGCCCAGCCAAGCCTTTGGTCTGGTTCTAGACTTATGAATGAAAAGCACTCAGACTTTTCACATCACCACAATAAGCATTCCACAGAATTTCCCTTCATTATTCAAAATTTTTTTCTTTTCTTTTTTTTTTACAGATTTATTTATTTATTTGAAAGAGTTACACAGAGAGAGAAGGAGAGGCAGAGAGAGGTCTTCCATCCTTTGGTTCACTCCCCAGTAGGTCAGAACAGCCGGAGCTGTGCCAGGAGCTGGAGCTTCTTATGGGTCTCCCATGTGGGTGCAGGGGCCCTAGGACTAGGGGCCACCTTCTACTGCTTTCCCAGGCCATAGCAGAGAGCTGGATCGGAAGTGGAGCAGACAGGAATCAAATCAGCGTCCAAATGAGATGCCGGCACTGCAGGCATCTTTTGTTCTAATAAATTTATACAGGTAGGAAATGTGGAGACAAAGGGAGAGGGAAAAATTCATACTTAAAATTTAATTTCCTTATCTTCTGAATTTTGTGTATTATTATGAGAGTTTTAATTAAAAGCTCATCTCAGATACAATTTCTCTATTAAATGGGGTAAAGGGAGATGAAAAGGGTAAATAATATAACTTAAGTTTATGAAGATAAGAGTTTCATTAACTATTCCTGTATCAACTAAAAGATGGTAAACAACAGTCAGAGAGCTCCAGAGGGACCCCGGCTTTCTGTTTCAGGGGACTTGAAAGGACGGAATGGTTTGCTAATGAGTTGAGTTGGACTGTGAAATACTTCAAAAGGGAGAAAACCCAGGACCTGAAATCCCTATGGTCCCATCCCTTGCTGGCTGGGTCCTGCCTGCCTTTTTCACGTGAGGGTGCTGGGTGCTTTCCCACTGTAGGTCTCCTATTACCTGCTGAGGTGGGCACTGCCCACACTCCAGCTTTCACTGAGGATGACTCCATGGGACGCTGCAGTTGGAATCACCAACCTTTCTGAGGTCAGCACCTCTTGGGGAGAAGGGAGGATGCTCATCCCTTTAACTCACCATCCCAAAGCATGTAGTTTTATGGTGTTCAATCATGTAACTCAAAGTTTGAGTGTAACACCAAGGAATTCCAGTCCAGAGGCTTAGACTGGGAACTCACCGTCACATCCTGCTGGCAGAGCCTTTACCCCCTCTTGTATCGAGAGCCTTGTGGCCACTCCTGGCCCCCTTCATGACTCAGAGATTGGCCTGTCTGCCCACAGCACATCTGTGAGATGCTGAGAACAACTCCGCCCTTCCTCAAGACCATGTTCCCTCTTTTCCTGGTGTGGGACTGCCTGCAGGTGCTTTTCTGTTTCAGATGGCCCTTTCCAGAAAAAGCCCATTTCCCCTGGAAGCCTCACTCCCTCCTCCTCATACAGGTTGACTTCATGCCGTGTCCTCCAAGCCCATCAGAATGCAGTAGTCCCAGAACAGTCCAGGGCACCTTGCTGGTGATCCTCATGCTGGAGTTGCCTGACTCCAGTTGATTCCATAAGGGACATCAACTGTCTAATACAGATTCATCCAGGTTATTGTACAACTGGATATGGTGTTCAGGCCCACACACTATCCTTGAATCATAAGGGTCTCAGTTTCTGATGCCACACACAACCGAAGACAAACGAGAAGTTTTAATTCTAAAAGTCCTATAGGAAGGACGTTTTCTCAAGAACAGGCAAGTTGTGCACATTCAGTTTTGCCTGTGATACAAGCACATTTGCTTAGAGATTCAGTTAGCTCTGCTGGATCCAGAGCTGCTTGAACCTCCCCACATGAGAGGAGGGGCTTTGCTCTGCACACACATATCCATGGGCAGCCAGGGGAGGCGGATTTGGAAGGACAGGGCTCTTTTCCTACTTCCAAAATATTTTTCTTACAGCAAAAAACCAGCATTCTCCAGAGGTAAACTCAGTTGTCTACCACTTATAACAGGACTTCTCAAAGCTTGAAAGTCAGGGCTTTCATGGGCCGGCGCCGGGGCTCACTTGGCTAATCCTCTGCCTACGGCGCCAGCATCCCATATGGGCGCTGGTTCTAGTCTTGGTTGTTCCTCTTCCAGTCCAGCTCTCTGCTGAGGCCCGGGAAGGCAGTGGAGGATGGCCCAAGTGCTTGGGCCCTGCACTTGCATGGGAGACCTGGAAGAAGCACCTGTTCCTGGCTTTGGATCGGCACAGCACCTGCTGTAGCGGCCATTTGGGGAGTGAACCAACGGAAGGAAGACCTTTTTCTCTGTCTCTCTCTCTCTCACTGTCTAATTCTGCCTGTCAAATAAAAAAAAAAGAAAGAGATTTCAAAGACCTTAAGACAATGATTTAGGCAAAACTGCTTGTATAGATGCCTCTTCATTTCTGCCCCTCCATCGCAGGCTCTACAGGAAGGGGCTTCCCCTCACATACTGGCCCAGGAATGGGCGATCAGTCATGAGAAGTGGGAGACAGGCAGGTGGGAGTATGCTTCCTCTTTCCTTGGTATTGCTCAGGGGTCTCTTTCTCTCTCTCTCTCTCTCTCTCTCTCTCTCTCACACACACACACACACACAATTCTTCTCAGTATGGAAATGTGTACATGAACAAGAGAATAAAGAGAATATGAATTTCATCAAGAACCCAGATGTTTTCAGAAATCTGTCATCGTATACTTGATTGAAAGACATTTTCACTCAACACCTGGGTTTTGTTTTTGTGTCAACTCAGGGCAGCCTGAATCAAGTTTCTAGAACTCAAAGGAAACACTTAATGCTCAAATGCTTTGAATCAATCCAGGGCTGTTTGCCACATTGAAGGTATTAGACTCCTTCGTGCCCAGGTTTCAATCCTCTCTGTGGTCCCCGCTTTGGTGTAGTGGACAGGGTCATGCAGACTTGTATGCCCCTCAGGCAGGTGATTCTTATAACAAGTTCACTTCATTTTTGTCCTTCCCTTTGATACCTGACACTGGTAGATTTCTACTCAGTAAGCCCCTATGTGCAGCCCATAAAGCAGAGGTATCAATGCTCACAAGGCATTTGTGAGGGCATCTCTCAAACATTGCTCCTGGAGAGTCCCCGGGGTGAGAAGCTCTGAGAGGCGTTCTGGACATCATGCAGCAATGCCTGGGGAGTGGAGCCCCATGTGTCCACAGCAGGCACCTTAGTGACACCCTCTTGTGTTGTTACCTCTTCCTTCTCTTCCTTCACTGGCTTTTCACCATGCAACTTCTGATTCTCTCTCAACTAAGCTACCTATTCCCATGTCCTTGTCGCAGGCCCAGGTTTTGTTGGAGAAGCTCAAATTAAAATAGCTGGTACTGACGTTCTTTTGATGCTGTCTCAGAAAGGAAATCTGGAGCTGCATAGCTTGTTGGTGAAATGGAGATATGGATGCCCTTGGGGGCAGCAATTGAAATGGCACCACCTTCTGGACAGCAGTGATACCATACTCCCCAACATTCCAGAGGGCATAGGTAGAATGTGAGATTGTGAATTCTGTAAGAGCCAAGGAGTCAATGGTAATTTCAAGGGCTAGTGGTTAACTGCATCTCTTAGATGCTTTAGTAGCCTTCAAAAGAGGAAATGATAAGCTCAGACAGCTGCCTCTCAACCCAAGAATCACCTTGAAAACTAGGAGAATTATGCTTGCCTTTCAAAGACACTGTTATCTCCTGCAGCTGCAGGTAATATCGTACTGAAGGTCAGACCCAGGATTTAATTGTAAGGATGACAGTTCTGCAGATAAAATTCCATTCACAGCCCCCAAAGGGTCTCTTACACCAATTTCAGGGCCTTGAAATCTGGATTGGGCAGATAATTCCAGGAACTTCAAACCTCCAGATTTCCATGAGACCCCTGGACTGTCAGAAGCATCCTCCTCTCCTTGTTAGAAGAAATAATTCTTTTTTTGTTGTGTAGAGACCCTGCAATCATTACAGTTGGGGCTATTGCCTTACAGAATGATGTTCCTACTCATCAATATCCACATACCCCACTTCATTGTCCGCAGATTAATAACTAGAAATATTCAGTCCAGTATTAGGCTAGGAGGAAAGAACAATATGAAAACAATATGCGGGTGCTAGCAAATATATCAAATTTGCAAAAATCTGGGGAATACAAATAGAAGGCTGAATGGGGGGAGTTGTTGGAATAGGAGTACTCTTTTATGAATCAGTGTGGAACACCTTGATAAAGATACCTGAAACTAGTCCTGACACACTGCTGGGATGAAGTTTGGACAACAAAACGGGTTATAGTAAAAGGGAGGGGAATATTGAGGAAGGGGTCATAAGGGACAGAGAGTGTGGGTGTTAGAGCTTTTAGAGGGACATCTGCTAAAGAACATAGCACCTGATGATATTCCTTGGAAGAGCCCCAGGGGACAAGGGTTTCATTTCTGCAATTTTAAAAAAAAACTCTGTTGAGTTTTGTTGATTATCTTGGTGGTAGCGTTTACCATATGCAATGCCATTATGGGATAAGGCTCCGTTGAGTCAATGGGTGGTCAAATTCTGGAATAGAACTCAGAGGGCAGCCCTTAAATATCAGATGCAAAGTAGTCACAGTCACTGCCATGAACAGAAAGAGCAGAGTAGAGCCAGGGTGCTCTGATTCTCAAGGACATGGGGCAATAGGAACTTACCAAGGTAGTTCTAGTTCACAGAAAGATTGACAACCAATGAGTTAAAAGCTGGCAAGCACAATAGAAAAATCAGGATCCCTCATCTAGTTTCCAGATGTAAGCCATACTTTAGATTCAGTGGTATACACATACTTGCGAATATTATCACTAGTACATACAATCCATATTCTCCTGACCCTTCTCCAAAGGACATTGCAGAAATATGAACACCAAGTTTTTTGAGGACTAGGAGCTGACACTCATATCAGGAGACCTGACGTACAGTCATATCTCATTCCTCAGTTAAATGTGAGACTCAAGGAGATCAAATGATGAAAAAGTCCTGGTCTTATTCCATTTCATAGAAGTATAGTAAGTCTGCATGGCAACTAACTTGTTTATTTCTCTGCCCTTCGTATAATTTTAGAGACCCATGGTCACTGGCAGAACTCTCCATTCATTCCCTACCTGCATAACAAGAGTCATTAAGAAAGGGTGGTCAAGTTAATGCCATTAAGATTGTCTCCCAGAAGTGAAACTCCCTGAAACTTCTCTCCAAGAGGAAGCTCATGAAATCATTACCCCTTCTCACACAAGAGTAAATCAGAAGCAATATCATTTCCCACATGAATGATGAGAGGATGGTATTTCCCATGACATATCCACATTCAATTTACCAATAAGATCCATGTAAGCTAAAAAACAAATAACACATGGATTCAATGTCCAGAGAAAGTAGTTTATCTAGTGGGTAATCCCCATAACATCTACTGTGTCAGATAGGATATCTTTACTGGAATAGGAACAGTCCTGATACTCAGCATGTGACTATCAACCCGTCATACACATTTTAAAGCCCTACCAATAAAAAGGATGAAGAGCAATTCACTATAATATATTCTACTTTGATCTCTGTCATATTGGCAGTCCTTAGAAAACTATACAGTTTCACTAATTTGAAGTAGCAATAGACTTGAAAGCAGGAATTAGCCATTCATCTGAACCCCTTGATAGGATACATAATAGTAAGAGAGTGGGAGATAAACCTGTGAAGATCCAGGTATCTCCCACATCAGTAAAGTTTCATAGGCTAAATGGTCTGAGGCATTCCAGCATATCCTCTAAGGTAAAAGTACCACCAGTCCCTAAGAATACAACAAAGCACATCAGGGTCTCATTGGGTCTGGGAGGTAGCTTGGAAAGATCATACTCCCTCATTTGCTGCATGATTCAGAGATGCCCAGTTTCAATTAGTGCAACGATTCTAGGCTAATGGGTGAGCTTCCTGCTGGGCTATATGATCTAGAAGACTTAGTAGTACTACAGATCTCAGAATATTAAGTTGGAAGTCTCTTGAAAGCCTAAGTTTAAGAATCATGACTCATACCAGCAAGGTTCTTGAGTAAGGCCATGACTTGTATGTCAGAAAACTATTTGGCATTTGAGAAAGCACTTCTGATGCACGGTTAGGACCTATTAGAGACTGAACAATCAACCACAGGACTTAAGTGACCATGTGAAGTGGACATTGTCAAATTCATGAAGTTTTAAGGTAGGCATACCTTAAATATGCAATCGAAGTAATGAATTTAAGAGTGGATTTAGAATGAATTGTAGAGCAGGAAGAAGACAAAGTCAAGTACAGCCTCAGAACTGGTTTCAGCAGTGGAGACTCTAGTTAATTCCACTACCCTTTGCATGGGAAGACTTGTTTTTCAGCTCATGGCTGACTACTACTTGGTTGGTTCAGTGATAGATTGGACTTAATGTAGTACACAAGGAAATAGAAATACTGAAAGAGGTGGACTGAACAGCATTTCCTATACATGGAACCACATTCTCTGGCCTCTGGTTTCAACTTTAATGACAACAGAAGTTTCCTGTAAGTTCCTGCTCACTTCAAGCTGATAACCAGCCATCCCAAGTATGGACAGTATTTCTTCTATTTGTGACTTCAGGATCTCTGGTGCTATAGATGTTGTGAGAAAATTGCAGGCAACAGAAGGTTGATGCACATAGCCAAATGTTTCTCTCACTGAACCATCAGAGGTGTAATACCTACAGCAAGGCTATGCCTTTCTCGGAGGGTCCCAGACAGTTCCAACCCAATTGTCGCAGAGGTACCTCATTCATTCATTCATCCTATGTCAGATTTTCCTTAGTCACTTTCGCATTTCTTCCCTCATGAAATCTTAAAAAAAAAATGACCCAAACAGAATTCTTCTTTTGACCCTCCTTTGTGGGAACTTAAGATAAGATATATAAATAAATTATAATTTAATAAAAAGAAAGACAAAGCTAACTCTACCCCCAGACAGTATGAAGAACTCTCAGAGATGCAAGAGTGTTCTGGGAGTCTAGCAGATGGAGCTGTGATTCAGCTTAGCACAAGAAACAGGAAATCACCATGGAGGAGAAGCCATCTGGACCCTGAAATGTAAGTCCATGATGGTGGGGGAAGGGAGCACCTGTGAACTGAACAAAGGCATCCTGAATAAAGTATCTAGAGAATCGTGTAAGACTCTGCTGGTTACAAGTGACCCTCTGTCCATTCCACCTCACTCCCACACACAGAACATGAGTTACAGAAAGAGGAGAAAGAGAACAATTGGCTCACAGAATCCCCCCAAATGGTTTATTATCCAAGGCAAGGAACCTGCTCTAGAATAACTGGAACCAAAGAGGTAAACCTTGGGTGCTCTTGAACTTAGAACCTTAATTACAGATTTATATAAACAAGCCCATGAACCACATTCTGAAAAATTCAAGAGACTCCAACTCTAATTGAATCGTCTTGAGGCGTGTGTTCATCTTTGAACATATCAACTCTGACCAGAGGGCTTGGACCAAGTTGCACAAACACAGCTTGTTCCTTAGTAACTGCTGATGATATGAGTGAGAGTCAGTTCCTGAGAAAGGGGCACTGGGCAGGTGATCTAACGGGTTTCACTCCAACTTGTCTGAAGAGTCACTGGAAACCACAGGTGAGCTGGAATGTGGGACACAAGAGGATATGGATTTGGTTGAAGACATTAATGGAGAAGGAAATGGATAGCAAAGGACCCTAAATGTCACAGAAAGGAACATGACCTCCACGTTTAAGTCATTACATATTTTGACATAAGACTGTATAATGGTTGGGTATGTATTATAAAAGAATAGGTCCTAGTAGGTTAAGCTGCCACCTGGAGCGACAGCATCCCATGAGTGTCAGTTCATGTCCAGCTGCTTCACTTCTAATTCAGCTCTCTGCTAATGGACTGGCAAAGCAGCAGCAGATGACCCAAGTGCTTGGGCCCCTGAACCCATGTGGGACAACGGCATGAAGCTGTTGGCTCCTGACTTCAACCTGGCCCAATCTTGGGCATTGCAGCCATTTGGAAAGTGAACCAGCAAATGGAAGACCTCTCTCTCTCTCTCTCTCTCTCTCTCTCTCTCTCTCTCTCTCTCTTATTGTCTCCCTGTAACTCTGACTTTCAAGTAAATAAATAATCTCCCCTTTTTAAAAAAAAGATAAATTTTATGGGCCAGGGAGACCACATAAGTAGTTGTTATTATTCACATAAAAGGGGGTAAGAGCTTCAATTAAGGCAGAAGTTAAGGGAATTGAATAAAGGAAACATTTCACTTGTGAGTCAAGGGTGATTCTTAGGTTACATTGAAAACTCCAATTGATTAATTTCCGATTTCCACACTCTTACTTTACAATGTGACTTTGTAGCTCCTCCAACCAGAAATGGAGTCTGTTCTTACACTCTTTGAATCTGGTGGTCTTGTGGCTTGTTTTGGCCAAATAGCGTAATCAGTAACTCCAAGTCTAATCTTCACGGGCCACATATGCTGCTTCTTGCTTTCTTGGAACCTCCCACTGCTGCGTGAACCAGCCTGGTTGCCTACTGGAGGGTGGGAGACACAGGAGCAGAGCAGGTGTGTTGCAACCCATAGGAAGAGGCTACTTTACCAGCTTGCAGCCTACTACAGACACAAGAAAGAGCCCACCTCACACCAGAAGAAACACTCAATTCAGTCTAGCCAAAACTACTGACCCACAGCAACGTGTACTAAACACATCAACTGTTGTTTCAAGCTACTACATTTGGAGGTAGTTATGTAGCAAATACACTTGTCCTCATTTTTCAGATGAGGAAATTGAGATTTCTAGAAGATTAAATACCCAACCCCTATTAGGAGAAGAATCAAGACTCAAACTCAGGATTCCTCTTCTAAGGCAGTGCTCTTCCCACTGTGGAAACCAAAGAGGCTGATGTAAATCCCCATGATGGCCTCGTACTGATTGTGTGCTGGGCTCTCAGCCTGGTACTTTCTGGTGTATTATTTTGGGTATATTATTAATTTAATTTTCATCTGAACCCTATGAGGTGGATTTTATGAAGCCCATTTTAAAGACTCAGTATTAAGTGTGAAGAAGCTTGCAAAACTGAAATACATATGAGTCTCAGACACATGCCCATATGTCTGCAGAATTCATCATTTTCTGCTTTTCACCCAGAGAGTCCATTTTTTCATTAGCAGCTACTTTGGTCATTATTGAGGAACACAATGTGGCACCATTTCTCAATCTTCTACTAAAAACCATTGCTTCATTACATATTCCATGTTTAATCCTTGTATATAATAGTAACAACATACTTATTACAGGAAAAAACATGGGTTGATGTTTTCCCTAAATTATGCTTTTTGATTCCCATGGCAATCCTAAGAGATTAGTACTATTATTGACCAAAATTAGCAGATAAAAAATCTGAAGTTGAAAGTGTTTAAGTCTAGGGCCAGTGCTCACTTTAGCAGCACATATACTAAGTCTAGGGCCAGTGCTGTGG